>NW_022900913.1:41037477-41079017 GCF_012274545.1 Fukomys damarensis
TGAACTCACAGCTCCTCCTGCCTCAGCCTCCTGAGTGCTGGGATTACAGGCATGCGCCACCACGCCTGGCAGTTAGTGCGTTTTTAAAAAAAAATGTGGCATTAATATATTCTACTATTATCAATGAACTCAAATATTTGATTCTCTGATTATTAATATCAGATATAAATCAAGTTTCTAGAGAGAATCGTTTGTTTTGTTTTTTTGTGCTGGGGATTGAACCCAGGGCTTGACATATACTAGGCAAGTACTCTCCCATTAAGCCACATACATCCCCAGCTAAATAGAAAATTTTATAGAATTTATTTGCACTACATTTGGGTTGCATAAAGCAACAGTTAACAGGGTGTGGTAGTGCATGCTTGTAACCTTAGCTACTAAGGAGGCTTACTGCAAGTGTGAGACCAACCTGGGTAGCTTAGGAAGAACTTGTCCCTCCTCTCCCCCGCAAAAAAAAACAAATTTAAAGAGCTGGAAAGAGTGACAGAGTTGTCCTGGGGTTCAATCCTCAGTACTGAAAAAAAGAAAGAAAAAAAGAAAAACAGAAGACAAAGCTGCAGCAGTTATAATCACATTTCATAAAACTTGTCTTAAAAGAAATTTATTGAAATAAAAGCACTTGCCAGGTGTGGTAATACAGGACTGTAACATCAGTTACTTAAGGCTGAGCCAGGGGGAGATTACAATTTATCAAAATTCTGTCGCAAAAATATGAAAAGGGCAGCGTGGTAGCCCAGCACTTTCCAGTACCACCAAAATAAAACATACTTAACATGTATGATTCCACTGGCAAGTGCACTAAATATTTAAATTTTGGACAGTTATTAGGGATAGCCTGAAAATGGGTCCTGGAGTTTTACAATTCAGTCTCTTTTACCAGTTTCTCTCAAGACTCCAAATGAAAGGGATCTGTTTCTCTAATAGTCCTCAGCACAAACTGTCATACTGTTGTATACATAGTTTCTTTACTTTAGTAATGTATGATGTTTTATACATCTTTGCCTCTTCCAAAGCAATGAACCCAGCAGTTTATTCAATTATTTATAGAAATAAATTAAAACAAAAATTTCTCCTACACCAACTAGAAAGATAAAATTCCTCTGCTAGTATAGTAACTATACAGTACTTGCAAAATATATTTAATGTAAATACAGTATCTCTTTGACGTAGTTCTTTTTTGTGGACAAATTTATTCTGTATTTCAATGCATTTTTTTGGTTGTGTAGCTAATTTTGGATGATCATCATTAGGTGTCAAATTTAGTTACATTTTCTCTCCCTCTCTCTCTCTCTCTCTCTCTTTCTGGTACTAGGGTTCAAACTCAGGACCTTGCACTTACAGGACAGGCATAGAGCCACTGAGTTAAATCCCCAGTTCCTAGTTACATGTTCTTTGTCCTATCTAGTTTAGTATTGGTATACCACATATTTTTTTTCTCATTGAGGTTATTGGTACTTTTTAGGTATACAGTACAGTTACATTCATCACTGGGATCTTGTATTTTTACATGACAGGTCTTGGTTCTTATTTTTCCCCCATCCCTTTGTCCTCCCTTCACCCCCTCCTCCCTTCCCTATTTACAAAAACTCTTTTTCCATTTTTTCACTTTCTCATATTTTTTCTTTTCCCTTATTTCCTTTTCCCTACCTGGTATACCACATGTTATTCCACAGGCTTTCTAAGGAAGAACTTTGTAAACAATCCATTTTAAATTTTATAATGGCCTCAGTTGTGTGTTAAGCTAGCTAAACTTAAAGCAACTAAAGTTAACCTTATCAGAACAAAATGTAAAAGAAATTTAATTAGAAAGTTCAAAGAGATAATAGTAGAAAAAGAAGGTTTAAAATAATTGTCATGTGATCTGAGTAAGTTCATATCTTCTCATTCTAAGTGTGAGGAAGGACACACAGAGTTCTCTGACCACAGCAAATGACAAGCCAAAGGAATTTAATCTCACAAAAAGAAACTTAAGAGGGAAAAATTATCCAGGATACATCTAAGAGGATTTTAGAACTTCTGTAACAAATCTTTTAAAGAAAAAAGCAGAGATCCACATTGTTTTTAGTTTAGAAAATAACATTCATTCTCATATTCCCTTTTTCTGTTAAATGAGCAAAATACCTCAAATTTTTTTGCATGTATTGAAGCATTCAATTCATTAATTAATTAAGAGGCAATGAAGGGCTGGGGATTTAGCTCAGTGGTGCTGCCACCTGACTTGCAAGCACAAGGTCCTGAATTCAATCCCTGGTGGAAAAAAAAAAAAAAAGAAAAAGAAAACGGGCAGTGAAAACTGTCTTTAAATATCAAAAATGACAAAAACTAAGCAAACCAAAACAAACGAAAAAAGGATTAAGCCTAGACGATCTCTTAAAGCATCTAGCTGTGAATCCTTTGTCTTCACTGAGCAAGACCCTGAAGTCATAAAATTCCAGAAACTCTCAAGCACAAAGATATGAATATCCTAAGAGAGGTTAAAACAGGGATCAAGACACCAAATACAGAATTTTCCAATTAACCCAACTTTCTCTTTTTTTTTTGCTTTCTTTTTTATCTTCCTTCCATCCCATTCATTCATTCACTCAATTAACCTAACTTCTACCAGCAGTTTTTCTGCTAGGAAGAATTTTTGAGACCACCTCCACAATAAATGTAACTAAAGTTAATCAATAGATGCTAAGGTTTGTCTGAGACTGGCTTTAAAATATTTTAGTAGAATTGCTTCTCGGCCTTCTGGCTAAGATCAAGCGTAAAATATTTAGTAGAAAAGAAAGAGGACAGGTGAAGCAAATGCAGGAAAGCTTTATAATTACTAAATGTATAGGGTGGGCACATGGGAGTTTGCCAGATTATTCTACTTTTGTTTGTGCTTGAGAATTTCCATAATAATATTTTAAAAAGAGAGCTTAGGAATTCTCTGGACAGACGACTAACATTTAGAATTTATAAAAAATTAAAAAAAAATATCCTGCCAATAAAAGAGCCAATCACTAAATGGGTAATGAAATGAATACTCACTTTTCAGAAGTACAGTGGGCCCTTGAGTTATGAGCAGCCTCACATATGAAAGACTTGGGTTATGATCAGAACTTTAGTTTTGACTTACAACCAAAGTTTTGAGTTACAACCTTAATGCCAGCTGGTTGTGCAGTTGTAAACAGACTCTTGATGCCAGAAAAGTGTATGTAAGCATATGTGTCAGTCTGAGCCTAAGTGCACCTCTCTATAGATGTGATTTTGGTTACTGCTTTACATAACTTATGATTATTGCTATCAAAATGGCCACAAAAAGCTAGAAAAGAAGTTATGGAAGGAAAGGAATCACAATTGAAAAGAATGAAATTGTGAAGAAATATGAGGGTGGCGTTTGTGTGACCAAGCTTGCCAATATGTGCAGCATGTCAAAATCCACCATATTGACAACCTTATAGAGAAAAGATTTCTATAAGGAAGTTAGTGTTGCTAAAGGTGTTACTCAAATTAGTAAATCATGATCAACAATGTTAGGGTAGAAAGGCTACCATTAGTGTGGATAAATGAAAGGCAGATGGCAGATTTATAGCCTGAGTCTGTAGTTTGTGAAAAAGCTAGGGCTATAAATGTAGATCTTGTAAAGGATAATCCATCAATGAGTGATAAAGATGAAACATTTTGTGTCAGTAAGAGTGGTTTTACAATTTTAAAGTGAGAAGTTAGATTCATAGTATAACTAGGTATGGTGAAGCAGCCAGCGCTGATAAAAGGACTGCTGAAAATTACATACACCACTTCAAAATGATTACACAAAGAAATGGCTTTTGCTCTCATCAAGTTTTAAACTGTGGCCAGGTGTCCCTCTCCTTCCTCGGAGGCACAGAGATACACTATATTAAAAAAAAAGTTTTCAACTGTGATGAAAACTTTTCTTGAAGAACATGCCCAGAAGAATATACATTACCCAGCAACAGAAGAAAATGTCAAGTCACAAGCCTATGAAGGATAGGCTAACCTTATTGCTATGTGCCAACTTGAGTGGTGACTTCAAGAGAAAGCCTCTCTTGGTTTATCACTCTGAGACCCCAGAGTATTCAGAAAACAAAGTAATGAAGAATAGCTTAGGGGTCAAGTGTGGATCTAATGCAAAAACTTGGGTAATTAGTATTTCTTTCTGAGTGGATCAGGGAGGCTTTTTGTCCTACTGTTAAGAAATACCTAGAGGACAAAGGTTTATCACTCAAGGCTCTCCACATCATGGACAATGCTCCTGCTCACCCATGAGATTTGAAGAAGAATTGCCTGAAGAATTCCCATGGCTCTCAGTTGAGGTCCTCCCACCTAATATAAATCCTCTACTGCAGCCTATGGACCAGCAGGTTATAGCTAACTTTAAGAAGCTATACACCAAGGAACTGTTCCTGAAGTGCTTCCAGATGGTTTCAGATACAGATTTAACCCTTCTGGAAGGAACATTATAACAACCTTTTCTGTGTGAGGTCTCAAAAAGCTAGAAATAGAAATTCTATTTGACCCACCTACCTTCTCAAAAACAGTTAAAAGACACATTACAGTGATACATGCATACCTATATTTACAGCAGCACAATTTATAATAGCTCAATTTTGGAAACAGTCTATATGCTCAACAATAGATGAATGGATAAAGAAAATGTATTTACACACAATGAAGTACTACTGTGCCAAAAAGAAAGATTAAACGAGTCATTTGTAGGAAAATGGATTCACACTGAGACTATTTCATTAAGTGAAATAAATCAGACACATTTAAATCCTGCATGGTTTCTCTTATATGAGAAACCCAGAATATAAATGAAGAGCAAAATAAAAAACACCCTAGGTAATAGGAAGTAGGGAGATCTTTTTCAAATAGGGAGGGGGATAAGAGATGGAGGGAGAGGGAAAGGAAGGAAAAGAAAGAGGATAAAAAAGAATGGAAGAAAAAAAAAGGAAATAGAGTCTCTGCAGATGGGAAGGGGAACAAAAGTTGGAGCAATCAGGGAGGCGTGGGGGAGGGAAAAGGGATGAAGAAGGAATTAAGATTCTCCATATACAAACTCCTCCATGATAAATGTAATCATTATGTACTGTAAACATGTATTAATAAATTTTTAAAAATGAAATAAAAAAGAGCTTTAGGACTCTGATGTGAATAAACTATAATAGTACATAAGATCCTAATGAGATAATTGACAATGTGAAATAGGAAGAAAAGGGCTAAAGGTGTAGGAAAGTGGGAAGGGTAGGGGAAAGGTAATAAGGGAAAAGAAAAAAACAGAAGAAAATGAAAAAATGGAAATAAAGTGTTTGTAGATGGGGAGAGGGGGTGAAGGGAGGTCAGGGACAAGGGGAAAAAATGAGAACCAAGACCTGTCATGTAAAGGTACAAGATCCCAATAATGAGTGCAACTGTATTGTATACCTAAAATGTATCAATAAACAACGAGGAAAAAAATATACAAGAAAATGAAGCATGGGGTTCAGCATGCCACTGAGCCATGAAGATGTCATCTGGCAAGGAGTGCATGAGGGCACCAACTACTGACAACACAGAAAACAGGGGCCTCAGTTCTACAACAGCAAGGAACAAACCTCAAGGAGGATCCCCATCCTCAGAGCCCCAGACAAGAATTCCACCCAGCCAACCCCTTGACTTCAGCTGTGTCATACGCCAAGCACAGCAGAGACCTAAACATGCCACACTGGACTTTTGTCCTCTGCTCGGATGTGACTAATATGTAGGTGTTGTCTTAAACTGCTGTTTGTGATCATTCATCACACAGCAATAGAAAGCTATTGCACTGGGTCATGGCACATGGAGGCTCATTGCCTTATTCTTGTACAAGTGTGAATTTGCCACGGCCATCATAAAAGTTTAAAGTACTGATTTTGAGCCAGGCATGGTGGCTCACCCCTGTAATCCCAGCACTCAAAAGGCTGAGGCAGGACTGCCATGAGTTTGAGGCTGGTTCAGGCTACGTAGTGAGTTCAAGGCCAGCCTAACTACAGAGCAAGACCTTGTCTCAAAAGAAAACAAAACAAAACAACAACAACAAAAAAACCCAAAAACAACAAAATATTTAAAAAAAAGAGCTTTAGGAATTATAGCTCATCAATAATATAGACCTACAGGTCTAAGAACAGGATGGAAAGCTTTGGTGAAAGATAGTAAGGCCCAACTGGATGCAGGAGCACAGGCCTATAATAATGATGATGATGATGAAAATAATAAAACAAAAAAAAATTAAAAGTCAAAATGAAACAAAACAAAAAATAAGACCCAGGGCAGGGGATTTAGCTCAGTGGTTCCAGCGCCTGCCTTGCAAGGGCAAGGACCAGAGTTCAAGCCCCGGTACCAAAAAATAAGACCCCATAAAACAGTAAGGCCCAATCTTAAATCTGGATCTCTTTCCTAGATTTATAGGAACCATTTCACTCATCTTTCTCAAAGGAAGGAAATTATACAAACCTACACACTGTCCTAGGATATGAAATCTGTAGCAACATAATACATGTTCCAACACTAGACTAAAACTAGTGAACTCTATATGTTGGTAGTTGGTAGTCCTGTGCTGAATACAGAGGTTGTTTTACATGCATTTAGATTCTGGATTAGCTTTTACTTTGAGAGAAAAAGCAAAAGAGTATTAACTCCAAGAATTCAGATTCTCTCATTGTTTTTGCAGATCTATATATACATTTTTAAAATGGAGATTGACTTCTGCCCTACTAGTTATAAAGGCAAAGAACATCTCCTACAGAGATCATACACCAGCAGAATTTATCCTTCCCTCTGGCAAATAAACCACTCTCACATCCAGAGGATTCAAGATACACTGGGCATCTTCTCAACCCTTCTGGCTGCTTCTCCACTCCTTCTCTCCCCTTCAGTATCTCAAATGGTCCTCTCTGCATATGCTTTCTCCATTGGGCCTATCATGACATGCTATGCAATATACAAGGATCCAAAAAGCAAAGGATCCTGGGTCTATGGGGACAATCATTCTTGTTTCTATGCAAACTCTGTCATGGGGAACTACAATTTTAACCTAAGTTAATGGAAATGGACTAGAAATAAAAGAGGAGTCCGACAGCAATAAACCCTCCTCCTTTATTTTGCATACATTTCTGGCCATAAAGCCCATACTAATACTGTTTTAAAATTTTGTTCTAAACCAGATTAAAGACTCAGTTAAGAATTCATTCTAACCCAGATGCCTTGGAAACTAAAAATGAGGTATTTGGTTTTCTGTCACAAACAGTAGAGGTTTAGGCAAACTGTAGATATGGCCTAGCAAGTAAAAAAATAGAAGTACAGTGAAATATAACACAGAAATATGATCTAACAATAAGCTGCCATGACACCCTGAGAATCCTTATTGTAGCCAAAATAAATCCATCTACTCTGTCTCTAAAAGCAAAGGCCACTATGATTTTTCCCACATTTTTACAAAGAAAAGACAAATGAGAACAAAGAAGTGAATGAATACAAGAGAGACTACGATCATTCTTAGTTCCTTTTCCCCCTATTCTAATAAAAAAATACTTATCAATGGCCTGCTATTTCCTTTACTTTCAAATTATCTTAGAAAGACATTTAGAATTACAGCAACATCAGCATTTACAATTGAGTTTATGTAGGAGTACTGTCAAGGCTCAAAATACCATGAAAGATCTTGAGAAAAGTTTTCACATAAAAAACTGAGCAATTAGGTTAGCCAGGCCCAAAATGATAATGAAAATGTGGAAGATTAATTTAGGCCATGTCAGACGTTCTTCCTGGTGGAGGGAAATTATATAGATGAGAGATGGATATATGAATACAAAGGCCAGGCCGCATGCTGCTCCTGAGTATCTGTAAAATAAAAGCTTTGAGGGTTAATATTCACCTTGTATTTTAATTTTTAAAATTTATAATAAAGGTAAATGTAGTACAATCTAAATCATTCTCAGACTCATATTGCAACAACACTACTTTTGATTCATTTGTTGCTGATATCTGGGTTTAAACATTTTATTGCTAATATAAAATATTATGTCCTGTTCATCTTTAAGCATCTACTTGATAAATAGATTTTATCCATCTTTCAAATCTCCATAGTTTCTCTGTGTTTCAGTGATTGTGGCTACTTCCTCAGAAACATCTGGAGATGGGTTTCCTATCTTTGATCTTCATAAACTAAACTAGTTACATATTCTGAGTTTGGGAGAGACCACTAGCATTTGTTTAAGAATGAGAACAGACAGTGCCTCCATGGCATAATCATGGAAGATAACAACAAGAGTACCTCAACATTAGCTGGTGAGAGAGAAATAGGCATTCTTCTCCCTTTCACAGTTTTCTAGAGAAGTAGTTTAATAGGAACTTGTAAGTCCATTATATTTAGTAAGCATCAGATACTAATCTCTCTCATTTTTTTACTTTTTTAGGTAAGGGTGAGTCAGCCCTGCTGTCTTTATTAAAGAATAGAAGTCAAGTCATTCGAACCCCATTTTCTCATGAGAATTGGAGGATACAACTTTACTCTGACTCTTCTCAACTGTCCTTTTTTATTTTTTTGTTTTTTTACTTTTGGTACTGGGGATCGAACTCAGGTCATTGTGCTTGTGATGCAGGCAGCAAAACCAATGAGCTAAATCCCTATCCCAACCTGTCCTTTTTAAAGGAAAGGATATTAAGGGAAGAGCCATCTAAGATCTAAACTCTTACATTCTTACAGCAATTGACATTAAAATATGTTTTAAAATGGAAATGGATCAAAGAAGATAGGACACAGCTTTGACATAAAAAGGACTTGCTAGGTACTCCCAAGAGTACATATTAAAAATATTTTTCACTTTGGATAAAGAGAAAGAAGCACAGTGGAATATAATGAGAAAAAGAAGGGGGGGTGAGGGAGAGAGCCAGAGCAGAGAGAGGGAGAGAAAGAGAAGGGGAGAGGGAGAAGGGGAGAGGAAGGAGAGAGAGAGGGAGACAGAGAGAATGAGAGACAGAAAAGGGGGAGAGAGAGAAGGAAAGTGGGAGAGAGAGGCAGAGATGGAGGAGAGGGAGGTACAAGGAAGGGGAGAGGGAGGGCAGGGAAGAGAGAGAGAGAGAGACAGAGACAGAGATGTGACGGAGACTAAAGGATAATGGGGCTTTCTAGAGTCAGTTCTTCATCAGAATAAACAGAAATGGAATTTGATGAGCATCTCAACTGATACCAGGGAACTACATTTGAACATTATAGTTTAGGAATTTCATATAATTAAAACAATAACAATGACAAAAGCAACACAAAAAGCATGAAAATAAACACCAATATACAAAGGGGTACAATTTCTTACTGGCAGTACCTTATGATCCCTCCTATGTTTGGGTAGAAAACAGCCATGATCACGCCAGCTCCCACAATAATTATATTAAGAATGAGCACGTGGAAAATGCTAGAAGATGATAAGAGTTTAAAGGATAGAAAAAAATATAAAATAGGCACATTGTAAGTATTACTATGAGATTCTAATTTATTTTTAATATATTTAAAATATATGCCAAAATTTTCCAGTAAAATCATAGCAAAACAGGAGGTGATAATAGTATTTATGAGACATGATCATGAGACAGTGAAACTGGTCTTTTAATGCAATTATATAAGTAGGCTAAATATTATAGGCATAAAATGGTACTATATACACCAGAATTCAATTCTTCCTGGACTATCCTGGAAATATAATCCAAATCATTAATAAAAGCTATTAACCTAAAGATATATATGGAAAAACAAGAATTCTAGGAATAGCGGGGCAATAACTTACCTCAAAAAATACAGTAAAACTTATTAAACCTATCATTATTACCTAAATGGTAAAAGAAAATCATCTAAGCAGTTTTGAAAGAAGATAACTAGATATTCAGCAAATGTGAAAATCCAAAAACATTTGAAAAACATATCAGAAGGAAATACATTTTTGCAGTAGTGATTGCATTATGATTTGGGATTTCAGGTAATATTTCTTCTTTTCTATACTTAACAATTTTTTCTAAATTATTTATCTTATATTTATAATAAAAATAATTTTATATTAGTGGAAAGGCAAAATGGACAGGTTTTATTTTTCAGACTGACTCGAAGCTATTCACTATGTATCACAAGTAGCATATATGCAAAACATTTTAACTACATTTTAATAATTCAAGGTTTGGGAATCAATTTTGGATAGAAATAAATGTAAACAGATAAATACATAAAAAGATACATAAATGTAAATAGACGCTCATGCTCAAGAAATAATTCTATTTCCCCCAAAATGCTTTTCAAAAGCCAAATGTCTATGTCAAATCATTCTTTTGGTCCAAATTATCAAAGATTACTTAAAACCAGATAAAGATGAAGGAAGAGTAAAAATAAAATTATTTATACAAATAAGTATTATACATCCTGATAAATTAAGAGATACTAGGCTTCAAGATCTTACTATTTATCCAGTAATTCCAAATTTAAAATTAATCAGAACTTTTAGACACTGACAGGGCCTTCACTACTTCTACATTATAAAAAGAAAAAATTTAATGTACTTTCGAAAGTAATTGTTCTCATGAAGCCCAATATCCTTCTGAGAAGTCTTTGAGATAAAAATTATTTTCATAATAACATAAGACATAATTTGCTTGGCAAAAGGAATGGTGGGTAAAGCCGCTGATCCCTTATTATGGATAGATGCAACTGCATGTCTCTGTACTATGTAACATATTCTTCACGCAAAACATTTTCAGAAAGATTTTTTAAATTAAAAATTAAGAATTTGTTGCCAATGATTAACACTTGAGCTTTCAAATAAAAAATAGAATTTTGCATTTGTTACCCTTGTTTGATAGTTTTCTCACACTCAAAAATTTTTATGAAGAAATTGGTGGTGTAATATTAATGAATATAGGTTTTGATGATGTATAATGAAGTGTGTCAACATTTGGAAGATCTAAGAAATCGAACCAATATTGACCAAACATGATGTTACAAAATAATGCATGGGGGTAAAAGAACCAAAATGTAAGACAGACTAATAGGTTTGCAAACAAGTTTCACATTATATGTACTTTGACAATTATGAAACTATTAGTTGTCAAGTTTTGGCATAGTATCAGAAAATAGTATCTGCAATTATCTGAAAGGGATGTTTGTATTATTTTTCTGATTTTTAAAAAACCTATTTAGATGACAACAACACAGAATAATAGCCAATGCAGAAACAGAGAGAAGAACCTAATTTTCTTCTAGAAAAGCAGACCTTAGAATTTAAAATGAAAACCAATTTTTGGCAGCAGTTATTTTTCACAGAAATATTATTTGTGTAATTTTTTTTTTTTTTAAAGACAGGGTCTTGCCTTGCCTATAATGCCCAGGATTGTCTTGAATTCAAGATTCTCCTGCTCCAGGCTCCTGAGTACCTGAGACTATAGGATGTGCCACTGTGCCTGGCTTTATTATTGATTTTTAAAGAAATTAATACTTTAAAATTCTCAGTTTTATTTTCTCATATGCTGAATATTTATAGATATACCTGCAAAAACTAACAGTCTTGGGAGTGTTAATAAATTTAAAGAGCAAAAGGGGACTAAAACTTATGTTCCAAGATATGCCAAATATAGTGTTTGTAACTATAGCATAAATGATAGTGTGAAGAAATACAATGTAAACACAAAAGGGAAATCCTGTTTTCCAAAAAAAAATCTAACAGCCACCATTCTGCAAAATAAAGATAGAAAATAGGAGCAAAGCATTTGCCTAGAATTTTTTCATCTATGATGTCACTGAATTTATTTTGGTGACTACAATATAGCACAGACCATAAATACAGCAAGAATCTTATATGTACCAAACTCCAATCTTCTAGATTAGAACTTTATAAGTGCTCAATTAACTGTGTAAATTATTGCTATTATCAATGCAGGAGACCTGGCAACTTAATTTTTGCTTTGTTTTCAAGCCAACATACTTACAGATAAATTGACTGAGGGGACAATATCAATTCACTTCAAACAAGAAGTGATCAAGACCACCTATTTTCTCATAAATTCAAAAATTTTCTTCCTCTTAAGGAATTTATTCCCAATAAAACAGGGTTAGTTAGTTTTCATTAGGATGAACATATAATAAGACTAAATTTAAAAACAGGAGTCAACCAAACTTCTTCAAGAAAGCTTCACAGAAAGCCTGAGAAATACACAGAAAGTTCTTCTGGATGAACCTAACTAGCTTTGAACAGAGTTCCAAAGGGACTCACAATTCCTCAATGCTCAGGATAATTACCACAGTAATTTAAACTTGTTACATATCAAGTAATAATTTAAACTCATAAATCTCACTTTTACTTCAAAACAATTGACCATTTATTTAAAAATGCACAAATGTTAATAAACACACAAGTATTAATGACCAATAATTAAAAGTGTTGCTTTTCAGGTAGCTTACACGCCAACACAGGTACTAAATACTATAAATTCCTATGGTAATAAAAGTACAGCATAGAGCATAAATACAACAGAAGACTTATATTTACTGAACTCCAACACAGGTACTATATGTGTAGATTAACAGCAATCAAATAAGATAAATATAACTGGTATTAGAGCTAATTAAGTATATTGGAAGGAAAAAATTTTAAATCACTCTGGATAAGGGAGTGGTGTCTATATTTAAAACTCTTCTGAGAAAGGGACATGAGTGATCTATCCTTAGTAACTATTTTCATTAGGTAAATTTTTATAGCAAAAAGATCAGTCATACTGTAAAGTGATCTATTTGCACAGTCATTTGTTGCTTGGCACATCTTGCTGGTCAAGAGAAGAGCTCTTACCTGGGATAAATGTCACCAAAGATATGGCCCAACAGCTGCACACGAGCCAAGTAGCCTAAGAGCGGGTATACAGTCATCATCTGGAACAGCAGGAATATCCTTGCAATGAAGGACAGGATGTCACTGCTAGGGAAGTTGTCTAAAAAATTCTAAAGCAAGAGAGATAATGAGGTAATGTTGAAATTCAAATTTAATATGAATCATAAAATGGAATAGCTGTTACTTATTTTGAACACAGGTGGTAGTCAGTTTGTGGTGTGTGAACTGGTGCCCATTACACAAACTGCTTGTTAACTATTTTTCAATGAAGTACAGTAATTGAAAGCAAGTGTTTACAAACTTTTAAGGAAATTTAATACTATATTTTTATTCTATTTTATAAAAGTACCAGGCTGCAACTGATTTAACAATAAAACAAAGAAAACTTTTTTAAAACCTCAGAAAGACCAAGAAAACACTGCCCTATAAGGTTCAAGCATTATACCCAAATTTGTTTTTAATATTCTTAAATAGCAAATTAAATTCAATGACATTTTTTTCTTACTAGCTCTCCCTTCTTCCTCTGAAGCACTACAGCACTTTCAAAGTAAAGATTATAGAATAAGGTAAGATTTTACCTAGTTTTATCATTGTACAGCCTATTGCTAAAAAAGATGTATTACATTTTTTTCATAATCTTTTTCTTTGTTTTAATTTGGTATATCTTTTTAAAAAGTTAATTTAAAGCCAGGGATGGTCACATACACCTGTAATCCTAGTACTTGGTAGGGTGAGGCAGGTGGACACAAATCTGAGGTCAGCGTGGTCTACCTACTGAGTTCACAACCAGTCTGAACTATGTAGTAGGATTGTCTCAGAAAACTGAAAACAAATCCAAAACCAAACCAAATCCACATAAAACAAAACCAACAACAAAAGAAAAACCAAATAAGACAAAACCAGCCAAGCCCCTTTCCTTTCTGAGGAGGTGCAAGAACCCACTTTAGTGGTGGCACACAATGGGAATCCCAGCACTTGGGAGGCAGATGCAGGAGGACTGCCATGAATTTGAGGCAAGCCTGAACAACAGAGTGAGATTCCGCCACAAAAGACCAAAATAAAAATTTTTTTTTCTTTCCAATACAATACCCCAAGCATGTGAACTTTATATAGATTGTTCCTATCAAGCAAATTCTCAGCAAACATTTGGCTGCCAAGTACTTCTAGAATCAAGAGAATAAGAACATTTCAAACTATCATAACATCAATAACCTCTTTCTCTTATACAAATGAGAATACTATTAATGTCATTCTGCTGAAATAAATCTTACAATTCTGCTTAATATATACTATACTCTTAGAGCAATTTTTTAATATTTTTATTTTTATTGGTACGTTTGTAAAGTACATAATTACATATCTCATGTAGAATTTGTACCTGTACATAACACATTTTCATCCCCTTCCTCAACTCCCTTTCTGTCTCTTGGTCCCCTTCTCCTTTGCAGAATATCTAGCTTCCTGTTTCCTATTACAGTATTCACCTCCAGCAGTTTCTTCTGACTAGAAAATCACCTATGAAATACTGTTTTTCATTAGAAAAATTTCAGTCATTACTTACTATATTATTCCTAAGCTTTTTTTCTTTGTGTAAATTATGGCTTTTATTGACATGGATCATTATTATTGTGTACAAGAGCAGACTTCCTTGCAGTGTGCAGCTGAGCTCACTGTTTGCAGAAACCATGTGCCTGGGGTGTGACTGTGCTTCTTAGGCTCATAGTTTGCTTTTGCAAACTCTCCAGGATAATAAACCAAGGCAGCTGCAGACTAGGGTATCTTCAATCTAATAGATGCTACTAAGAAGTTTAACAGCAGGGAACTGTGCTTTAAGGACCCCAAGATAAAGAACAATAGATTAAGTCCAGCATGTAGTTTAATATGTATTTTTGAAAATAGTCTCACCTAGTTCTCCCAGCCATGCTGTGAGGCAGGTGGAGGAATCCTTTGCATGTATGTGTAGAATTTAGTTGGTTGTTTGAGACAGGGTCATACTATGTAGTTCAGGCTGGCTTTGAACTATGTAGGCCCGGCTGCAAACTTGAGGTGATCCTCCTGCCTTAGCCTCCTAAGTAGCTGGGATTACAAGCATGTACCATTATGCCTGGTTGTGCCATGATTCTTTAAATGCAATATGGCTTTTCTTGGTGCTAGCCTAAAGGGGATATTGTCCCATGAAAGGGTGTTGCTTTCTCTTAATCCATTTTTCCCTGTGTGTGTTCCATCCTTTTCCTCCTGTTTCAGCTTTTGTGAATGCCACTTGCAGGACCTGTATCATTATGTCTACTCTCCTGTGACTGAGGGTGGCTCTTGGCCCTTTCATTATCTGTAACTAAATATTTTGGTCTCTTTTTGATGGATGTTCTTCTTGTGCTGTATCTTTCCGTTTCTCTTCCTATCACTTCATTTCTCTTTTGCCCTCTTTCCTGCTCTGCCTGTTTCAACTGTCCCTTGTGCAGAAATGAAATGTGGCCCTAAGAAAAATAGCTTTTATTTCAGAACAGGGCTTCATTTTCTCTGTTAGGTCTTCTGATATGGATGAATGGATGGAGATCTCCAACTTCTCTTTCAGTTCTAGAGCTCAATATGAAGATATCTATATGTGAATCTTGATTGTTTTTCTTGTAAGAAGCATTTTCCTGGTGCATTTCCTGATTCCTAAGGGAAGGCAGTAAGGAACTGTAATCACTTGTCACTCTCTGGAAAAACCAGAGTGAGAGATGACCAGGATGTCTAGTTCACAGCCCTCATTCTCCCGGTGGCGGAACGGCCAGCCATCAGCCACTCTCCCACACCTCATGCAGGGTGAGATGTAGGCAGTCTCTGGACTGGGCTCCGGGCCTCAGCCGCAAGACCTTTTCCTAAATTTTTGATTAATTAGATAACAAATATTTTACTTACTGCAACTTTTTTTTTTTTTGGTAAAATATTTTCTTTGCAGTATTGGGGTTTGAGCCTGGAGCCTTCACACTAAACTTTAAAATTCTTTTTGAGATAGGATCTTGTTAAGTTTTGAAGTTGACCAGACTGGGCTCGAACTTGGGATCCCCACCCCTGGCCCCAGCCTCCCAGAGTGCTAAGCTTATAAACATGTGATACCACACCCAGCAAGATTTTTCTTTTACATTCATTCTCCCCTCCCCATTCTTGTCTATCTCTTTCTCTCATTCTTGTTTTGAGACAGGTTCTCCATCTGCAGTACAAGCTGGATTGCTATGATGCCCAGACTGACCCTAAACTCTAGATCCATCTGCCTCAGACTCCCAGGTGCTGAGATTACCACATTGTGCCACCATGCTTGGCTGTCTAACTCTTTTTAAAAGCCAAATACTGTCTTCGTTTTGCTGCCTGCTACTCAGTATCTAAGTGGGAATCAGATCTATCATTAGAGATGAACAATTTATCCAGGGCATTTTCAGATCTAGACTATGGAAAATAAGTGGATTTGCTGTGGATATTTTATAAATTCACGAGACTCTCTGGTAATTGTTCTCTACACAAAGATAAATATACACATGCAACACGCAACACTAGTCATTTATTTGCATACACAAGGTGCCCAGTATTCAGAGTACATCTAAAATTCAAATGATGTATATATTATAAGATTTAATAGAAAAGGAAACAATCTCAGAAAGGATGGAGGAGGTGCCAAAATTCATGCACTTCAAATAATGGTAGAGATGTATTCAAACCCTGGCCTGTCTGTTATTAAATCTTGCTACTGTATTATCCTGCCTACTATGCATACATACAGTTATAAACAAGAGAGGGTACACAGTGCCTTACCTGCTCAATGCAATCTTTGGATAATGGAGGTGAAGGAAATGAAGCAAAAACCAAGACTCCAATATAGAGGTAAGTTAATGTCACCAGCATATAAGCAATGCACAGGTCTCTCACCTATAAATACAAAATATAGTTCCTACAATATGAAGAAAATTGCATCAACTCTATTTAAATACAGTAAACAAGATTGAAAATTACAAAATTTATCTTTTTTTACCCCCTTGTATCCTTTCTAGCCAATCTGTTCACAAAAAGTAACTAAAACAAAATCCACATACTTTACAATTAGCATGCTAATTTTTTTTTAAACTAGTCTGGAGTATGTAGACTAAGCTAACTGTTGGCAGATTTAGGAAGCTAATATAAACTGTGGTTTAACATGGCTAAAATTCTGACAATTCCAAAAGGTAATTTATCAAATTATTAAATATTTAACTACAATAATAAGGCTAGGGGACAATAAGAAAGCAAGTATATACCACCTTCAGTAGGACCTACAGATTTAAAAAAAATTTTCTTTAGTAAATTAAATCATCAAAGTACACATAGGCCACAAGTGATTAGAACATATAAAAACATATTTAATAAAGGAGAACTAGTTAAAGAGCACTAAACAAGTGTTAAGAACAAGCTTAATAAACCTAAACAGTAAACAAGGAAATCAAAAGGCAGCTGTTCAAATAGCTGTACAATGTTATTACTGGAATCAGTAAACAAACAGAACATTAAATAAAGTGGGTTGCTTCTTCCCACTGCTGTTCCATCCTCCCACACTCCAAGATACTTAATGCAGCCAGCTGTCGGATCTAAGCAGAACAGATTCCACAGCTTGCAGACTGTCTCCATCACCATTACAGTTACAGCCAGACAATTTAGCACAACTAAATTGTGGCAATAAGCCTATTCATTCTTCACTTTATTTTTTGGTACCGGGGGTTGAACTTGGGTCCTTGTGTCATTCTTCACTTTAAACACAGATTACTTTGAGAGCTAAGAAAATAGATTAAAATTTATATACAATTTTTTTTTTTTTTTTAGTTTGATAAGAGAGTGAGAATGTTTGGACATTTGGATTAAGAAACATTTCTGATTTTCTGGATAATTTTTCTCCCTAAATGGGCTAAAGCGGTAGTCAAGGTTTATAAACTTGAAATGCTATAAATTCAGTTAAAAAGCAATTAACAACAACAGCAAAGCAAGTAACAAAATGAGAAACCTTTATCAGGACCAAATTGACAATCAGCCTGAAACAAACCAGAGATCCCATATACTAAATTGGAGGGACAGACCCATGGAGTTGAAGGCTTACGTGGACCGTTCTTCTGCAAGAGCTTACTGTTCAGGGTTGAGGAAGGGAAGATGATCAAACCTCCAGAGGGAGGTCTTAACATTCATCCTCTCTGATTCAAGCTCTAGGGCCTTGGTATGCTAGACTTCAGTTATCCATAGACTGACCTTAAATTCTTGTGTGAGAGAACAGAAATGAGCCAGACAACACCTAGTTCCCATCAATGAGTAGTAATCTTCCATTATGATGTTTGAAAGTCATTCTACCCTCAACCTAGCCACTTAAGAACAGAAGTGGCTTGTTAAAAAAAAGAAAAACTTAGGGGGCAAACAGTTGTGCCAAACAGAGCTGTACACTATAAAAGAAGAGGACAGCCACCATTCCATGGGCAGACTTTTAATTTATATATCACCTGGTCATGACATTATTTTGGTCTGACTTCCTGCAAAAAAGTGTACTTTAGAATATACTTTGAGGTAAATCTAATGAAGATGCAAAGATGCAAAGGCTAAGGTACAAGGGCTTCCCAATAAGACAGTTTCCCCTTCTGCTTCCTTCTTTTTATGGTTCTGTATACATATCATATATATCAACTACTACACTGTATGTAACTATCATTAATTTGTGTTATAAAAACAATCCATGTTAACACTACAAATAGTATCAAGTGGGCATAAAAAGTCTCTAAAAAATAGCCAAGTTTGCAGTTCTTATATAATTTTTTGGAGTCAGGGTCTCACTATGTAGTTCAGACTGGTCTTGAACTCAATGTGATTTTCCTGCCTCAGTCTCCTAAGTGCTGGGATTACAGGTATGTATCACTATGTTCAGCTATTGGTATTTTAACTTGACCCAAACCACTTTACTATGAGATTCTGAAGATAGGGATTTTGGTCATCTTTATATACCCCAATACCCAGGATAACACCTGGCACACAGAAGGAACTCAGTAAGTGTGATAAATATAATAAACACATTGGCTTAATTTATTAATTGCTTGGTGTCATGCTAAGCATATTATACATGATATTTTATTTAATCCTTGTAACAACCTTATAATGTAGATATAGTCAATTTCTTCACTTCATAGATGAGCAATCTAAGGATAAGAAAGTTACAAAACTTGCTTGTGGTTACAATATGAGTAGCTCGTGAAGCCAATATTTCAATCAAGGTCTTTATGGTTCCAAATTGCATGCCTTAAGATACAGAGATGGACAGCTTGCCAGTCTGCAGTATACTTATGTCACAGTTCATAAACAATAATAATAAAAAATGAAAGAGGCAATAACCTCTGAATAAGAGTATGTAACAGAACACATAAAAAGCTACACAAGAAATACAGTACTAAAATGAGAAAAGCTCTATTTCACAGTACTCTATTATATATTCAGTAGAACTGGGTTAGGAGATGCCTATCAGTTTTCATCTGAAAATACTCTAATAAACAGAAATGATGATCTTATATCCCATAGTAAAGGGTAGAAAAAGCTATCATTTAGAAGATGAGGCTCAAAGTAAAAATATATATTTAAAAGGAGACTCATATTACCATGAACTGGTAATATGTCAAGAAACCTCTATCAATAAGGTAATGTACCCTACTTCATGAATAAACAATGGCTGGCAGGGTTGATGGCAGGTTCTGATTCAAACACAGTGAAGAAGTAGCAAGAGGTTAATCCACATTTCCATGTAGTTATAGGCACTATTATGATGACAATGAAGGAAGTGGATGATCTTCAGTCCTCTTCTCCAAGTTATACAAATAAAAAAGTATGTTTATTGAAAAAATGCACAAATATTGAGTTAAACTTAAAAAATCAGGAAAATCTGATCAGTACACTTGTTTAGGGGTCTTATTTTTTTCTTCACAGATGTCTTTAGATCCAAGTCCAACAGAGTTATACAGAAGTGGAGGCTTTTTTATTCCTTCCTTTTCTTTTCCACTTTCATAACTTTGTTTTCTGAGTTTGGAATGACTAACTCAACATTAACATTGTGAATTCAGAGTCCTTGGTAAGCCTCACATTTTCTGACTTCAATCTCCCCAAATACTGTTATCATAGTATTAACAGGATTTCCATATGTCAAAGAGGTGAAACCTACTGAAAGGTACAACCATTAGATAATTTAAATGACAAAACTTTTCTCAAAATATAGTATCCATTTAGCTTGTCTTATGATAATATAAGCCAACATCAACATAATCAAAAGGACAAAACATATATACTTATATATAAAGTATTTAGAATGTTGATGACACATAGTACTTCATAAATGTTCGTTTTCTCATTAGTAATTACTAATAATTTAAGAAGTTGACATGAGGCACCGCTGGTTTTTTGAATGCTAGACCATCACTTCATATCCTAATTTTAATTAAGACAGCAATATCATCCATTTAAACATTTGTCTCAGAGCTTTTGCTTTAAAACATTTTCCGTAAGTGACAAAGTTGAACCACCACACTTCTTTATTTGCACTTTGCTTCATTTGCTAACATTTTCTCCTTTGTGCTTTCAATGTTGTGAAGTATTTCTGAGAATTTTTTTTTGGTACCGGGGATCAAACTCGGGATCTTGCTTGAGGCAGGCGGCAGCACCAATGAGCTGAATCCCCCACCCTCTGAGAATTCTTTTAATGAGCAGTTTTCTGACAGAGGGATGTCTTCCTTCTTGTCATCACAACCCTTTCAAGGTTCATGAAGAGAGGTTCACTTTCCCTGAATTCCTCTTGCTGCATCTCTAATCTCTTCAATGGCAGTATTGGCAACATTTCCACAATCAGACATTTCTTTTATTAACTTCTCTTATGTTCTATTTAAATTTCATTTTCAACTTTATTACTCTGTTTCATAGTAGTATTTTCACCTTTGTTTGACAATTACTTCTTTTAATTATCAATGTTTATAAAATAGCATGTGAGCTTATTGCTGGCACCAAGAGGTAGCACAACTACTTACTGTGCAGGCTGTATGTAAAGCGAACAACAAGCACAATGTCCAATCACTAACAGACTTTGAAAGAAGTGACATGACTGGTCACTAATCATAATATGTACCTCTTGGGTACATGTTGATTTGTGAAATGAAAAGTTAGCAGCTACTACTTTATGCAAGTACTCAGAGCTCAAATCCCATGGTAACTGAAATTAGCATCATGTTGATGGGCTACAGATATAATTTAAACCTTAGCAACTGAAATTTGTAAATGTAGGAACCATACAACATAAGACCTGCCTGCAACTTAATTATTTTGAGGCAGTTTTCTTGTAAGATAAACTAAACACAAGCATGAAAAAATATGTATGAGTGGTTCAGATTGAAACATGAAATGACACAGGCCTGTAATCCCAGAATTCTGGGATTTACCTATCTACCTATTTATTGAGATATTGGGGTTTAAACCCAGGGTCTTGCGCTGTTACATCCTGAGACTTTTTTTCATTTTTTAAAATTTTGAGACAGAATCTCCCTAAATTGCTAAATTGCTCTGGCTGGGCTTGAACTTGTGATCCTTATGCTTTAATCAACCAGAGTGTTGGATAACAGGCATGCATGTATTTCCACCCCAGCCCATTTGCTTATTTATTGTCTAAGGTTGCTTTCATGCCACAGCTATAGAGACAGATACTTGCAACAAGACCATATAGCCCATAAAGTCCAAATATTTAAAGTGTGAACATTCACAGAAAAAGTTTGCTGACTACTATTCCATGGTTCAAACTTAAAAATTAAGATCCTGCAACAAAGTGCATAACTCTCCTTCAAATATAAATTCCCTCAAATACTGACTTAGAAAGTCTATCCTCAGAAGATACAGAAGTCAATTTTTCAGATAATTACTCACGTTGTTTTCTTGATTCTTATTGTTTTTCAGGAGTGTAATAATACAATTATGAATAAAGAAAGCAAGGGTAAGAACTCCAGCCAGCTGTGGAAACTGAAATCTTATCTCTAGGAGAAAAAAAGACAAAAACCAAAAATTTAAAATTAACAAGCAGAAAATGAATATTAGTAGCCATAAAAAATTAGTTTTCTTAGGGGCTGGGGATTTAGCTCAGTGGTGCTGCTGCCTGCCTCACAAGCGCAAGGTGCCAAAACAAAACAAAACAAAAAAGTCTTTACTTTGTCCAGGAGATAAAAATATTAAAATCCTTTTATTTAATTCCTCAAGGTCAGCGTTATACTTGCACAAATCACTTAATAGGGAAAGAAAAAGAATCAAGAAATTGCTATCTTGTATAGGTTCTTTACATCAGTAATCCACACCCCCCCCTTTTTGGTACTGAGATTGAGCTCAGGATTTTGTGTTTGCAAGGCAGGTGAGGTACTACTGGGCTAAATCCCCGGCCAGTAATTCCCTTTTGATGTGACACAAACAGTATGTGGCAGAGAAGGATTCAATTTTAGGGTCTGATTTTATTGACTGATTGATTGAGACAGGGTCTTAGAATGCAGTTCGTGGCCTTGAACTTACAGTGATCCCTTCCAGCTCAACCTCTTGAGTGCTGGGATCATATGCATGTGCCATCACACCTAGCTTGGGGTCTGATTTTAAAGTCCTACATTTTTTCTAAAACCCGAATTGCCAGAAAAGTCTCTCCAGAAAAGGAACTGTGGATGGGAGAATTGATCATTCTTCAATGACAAATCTGAAAAGCATTGCTTAAAAATATTAGAAATAAATATCTACTTAAAGGGATTGGGTAAGCTAAGAAGCAGATGCATAGTGGCATATAGTATTTAAAAGTTATGCTTTTGAAGAAGATTTTTATGCTATGACTAATGTTCAACTCAGCATATATAGGGTGGTTTTACTTCTATTTAAAAATATGATTATACAGGCTGGGGATTTAGCTAAGTGGTTCTGCCACCTGCCTCACAATGCAAGGACCCAAGTTCAACCCCTGGTACAAAAAAAAAAAAAAGATTATATATGGAGAAAAAAGAGACTGGAAGAATTTCCACAAAAACACAAGTAATAGCTATCCCTGGTTGATGAGATTTGTTTAAAATTAACCACTTACCTGTATTTAAAATTTTTCTACAATAAAATTTTCATTTTTTTTACACAGAAAATAGTTTTACTTGTAATATCAAATACTAAGAAATGAAGACATACTAAGGTTAACAGAGATGATGTCATGACACACTTAGGTCTGGAAAGCTATGGAGGGTTAATCCCTGCCCCATCCCACCTGCCCTTCCTTGCTTATGTACCACAGCAGCTCTGGTACATGCCTGACTGACTAAAGTGTCCAGACAACAGAACTTTGGTTACCTCCCATTAGTCCTCAGTGTCTTTTTTTTTTTTTCTTTCCTCTGGGCTAGAAATTGTGTGCTAGTGCATGGCTCTTCCTCAGGAAGAGGTTCTTTCTAATGAGTTTCTTTTTATCTTTTTTTTTTCTATCACTAGCACATTTTCCTTTTCTTCCTCTTTAATTTTAATGGTTTCTTTTTTGTTTTGTTTTCAGTCATTTCATCCTCTATCTACTTGTTCTATTTTGCTTTTTTTTTTTTTTTTTTTTTTTTTTTTTGTACTGGGGATCAAACATGGGTCCTTGTGCTTGCGAGGCAGCCAGCAGCACCACTGAGCTAAATTCCTGGCCCTATTCTGCATTTTTTAAGAACAGGTTGGAAGCATTGAGTCACCAGAGGGATCATATGCCTTCACTTTTGTTTTCATATTTTTCTGCTTTTGCTAATTCCTTTCCTGTTCTACTTTTTTTTGTTTTTTTTTTTTGTAAATCCCTGTATCTTCCAAGCTTCTCAATCTGGTCTCTACTTTGGCTCTATTCTCAATTCCCATTTCTGAACTGGAATCCTTCCTGAAAGCATCATGATGAATAGCCAAAATGGTTTTGGCTGCCAGAATTTGAAAAATCTTTCCTTTGTATTTGGGATTTGTCTGGCCTACAAGGGAAACATGATAAAGAAGATCATATTTAGGAGTGTGCCGCCTAGACTTGAGGGTTCTGAAAAGTGCTTCTTTTGCTCTAAGAATCTCAACTATAGAATCTACATGCCTGGCCATATTCAAAAGAGAATCTGCATGAGCAGTCAGCTGTGCTCCAACTCACTTGCCAACCATGACTGTAACATTGGGTGCAAGTGCCATCATTCGATTTTGGAGATACTCATACATCTGGGTTCTATATTCAATCACTTGGGTGCAAAGATGTAGAATATTGTAACTATCTTCTTCAGAAAGCTCTGTGCCCATAGTTATCTGTGCAGCTGCTTTTACTTCAGCTTCAACTTCCTCTGACAACAATTCAGAAAGCATGGCAGAGGCATAGTTCTTCCTATCTCCAACTTTCTGTAAACACTTGCAGTATGTCAAATTATATGAAATAATTTTTTCTAATTCTGGGAAATGCCAGTCATACCACTCTCTACAATCATCTAACAAGGCAATTGCCTGAACAATCACTGTATCCACTTTATCAGTGCTAAATTTCAGTCTGTATGGAGAGAGGCTGTGGGCCAATCCAAGACACATGGCTGCCATTTCATGTGGTTTTACCCTAGGGATCCATACATTCATCTGTGATCAGATTCCCCTCAGAAGCTCATTAATAGGACATGGATACAGCTGACATTCAGCTTTTCCTTTATGACTCCTCCTAGTTTAGCATCAGCTACAGATAGAAGTTCATGGGCTTCTTTTACTATTTTCTTCAGAACTTTCTTCAGCTGCTTATTGATTTTGCCCTCCATTAGAACTGTGAATGCTGCGAATGCTTTGCTGTATCCTGAAATTTCTAAAAATTTCTTTACTACTGTATTTGCTTTCTTTGGAGTTTCAAATTCTTTCAACAGAGTATCAAATTCTTGAAGTTTCTTCTCATTTAGAATCATAGAGTTGGCGGTAGCCAATGGACATTTCAAATAGCACCAACATGGAGAGGCTGACTCAGGGGCGGTGTAGCCTGCCATGAGCTCATACACCAATACACAATGGGCACTTCTGCAGCCACAAAAGGGCCACTAAGATCACAGCTAACCGAGTACAAATACACATACTTTCCTGCAAAGAATCAGATCAAACTGCCTACATGTTCTGACCCTAAATGCATGCAGAATGCAAGTCTGTGCTTGACCTTCTCCAAGGATTCTTAAAGTAACATTTAAAAAGCATTGCCAATTTCTGTTTTGAGGTCTGCTACTAAATAAGTAAGAAACTCATTTTCTGTAGAGTAACACTATGATTTACTTGAAAATACTGCTGGGTCTATGCAAAACAGGTGGCGAAGCAGACAATAACCCATCTTAGGGGACATTAGAGTGAAAAGTAGATACATAGAAAAAGTCCACTGACTCTGTTATATTATTTTAGAAAAGGACATAAGAACAATTAAGAATCAAGACAACTGATTCAGGAGGTAAGACCAAGATAATTAGATATCTTTTTTATGAGTGTTTTCATTTGCCTGTTTTCTCCTGAATTTTTACCTATGCAAACAACTCAAAATGTGTTTCTCTTAGGCAAATCCTCTCCTTTTCTAGCTACATTCTTTTAATTTTTTTAAATCTCAGAAATAAAATAAAAGTTGGAGGTAACTCCCATGTATGTATTTTGTTTTTGTGGTACTGGGGATTGAACTAAGGGAGTTCTAGCTATATCTCCAACAATTTATTTTTTAATTTAAAAAAATTTGAGACAGAGTTTCACTATATAATTCAGGCTGGCCTTGAACTCATTATGTAGCCAGCCTAGGCTGGCCTTGAACTTGCTGTGACCTTCTTGCCTCATCCTCTCAGGTGCTGGGATTACAGGTTTGCCATCACACCTGATTGACTTCAGTTTTTTTTTTTTTTCCTTTGGTATTGGGGATTGAACTCAGGACCTTGTAGTTGTGAGGCAGCTAAGGTGCCACTGAGCTAAATCGCAGGCCCTGACTTCAAATTTTTTATCCTCCCTCCTCAGTCCCTGGAGGAGCTGTACCACTCTACCCAGCATACTTCTACCTTATTTGTTTAAACCACTTGACAAATTGAGATCACTTCTGACCAAAAGGCAGCATTAAACTTATATAGTTATTTTTGAAAGGATGACTAAACTACTTGCAGATGAATATGCTGATATTCTTGAAGAAAAACTGAAAAATTCTTTAGCAAGTATTCAGAGTAGTTAAATTAAAAAAAATACATTGAAAAAGATCAACATCTTTCCTATATATATGAATTGGTTAGAAAGTAAAGACAAAGGATCTTATTCACACTAGCAAAACAGACATAAACTTTGACCTACAAAAAAACCTAATATTAAGCTCCCAATTTGACTTCACTGTGATAGCCATGGCTCTTTCAGGTGAGCACCTGATGCAAGGAGTACAGTTAGCCTACATCCTCCAGCTGCAGCCTTCAAGGTCTGCCACCCTGTTCATGCAGGGCTCATGCTCCCACCGGGCAGTTCGTCAATGACTCAAGGGTGGCAGGGTCACTGCGTCGAACCCTGGACTCCTCTTCAGAAATCTTGGCACCAGAGATTTATACTGGGTCGACTAAGACTTTTTAAATCTCTTTCTACCCAATTTACTCCCCTTTCTTCTCTCCTTCCACAGACTAAGCCACAGTGGGTTGTAATGTAGGCACCTACTCTGTTCCCAATCCCTTTATTTTTGTTAAATTTCTTGCACTTCACACTCCATTTTTATGTCTTCTATTTGGAGAACCTGAACTAACACAACATTGGAAGTAGTCTGGGAAGAAAACAGTGAGAAGGGACTTGGATACAGGATCACTTATTAGCAAATTTTTATCATTTGTGTTGTGCTTATGCGATATCCCAAGGTCCTGATAGTTTTTGTTTTGTTTTGATTTTGGTGTTGCCTATCCTACTCCTGGCCTCACACATATGACTAGCACATGTTCTACCACTGAGTTGACCCCCATCCCCAAGTGCTTTCACTATCATTATTTTGCTAGATGTCCTCTTGATTCAGAAAGTGTATAAATGAGACTATAGCACTTCTGACCTCATTTCCCCCTTTTAGTAGTATTTGAGTTCCATTTTAAATTCTATTTTCAGGCAGAGAATTACAGTACTATTATTCCTCTGCCCTACTGATTTCCTAAAGACAAAGAAGCTCATCTCTTAATTCAGGCAACCCCAAGTAAGGAGAAAGGTTAAGTCTCATACTTGGCTTTCACTTATTTTTAGCTTAAAAAAAAAAGGCCTTATGATCTAGCCTTTCCCTTTCTAATTCTTATTTCCTATTACTCCCCTGACAAACATTCTTTTACTGTAGCCATTCAAGTTTTTGTAATTTTCTAAATGAGTCATGTTATCTCAGGCCTTAACAGTTGCTTAAACACGTTTTCTTGACCTGGCATATCCTTGCCCCAAATTTTCTAATTAGCAAACTTCTTTTGGCTTTTAAACTATTTCCTTTTGAGATCTCCTCTTTGCCTCCTAATTCTTACTTATATGTAATTTCTCCATACTGCTATCTCTTGTGTATGTCTTTGTATTATGATTGTTAATTCACAAATTGACCTTACCATTCTCAACCTCTGCTGCTTTCTGAAAACTCAGGAACCGAGTAGATTAGAACTGGGTGTATCTCAGTAGTCCAACTCAATATCAAAGTCAAGAATTTATTAATACAAATATTAGACAACTACAAATATTTGCATATAAGATTTGGTAGTGACAAGAGCTCTTAAGAAAAAAACAAGGCACAAAGAGGAATGGTGAGCAGGTAGTCAGGGAAGAGCCTTTTTAAAAAATTTTTGGTACGGGGTATTGAACTCGGTTCCTTGTGCTTGCGAGACAGGCAGCGGAACAAGTGAGCCAAATCCTTGGCTTTCTCTTTTTTTTTTTTTTTTTTTTTTGGAACCAGGGCTCGAACTCAGGCCCTTGTGCTTGCAAGTCAGGTGGTGGAACCACTGAGCCAAACCCCTAGCCATGATCTCTTTAATGATAACGTATAAGTAACTGGGGAAACATAAGGGCTTTTTATACAGAAGGGACAGTAAATGCAAACTATGTTTGGCATTTCTGTGAAAGAATAAATAAGCCAAGATGGATAGAATATGGCTGAAGTAGACAAAATGAAAGGAAATGTAATAGGGAATTAAATTAGTTTACCAGGAGTCAGTTCATATTGGGACTATGGACTGTGATAAATATTGCTGTCATTCTGAATGAGATGAGAGACCATTAGTGACTTTGCAGGTTGTTTTTTTTTTTTTTAAATATCACTGTATCTGCTATGTATAAAGTAGATATGGTAGAAGAGACAGAATGGAGACAGCAAGATTAATTAGAAGGTACTATAGTAATCCAGGTGGGAGATTAGTAGATTGCCATAATTCTTTTGGGTGGAAATTAAAAAGTACTCAGATTTTCTCTTTTATAGATGTGTGTGTTACAGTGGAGATTGAATCCTTGTATATGCTACACAAATGCTCTACCACTGGGTTACACCCTTAACCCTTCTATGGCTAGTATCTAGATGCCCCCCCAAAAACTTCATAAGGCCATAGGTAGTTTCAAAGATGGCTGGATTAGGGTGTGTGATTGTAGATTAAGGGTGAATGCTGGGATTAAGGAAGGCCCACCCTAGGTATGAGTGGCATTACCCAAAAGGCTAGTACCTGGAAGGTAAAAAAGGGAAAGGGAGGCTTGCTGCTTTCTGCCTGCTCTGCCATGAACTTCTCTTCTGCGATGCCCCTCTGCCATGCCACCTTGCTCTGGAACCAGTAGACTATAGATTGAAACCCCTCTAAAATGTGAGCTGAAATAAACTTTTCCTCCTTTAACTTTGAATGTTGGGTATTTAGTCTCTGCAGTGAGAAAAGTAATCAAGATGGATTTTGGTGCCAGAGAAGGGGGGATGTTTCTGTGATACTCCCTGGCCATGTTGCTCAAAGGCCTTTGGACTCTTGGCTGGAAGAGTCTGGAAATGTCTAGAGATGCAGGCTGAAGAAGCAGCCCTGGAATGCTGTAATGTGAACTTGATGGGAGATTCTGGTCAGAGCTCAGAAGAAAAGAATGCTGATAGAAATGCTTCTGGTAAAGACCAGACTCAGGATATTTCAGTAAGGAACAAGGACTGCTTTGGCTGTTGAACTCCAGGCCATGTGTATATGCTTTGGCAGAAAATTTATTTACATTTTGGTCTTGTCCAGAGACTTTGCCTGAAACCGAGGTTAAGGACAATGCACCAATTAATCATGAAGAAGAAATGTGAAAGCAGTCTAATGAGGCTGTGGCATGGCTACCATTGGGGGATTTTAATCAGATCTATGTTGAGAAACAAGAGCAAAAAGCCCAGCAGAGTGATTTAATACATTTTGTGTTTGTCCAGGAAGGAAGCTCTAGTAAAGTTGCAGACTGCAAAGATGGAGTAGAGGAGAGCTGAGAAGGAATAGGACAATAGAAAAGAAGGCCTGAGGACTTTACAAGTACTCCACCGTTTCTAGCCGCAAAGTTAAAAAAGTCAAAGATTTTGCTTTGAGAAGAGAGGCCTAGAGTACCATGTTCCAGGATGGTGGCAGCCCAGGGAAGTTGTTCTTCAGGATTTGGTTCATAATGCTTAGCAATCCAGGCACTCAACCTTAAGAGTCAAAAGAGAAGGAAGCCTGGACTGCTGCTCCAGCTGGCGGCAGACCTTGGCATCATCCATGTGGTGCTGGTTTTAGGCCTATACAGAATGCAAGAGTTGTGGGGTCAGAAAGGCTTTCCCCCAGATTTCAGAAGAAAGCTTGGGAAGACAGGCAGTGTGCCCCTGAGAGAGCAGTGTGTGAAACTGTGAATGTGAAACCAAAGGTTCAGTGGAGACCCCAGAAGTTTGGAGAAGCCAGAAATGTGGATCATCTGAGGAAAGCTACAAGGAGGGAGCAAAGCCAGCCTGAGAGAGAAGCCTTCAGAGCTGTAACATGCGCAATGTTGTAGGGACAAAGCACCCAAGCCCTTTGGAGTTCACATTTTGCTACAGCCTCCCTCAGATGCTGGACACGAAACTATGGGATTTAGTATTTGCCCTGATGGAGTTTGGACTTGCTTTGCTCCCATTCTGTTCTATCCCCCTTTTTGTAATGGTAATGTTTATCTTGTGCCATTGTATGTTGGAAGTATTTACCTTTCTTTTCTTTCAAACAAGGGCTCACAGAAAAGTGTTTGGCTTAAATCTGAGAGTAGACTTTAGACTTGGACTTTTCAGCAATGCTGTAAAGTATCTCTTAAGAGATGGACTTTTGCATAAAGGGATATGTATGAATTTTGGGGGAGCTGGGGGGGGATATTATGGCTTATATCTAAATCTCCCCCCAAAGCCTCGTGTGGTCAATAGAGGAGAGTTTCAAAGGTGACTAGATTCGGGTGTGTGAATACAAATTAAAGGTGTGATCTAGGATTAAGATGGTGGATAATGGAAGTGTCACTCTGGGTGTAGATGGCACCGATCAACAGGTTAACAGTCTGGATGGGATATAAAGGCACAAGAAGGCTGCTGCTTGCTGCCTTCTGCCTGCACTGCCATGCCAGAGCTGTTTCTCCTCTGAAATGCCCCTCTGCCATGCCAACCTATCTTGGAGTCAGCTGACTATGGATTGAAACCACCTGTGAACTCAAATAAATCTTTCTTCCTTTAATCAATTTTGGGTGTCAGGTATTTTATCTCAGCAACAAAAGAAAGTAACTAAGACAACCCTTAAATTTTTTAAAAAGTAAAATAGTTATACTTTGTAAATGCATTGAATATGGGGGATTGAGAAAGACCAGTCAAGGATGATTCTGAAATTTTTGGCCTGATCAAGTAGAAAACTGAATCTACTACTTATAAGACAAAGAAGTCTGGAAGAACTGATTAAGCAGATTGGTAGACAGAAGTAGACACTGAAGAAAACCAGTATTTAGTTCTTGTCAATTTAAGTTTGAAGTATCTAAAAACATCCAATTGGAGACGCAGAAGGGACAAGGGATGCAGGAGTATGGATTTTAGTGGAAAAGCTGGGCAAGAGATACAAAATTGGAATTAGTCACTATACAGAAAATATATAGAACCAGGTTGGGCTGGGGATTTAGCTCAGTGGTGTCAGCACTCAGTGGTGTGTGTGTGTGTGTGTGTGTGTGTGTGTGTGTGTGTGTGTGTGTGTGGTGTGTGTGTGTGTGTGTGTGTGTGTGTGTGTGTGTGTGTGTGTATGGGAAGCCAGGTGATTATATAAGATTGTTTAAGGAATAAGAGAGAAGAGAAAAGAGGTTTGAGTTCTAGACCCTGGACAACTATATCATGTAGAGGTCAGAAATCTGAGGAGCAGCCAGTTACAAAGAAGAATCAAGAGAAAGTAAGGTTTTAAGGTCAAGTAAAGAAAGTGTTTTAAAGTGAACAGCGTGACCCAATGCTGCCCCATGCTGCTGACAAGCTGAGTAAGAGTAGTGAGAATTGGTCACTGTATTGGCAAGATAAGAAATCACTGCTTTTAGGGCATGACTGGGGCAAAAGCCTCTTAGAAGAGAATTCAATGCCAAATAGAAAGAGAAGTTAGAGATAGTGAGCATATGCAACATTTCTAAAAAGTTTCCTTAAAAGGAGGCAATAGTTGGAGGAGAGTATGAGGCCACATGAATTTAGCTATTTATGTTGGGCAACAGCTATATACTGGTAGGAACAGGTCAGTAGGGGAAAACTGTGACGATACATGACCCAGGAGAAAGACATGATTACTGTGAAAATAAAATCCTTGGTAGGCAAGAAAAGGCAGGTTGGTATAAGTAGGGTTTTTCACATCATTCCCCTAATTACCTGAGAAAAAGCTTGATGACATGATCTGCAGCATTGAAAGGTAAACTTTTAGGGCTAGGGATGTAGCTCATTGCTACAGCACTTGCCTACTACATATGAAGCCATGACTTTAATCACCATACCAAGAAAAAAAAAGTTTTAGAAACAAACATAAGCAAACAAGTACATAAGCAAAGATTCAATAAGAATTTATGTGAAATCTCATGAGGACAGTAAGATACATCCCCTTTAGATTTCTGTGTTTGTGTGTGTGTGTTTTAAGACAGGGTTTTGCTATTAGTCCAGGCTGGCCTTGAATTCTCTATGTAGCCCAGGCTGGCCTTGAACATGTGGCAGTCCTCCTGCCTCAGGTTGTCCAGTGCTGGGATTACAGGCATGCACCAGCATGCCTAGCAAGATTTCTGATTCTGATTTATGACATATTTTCATTTTTGAGAAATTCTTTAATCACAATACAGTAATTAATTTCAAGGCAATAAATATTAACATGAGCATCTTTTAATTCTCCAGATTTTCTGTTTATATCATTTAAAAATTAAGGTACGTGAAATTAATGACCTAATGTCTATTAAAATATTTCTTTTGTTTTATAAATAACCATTTTTTTCCCTTATGTCTACTTTTCATGTCCTATCATTATCACTAAAACTTTTTATAAATCACAATGACCTAATTTTAGAAAATAATATCTTACACTATTTTTATCAGTGAATGGAAAAACTAGCTTAAAGTTACAATTTTCATTTATGTCCAATATTAAACATAATCTTGGAGAAAAGAGTGCTTTTCAAGCCTCAATACTTCCTTCATTCCGAATCTACACTGACTTTTGAGTCTTTGTGGGCTCTGAACAGAGATGAAAAAATCAAAGCTAAAATAATCAAATGGTCTAAAAATCATGAAAATGTAAACAACTTCTAATGACTACCATCTCCACACACCTGGAAAACTCAGGAATGTTGTAACAAAAGAAACAAATTGGGTGGTGAACAACCTTACACATAGTAGATACTGTAAAAAGACTTTGAAATCTAGACTAAATTGAGGGTTTATGAACGGAAAGAAACCAATCTTTCTAAACCAACAACACAATTGTGTACTATTTTCCATTGCTAGTTTTCAAGATACTTGTGTCATTTCCATTATCTAACCTGGCTCTTCATTTAGCATTATTTATTTTTTCCTTTAAGATGCTTTTAACATGTCCAGAATATTCTAAACTGGGGTGAAACCAAATAAACTTCTAAATTATAATCACAAGGAGAAAAAAAGGAAAGAGAAGGCCAAACACTTAATAATCAGTATTATTAGCCCCCAAAACAGCAATATTAAAAAAATCCATATGGAGAACAATGATTTTAATGTGCAATATTACATCATACATCACTGGCTATAGGGGTGTTTCTTAGTCTAGACAATGTATTTTTATTTTTCAATTGCATAATAATTTAAATGAACTTTAGCTACCAAGTTGAAATGGCAAACAGCTTTGGTTACTCCTAACCGCAAGAAAACTAAAGAAATCCTAACATAGTCCTGGGTTTAGCTTAACAAGATTAATCAAATGTTCAGCATTTAAAAAAAAAAAACATCATTTGTTTTAGAATAGCATAATGATTAACTTAATGATCATATTGTAATTTATTAATTATTTATTTGCTCAAACAGCTCACCTGGTACGAAAAATTCTGTTGGCACAAACCAGTGAAATTCCAAATGAAATCCCAAGCGAATAGCCTTCAAAGTGACAAGAAAAATCAAATAGAGAACAGATACTGTGCCTGGAAGAAAAAAATTCAGAAACCATTATCTTTTGTTTTGTTTTGTTTTGTTTTTTGGTACCAGGGATCAAAGTTGGGACCTTGCTCTTGCGAGGCAGGCAGCAGAACCACTGAGCTAAATCCCCAGCAAGAAACAATTATCTTTTACTATCAGACTATTTCAAAAATTAAGTTTTATCTCCTTATTCTCAACAAGTGTAGCAAATTATTACTTTCATTTATTAACATCATTAAAACTCAGCTCGGAATTGAGGAATAGAAACAAGTTATGTGAGTTAAAAGAAAACAAAACAAAACCCAAAAACCTAGGTAGAGTATGCCTAAAAAGAACTGGGTGAAAACAGCTTTGTATTGCTGAATGTAAAAACTGTTTAATTCACTTATGCACTGAGGATGGTGGAAGATACAAGTATGGATAAAGAAAGAGTGTTACTTTTATACAGTGGAGTACTACTCTGCCTTAAAGACAAACATGAGTTGTTTGTAGGAAAATGGATGTACTTTCAGACTGTCATGTTAAGTGAAATAAATCAGACACACAAGCTTAAATATTGCATTGTTTCTTTTTATATGAGAGACCTAAAATATAAATAAAGAGCAAAATAAAAAATAGATAATAAGAAGTGGAGAGATAGATCTTTCTCAAATGGGAAGAGGATCAAGAAATGGAAGAAGGCAGCTGAGAGATGTAGCTCAGTAGTGCCATGCCTGCCTGGTGCTGAGTTCGATTCCTGGTACCCAGAGGGGGAAAAAAAAAAGAAATGGAAGAAGAGGAAGGGCAGGGAAGGGAAGGGATGAAAAAAGAATTGAGATATACATGTACCAACTCTCAACAAGGAATGTAATTAAGTACTTAAAACATGTACAAAAGAGTACACTATAAAATTGTAGAGTTACACAGAACATGAAACCAACTTCTATTCTTTTTATTGAGTATTAAAGATCAGAAAGCTGAAAAAGTCTGTCACATAGTTAATGTGAAATCATAAGAGAAGAAAAGTAGAGAATGTGAATCATAAACATTTAAGAAAAGTTCTAAGCTACATAATTCATAAATAATCTGATCTAGTACCTATATGAGGTTCTGATTGGGGAGTACTACTTCACTGCTGGAAAGATTTCAGATTGCATTCCCAGGTATTACAGACAGGTAAAATGGGCATGCAGCATGTTTTAGCAATATAGAAGTTAGAGAATGATTCCTTTTGACCACACAAGTCCAGTCATTACAGAGCATAGTTAGGAAACCTAGAAATATCCTTTGATGCTAGTTCCTGTACAGAAGTTTAAAAAATAGAGAAAATAATACAGAAACGGGCAAAAGCAGAATATGCTTAAGGAGTTGTATTATAACCAATCTGGCTGGAAATCTGGTGATGGTTTTGCCCAACTGAGCAAATCCTTCTATAAGTTTATATGCTTTTACTTGTTCCACTGGAAAGTCGGCAAGCAAATCAGGAAACCACAAATGAGCTGTATAAGCTCTACTGTGGGTTTAGAGATTAGCTGATTCAGAAAGGATGCAAACGAGATGAAAGCTGATACAACCACAACGCTTCATTTTCTGATTGTTTATGGCAGCTTCCAGTGAGGCAAAAGGCATAAAGAAGTATTTTTACTTCCTTTATCTTCTGAGAAACCATTTACATTTCATTTTTCCATTTTCTGGTTCCGCGATGTGATAGACAATCTGATTGATTGTTTAAAACAATAGAGGCTGCCTACTAAGAGGTCAGATTTATAGAAGGGAGGTAAACTCCTGCAGTCTATTTGGATCTATCAATCTTCCTAGCTCTTCTCCTAAAATTTTGGTCTGTTTTCTCTAGTTGTATTCTAAGAAGAAAGAAGGATGGGTTGTTCTGTAAGGTGAGAATGGGAACTCATGTCACAAAAAGCCAAAAAAGGGGCTGGGAATTTAGCTCAGTGGTACTGCCGTTTGCCTCGCAAGTGCAAGGTCCTGGGTTCGATTTCTGGTACCAAAAAGAAAGCAGCCAAAAAAGGACATAAAATAGAAACAGTCATCTGTATTTTTCTTTGTGCCAACTTGCAGGTTAACAAAAACATAGTACTATACAGATTAACAAAAAATACAGATGAGCAGGCCGGAAAGGTAACTCTCTCCCAGTTAGACCACAGTATTGCAGAATCCAACATGTATTCCACTACACAGATATTCCCCAACTCAGCATCATATCTTACCTAGGATATTAAATTTTGAAAAAAACGAAGGTGACTTGAAATTGAGCAGTGGTAGGAGGAGCCCTATTAGGTAAAAGGGTACTGTTTTGGATCTATTCCACCACTTTTCAAACTGCTGAACTTCTGTGTCATTGGCGTAGAAAATCATGGAGTCATTGTCAGGATGGCCTCCACTCCCAGCACTTGGACAAATTACTGCAATAGTAAAGCACAATGTTAGAGACCACAAAAGGCAGAAAATCAATTTCCTACAAAGTGATGCTTGACTTTTACCACAAATAAGTTTCTCTTTTCTGAAAAAAATAGAGAGCTATACTTAGGTACATTAGGAATCTTTGACCTAAAAATGAGTGTTTAAAGGTGAGAAAATCTTAGAAAGTTTTGATGTATATCTTTAACCTCTGATGGAGGTACAAATAAAACTATTCCACCAAATATCACTTCATTCCATTGCTGGAGAGAAAATATTGATTAGATTGATGGTATTTGGTTTTATTTACACATCAATATAAGAAATATGATTAAAGGTAATGGTTACTTGTACTAGTAGCTCAAAAGCCAAAAGGTAGGCTTCTTTCAATAACAAACAAATCTAATCACTGAAGAAAATGAAGTTGAAAATAATCCTGGAAATTTATCATATTTCACAGAAGACTGAGAGCCTAGATAATATTTAGAGAACTGGGAAATCAGTAGAATGTATTTTTCTTAACACTAATCTGTACCAATTTCATCTGTTATCAGAGTACAAATTATTCTTACTAATTTCACAAGAGTTTGCCATTCTATATTGTTTCATAATAGAGCACTGGCTAGTAACACCTTTTTGTAAAGAACTCTATTCATTTATCTATTTTATTATATTTCTGTGGCCCTTGAGATGGAACCCAGAGTTTCACACATGCTAGGCAAGCATTCTACCACTGAGTTATCCTCCCAGACCCTAAAATAAGCAATCATCATACTCATCACTCGTCAAAGACGAAGAATATTTTTTGTTAGCTCTATTCTGAATTTTATTCTCTGTCCATTATTTGGCATGTCACAAAACCAAGCTTTAATTTTCTTTCTTATTCTTTATTAGTATTTGAACCTGACTTTTTCATGCTTCAGGAAAAAATGTGCTTCTGCTAACTATAGTGGTTAAGAGCATAGGCTAGGGAAATAAAATGACAAAATAATTGAATACTAATTCTGCGAATTAACAATCAGATGTTCTTGGCCAGTTAACTTCTCCATGTCTTGGTTTCTTCATCTACAAAGAGAATTAGCAGCATCATACGGTTGCTACAAAACATTTAGAACAATGCCTTGTACCAAGTAATTATGTGATAAATGTTAGTTGTAATTTTTGCACCAAGATGGATTGTTTCATAATGTATTTACCACACTGTTCAAAATAAACATTAAAAGACAATCCATGAAATGCTAATATCAACCTAAGATATCACTATGCAAAATAAACTGACTTTGCTGATGTTTTCCAAACCATCAGTGTAGTTGTGATATTTATGACCTTAATGATGAACCAACTCCCTTTGGATAAGAAATTCATAAGATATTAATAAACTAGTTCCATCAAGTGATGTCAGAATAGCTACACAGCAAAATCATTTGACAATGTTATTTGGTCTTTTGAAAGTCTGAGGTAAGGGACAGGCTATAAGAGATTTTAATACAAAAGTATGCATGTTATTCTAACGTGTGGTATTTAGTGTCTTACTTTGCCCTTAATCAAACCTGGTTAATCTGTCACTTGTTAGCACTAGAACATGAGTAGGTAGACAAACTACAGACACACATACCTTTAGCTGGTTCTTTACTCACTCTAATTATTTCTCTCAAATGACATGTTAATCAGGCTTAATTAAGAGGCAAAGTAAGACACTCAATACCACACATCAGAATATATGCTTCATGAGAGGAGGAACTGTTCATTGTTATATTCCCAGTGCCTACCATAGTTTCTGACAAACAATAGGTTTTGTAAATACATATGTTAAATTAATTGTTCTCTTAGTGATCATGCTCCTCTATAAAAATGACATCAGTTTACCCCTGAAACTTGAACACATAAAAACTTTAGGTGTTAATAAGGTTACATTAGTGTTTACATTCATTTCCCTATGACCTGCAAACTGAATTAAATCAAATGGCCACAAGAGTTTATTTCACTTTTATTATTTTTTGTGGTGCCAGGGGCTCCTGCATATTAAGTAGGAGCTCTACCACTGCACTATTTATAGCCCAGCTCCAAGGTTTTTTTTTTTTCAGTACCTGGGGTTGAACTGAGGACCTTGCGCTTTTGAGGCAGATGTGGTACCACTGAGCTAAATTCTCAGCCCTACTCAGGTTGATTTACTTATTTTTTTGGTACTGGTGATTGAACTCAGGACCTTACACTTGTGAGGCAGGCAGAAGAACCACTGAGGCAAATCCTCCCGGCAACAATGGTTTATTTTTAATACGTCAATTAAAGGAAACTTTGCTAAGAAATTAGATCATCTTTAAGTAACAATTTAAATTTACTTTTCCATGTTTACTAGCCTGTGTTCATTATCATGAAAGCAATTATTTTGTCACAAACTTGTGTAGTCTAAATATCAGTAACTAAAACTACATACCTAAAATGAATTAATGAACCAAGAAGTATGCTTCTAGAAATCTAATAGAATAATAAGAAATACAGTTTCTTTAAAACTTTGATTTTTCATTTGCAAATATGGATATTCTGGATACAACTGTGAGTTGTAATAATAAAAGCTGAGTATCTCTCATCCAAAATGCTTGTGATCAGAAGTGTTTCAGATTTGGGATTTTTTTTTTTTTTAATTTTTACTGACTGCACACTGACTGGTTTAGTTTTATGGTGCTGGAGACTGAATTTAGGGCTTTATATAGATGAGGCAAGTACTTTACCACTGTGCTACATTCACAGTCCCTAGTTGGTTCTGGAACACTTTGAATTTTGGATTTTCAGGGTTACACACCTATATGAACTAAATGTTGCCCAGATCACATTGACACAATCTTCTTGGGAGTTTTTTTATACATATAGATTAGTAACAATTTGGTAGCAGTTCAATTAACACATAATAATTTTGTACTAATAGGTTCTTCTTTAAATCTTCAGAACAAGGTGGGGAACAAAGAAACAAAATAAATTACAAAGTACTTACCAGGGTTGCTATTATTGGTTCTCAGTATAGTGTCTGTGTCATTAATATGGTGACTAAAATCTAAAAATTAAAAACAAAAATATAGTTTAATAATGAATGAAAGAGGCAAAATCCTATCAGCCTCTATTATCATTTATAAAAACTTTAAAAGTATCTATTGTATACATTAAAACTATATTGAATGAATATACTGAATGAATATTTCCTCATTGTTGATACCTTCAATAGTTTTCTTCCTTTATAGGAATAATAGTCACTGGCTTGACAGTCCCACAGGAGAAAATTTTTATTTGAATGAAACATTTTAAGAAGTTACCCACAAGGCAACTTAATGATAGTTAAAAGCTCCAGAATGAAGATAATGGACACAATTCTTTTTCTTATACTCACACTAATTTACATAATTATAGTTACATCTCATTTAAAATTCTGAAGTATGTAAAAAGGAGAAATCAACACTCATACACAGCCAAACTTACTTAGAAAATCACTTAAAGCTCCAAGGGTTTATAGTAATTATTATGTTCAAAGACTAAAGGAAGCAGCAAAGAAAAAAGCATATGCCGATACCTGAACACTCATATCATCTATCTTGAATTTGAGAAAGGGTAAAGAATGTGCTTTTTTTGCTAGCCTTCAGGGGTTTACTTTATTCTGTATGTTAATCTTTTATAACCTCAGCATTAACAAAAGTATTTGTTATTGTAAAACTTACATAAGAGATGTTGTTAAGTTTTAAGGTGATAAAATTTAAACAGGTGCCTAACTAATCTCCACTGTACTATACACTTCTGAAGACAGAATAAGGCAGCAGTATAGTGTTGTAGGTTTTTACAATATCTTAAAGAGTCATAGTGATTTACAATTGGAAGTTATGAAACTTTATGACATTTCTTGGGGCCAAATACTTAAGACTAGTAAAATCCTGATAGCAAATCTGATTTGAATTGGGTCCCTTCCAAAATGTATGTCCATCAGGAACCTTAGAATACTACCCACTTGGAAACAGGGACTTTATAGATATAACCAAATCAATATAAGGTGATACTGGATTACAGTGGGCTCTACTGTAAAAAACTTGTAGCCTTATAGGAAGAGAAAATCTGGACACACATATAGAGAGGAAAGACGGAGAAACTGGAGTGATACAACTATTTGTCAAGGAATACCAGCAACCACAAGGGCTAGGAAAAGCAAAAGATTCCTCCTTAAAGCTTTCAGAGGGAGCAGGGCCTATTATGATATTGAACTTCCTGTCTCCACAATTATGAAAGAATGAACGTCTGTTGTTTTAAGTCAGCAATTTATGGTAATTTGCTATAGCAGCCCTAGAGATCTCATGCACCAAGGCTCAAGAATATAACAATAGGACAATAATTCTTATGAAAAGATGCAAAAGTTCTAAACAAAATATTATCTTCTATCCAAAAAGCAAATCCAATCTAGAAGGAATTAAAAAAATACAACATGACTAACAAGCTAATTTAAGTTTACCCTAGAATACATAGAATAGTTTAAATTTTATAAGTGTATTAGTTTAATTCAGTATATTAGTAATTTAAGTATAAAAACTGATTATAGCAAAAGATGTAGATTAAGTACTAGATAAAATTCAACACACATTAATAAAAATACTCAAGGGGCCAGGGATTTAGCTCAGTTTTTCTGCCACCTGCCTTGCAAGTGCAAGGTCCTGAGTTCCATCCCTGGTACAAAAGAAAAAAGATACTTAAGAAAACAATATGCAGGAATTTCTAAATTACTAAAGGCTACACCCAAATACTCTATAGAAATACATATCTTTTAATGGTAAACATTACAAAAACTTTCTCAGAAACAATACAAGAATGTCTACCTCTTATAAGGTGTGCAGCACTGCTTCTATGCAGCTTTACACTTTTTAAAATATATACAAATCTATACATATCTGTATGTTTGTGCATATTTATATAAGTGTATATGTATACAAATAGGAATGTATGTATATACATAGAAGCCATTTAAAAATAACTAGACAGGAACAAGTTTCTTTATTCATGAATGATGTAACTAAATAAAAAAATCCAAAGTGTATTTATAAAATTATTAAAATCAACAAGAGTTCAGCAAGTTTGCTAAATTCAGAACATTTAGAAATTAAATTTCTTAGCTGGGTGTGGTGGTGTATGACTGTAACATGAGAACTTTAGGAGACTCAGGTAGGAGAATAGCAAGTATGAGCCCAGCCTGGGCAACAGGAGTGACTTATCAAGACCTCATTTCAAAATTTTAAAAAATGTTTTTTTCTCCTTTTTGGAGGGTACTAGGGATAGGACTCAGGACCTTGCACTTGCCAGGCAGGCACAGCACCACTGAGCTACATCCCTGGTCCCAGAATATTAAAAAAAAAATTTTTTTTTTTGGTACCAGGGAATCAAACTTAGGATCTTGTGCTTGCCAGGCAGGTGTGGCACCACTGAGCTACATTCCCATACCTCAAAATTGAAAAATTTTTAAAAAGGGTAAGCGTTGCAGCTCAGTGTGAAGGCCCTAGGATTAATCACCAGTACTGTGAAAAACAAAATAAAAACAAGAAAAAATTAGGCTTTTTTGTAATACCCACAAATAATTTGCATCTATAATTAAAAATATCTTTTTCTGATAAGAAACAAATCTTGTTTCTTTTAAAACATTTATATAT
>NW_022900913.1:41079048-41081369 GCF_012274545.1 Fukomys damarensis
CCCCCTTGGTACCGGGGATTGAAAGCAGAATGAGACCCTGTCTCAGAGAAAACAAAAACAAAAAAATAAACTACAAAAGACAACACACATGTTGCTCATAGAGTCATGAGTAAAAGTGCAAAATAAGCATGAGAATGATAAACATTAAAGTAAGAAGGAAAATGGAAGAGTATATGTGGGGCTTCAACTATACCTGTAATGTTTTACTTTTATAAGAATATAGAACTAATGTAATTAGGATAAAATGTTTAAATACTAAGACTCATTCATGAATGAGTATGTTAGCTGTTATTCTTTTTGGAGTTTGAAATATTTCATAACTTTTTGGACAATGAAAATGCTCAGTAGTAAAAACAATTAAAATGCCAATTTCCTTTAATATACAAATACAATTTTTCCCCTTCACTTGGCACTCTTCAGGAAATTAGCTATTTTGATTATGTCAGAGCTTACTTTGAAATTTGTTTTTCATGTGGTGATTACTTATTGGCAGCTAAGCACATACTAAACTTTAGATTTATCAGTCATTGTAGGAAAGAATTGGGATCTTATGTAATATAAAATTAATTTCCTCTATCCAACTTACAAATATTATGAAAAATATTTGAAGCTGGGTATGCTTTTGCTTGTCTATAATTCCAGCCCTCTGGGAGACTAATGCAGGAGGACTGCAGGTTTGAGCCTAGCCTGGGCAACTCAGTAAGATCCTGTCTGAAAATAAAAAATAAAAAAGCATTAGCATGCAGCTCAGGGAAAAAATCACTGGGTATAAGCTCCAATAATGGGGGAAAAAAAGAAGAAAGAAAATTTGGCTTGTATTTTTAAGATTGTTCAGAATTCAAATAGTTGATTTGGGCAGATTACAGCTCTGTGGTATGTAAAAAATATATAAATTCCATTTGTCTGCTGTTTCCTAATTTTAGATCATAATGTGTCTAAAATAAGTGCCTGAAATTTTTTCCCTCTAGTGTCTACACATCAGATCCTTTAGCAACAAACACCAATGATTTTCAAAAACTTTATAGCAATAAAATTTAGTGGCAAAGGTTGAAGCACTGCTTATAACACCTGCTAAATTACAGACATATTTTATATTAATTAGAGATTTTTAAAGCATATTGCTTATTCAAAAATTGTTTAGAAATGAACATAACACACACAGTATTTGAGAAAACAATCACAGAAAACAAACTGAATTTTATGTATATTTTTCAGAAATAGCCAGGGATTTAGCTCAGTGGCTCTGCTGCCTGCCTCGCAAGCACAAGGTCTTGAGTTGGATCTCCAATACCAAAAAAAAAAGAAAGAAAAAAAAAAGTACACCAGAAATATATTACATACTTACTTTGCTTTTTACTTTGTTTTTGAGACAGGGCTTGCTATATAGCCCAGTCTGACCTTGAAATCACAATCCTCCTGCTTCAACATTCACACCTGGCCTATTTCTTTACATATTCCAAGTCCTAAACTTTAAGGCTGGAACTAAAACATTGTAAGAATAATTGTAGTTGAAAGCAACTTTGTTAAATCATATGATAATGATACTTACTAAAAATAAACTTTCCAGTATTAAAGAGAAAATTAGACATAAGCACCCAATAAACTATCATTGCTCCAATGAGAGACACCAATGAGCAAAGGAGACTTGACCACTGCCCAAAGGAGCCAAAATAGTATCTGCAGACATCTGGATATTCCCAGGTAGTGGTATCCAATGAACCTAGATAAAAATAAAAGAGAATGGATAAAAATAAATGTTGATCTAGGGGCCAGCTCAGTGGTGCTGCACCTACCTGGCAAGTGTAAGGTCCTGAATTTGATTCCCAGTCACCCCCCAAATAAATAAATAAATGTTGATCACATATCCATAATTTAGCAAATGATTTCAGGTACTTTACCACCAGATATTGGAACACATTATGATATAATAGCAATGGAAATATAATGGAACAAACATAAAGAATTGTCAAGCAATGAAATAATATAGGTAATCCAAAAAGCAAAGCATCATAATCTTCATAATTAATAAAAGCAAGTGATAAACCAAGCCTTGACAAACCCATCATTAAGAGACAGAAAACATTATTTAATATTTGCCATAGTCAGATAACAACATAAAGTTCTCTCGAGTCATGCCACATATTGATTTAAATTTTAGGTAACTGACTTGAGTTAAAAAAATAAAATAACAGAAAAGTTAGAAAACATAGAAACAGGGCTGGGTATTTAGCTCAGTGGTTCCGGTACCTGCCTTGCAAGTGCAAGGAACCGAGTTTGATCCCCAGTATCAAAAAAAAAAAAAAAAAAAAAAAAAAAAACCA
>NW_022900913.1:41081404-41136855 GCF_012274545.1 Fukomys damarensis
AAATGAAGGAGAAAAAAAAAAAAAAAAAAAAAAAAAAAAACCCAACAAAAAAACAGAAAACAACAACAACAAAAAAAAAACCATAGAAATAGAAATAGAACATGAAAATTACCTTTTCTATCAACCAAATAAACAGAAATTACAATGGAAAATATAGGAAAAATAAGTTCACAATACAAAAGCCATTCAAATACTGAATGAAAAAATGTATTAAAAAATTACAAATAAAAGTTAATGCCAATATTACACAAAGAGCTTAGCAGATTTATAAAAGCAATAAAAGATTGAGAAAAGGAATATGAACAAATAACACAAAAACATGCCATTCTGTAGGCATTAAAGCAAACAAAACAAATATGGGAACACAAAAAATAACAGCAAGCTTCACAAAAGCAGTCTTATTTATTTACGGTGATAACCATATAAATTAATATAATTTTTTATTGAAAAGTTTATTCAGTGCAAACATATTTTGATTGCTTCTTGATTTTAATTTAATTCACATGGTTTGAAGGTGATAGACTGATGACTATCACATGTGGTCAATTTGCAAGTTGTGTTTGATCATATTGTGGTGCTGATTGTATCAATTAGGATAAAGGATTGTGATTGATTCAATGAGCTGTTTTCTTCGGTACTATGAAAATGAGAATGTCTATGAGTCATCAGAGACCCATGGGCTGAAGCCCAACTATATCAGGAAGATTTAAGTAATAACCTAAAAGTTAAACTAAGGACAACCCAACAACAATAGTAAAAATGAGAAAACGCTTAAGCAACAGGGACAGACATCCAGTTCACCAATGGCAAACAGTGGGGCAAATGAGAATGAGAAGTTGACAGTGAACCATCAGGACACCCTGAACTCAAAGCACAGGAAGTAACAAAACTGATCAATCAGGCTCTAGAGAAATTTAAAACAGAAGTAATTTCCCAGATAATCATCGAGATGATGAGCAAAATGACAGTTATAATTTGAGACTCTAAAACAGAAACTGAGGAAAATAGCTGAGCTCAGGACCATGATAGAAGCCATGAATGCTCAGCATAAGAAAGAAATGGAAACAATAAATGCCCAATATAAGAAAGAAATGGAATCCACAGGGCAGATTCAAGCAGATATCCAGGAGATTAAAAACTCCATTGAGAGTGTTCGCAACAGAATAAGAGTCCGAAGATAGAATCTCAGATATAGAAGATAAAATTGCAGTCAGTGACCATGAAAAAAGAGGTCTTTTAAAAACAGTAGGGGATCATGAGAAATTTATCCAACAACGCTTAGAAGATGCAAAGAAGAATAACATAAGATTGATAGGAATCCAAGAAGTAGCAGGAGAAAATGCAAATGAGTTAAAAAAAGCTGTTCACAGAATTAATTATAGAAAACTTCCCAAACAGAGGGGAAGAATTTGACATAGAGATAAGTGAGGCATATAGGGCTCCCAACTAGCTGTGATCAAAAAAAAAAAAAAAAAAATCTAAACCTATTCATACAATAATTAAAATCCCAGAAACCCAAAAGAAGAACAAAATACTACAAGCAGTAAGAGATAAGAAACAAATCACATGCAAAGGAAAGCCCATCAGAATAACAGCAGACTTTTCAACACAAACCCTTAGGGTTAAGGAGAGCCTGAAATGTGACATTTCAATTACTAAAAGAAAACAACCTCCAACCTAGACTGATATATCCTGCAAAACTTTCTTTCAAAATGGATGGGGAAATAAGATACTTCCATGACAAAGAACACCTGAGAAATTTCATGAATACCAAACTAGCACTACAAGGAATTCTAAACAATATCCTAGAAAAAGACAATGAAGGTAACAACACCATGAGGCCCAACAGAGCAAATCAAATAGGTAAGGTAAGAAACTAAAAGGAGAAGGTGAAAAAAACATGAGAATAATAAGTTAGTACATATCAATTATAACCATCAATATCAATGGCCTCAATTCACCAATCAAGAGAAACAGATTGGAAGAATGGATTAAGAAACAGAATCCAATAATATGTTGTATACAAGACACACCTAGTGCAAAAAGAAGCCCATAGACTGAAAGTGAAAGGACAGAAAACTTCATGCAACAGGAGCCCAGAAAAAAGCAGAGGTAGCAATCTTATTCACAAAGTAAATTTCAAACCTAAACTGAATGAAAGAGACAAAGAAGGCCACTACATCCTTGTGAAGGAAACAATTCAAGAGGAAGAGATAGCAAATAATTTCTTTTCAATCTATTATGTTAGAAAGCTCATATGCTCCTTTTCTCTTTTCTTTTTCTTTCCCTGGTGCTGGGGATTAAATTCAGCACATTGCTCTGGCTAGGCAGGTGGAGCACTATTGAGCTAAATCTCAGGCTTTACATTTCATATTTTTAAAATTTATCAACATATTAATCTTTGTCATTATATGTTGGTCTACCAAATTGATGAGTTATTTTGGTTCTCATTTTGCTTTTTTATTTGAGAATTTATGAAATCTATATATATGAATAGTACGAAAAGTATTAAGGTCCATCTGTCATTCTCCTCTCTCATGTCTGCCTTCTGCAAACTTCCTTTTCTGTCACTACAGCTTGTTTGGTTAGAAATTTAAGGCAAATTTTGTTATGTTATCAATATATCTTTGTACCTATTTTCTACTGATAACAAATATTAATTCTAAGTAAATTTTATCATAACTATACTTAAATAAATGGATAATAAATCATTAATATCATTCAGTATTTGGTACATATTACAAATTCTCCAACTACCTCAAAGATGATATTTGTTTTTCTCAAATCACACAAATCACAAACATTCCATACAACACTGCACTGTTTTATTACCAAAGTATATATTGTATTGTAGAAAATACGCATTGTGTATATGTGTGGGGGGTGTTTTTACACATATGTGTGCACTATTAAATGAGAAACATGGTCATGAATGTGGTAGGATTTTGCACATTTGGCATATCGATAGTTTATCTGGCAACCTTATGATTTCTCTAAATTACATGCTTGATTTAATTCATAATCATTTGTTTGGGAAGAATATTACATATGTATTGAAGTTAAATTCTATCATTATGCTTATAAAAATATAATAAAAATAAGTATGGGATATAATAAAATAGAAATAGAAAAATACTGATATTAAAAATGTGAACTCAGTTGTTTTTGGATTTCAAATATAAGTATATTTTCTGTGGGAAGTTTTGTTAGAAAATGTAAGTGATATAATCAACAAGCATATGTTATTTATCAAATTAATAAAACCAAGGAGTTAATAAATCATAAAATTTTGAGGACAGTTTCTCAACTATAATACGTAACCTTGTTTTATTTATAAATACATTATTTCAAAAATATACGAAAAGAAAATGAGAAAGAACATATAATGTTTGAAGATCATATCAAACTAATAATGTATTTGTATTATCAGTCTGTGTTGTATAAATTTTTATTTCATATCCTTTTTTGCTGTCATATATATGTATAGTTGAAATTTTTATTTCGTATCTTCATTTCTTGTTGTCATGTATGTTTGCAATCTTTAAGAAAAAAAAACACATGCCATGCTGCAGGCATTAAAGCAAACAAAACAAATATGGGAACATAAAAAATAACAGCAAGCTTCACAAAAGCAGTCTTAGTTATTTAAGCTGACAACCATATAAATTAATATAATTCTTTCTTTTTTGGTACCAAGGATCAAAATCAGGATAAATTAATATAATTCTTAGAAATAAATTTAACAATTCTCCTCCTCTCTCTTTTTTAAAATTTGGTACTGTTGCTTAAACCCGGGGCTATGTGTATAATAAAGATACAATCTACCATGGAACTATACTTCCAGCCCAAGAATTTGTTGAAATTTAACGTAATTAAAAGAATGAAGATTAAATGTACAACTTCTTAAATTTTCTTCTAATATTTTATGGGTTTTTTTTTTCCCCATTTCTAAGTCTTTAAGTTACCTGGAATACATTTTTGTATAAGGTGCCAGCCATAAAAGTTGTTTTTCAAAATGTATAAGTTGAATAGACACCAAATACATTAAATTCTTACTCAATTTGAGGTTATGTTCCTATTCTAACATTCTGATTATTTTTTTGGCTATTACTAACATAGTGTATCTTAGCACCTGAAGTTTGATTCACCCATACCTTTCTTTATCATAATTTTCTTGGCTCTGCTTGGGCATTCATTTTTTCATATTGTTATTTTTACTGAGGTCTGAAATGAATTTTCATTGAAATAAAATTGAATTTATATATGTGACATTTTAAATGATACTAAATCTTCTTGATAACATGGCACGTTTTTTCATTGTTCACAGCTATCATTTTTTATCCTTATATGTTGCTAATTTATTCTTCCTTGTTAATCACTTATTAATTGTAGTAGTACTAGTGACAGCATTTCCAATTATCTTTTTGCTCATAAATTGAAGTCTTTTCTGCTTTTTATATTATTTTTTTGCTGCATTTTCATAGTACACATCTCCAAAAACTCTAATTATGAGCATTCTTGGTTTTGTTTTTTACTGTAATTTAGCATTTTATCACTTTGGAATGATGCTGGTACTGGTTTGGGGATAAACAGACAATATATTGAAGTAGTGCCTTTTGCTTAGAGTTTTAATGAGGACTAGGTACTGAACTCTATTAAATATCTTTTTTGGTATCTACTAATGTAATTGTAGATTTTTTTCTTTAATTTGTTTACGTGGTGAACTGTTAGATTTATCAATAATAAAATATCTTTGCCTTACAGGAATAAACCATATATTAGACATATAGTATTATTCTTTTGACACCTCATTGATTCTATTTGATAATTAAAAAACAAAATTTACAACTCTTTCTTTTTGGTACTGTCAGGCTTTGTGTTAGGGTTGTTTTGACTTTGTAAAATGAATTGATACAAGTTCATCTTTTAAATTGTGTGGACTAGTTTACATAATATGAGCATTACCTGTTCTTTAATAGTTATGAAGAGAGTTTACTGGATGCTCTGTTCTCATTTTAAGAGACCCTGAATTAACATACACCCTTATTGCATATATTTAAAGAAGTCCTCCAAGTTCAATCAAAACTGAAACCAAAGGATAAATGAACTCCTTACTGGGAACTAGAATGAATCTTCTCCTAAGACTTTTAAACAATATCCCCCAAGTGACTAAAAGTAGTTTTGATTAATGTAAAGGAAGAAGCTTCTTAGTAGAGACAGAAAAATACTAGAGCTAAAGCCTGGTCTGTGAGTTTATACATGCTAAGAGTGAACAAAATCACACATGTCTATTTATACCCTAAACCACTTTAAAACAGCTTAAAAAGATGTTTTGCTAATCCAACAGCCATGCATGGTGGTGCACCTCTAATCCCAGTTTGAGCTTATAAATTCAAGATCAGACTCCTCAGCAACACAGTGAGATCCTGGGGATAAAGGAAGAGAGGCAGGGAGGGAGAAAGGAAGTTTCCCCAACTTGGAATTTTTTATAAATGAGGAAAGAAGTGTATTCATAAAACTTTTCATATTTTGTAGTATAATTTCTGATTTTAAGAGATTCTAACATTTAGGTCTTTTAGTAAGCATAGGTCAATACAAATCACCAATAACTGATAAAAATCTCAGAATTCTTATTTAATTGTATCAAAGGCATTATTTTATTTATTTTTTTTAAAAATGAGGAAAAGTGTATTCATAAAACTTTTCATATTTTGTAGTATAATTTCTGATTTTAAGAGATTCTAACATTTAGGTCTTTTAGTAAGCATAGGTCAATACAAATCACCAATAACTGATAAAAATCTCAGAATTCTTATATAATTTTATCAAAGGCATTATTTTATTTATTTTTTTTATTTTTATTTTTTTTTATTGAGTTTATTGGTACATTTAGGGATACAGTACAGTTACATTCATTGTTGGGATCATGTACCTTTACATGGCAAGTCTTGATTCTCATTTTTTTCCCCTTACCTCTGCCCTCCCTTCACCCCCTCCTCCCCTCCCCATCTACAAACACTTTATTTTCATCTTTTCATTCTCTCACATTTTTTTCTTTTCCCTTTTTGTTCTTCCCCTACGTATCACACCTTCCCTACACCTTTAGCTCCTTTCCTCCCATTTCTAAATGTCAGTAATCTTATTAGAATCTTATGCATTGTTGCAGAATATTCACACCAGGGAAACTATTTGGTATTTACACATGTGGGACTTATTTATTTCACTTAGGAGTATATCTTCAATATGTATCCATTTTCCTATGAATGAATCTATTCTCTCGCTCTTTATGGCTGAGTAATATTCCATTTTATAGAAAAACCACATCTTCTTTATCCAGTTTCCAACGGATGGGCAAATAGGTTGTTTCCAAGATTTAGCTATTACAAACTGTGCCGCTATAAACATGGGTGCACATACTTCTCTGTGATATGATTCTTTTAGTTCTCTTGGAAAGATACCCAACAGAGGGATGGCTGGGTCAAATGGAACCTCCAGTCCAAGCTCTTTGAGGTATCTCCATATTGATTTCCATAGTGGTTGCACTAGTCTGCACTCCCACCAACAATGGAGGAGGGTTCCTTTCTCCCCACAACCCCGCCAACATTTGTTATTGTGTGATTTCTTGATAGCAGCCATTCTTTGTGGGGTGAGGTGGAATCTCAGTGTTGTTTTCATCTGCATCTCTCGAATGACCAGTGATGTGGAACATTTTTTCATATATTTTCTTGCTGCTTTCACTTCTTTGTATGAGAAATGTCTGTTCATTTCGGATGCCCATTTTTGGATCGGGTCTTTATATTTGGGGGGACTGATTGTTTTGAGTTCTTTATATATCCTTGATAATAGTCCTTTGTCTGAGGTACAGCTGGTAAAAATTTTTTCCCACATTGTAGATTGTCTCTTAGTTCTGCTAATGGTTTCTTTTGAAGTACAGAAGCTTTTTAGTAAGATGAGATCCCAGTTGTTGATTCTTTCTGCTAGTTCCCGTGCTACTGAGGATTTGTTCATAAAGTCTTTTCCTATACCAATGTCTTCCAGAGTTCTGCCTAACTTACTTTCCAGCAAGTTTAATGTTTCTGTTTTAATATTTAGATCTTTAATCCATTTGGATTTTAATTTAGTGCATGGCGAAAGATAAGGGTCTAATTTTAATCTGTGACAGGTTGATATCCAGTTTTTCCAACACCATTTATTAAAGAGGCTATCTTTCCTCCACTGAGGATGGTGAGCTCCTTTGTCGAAGATGAGGTAGCTGAGTACATCTGCATTTGTTTTTGTGTCTTCCAGTCTGTTCCATTGATCCTCAGGCCTATTTCTTTGCCAGTACCATGCTGATTTTATCACAGTGGCTTTGTAGTATAGTTTCAAATTGGGAATTGTTACACCTGGTGCCATGTGACTGTTGCCTATAATGGCTTTTGCTATTCTAGGTCTCTTGTGGTTCCAAATGAATTTTTGGATTCTTTTTTCTAGTTCTGTGAAATATAGTGTTGGAATTTCAATTGGCATTGCATTGAATGTATATAGCAGTTTCGGTAGTATGGCCATTTTCACTATGTTGATTCTTCCTACCCAGGAGCAGGGGATATCTTTCCATTTTTTTATATCCTCTTCGATTTCTTTTTTCAGAGTGCTGTAGTTTTCAGTGTAGAGATCTTTTGTTTCTTTTGTTAGATTGATTCCTAGATACTTCATTTTTTTGGATGCTATTGTAAAAGGAATTTTTTCCCTTATTTCTCTTTCTGTCTGTCTGTTATTTGTGTATAGAAAGGCTATTGATTTTTGGGTATTCACCTTGTATCCAGATACTTTACTGAATCTGTCAATTAAGTCTAGAAGTTTTTTGGTGGAGTTTTTTGGATCTTCAATGTAGAGTATCATATCATCAGCAAATAATGATAGTTTAACTTCTTCCTTTCCTATCTTTATTGCTTTAATTTCTTTCTCTTGTCTAATTGCTGTGGCTAATGTTTCCAGAACTATATTGAAGAGAAGTGGCGATAGTGGGCATCCTTGTCTTGTTCCTGATTTTAACATGAAGGTTTTCAGTTTTTGGCCATTCAATATGATGTTGGCTGATGGTTTTTCATAAATAGCCTTTATTAAATTGAGGTATAGACCATCTATTCCAATTTTTTGCAGGGTTTTTATCATGAATGGGTGTTGAATTTTATCAAATGCTTTTTCTGCATCTATTGAGAGGATCATATGGTTTTTGTCCTTGACTTTGTTAATATAATGTATTACATTCACTGACTTTCGTATGTTGAACCACCCTTGCATCTCTGGAATAAATCCGACTTGGTCATGATGGATGATCTTCTTAATAATCCTCTGTATTCTGTTTGCTAGTATCTTATTAAGGATTTTTGCATCTATATTCATTAAGGAGATTGGTCTGTAGTTCTCCTTTTTGGTTGTATCTTTCTCTGGTTTGGGAATCAGAGTGATACTTGCTTCCAGGAATGAATTTGGAAGTATAGCTTCTCTTTCAATTTCATTGAAAAGTTTGAAGAGTAATGGTAGTAGTTCTTCTCTAAATGTCTTGTAAAATTCAGCAGTGAATCCATCAGGGCCTGGGCTTTTCTTTGTTGGTAAGTTTTTAATTACATTTTCAATTTCACTGATTGTGATTGGGGTGTTTAAAATGTTTTTATCTTCTTCGTTCAACTTTGGTAATTCATAAGTATCTAGAAATCTGTCCATTTCTTCTGTGTTTTCCATTTTATTAGAGTACAGGTTCTCAAAGTAGGTGTTCATGATCCTCTGGATTTCTTTCGGATCTGTTGTGACTTCGCCTTTTTCATTCCTAATTGCATGGATCTGAGCCTTTTCTTTCCTTTTTTTGATAAGATTAGCTAAGGGTTTGTCAATTTTATTTATTCTTTCAAAAAACCAGCTCTTTGTTTCATTTATTTTTTGTATCGTTTTCTTAATTTCAATTGCATTGATTTCTGCTCGGATCTTTATAATTTCCTCTCTTGTTCGAGCTTTGGGTTTTTCTTGCTCTTGTTTTTCTAGGAGTCTAAGTTTCATCGTTAAGTTGTTTATTTGAGCCCGCTCTGTTTTCCTAGTGTGGGCATTCAATGTTATGAATTTTCCACGTAGAACTGCTTTCATTGTGTCCCAAAGATTCCTGTATGTTGTATTGGCATTCTCATTTATTTGTAAAAACTGTCTAATTTCTTCTTTAATTTCCTCTGTAATCCATTGATTGTTTAGGAGAGTGTTGTTCAGTTTCCATGTGCTTGTGAAGTTTCTATAGTTTCTTGTGCTATTGATGTCTAGTTTGATTGCACTATGATCTGATAATAAACAGGGGATGACTTCAATTTTTTTGCATTTATTTAGACCTGTTTTGTGAGCCAGTATGTGGTCTATTTTGGAGAATGATCCATGTGCAGCCGAAAAGAATGTATATTCTGGTTTTTGGGGGTGGAATACTCTATAAACATCTATTAAGTCCATGTGTTCCAAAGCTTGGTTCAGTTCTATTATTTCATTGTTGATTTTCTGCCTAGTAGATCTGTCAATTTGTGATAGTGGGGTATTTAAATCCCCCACTACAATTGTATTAGTGCTTATTTGGTTTTTCATGTTACTTAATATTTGTTTTATATAGTTGGGGGCATTTGTATTTGGTGCATATATGTTTATGATTGTCAGCTCTTCCTCTTGAATTGTTCCCTTTACAAGGATGTAGTGTCCTTCTTTGTCTCTCTTAATGAGTTTTGGTTTGAAATTTACTTTATCTGAGAATAAGATTGCTACCCCTGCTTTTTTCTGGACTCCTGACGCATGGAGAATCAAAGGCATTATTTTAAAAATGTTGTTTTTAAATTATTCTTGTGAAGAAACTAACACCAAAATGAATGCATTCTGCAAAGAACTCCTAGCCTCTCTTAATTTGAAAGGCAGCCATTAATACATTAATAGATCAGTTCAGACGAAAGCCATGAATGAGAAAAGTAGATCTTTAGTACAAAGCAGTCAGTTGACACTCATGTGGAATACATACACTGCAATGTTCCTCACTGGGAAATAAGTTCTTAATACTTATATCAATAATCTATTTTTACTATATCAAATTCTTACCTATCATACTCCTTGATTTCACAACCCTGTAGCAGCAATAAAGTGTTAAAAGGCCCATTAGCGTGATGACACAAATTCCAGTAGTAAATCCAGCCTATTTAAAAAATATAGAGCAACATATATCATCATATAAGATTAAATCTACATGCAATTACATTTTTACCCTAAGTAAACATGCTAAGAACTGACAATTAATGGAAGACTAAATACATTTTTTTCTTTCATTTTATATAGATTTATCATAACACTTATAAAGAAAAAAATTTCAAATAAAAATATGCTGAATTTAGCCCAGTGGTGCCACTGCCTGCTTTGTAAGCACAAGGTCCCAAGTTCAATCCCTGGTACTAAGAAAAAATAAATAAATAAATAAAAAAGAAAAAGAAAAATACGCTGAAAAATTATATTACCTGTTTTATGCCCCATGGAATACTTAGTATAGATGTTCCCATCATGGTATTCCAAATCATGAAACTGAAAAGAGGATAACAGCAGTAAAAATAGGGTGTTTGTTCAAAAATTTTAAGTAAAATAGTAGTTTTCATTCATATACAGTTTATATAATGCTCCCCAAAGTACTTTTACTCACATGGTCACTAAACTGGTGTTTTTGCCATACCCTTCAGTACAACTCTGAAGTTTATAAGCAGAACCCAAAGGACTATACACGTAGCACTCTTCTGGAGCTGGAACTACATGGTCTGGAGCAATCTAGTGGGGAAAAAAACCCCAGCAATATGAGAACCAGTAAATATGCAAAATAGAAAATAGGGTATTTTCTAAAGATCATAGTACTTGATTCTAGACACATTTCTAAATATGAACACATAAACTATACGCATCCCTGATTAGTGAACTAAAACTTCTTTTTCAAATGTAGTAGATCTTAAGAAGCAAAATTTATGCAACTGTCAAAATAGTTTTCTCTTCGTGAAAGGAAGAAAAAGAGCCAGCAAAAGGTGAGGTTAAATGAATCTAGATGGAGGTGACTGACCTTAAGTAAGGGGAATTTCAAAAACCAAGCAGTGACTGAACTCCAATGCCAGGGTGGTCTTAACAAAGTGACAGGCAGCACCAGGGATTTAGCCCAGTGGTTCCTCTGCCTGCTTTGCAATAAGGTCCTGAATTCGATCCCTGGTAACAAACAAACAAACAAACAAAAAACCCCAAAGAGACAAGCAAGTACCTTAGACTATAAAGAGCAGAGGAATCAATGGATAACAAAGAAAGGAATAATAAAAATAGTCTGTTTTGTTTTATACTAGGATTGGAACCCAGGGGTACTCTATGACAGAGCTATATCCCCAGTCATTTTTATTTTGTGGCAGAATCTCACTAAGTTGCCCAGACTGGCCTTGAACTGTGATCTTCCTCCTGCCTCAACCTCCTGAGTAGCTGGGATTATAGATATGTACTACCACTACTGGCCTAAAATATACTAGTTTTTAAAACGCTTTGGTTAACAGAAGAAAAAGGGGAACTAAATTGGCTTAAGGAAAGGTCAAAGCAATAATTTTAAAGATAGAAAACTGGGCATATTTGTGCACACCTGTTATCCCAGCACTTGAAGCAGGAGGATCACTGCAAATTTGAGGCCAGACTGGGCTACATGGTGAGTTCAAGCCCAGGCTGGGATACATAACAAGACCTTGTCTCAATAAACAAAAAAGATAGAAGAAATTTATGCAAGCTATAGTAGTAAACAGAATACAACAAATAAAAAAGATCACACATCATGACCAAATAGGCTTCATCATTAGGGATGCAAAGATGGGTTCAACACTGGCAAATCAATAAATTATACATTACATAAACGGAAGGACAAATAACACATTTATCTCAAGAGATGCAGAAAAACCTTTGACAAAAATCCAACATCTACTCATAGAAACCCTGAAGAAGATAGGTATAGAAAGACCTTATCTCCATCTGATAAAAGCCATTTATGACAAACTTACTGCCAGTATCATATTAAAGGGGTGGGGGGATTGAAAGCTTTTCCAGAAAAATCAGGAAAAGGCAAGGATGTCCACTATCCTTAGTCTTGTTCAATATAGTACTCAGATATTTGCTAGCAATGAGGCAAAGAAAGAAATAGGATATGTATAGGAAAGGAAGAAGTGAAATTATCATTCATAGGTGACATGATCCTTTATATAGCAGATCCAAAAAATTCCACCAAAAGACTCCTAGAACTAATAATCAAATTCTGTAATGAAGCAGGTTATAAAAATCAACACACAAAAATTAATAGTGTTCTTGTACCTATAATGATCTCACTTGAAACTTGAGAACATAATGTTAAGTGAAATAAGTCAGACACACAACCTCAAGTATCGCATGGAATTTCTTACATGAGAAGCACACAATACAAATAGAGCAAAATAGATGACAGATAAACAGGAAATAGGGAGAAGTTAAGATACTTCCTAAATTACATTTTCTGTTGTTTTTAAAATATTTCAATATATATATGCTAATTTTTATCATTTATACTAATAGTTTATCTTATTTACTTGAAAAGAATGTTTGTGCTATTGTCCTTTTCTTTTTTTATATATTTATTTTTTGGTACCAGGGATCGAACTCAGGACCTTACACTTGTGAGGCAGGCACCACTGACCTAAATCCCTAGCCCTGTCCTTTTCTTTTTTGTAAGAATTTGTTGGTTTATGTCTGGTATTGAATAACTACTTTGAAGATAAAGGTACACAGTGTAGTTACTATTGTTAGCCTCTTATTATTTGGTTATAAAATCTCACTGAGAAGTTAGGAAAATAATACTATTCACAACAGTATCAAGAAAAATTAAGTACACAGGAATTAACCCAACCAAGGCAGTGAAATACCTCTACAATGAAAACTAAAGTGCTCTGAAAAAGCAGAGCAAAGAACACATCAGAAAATGGAAAGGTGTGCTGTTCCCAGATAAGAAGTAATATTGTCAAAATGGTCATACTTCCAAAACTAACATACAGATTTAATGCAATCCCAATCACAATACTATCAATGAGTCTTCTCAAAGAAAACAACCCTAAAATTCATACGGAACTAGAAGGGAATGAGAAGAACAAAACCAAGGGCTAAGCAAGAGGCCATATGATCTTGGGCTGTAAGTAGTATTACCAAGCTACAGTGATAAAAATAGCAGGGTACTGGACTGGCACAAAACAAACACATGGATCAACAGAACAGAGGATGCAGAAAAAACCCTAGGCATGTTCAGCTATTTGACCTTTGGCAAAGGGGCCAAACACAGACACTAGATGAAAGCTAGCTTCTTCAGTAAATGGTGCTAGGAAAACTGACTATTCACATGCAAAAGATCCAACCTAGCCAGCCAATGGTGTGGTAGCTCTTGCCAGTAATCCTAGCAAGGATTGCTGCAAGTTTGAGGCCCACCTGGACTACACAGTAAATTAAAAATCAGCCTGAGCTACATAGTGAGACCCTATCTCAAAAACAAATGAAATGAAATAAAACAAAATATAAAAGATTAAGTCTAGACCTTTATCTTTTACCACATATTAAACTAAAATCAAAAGGAATCAAATATCTAAATGTTAAAACAGAAACACTTTACCTACTGGAAGATAAAAGAGGCAAAGCTCTGCAAGACATAGATGTAGTCAAGGACTTTCTGAATAGAACTCCCATTGTACAAGAAATCATAACAAGAATCAATAAATGGATCATATCAAATTAAAAAGCTTCTGAACAGCAAAGGAAACAACCAGCAGAGACAACTTGTACTAGTGGTGTTGAAATGTATGGCATGTGCATTGTTTTTCTTTTAAGACAAAAGACGTTAATGTATGAGTTGGTTTTTCTAAACTAAACCCTCAGTATTCAAGTTTAACTGAAGTGTTGGCACTTAGAAATAAATAAGTGGGTCTCAGGTTAGTTTGGGCAGTTGTCTCTAAAAGGTTTGCCATCACTGACCTACACAGTGGGAAAACAATTTTTGTGAGCTATTCTGTGGCTAGAGGACAAATACCTAGAATATATAAAGAACTCAGAAAATTTAGACTCCTTGCCAATGAAAGACTCAATAAAAAAAAATGGACAAATGAAATTTATACATACTTCTCAGCAGTACAAATGGTCACTAAATACATGAAAAAAATGTTCAATATCTCTAGTTATTAGAGAAATGCAAATTAAAATAATAGATATTTTTATTACTCCAGAAAGAAGACTATCATCAAGAAATCAAATAACAAATGCTGGCAAGGCTATGGAAGGAAGAAGAACTCCTACATTGTTGGTAGGAATGTAAACTAGTAAACCACTATGCAGTATGGAGATTCCTTAAAAAAACTAACACTAGAAATTCCATTTGATTCGGTATTCCCCTTCTAGGTATCTTCTCCAAACAGTTAAAGATACCATATTACAGCGATACATGCATATCCATGTTTACACCAGTATACTTCATAGTAGCTAAATCTTGGAAGCTGTCTTTATGTCCATCAACAGAATAATGGATAAAGAAAATGTGGTATTTATATACAATGGAGTACTCCTCTGCTGTGAAGACTAAACTTGAGTCATCTGTAGGAAAATGGATGTACCTTGAAACCATAATGTTAAGTGAAACAAATCAGACACACACGCTTAAATAGGGCAGTTTCTCTTATATGGAAGACCAAAATATAATAATGCTTATTTCACACAGCTATTGCTAAGGATTAAATGAGATACCTATGTTCAAGTGATGCCCAGTTTTGCATCTAATGAATGCTTGTTCCTTTCTCTCTTCTTATTAACATCTATTTTTAAAATCATATTTTTACTCCTAGAATGTACCTGGTTTTCTTTAAGATTCAAGTTTCTGAATATTGTATATATGATCATTTTTATAGGCAACCGAAGTACTTAAATATTTTTTATTCTAAAATGATAATATAGATTTTAAAGGTCAAGAGTCTACAAATTATGGTCCACAGGTCAAATCAGCCCTTTAATTTGTTTATTTACAGCTTCTTCCCTACAAATGTTTTTTATGTTTTTAATGGCTATAAAACAAAGAACTTGTGAAATTAAGTGGTCTGCAAGGCCTAAAACTGTAGTATCAGGTCATTTGACTCTCTTTTTTAAATCTATAAAAGGATAAGGCTGAATAGGAAAATACTAAATATATGTATAAATGTATTTCACTTTCTTACTCCCATAGAACATTTCTAAAAACCTGTCTCCTTTGTAGTTTCAAACTTAAAAATTGAATGGAAAGAGACCAGAATCATATAATCAATGATCTAAGCCAACAATTCAAAAGTAATTAATCTTCTTCAAATTCTTGGAATTAGGGATAAACAGAATTTAATTAAAAAAAAAAAAGCAGGCTCTTGACGAGAGAGAAAGCATTCAAATTTCTCTATGTCAGGCTAAATAAGAAAGAACTAGGCCAGGTGTGGTGGTGCATGCCTGTAATTCCAGCTCTTGGGAGAATGAGGCAGGAGGACTGTCAAGAGTTCAAGGCCAGCCTGAACTACAAAGTGAGACTCTGTTTCAAAAAAAGACAGAATGAACTAGCCTAAAATGTAGGACATATATTAACTGCCATCTTTGATTTTGCATGATGTTATCCTTGAAATATTATCCGCAAAAAGGTCAATCACTGGGAGTTGCCCTGGTTTGTGTTGTTTGCTGTTCTTTTCAACTTAACTTTAGAAAATTAGTAATGCTTTGCCTCTTACCAGTGCCTTGTCTGCAGGAGTAGAAAGCCGGCTGTAGTAATGAATCCTCTTGTTCATGGCAGAAGCATGGTCACTAACCCTCTGAATGACATCATTCACATTGACGATGTTTGTGGGTTCTATATAGAAAGGCCTAAAGAAGGGAATATATACTTGACAAAAAACATTCAGGCAAAAATTCTGGAAGTCAGCCATTGAAGAAAATAGCTTCTTGTCCTCCATTAGAAATAGGATGCACAAAGGCACAGCATTCACTTCTCACTTTTGGTGGGAAAAGAAAAATGTCACAAAAGAAGTATTATCTTACGCACAGAATAAAACTTCTGTCTCATAATACTTTTACTTAAAATACACTTTTTAAATCTTAAGGAATTTGGCAATACAAAAAGCTTAAAAACCAATTATTAAAAATACAAAAAAGAATACAGTTGGAAACCTATCAGTTTTCAACAATGAAACCTAGAAACAGCTTCGACTAGTCTCTCTAAAAGCTTCTGGTGCTAAATAAGATAAAATTATGGACAAAAATGTCCCTCTTTGAAGAGTCTCTCCTTCTTTATAGGCCAAAGTTACTTCTTATGATAAACAAAGTTCTTATTTCTCAGTTCATGTTCTAAGGACTAAGGAACACAACCATTTTCCTTGTAAGACTTACACAAATAGTACCAAATAGAACACGAGGATACTAGAGATATTTTCCTTTTTTCTACTTTTCTTGCATCTTGGTGGCATACTCTATTATTTTCCTATTATTTATGAGTATGGTTCCTAATCAACTACAGGTTCTGGTTTTCAATCATCATTTTCAGTCATCAACTCCTTCAGTTTCTTCTTGAAACTGCAGAATTTGCTTTCCAAGCTTTCATTAATATACTGTCCAAAATAAAAAGACCAGGCAAAGTTTCAGGGGAAGAAGGTATTCCCTGCTCATACTCAGACCACTGAAGTCATAAAGAGCACTGTGCCCCGAAGTGTATATAATTTGCCATTTCACATTATCTACAGAACAAAATAATGAAAAAAGCCTCTTTTTCACTGGTTTCACATAACTCCTTTCAGACTTAAGTTGAGAAAGAAGCTTAGAATATATTAAGGTATGATAATCATTTTTATTCTAATCTTGTGGGAAGCACTTGAAAAATCAAGTGACTGAAAGTTTAATTTCTGCTATTTTTCTAACTAAATCTATGGTATTGGAGAGAAATCTATGGCATGTAGAAGTTAGTCTTGTCTAGTTAACACAGAGAATCTTTTAACCTTTTATTATTTTACTTTTCACCACAGCATCTAAATATGGTGGGTACATCAATTCAATACGTGAACACATATGATAAATATATGGATATAGAGATTAACATGACATATATACACCAAGCATATTACTGCTCAATGTACTAAGTGGTATTAATAAATTGCAAGGGGATATAATGAAAACAAATCAGTAAGAGGCTGAATAAGTAATCTCTATTTAGTAGCTTAATAAAACTACCGATCCTCTCAAACCATTATGGGGCATCTAATCTACACCTCTACTATGACACTTAATGGTACTACAAAAGTAATATAAAAATATTGCTACTTGGGAGAGAGTTTAATTATCTTGGGGTCATATTCTATAGGGACTTCCCTTCTTACTATGCATAAAAAGGACCCCACAAAATTGAAGAATGCCAATATAAGGCACAGATAGAAGCTAATCATGGGTTACTAAAAAGACTTAATATGCACAATATTGTTAGAGATGTATTCTACTTGTAGTTTTTGCTCTGAAATGTCAATGGTATTAATATTAAGTACTAAGTTGGTTTAAAGGCCTGCTGAAAAGCAGTCCAGGAGGTTCAAAATTTGTTGGCTCCTGGCCTCTTACAGAAGTGTTAACTGTACCAGTTTAGTTGGCTTGGGCATTCTGGGAGCAGAATGACTCTGAGAGTTTTTCTTTTCCAACCGTTTTCATCAAGATGCTGAGGGCCTGTTCAAACAAATATTTTGGAATCTTTTCAAAACAGATTCTCTTTAAAATATACAACTCAGCATATTTTAACTGAATTATTAGAAACATATGCTTAAAGCTTAATTTTACAGAACACAAATATAATAATTCTACAGTGAACTTTAGTTGGATCTTAAATACTTTAAATATTAATATTAGAGAGGACAATATTCAGAATGAAAGAACTGAGCTTTTTCTTTTGAACAGCTTTATATGATTGCTACTTTCATTGTTACTTCTCATTTGATGTGTAGTTCAGCTGTGTTACACTGAACACAAAGAATTTATATTTGTCTCACTTTGTAAATATCTATGGTCACACCACAGGAAAAATGGTTTTAATATTAAGCAAAATCAACAAAATATTTTAAAATGTGACTCAAGCCTCGTGTGTTAATTTAATACTTATAAACAGAGAAACCTTATTTCTACTAACTCCTTTTCTGGGTTCCACTTTTTACATTCCTTAAAAATTCTGGCTTTTAAATCTGTCTCTACCCTCATACTGACCAGTTACGCTTCTCTGAAACTTAATAATTCCGTGACTCTTAAGAAGGCTAAAGCCCAACATGGAAATCTTGACTTAAAACTGCTCATTTATTCACATCCCTGTGAAAGCTAAGGCATTCCAATACCTGGAATTTGTTTAAAAAAGAAATGAAAAGGAAATCAGGTATTAAAAAAATTTTTTTTTCATGCAAGTAAACATTCCAAATAATGAATCATCTGTACTTGCTCCTACCTACTTAGTAAAACATTTTAGGTCTGCCAGGTAACCCTTTTTTTTTCTTTTTCTTTTTTGGTACTGGCGATCAAACTTGGGACCTTGCTGCCAGGTAGTTTTTTAATAAAGATGACAGAAGTTAATTAAGCCACTGTACCTAGAAATTCCTTGCTGCTACTAGAGAAATATTGGTAATTTATGGCTTACTGACATATTTCTTATTTCCTCTGTCAACTATACAACATTCTCTTTCACAAAACCTGTTCTACACTCCAATTTAAATCACTATTACCAAATGTTGAGCCTGTATGAAGTTCTTCTCTATTTTGGCTAGCTAGTTAATTTGTATTGGTTCTCAAATCATATATATATACACACACACACACACACACACACACACACACACATACATATATGTGTGTGTGTATATATATATATATGTATGTGTGTATATATATATGTATATATATGTATGTATGTATTTTTTTGGTATAAGTGCCAAGTATTAACATTGTGCTAAACACTGAACAATGAATATGACACAGAACCTCAAGGATCATATAGTAATCACTGGAAATGACGCAAAAACAAATTTCGATACAGAAAATAAGAAAGGGAGAGAGCAAATGTTTGTGTGCAACAATAGGACCAAGAGTGGAGAAGGCTATGTAATACTAGAGTTGGGACCACATATAAGGGGAAGTCAAACCATACCTGGCAGACCTCTGAGGAAGTGAGAGCTGAGCTAAATCACAAAAGATATAAAAGGTTTAGTCAATTTGGGTAAAGGAAGAAAGATTGTTTAAAAAACCGGAGCGCTCAGGAGTAGAGTGCATGCTTAGCATGAAGAAGGCTCTGGGTACATGCTCCAGAGCATACACATACACAGAGTTGTAGACAGAGCCAGAAAGAGAAAGATGTATTTCTAAGACCAGTAAATAATAGGAAATGTGAAGGCAAAAATAGAAGGCATATTTGGGCAATTTTAAAGGAAAGAACACTTAGTCTTAGTTTCCTTTGCTGATTACATGTCAGGTCACCAACTTTTGAATGTCAGAGTACCCCAGAGTTCAAGCCATAAACATTTATCTCTTCTCTATTTTCATTCCCTGGTAGAGTCCTCTAGTCACATAAGTATAAATTCATGGATATATTGATACTAAACTATTATCTCCAACCTGAATGCCTGACACACACATAAAAACTGTTCCCTGCCACACTTTCCTTACCCCATCTCCTGGATTTCTCCACCTACCACATTAGCCTCTTCATCATTTCTGATACATTATAATTACGCACTTATTTCAGGACCCTTGTTATTAATTTCAGGTAAAAACAAAAGCTATAAAGACTTTTTATGTAGATATTTTCATTTGCTTCTTTACTTCTTTCAGTTCATTCCTAAATTGCCTCTTCCTCAAGAGACATTTGGATGCTCTGAACACTGTATCTAAACTTTCAACACCCGTTCTCTACCCATATCATTTCCTCGCCACTGTTTCTGCTTTACATTTTCTCCTTACATCTATACTATCTAATACATGTGGTACGATCATAATATACAGTGAATTGTTTGAATTATAAAAATTTATTACAATAAAAGGCATATGGCCATCAACCCTCTCAAAATACTGCCCCTTGCTTAGAATACAGCCCATCGTTCTTGCCACTTCTGAGGCAGTTCTGAGTGATCAAACACATGACAAATGCAGCCTCATTTTGAAATGAAAGAAAGGCTCACAAAATCATTACAATGTTTCATCATCTACCTCAATCACCACTTCTGGCACTGGATGACCACTGGCTGTTTCCCAAAGTCAAAATGACCACAGGTGGTAAAAGTTCCAAATTGATTCAACTACCAGCCATTCAGCCATGACAGCAGAACAAAGACACTCATGAAAGAGGACTTCCAGAACTGCATCAGAAAGTGGTATAAACCATGGAGTACTAAGGCACATTCAATGTGCCTTTCTCAAGGCTGTAGATGAGAGGGTTTCTTATAGGTGTGCCCACAGAGTATAACAAGAATTCCCAACTCCGAGGCCATGGACCAGTACCAGACCGTATTCTATTAGGAACTGGGCCACAGAGCAGGAAGTGAGCAGTGGGCAAGGGAGCAAAGTTTCATCTGTATAACTATTGCTCAAATTATTGCTGGAGCTCTGCCTCCTATCAGATCATCAAGAGGCATTAGATTAGTATAGGAACATAAACCCTACTATGAACTGCGAATGTGAGCGATTTAGGATGAATGCTCCTTATGATAAGCTAATACTTGGCAATCTGAAGTAAAGCTGAGGCAGTGATACTAGGGGTGGGAAGCAGCTGTAAATTTAGATTAACACAAGCAGAGAGATTTGACTGTGCAGAGAGCATAGTAAATTGATTACTTGCAGAATCATAAAAATCGGACCACTGAGTGACAAGTGACAATTAAGTTGCAGCTGGTAGCTGGCTTCGTGGCAAGTGAGTAATGTACTTCAATTGCATGGCTGCATCTAGTAGCAGGCTTTAAGCCAGAATCCAAAACTTATTTGTGTGTGTGAACCACCAAATATTTTATTTACCACTTCTGTCTACACCTATTTCCCATGCTGCATCCTTCTCTTAGTCAGTTTTGGTAAGCCCAAAAACTAACCTAGCTCAAATGAGTGAAAAATGTCACTGGACAGCTTCTATGAAAAGGGGAAAAGACAGTATAAAATTCTAAGACTGCCAACAAAAAGAAGGCTGCATTTAAAAGGAAATACCAAGACTCCTACCTAAATTGTGGATTCACTGAAGCAGATGATTCACATTCTCCAAAGTTATTTTGTGTAAGTGGTAACCAGATATCCAATGAAGCCACAAAACCTTCAAAGCTGCTTCACCACGTGGAGACCAGGTACCATACATTAAAAGACAAGTCTGTTCTTTATGTTCATATATGTATTATTATTGAAGGCCACCACTTCATCAATTGTGCCTAGAGTGAGATCATCATTCTTAATGACTAATCACATTGCTAAAACCAAGAAGTCCTTTCTTATCAGTGAGGCACTGATTCTCCCTCCTACTAAAGGACATTAGCCATGAAATTTTAAGAGGCTGAAGTTCAAAAAGTGGCATGTTTGGCTATTACCAAAATCAGACAAATTGATGAAATAGCAGGGGATATATAGCACAATTATTAGATAGGATTAATGAGTAACCACAGTATGAAATTCAGGTTGATGAGTCTAGTGGTGCTGACAACAAGACAATGATGCTTGTTTTCGTACAATATACTTTTCAGGAAGGTGCACATGAAGCAAGTTATATGCATTTGTCAATCAAAACCACAGCCACAGAACTATTCAAGTCTGAATGATTACAAATAAAAAAAATTAAGCTGATTATTTTGTGTCAGTATATACATAGACAGAGTGGTTGCTATGATTGGATGGCTTTCTTGTTTCACTACTCAGGTCAAAGAAGTTACTTCTGAATGTGAGTCTACAAATGATGTCATCTGCAGAGAAATGCTGGCTAGCTGAAAAATGTCACCTGAACTCAGTATTTTGCAGAAGGTGATTAAAATTATCAACACATTAAAGCACACACCCTTAACTTACATCTGTTCATGCAACTGTGAGGAGATACACAGAGCACGTAAGTCTCTTATACACAGAAGTGAGATCATTTCCTAAAGATATATCACTGGCCAGAGTTTCTGAGTCATGAGAACTGTTTCATTATATATTACAGTGTGATAATAATAGCGAGATTAATAATGGGCAAAGTCACAGAAGTAACTGGAAATTTCCTTATTTCGAAGTTGGTAAGTTGTAAAACAATACAATTGCACAGCTGAGTCCAACAGTCTCAAAAAAGACACCAAACATAAAAAGCACAAAGCAAGAGAGAAAAACAAAACAAAACATGGGCTAAGTGTGTTCAAATAGAGTAAGAGAATATTTTGAGGGGAATTAATGGCAATGTGTCTTTTACTGTAATAAAAAAAATTTTTTTGTATGTACCAGGGATTGAACTCGAGCCCTTGCACTTGTGAGTGAGGCGGCAGAACCACTGAGCCAAATCCCTGGCCCCACTGTAATAAATTTTTTAAAATTTAACCTCATATATTTAACACCTCATATATTTAATTATTTATTTTTGGTCACTTCCAGTAGAATATAAGCCCTGTGAGGGAAAGAATTTTTGTCAATTTGGTCACTATCATATGCCTAGGGCTTAGAACAGTCCCTGGCATAGCATAAGAGCTCAATAAAATCGAATAAATAAATAAAGTACAAACCAAAACAAAAGTAATACAACTTTAAGAAAAATGGCTTACTTTGAAATAACTTTAGATTGTCATACAAAAGCTGGAAAACAGTACAGAGAGCTGGGAGTTCCCCATACATCCCTAACTTCAGTTCCCCTAAAGGTGACATCTTACATAATCATCAAAATGTGTTACCCTTATAATTACAAAAAAAAAAAACCAAAAAAAAACACTAATGAAAAATTATGGGTATAATTTTTCAACTTTTCAGTGGGCTTAACATTTTTTTCAATAAAAACCTGGAGAAACAGAGGAATTAATCAAAGTATCAAATGCACAAAATGAAAAGCAATCTGTAAGAAAAATCAGTATAACATGGCATCCTTCAGTCATTTTACCCACACAGGAAATACCTCAAATGTCCAACAACAGTAGACTGGATAAACAAAGTGCAGATAGTCACAGAATGAAATATCATAAATCACTGGAAATAAAAGGACTGGTTATATACAACTTGGGGAAAAATTACAATGCTGAACAGAGTATGATCTCATTTCTATGAAGTACAAAGCCAGATGCACATGAATTCAACATTTAGTGACTCATAAAACCTAGGGAAATGATCATACAAAAGTCAGGATAGTGGTCACCTATGGAGAGAAACAGGACATGTTTGACGAAGAAACTGAAAATTTCTGGGGTGCTGCTGTTTCTTGACCTTGGATGATGTTGGTCACATAATTATTTTTAAATTGTTCATATATAGTGTACTTGTATGTATCATATGGTTAAAAAATTTTGTGGGGGTTTTTTGAGACACGGTCTCACTATGTAGTTGAGACTGACCTGGAACTCACTATGTAGCTCAGGCTGGTCTTGAACTTGCAGCGATTCTCCTGCCTCAACCTCCTGAGTGCTGGGATTACAGGCGTGTGCCACCACCCCCGGCCTAAAATATTTTTAAAATTGACACTAAGTAGACACAGTCTCTTAAAATGTAGTAGTGAGACTGAGCGGACAAACAAAAATCTTTTATACTATCCAGAAATTTGTTGGTATCTTGTGGCAAAGTACCTGAAAGAACTTTCAAACTTATGTCTTACACAAAAAGTCAATTGTTCCAAATTTGCTGATATCTTCTATCATAACATGGCTATTATCAGTATGCTACATAGGTACATGGCATATATTAAAAACAAAATTTAATCTCTCTTTAAGTATGGTAAAGACAATATTTGCATAATAAGTAGCTGATTTTTAAAAACTCTTGTTATACAAAGATATTTTGGTAATGGATGCTTAGAGATGTTTCCATTATTGGCTGGGTATGTGGCACAATGGTAGAGTACTTGCCTACCACATGTGAGGCTCTGGGTTCAATGTCTTGTGCTGCAAAAACAACAATAGCAGTAGCATCAAAAAACAAACAAAAACAAAACTCAAGCATAATAAATTAACAACTTGAAAGTGAACTTTTCAAATTAAAACAAAACAACAACAAAAAAAAAGAAAGAAAGAAAGAAAGAAATCCAGGTGTGGTAGTACATACCTATAATACCAGCCCTTGTACTGCTGAAGGAGAATTGCTGTGGAGTTCAAGGCCAGCCTGGGCTACACAGTGAGTTCAATTCAGCCTAAGACCCTGACCCAAAAAAGCCCCCCCTCAAAGTTACCATGATTTTATTGCTGAAAATGATGTCTGTCATCAATAAAAACTCATTTCTGAAATTCTGAAAAACACTGATTCAAAATTTTATAAATTTTATAACGTGAAAATGAAGAATTTAAAGGGTCTTTGACGCTGTTGTTCAACGTAATAAAAAATCCAAAAGTATAAGGTACTAAAGCAAATGACACTATTGGTATCTTGGCATTTATATGTAATGAAATCATTAATACTATTTTAATTAAAAAGTGTTCAGAAGGCTGGGGATTTAGCTCAGTGGCACCGTGCCTGCCTCACAAGTACAAGATCCTGAGTTTGATCCCTGGTACCAAAACACAAATAAACGAACAAAAAAAAAGTGTTTGCAAGTACGTGAAATGTTTAAAAATCAATGATTCAAATATCAAATATTTTTCAAACTTGAAACTTCACAAACATTATATAGCATCAAGTAAAACATTTATAAATACAAAGACTAACAGTTGAAATTCTGATGTATTCGATATGACTGTATCTAGTGCTTTTTTCCCTTTGTATTCTTCTGCCCACTGTGCCTTCTAAACCCCCAAAATGGGTCCAGAAAGGCTTCAGAACCTTCCTGACATGCTCAGTCTTTCCATGGAGCTTTCGGACCAGGGAGGCAGCTCCTCCACTATGTTCAGAAGCCATCGAGGTATAATAACGAAAAGGGTGGTTCTATTAATCAAATTCTCCTCTTTCTCCAGAAGAGAGTTTTGCCACCTTTTGAGGGCTTTCTTAAAATCAATAATTCTTCCTTTGTTGTGTGTTGTGTTCCTGTGTGTGGTTGGAGAGTAAGTGACTTCTGGAATTGAGTAATAAAAGAGAGCAGGGTGGAATGAAAGGTAAGGCAGAAAAGTGGAAAAGTGAAAAGTTGGGGGACTGGAGAGAAACCCAAGAAAGGTAAAAAAATCCTAAGGTTGTTTCTAAAGTAACAGTATCAAACCAACATAAAAACAATATTTTGAACTTTAAAATTTTTTTTGGTTTGTTTTTTGTTTTTGGTACCAGGGATCATACTCAGGACCTTGAGCTTTCAAAGTAGGTGCAGTGCCTCTGAGCTAAATTCCCAGCCCTGATCTTTAAAAACTGCATGGAATACTAGCATATACAAACTAGTACTGCAATCACTAATTGTGAAAAAAAAAAAAAAACACAACAAACACCAGATAAATTTCAACAATATCATCCACAAAATTGCTGTATGTTATTAAAAATGAACTTTAAATCAGACTCAATTATAGTGTGACAAATGTTACAAGATTAAAAAAAGTATGCTTAATTATTACTAATAGTATAAAGTAAAAAAGTTGTATTGTTAATACAATTTAATTTTATCAAGATTGATTGCAATCAATCTCTTACAATTAAAATTTTCTAATATTATGTATGTCACACAGGGTACATAATAAAGACATATAGTTACAAATGAATATCCATACACACACATGCAATCTCACTTGTTTAGGTTGTTTTTTAACTGATAAGAGTTATATGATGAAAAAGGTTTGAAAACAAGTAAATGTTAATAACACTTGGTTGAAGTTTATGGACTACCTATTTTAGAGTTCTAAGCTTTTATTTAGTTGCAAGTAAACATCTTTATTAGAAACATATGGACAAAGAATTTGACCTGAAAATTGATTCTTAGGCCCATAGATCTTAAGTAAATACAGATTCTGCTAAGAATGAATTTCAAAATGCTTTCCAATGTAATTTATGCCTTCAAATTTTGATTTTCAGAAATTTTACATAAATTACTGTCTTATTGTGCTAAAGATACTCTCTTGTTTTATGGCTACAAAGTATTTTTTTTCCTTTTGTAGAATCAGTTCTGGAATAAGGATTTCAGCTTTATATAAACAGCAAGACAGTTCAACCAGGTAAAGGTGCTAGATGCACTAGTAAGTAAATATCAACAAAACAGTTCTTCAGTTTTTCTAGACTAATATAAATAGTAACACCACATTTCATCCCATCTTCTATTTAGAAAGAGTAATTCCAAAGGAAACCTCGTGAGTGAAATTTCACAACAGGAGATAAGGAATGTAGGAAAATTTCTCAAGAGGGCACAATTCTCCAAGCAGCTCCTCCTTTTATATACTTTATAAGAATGCCAAAATAAATTACAAATTGTCTCAATTTACTTAAGTGCAATAATTAAGAAGAGTATTATTACTATTTTGAAATAAAGAGTTTGTTTCAATTATAAATAAAGGATAGGCTTCAGCCAGCAAAGCCTCACCAATTGTTACTCTCCCTCTTATACAAATCTACCAAAAGAATTTTTGGAAAAGATAAAATTTGCAGTTTCATAACTTGAGTATTTCCCATGAAGGGAAAAGTTGGCAATAAGAAAACTGACAGGCTAGCAGTTTAACTAAAAGTTCCTTTCCCTGCAAACTAGAAAGACAACAAAAGAAGGTTAAGAATACACTAAATCTTATTTTTAATATAAATATCTGATTCTTCAAATAAACACTAAAATTCCTTTGTTATCTCTTTTCTTTTTCTTTTTCTTTTTGACATGGAGTCTCACTGTGTTGCCCAGGCAGGCCTTACATTCCTTGGCTCAAGCAATCTGCCTGCCTGAACCTTATTAGTAGCTGGGACTACAGGTACCTGACACCAACCTCGACCTACTTTTGTTATCCTAATTCCACTGTCTAGAAACTAAAAACGCAAAAACAAAAACACATCTACTCTTTAAACAGATCACCAATGAAAAGGTGCCTTTTATTTGTCTTCCATAGTTTAATGCTATAGCCTAAATGTGTCCTTCAAAATTCAGGTATTGCCAACGTGATGGTGTTAAGATGTGGGGTTAATAAGAGGCAATAAGGCTATGAGGGCTCTTCCTTCACTAACAATATCAACGCCTTTATAACAGAGGCTTTACACTGCATTTGGTTTGCTTGATCTTCAGCTTTTCTGCCATGTGAAGACAGTGCTCACCAGACCAAAAGCTAGTGCCATGATCTTGGGCTTCCCAGTATCTTACAGAACTGTGACAAAGTAAATTTCTATTCTTTATAAGTTACCTAGTCTCAGGTGTCCTGTTATAGATAGCAGCACAAAACAGACTAAAAATACTTAAGGAAAGGATTCTATCAGGCCTTCGGAACTTTTATCATGGCTCTCAAGAAAGGCAGAGAAACTAAGAGAACTTTTTGCTTTACCATTGGAAAACCACTAGCAACAAATGGTCTACACAATCTAGCCATTCAGATGATGATGGCTGTATTTTCAATGGCAAATATTACAGTACCCTAACTAGAATCCACTGCTAGTTGCATGGCATGTTACAGTATTCAACAGACCAGTCCTAGAATAACAGAACAGTCTGGTTAAGGCAAGAGTCCAAGATGAAACCTGCCAAATGGCTCCTATCAATTTTTACATACAGGAAAGTTTTATAAACAAAATACAAGCTATATTTTAGGAAAAAAAGAAAAAAAAAGCAATGCTAGAAAAGGTATGTCAAAACTTTCATATATGGCTGGTAGGAGTTAATGAAGTAGGATCAGAAGATACAGTGAATATTAAGTATTTTTAAAGACATTTATTAAAAGACACATTGCCATTGGTCCCCCTCAAGAAACTCCCCCTTAATTCAAACACATATATTCCACAGTTCTTGCCACTTTCTGAAGCAGTTCTTAAAGTCCTCTTCCATGAGTGTCTTTATGCTGTTATGGTTGACTCAATATCCTGAATTTATTCAAAACATTTACCTTTCATGGTCTTCAGAACTGGTGCATAAGGTGAATGAAGACACATCATAATGTTTCACAAGCCTGCTTTCCATTGGATGGCATGCAGTGGTGGCAGTCACCATATGTTTGATCACACCTCATAAAAACACTCACAAAAGAAGACTTTCAGAATTGCTTCAAAAAGTGGCAAGAATGATAGGTTAAGTGTGCTTGAAGCAAGACAGTATTTTGAGGCAGATTAGTGGCAAGCATGTTTTTACTGTAATAAATATTTTTAAAAGTTATAATTTACCATATATATTAACTGGTACAATCTTTCTAGAAGGTAATTTGGCTCTAGGTATCAAAGCCTTTCATTTTAATAATTATATTTTTAATTATTAGATCACAATATAGTATAAAATTATGAAGAAACTGCTAATCATAGAATTAATTAAAATTGCAAACAGTTTAATATTCAAACATATCCTTAGATTATACACAGGTAAATAATGTATATTTAAATTTAATTTTTTTTTAGTACCAGGGATCGAACTCTGGCCCTTGAGCTTATGAGGCACGCAGCGGAACAACTGAACTAAATAAATCCCCAGCAATAACGTATGTTTAAGATGACATTTAGAAAGAATTACTAATATAGACAAATGCCTACAACAATTTCTTCTTTGGCATTTCAGTGATTCTTTAGGATAATCTGTATAAATTGTTTTACTATTCTTTGAAACTTGTCTACCACATTTAGCCTGCTTCTATACCTAGGGTTTGTGCTACCTATGGTTTTAGGATCAGTTTGTCAAAAGACAATAGGTTTGCTTCATGGGATGACATTTAGAAAGAACCTAATGACTGTTTTGCTGTTTTATTATCCAAAGAGCTATTTTGATCAGAACCTTTTAGAAGCAATTGTAGATGTGGAGTAAAATAAAGGTGTATGAACCTTATTTTTTTAACTTCTCCAGAAACAATGCAACAGGTACTCCTAGGAGGTCATAGAAATAGGAAGCACTAGACCCTACTGCTTACACTTGTGCCCCTGGAATTTGTCTTGGCAAAGGACTAGTCAGCAGACTAGAGCCTCATGACCTGGATCCATGGATTGTTTTTACAAATAAGGTTTTAGCTGAAGACAGCTAGGCCCATGTGACTATGTATTATTTGTGGCAACTTTCACACAATAGCAAAATTGAGGCCACATGCCCATAAAACCCAAAAATATATATTATTTGCTCCTTGGCAGAAAAAATTTGCCAACCCCAGCCCCAGACCACTGAAGGCACTTTAGAGGCTTAGAACTGGTGAAGAAGCTTCTTCCTTCATGCGCTTACTAGGTGTTGGGAACATCTAAATAGCCGTTCCTTTAGAAATGTTTATAACCAGATGTTCCTAGGCTTCATCCAGCTTAATTCCTTATAAAATTTATCCCATATAAATTAAAAACAAAGAAACCCTACCTCTTACATATGTCCCAAGACTTTGCAGGAGACTGAGATTAAGGGAAGTGGACTAAGGAGTGGGGAATAAAGAGTTTCAAGACAACTCAATATTAAGGGTGTGATCGATGACAGGTTCTGATGACCACTTTTAGCCAGATTTATACTGAGAATCAAGGGCAAAAAAAACAGAGCAGAGCAAATGAAACATCTTGAATTTCTGTCTCAAAACGAATCACTTGGGGGCGGGGATTTAGCTCAGTAGTTCCGCTGCCTGCCTCACAAGTGCAAAGACTTGAGTTTCAATTCTTGGTACAAAAACAAACAAACAAAAAACAAAATGAAAAGGAATCATTTGTAAAGTTGGAGTCAAAGAAGGTGTGGTTATTGAGAAGATTACCACCATTTTAAAAAGAAACCTAATAGGAGCTGGGGATTTAGCTCAGTGGTGCTTTGCCTGCCTCCTAAGTGCAAGGTCCTAAATTCCATTCCCAGTACAAGGGTGGGGGTAGGGTAGAAGAAATCAAGTACTTTGTACAGGGCAAGAAAAAAGGTGCCTTGAGGGCATCTCAGAAATCGACAACAAGGGCCAGGGATTTAGCTCAGTGGTTCTGATGCCTGCCTTGAAAGCACAAGGTCCTGAGTTCAATCTCCACTACCAAAAAAAAAAAAAAAAAACAACTATCAACTCCATTCATCACACAGTAAAGAATGAAAACCACAAATGTTTCATCTGAGAAGAAAGTACCTAGGTCCCTTGATTAAGAAGAGCTGCCTAGGAAACTGGTGCCTAGAATTCATTCACTGTGCTCAGCCATCCAGGCACTCAGAGGCCACTGTGGCCATGTTCCAAGGGGGTATGACTACTGCTCTGAATGGCAGCAGATCCTAGTGTCATTCAGTGATAGTGGTTTTACTGGCATGCAGACTACAGGAGTTATGTGGTCAGAAAGGCTTCCACCCTGATTTCAAAGGAAGGCCTGGAGCCCCTGAGAAACTATGTGTTAAGCTATGGTAATGAAGCTGTGGAGATGTCAAAAATCTGCTCAGGAAAGCTGCAGGCAGCAAGCGAGCTAGTCCAAGGGTGCAACAAGCAAGGTCAATGGGATGGGACCATCCAAGTCCTCTAGAATTAACACCTTAGCACTGTGTATCCTGCATGCCAGACAATGAAGCTGTAGGACTTAATGTTTGCCCAGCTGGCTTTTGGTCTTACGTTGGTCTCTTTCCTACTACTCTATTCCTCCTTTTGGAGTAAAAAGGTTTACCCTGTGCCATTGTATCTTGGCATTATATAACTTTAAAAAAATAAAAAAAAATTTACAGAGATTAACAGCTAAAAGTTTGCATTAAGTTTCAGAAGATACTTTGACTTAGAATTCTAAAAATGCCAGAACTATTGAAACCTTGGATAAGGAATTATTACATTTTTTGGTTGCATGCAAGGAAGTTATACCATGTTAAGCAGAATTATTAACTAACAATTAATTGACAAGGGGTGGGATGTAACAGTTAAGCTTAACTGTCAGCTTGTGGGAGTCACCTAGGGGATTAGTACACTTCTGAATATGTCTGACTGAGTCATAGAGGCATAATGTTGGTTACTATAGGTGGTCCCTGGCCCCTTCCTCTTGGGCATTTGTTACGCTTGTATCTAGATGACCCCCAAAGCCTCATGCCCTCATAGATATGGCTGATGGGTGTTAGGTATTTTGTTCCAGCAATGACAGAAGTCACTATGACAGATTTTGGTATCAGGAGTGAGGCCATGCTGTGATATTACCTGGCCAAGTGGTTCAGAAGCCTTTAGAATTGGCTTGTGGAAACAGTTTGGGAAGGCTTAGAGATGCCTGACAGTTGAAGAAGAAGTCCTGCAATGCTGTAAGCTAAACTTGATAGGATATTCTAGTCAGAGCTCAGAAGACCAGAATGTTGATAGAAATGCTGCTGGTAAAGATCAGGCTCGAGAAATTTCAGTTAGAAACAAGGACTGCACTGGCTGTTGGGCTTCGGCAGAAAATCTGTGTGCATTTTGCTCTTGTCTAGAGATGTTGCCTGAGACTGAGATTAAGGACAGCAGACTCGTTAATTTGGAGGAAGAAATTTGAAAGCAGTCTAATGCTGAGGCTGTGGCCTGGCTACTGTTGGGGGCTTTTAGCCATATCTATGTTAAGAATCAAGAGCAAAGGGCCCAACAGAACCATTTAAAAAGTTTAGAATTTGACCAGAAAGAAAACTTCAGAAGGTTACAACCTGCAAAGAGGGAGCAGCAGAGAACTTGGTTGCTGAAAAGGAACAAGATAATTGAAAAGATGGCCTAAGGATATCACAAGAACCAGGGAGACTATAGCCTTTGAGCCTCAAACTTTCAAAGGTGAAAGACTTTGCTTTGAGAGAAGACTGCTCTAGGGCACCATGTTCCAGAATGGCAGCAGCCTAGAGGACTTGTTCCTTGTAATTGGGTTCAGGCCCTCTACCCCTACAGCCAAGAGAGGAGGAAGCCTGACTGCTGCTCCAGCTAATGGAAGATCTTGGCATTATCCATGTGGTGCTGGATTTAGGTGCATGCAGAATGCAAGTGTTGTGAGGGAAAATTTTAGAAGGCGGCCTGGGAAGCCAGGTAGTATGCCCCCGAGAGGGCAGTGTGTGAAGCTGTTAATGTGAAGCCTGTATGTTATATTAGATCACTGACTGAAATTATAATAGTTTTGGGTGTGGCTGAATGGATTTTCTGAAGACAGAATCCTCACCCCTAGTGTGAGTGACACCATCCAAAAAGCTTGTAGCCTCGACAGGATAAAACAGAAAGGGAGGCTTGCTTGGCTGTTGCTGCTTTGTCGCCTTCTGCCTGTTCCACCATGGCCTGTTTCTCCTCTGTGATGTTCCTCTACCATGCCACCCTGTCTTGCAGCCTGTTGAGTATGAAATGAAACCTCTACAAACTGTGAGCTGAAATAAACCTTTCCTCCTTTAACTTTTGAGTGTGAAGTTTTTGTCCCAGAAACGAGGAAATTAACTAAGACAGCATTGTTCCCATACTCTGCTTCCCAGTCACCATGAACTAAGCAGCTTTGCTCCGCCATGCCCTGTGCCAGGGTGTTTCCTGCCTTGGAGCCAGCTGACCAAGAACTGTATCTTCTGAGACCATGAGCCAAATGAACCTCTCCTCCTTTAAGTTGTGGGTATCAACAATGGGAAAGCTGATTAATGCTGTATGTTTTCTAATGAAAAATGAATTCTCAAGCTATACATCTATATAAATACGATTTTAAAAAATACTTTTAATCCTTTATCAGAGCCCCCCCCCTTGCTGGAGGGAAAGACTGTGTTTGAGCAAAGTGTCTGGCACACGGTAGAGGATTAATGAATGCTGACAAAATGAAATGATACAGGAAGAAAGAGAAAGGAGAAAGTAGGAAAAAGAGAAGAGGCAGGGAAAGAGGGAAGATGGGATATGGGGAAGTAAAAGAGAAAAGCAAAAAGGAAAGCCTGCAGACAGCATATTAAATTATATATATTCTACGGTCTCATCTAAAAACATCACTAAAAGGCAGCTAGGAAGAACGTTTTAACAATGCTTGCTTCTATGTGATGGGACTATATTTGTTTCTAGTTTTTTCCAGAATCATTTTTATACACCTTCCCCAATTTGCTTCCCTAACCAGAAAACAACAAAAACCAAAAAACAAAGTAAAACAAATACTTAGCCACTAGGTTTAAACAAGATGGTTGCATTCATGTGCCTTCATGAATTTAATGTTTGGTTTTAAGTCTGTTTATTAAAAGAAGCCTTATTTGGCTTCACTGGTTTTATAGTATCATTGTATTACTGCACTAAAACCCTTTTGACTAAATATATAATTGGATATGTTATGATATTAAGCAGACAGAGAAAGATAGTAATCTAACCCTCATACCCCTTCAACCCAACAAAACACACTTTTGACATGGACCTAGTAAGTACTAGTCAAATCTAACATGCTCCCTCCTTCAGGCTTTTCCAAATAATATTAATGAGAGAGGGAGAGAAGAAGATAAAGCACACTAACTCCTAGGCAAGTAAACAAAAAATCAAAACAAGACAGATCTAGGAAAGAAAGATGTGATTCAGTCAAGCAAATAATGGATATAACAGGGCAGTTAAGCAAACAAAGATAACTGGAAGGAGATAAAGAAGGAATAATTTACAAGAACAAGAAATCTGAGAGAATAAAAGGATACAAATGAGAATAGAAATGATTCTAATCTAAGAAAGTCATATTTAGATTGAAGTCATCTCTAACTACAAGGCTAAGATTATTCTCTTAAGAATTTATGAAAGAGAATATAGTTCTTTTGGGAAAAAATAACAGTGGAATGTGGGAAAAAAGAGACGTAAGTTAGCGCATGCAGGAGAGAAGAAAGGCAGAGAGAAAAGGGAGCAGGGAAAAAACTCAGGAAGAAAGGAAAGAGGACGGAAGGAATTATTATCCGTGTATTTAACATTAATGGCAAGTTCTTCAAAATATGATTTACTCAGCTCTGGAAATCAGCCCTCCTGAGAAAACTAATCTTCCTACCTACCTTTCTTCTTCTCTGCTTCCTGCTTCTTCCCCCTTCTCTGCCTTTTTCCTTCCTCTAGGGAAGCCTAATGCTTGCTAAGCTATAGACCCAGCCCAAACTTCTATTTTGTTGTACATAAATATAATCCCTGTATTAGTCACTTTGTTGTTCCTTGGACAAAATACCTGACATGCATAACTTAAACAAAGACAGATTTATTTGGCTTATGGTTTCAGGGATTCAGTCCAGGGTTGAGTGGCTCCAAGGCACAAATGGAATGACAGAAGGGTATGGCAGAGGACAGCTGTTCACCCCATGGCAGCCAGGAAGCAGAGAGAAATGGAGCCAGGGACAAAGAATTTACCCTTCCAGGTCATGTCCCAGTGACCCACCTTCTCTGACGAGGTCTCACCTCCCAACAGCACACTGAGCTATGAGCATATTAGTGGGACTGATCCATTAGTGGGTACAATGCCTCCATGATTCAATCACCTTCCAAATGCCCTACCTCTAAACACATGACTTTAAGACTACATTTTAGATTTAAACCATAACAACACCCACTTACAAAATCAACAAGTCTCAGTAATCACTTCTAATCACTGTTACTGGGCCACAATCTATTCTTACCCATTCTAGATAAACTCACTTTGTCTTTAGTTTTGTTTTTTTTTTTGTCTTCTCCACTCTCTCTCACAGCCACAAGTACCAAGGAGTCAAATCAAGCTGCTCTATAGTGACAATATTAGTAACAAGTGAACAGAAAGAGGTCAGTTTACAGATGCACAGCCTTGTACACATTCTGAAAAAATAAGATGTCATACCATACCTATTAGGTCTGAAAGGAATGAGAAATGCTAAGGGGTTTAAATATCTACTTTTTTCCCCAATGGTTTATTAGTGCACTGAAAATGTTACCAATTGGAAAAATGTTGAACTTTTAGGTTAGGATTTTTTATTTCCAGGATTCTCCATGTAAAAATGCAAATCACTACAGAAAATAGAGGACTAAGTTTCTGTCACATCAGACTGTTTTCCATTCTAACGTCAAAGTGACAAGAAAACCTTAGAAGAATAGGACAGATAAATACTGGTGGATATGGAGTATAAGAAAAGTAGGATGTGTAAAGCATTTCTGGGAGATTAAGTCTGAGTGAACTCCTGGTTTGGGTGACAATGGCATACAGAAAAAAATGAAAGCTCAGGGCCGGGATTTAGCTCAGTGGTTCTGGCCCCTGCTGCACAAGCACAAGGGCCTGAGTTTGATCCCAGGTATACACACACACACACAAAAGCCCTTGGTCCTGAGAAAAGTGAAAAAAGAAACTAAGGGAGACTGAAAAAGAAAGAAAAGGTTGGTGCTGTTAACCTGGAGTGAGGTCTGAGGGTGCCTTAGGATTCAGGCCAGGAAGTTCTCTGGGAACGGGCACAACTTGTTAGGGAGAAATCAAACTCAGCTGTTAAAACCACTGCCTCTGTTCTATAGCACCTCCCCTCGAGACCAAGAGTCCTGGGATCCACCGGCTCTGGACCATGTACACCCGCAGTACAGTTGTGAGCACCCGGCCTGGCCCCTCTCCGGCCGGAACCCCAGTGCACTGGGCTGGAAGCTGCACCCATTATGAAGACACAAACAGGGGGTTTGGAGGCGGGCCCCCAAGGCCCTGCACAAGAGAGCCTGGCGCTGCCCCCACCCCATCCCCTGCCAGAACAGAGGAGCACAGGTGCATATACCTTGATAGCACCAAATGAAACTCAGAGACAACAGATAACAAAAGATTGCTGAGCAAGAGCTGGCCAGCCTGGGAAATGGAAGGAACAGAATAGAGCCAAACCAATTTATCTTTGGCCAAGATGGCTAGGTGGAAGCCATTCAGCCCGAAGTTAGGCAGAAGAAACAACTCTAACTGATGCAATCTAAATACCAGCAAAAGGTAAAAAGAGAAGAATCAACAGTTATAATAAAAAAGCTGAAGAAGCTGAGCTCCAAAAAAAAAAAAAAAAAAAAAAACAATTTAAAAAACCAAAAAAAAAAAAAAAAAAAAAAAAAAAAAAAAGAAAACAATTTAGAGAGTGAAGAGCAATAAACTAGAGGAGAAAAAGTGACTTCAAGAAAAACTCAGAAGAGAACACTTAAGAAGCATCACCAATACAAAACTTCTGAGTTCTTGAGCAAATTGAACAGAACATTGCTACACAAAAGTGCCTGTCAACTTGCTCCTCGTGACCCACAGTCATCAACATATAATAAATTACCAGAACCTACACGACAATCACAGAAGAAGAAAGAGCCAAAAATCCATCAAACTGTGCACAAGAGGGTAAATAATGCTTTTCTGGACTGATTCCAAGGCAAAAGTCAACCAGGTGGCCTCAGGTTGTCTGGAGTCTAATGGGATACGAATAGTGGTAACAGCTGGGGTATATGAGAAGTAATTTTCACCCGGTCTTCATCAACTTACCTTGAAAAAAACCTCATGAGATGCTTTTCCTTAACACAATTTATTTCAGCTTCACTGTTTTTTACCTTAGCTTCAACTGCCTACCCACTCAACTGAGCATTAGGGATGGTCAATTTCTCTATCATTAATTGTGTATGTTTGCAGGCACTGATTACTAAACTCATCTAATCCCCACTACCTGCAAAATGTTATATTATTTTCATAATTGATTTTGCCTCTTATTAGAATCATTAGAACAAGTTAGTAAGATGCAAAAAGTGGGAATCACTTGATACTTTCAGGTTAGTGAAAATGGTGGCTGCTACAGGCCTCTTTCTATAAGCAACTATTTCTAAGCTAATTCTCAGGTCAGGTTTGGGGAAGCTTTGGAGTCTTTTTAGATTTTTATCCCTACTTTCTTAATCTAGGCAACAAATATGACCAAAAGAAAAATTTTGTATACTCTGTTAAACTTATAAATACATTTGAACTGCTTCTATATAAAAGCAAGAAAGAAAGAAAGGAAGGAAGGAAGGAAGGAAGGAAGGAAGGAAGGAAAGAAAGAAAGAAAAAGAAAGGGCTCAAAAACTAATGCATCATTTCACAATTTGGTTCTAGGATAGCTGGAATGGTAAATTCCTCCAAGGCATACTCCCAGACCAGCAGCAGAATATGAAGCAATTCTGAATACCAGCCCTATCTTTGGATATACATAAAGTCTGTGAAAAGCAAGAAAACAATTTCTTAGATTAGCAATTGCCAATGGAATAAATAAAATATAGTATGAGAGGGCCAGGGATTTTGCTTAGTGGTTCTGCTGCCTGCCTCACAAGCGCAAGGTCCCAAGTTAGATGCTGCTACCCCACAAAACAAATGAGAGATTTCTAAACCTTTCTTCCTCAATACATATTCTTCACTCTACCTCAAACAAGGTGAAAAGAGACGGGAGGCATGCTGAGTAAAAAGAAGACCTGAGAGCTTGAAAAGTTCCCCAAATGATCCAAATGATTATATTTATATCCTTCTCCTAAAAAGGCAAGATCCTTAATCTAACTTTAGTTTAGACCCTATTTCCATGAAAATGATTAGCAGATCCATCATACTATCCTTCAGTCCACTACAGTTCTTAAAAATTTTAACCACTGAACTACTATGTGTAAGGTTTTGAGTGCCACCTCGTGGAAGAGATAGAAAACCACATGCTAAACTGAAGTACACAATCTACAAATATCAAGTTCGATACTCTTGATAGACAAGGATAGTTTCCGAAAGTATGATGACACATAAAACAAGTTTAGGTAGCACAGCACAAATACTGTTAAGTAGTTGGTATTGGCTCCAATATATAGTAAGAACAAAACTATAAACAACACTTCAAATCTGTCATTTCACAAACATGTGATGATGGTTAACCTTGATTTTAAAACGTAAATAGATTTTTAAGAAACAACTTACATTTCACATGTGGTACCCAGATATTACCAAAGTCATAAGATGACTTTAAAGTGATTGTTTTGGAAACAGTTGTCTAAGCTGGTTCTTTTAATAGAATATCTTTTTCTGTCAGTGTGTTGGGTTTCACTTATAAATACACAACAAAGTAAACCTTTTTTTTTTTTGTGCTGGGGATCGAACTCAGGACCTTGTGCTTTTGAGACAAGTGGCAGCACCACTGAGCTAAATCTCTGGCCCGAGTAATCCACATTTTAACAGAAACAATGTTCCATGGTACTCACACTTTTTCTTCCATCATAATTAGTTTTCTTAAACAGAAATTATTTCACAATGAAATTAACATTTCGGACTGCTAAATTCTTATACATATCTGCCTTCTTCAAAACATGCTTACCTAGGTAGTCATGCCATAGCTGTAAATAGTTGATTCCTTCTCATTTTGACAAGTTTCATTATAGAAAATACATTTCCATTTAATCTACCCTGTTAAATTTTCACAGCACTGTTTGAGCTCCTGCCTATTTACTGAAACAGAATGCACTTTAATGACCTATGCTCTATTGTCACAGTGGTCAATTATTTATCATAGAATTTAGAGGTTTCAAGAAAACCCTAAGCATTCACTCAGCATTCATTAGTTTAATATTTACTAATACTGAAACATACAAGTGAGAATCATAAGATTAACTCATTATCTTTTTGGATGACTATTATAAATGACAAAGATAAATTTTTAATGTGATAAAGTTTACAGAATGGAAACAAAATTATCAAGATTAGTTTATATCACTCTTTCCTTTTCTCCTCTATTGAGAATTACTGAACACTTAATTAGGATTTTGCTAACAGCAAATAGGGGTCACTTAATAATTATAAAGTATCTACCTTACAGCATTTGCCACACTGTCCTACCTCAAGCTCTCAATTTTTATCAAAGGGGACAATTATTCTCAGTTTCCTATCTATTCCCCTAGACTGCATTTATACATATATTATATATGATGTATTATTTTTACCCAAATGGTGGCAGTCTATACTTACTGCTCTACACTTCACTTTTTCACCTAACAAAACAAGGTGAAGATTTGTTCCATTTTGATATATATAATAAAGCCACCTCCTTTTTGATAGATGAACTATATTTCATTTTATGAATATACCATAATTAATATATCTAGTCCTATAAGAAAAAACATTTCAGTTGCTTTCAATCTTTGCTATTATAAAAAATACTGCATTAAACAACTTTGTATATATATAATTGTGAATAAGTACTTATAAGTGAAACTACTTGTCCATATAAGCTTTGGAATTTGCTGTTGCTATTTTTTGAAAAAAATCACATTACATTTATGGATTAAAATTTAAAGAGCGTGACATTTTTATTTTATAATCTTTTCACTGACAGTAAAATATGCCTTTTTTTTTTTTTTTTTTGTACTAGGGTCCTTGCACTTGGAAGGCAGGCCACCGAACAAACTGCTGAGCAAAATCCTTGGTAATATGCCTTTTAATTATGTCATATGTTACTGACTCTAGGGAAGACATTTAAATATTTCTAAGTAAGGATCCAGCTTATTATCTAGAACAACTTTTAATTTACTATCATCTAGTGCTCGCTTCGGCAGCACATATACTAAAATTTACTGTCATCTAGGTGGCAATGTCAACAGTAATTATTCTGAGTGGCACGACAAATAACAGCCATCTACGGTCATTTCAGTAGCCAAAACATTTGAGGAAGAAATACGAGTAATGTTTTTAAAAGCATACCCGTGACACCCTCTGGTAAGATCAGGGAAGTGCAAGTATCACAACAAAATGTAGTCAGTGATTTGGAAGGAAAATAAAAAAAATGCCACAACATCAATAATAGCACAAAGGACACTTCTGTATGGGAGCCAAAACACCAACTTTGTTGACTCCAGGTCAAAAAGTGATTCAAAAGAATCAGATTCTAAAATTGAAGTGTCACTAATATCTTACCTATTTGTCTATATTTTCATTTCATAATTGCACAAGAGATAAATGATAAAATACCAAATACATCTAAAAGTCCCTTCAGTAAATACAAAATAAGCATTCTAATTCCTAAGAGATGATTATACCAGAGGTATTGGTAGCAGTTTTTCTTAGCATTATATTTTTAAAATGTAATTTATATTCAGCATTATCTCAAATTTCATAAAATACTCAAATTTGTTTTATGACTCTCATGAACATTTAAAACTTTTTCTCATATAGATTTTGCATATTCTTAAGACTTTCAATACACTTTTTCTTCCATTACATTTTCTCATTGGAAAGCTATTTTGTGAGCAACCATCTTAGCAAATTTTCTTACTATATGTGTGTGCATGTATGTGTGTGTACATAATATTCAAACTGGGGATTGAACCCATGGCCTCACACATGCTAGGCACAAGCACTCTCTAACCCAATATCTCCAGCCCAACTAGTATATTTTCAGTGGATTCTTTTAAGTAGTAAAAATTTAAATTCAAATTATTTAAATTCTCTGGTGACATTTAAGTTTGAGGAAGGTAAAGATTTAAAGATTGCAGAGTGCTGTTTTTGTTGTTTTGGTAGTACTGTGGAATGAACTCAGGATTTTACATATGCTAGTCAAACAGTCTACTACTGAGATACATCCCCAGCCCTTTTTTTTTCTTTTTTTAAAATTTTTAAAATTTTGAGACAGGTTCTCACTAAGTTGCCCTGCCTGATCTGTGTCTATTATTTCTACTCTTATATCTCCAGCACCTGGAGTAGCACCTTGCGTAAAGTAGGTAATAAACATTCATTTAAGTGAATCAAGTGCATTTATAAAGTAATATTAATGCATCTTACTTTGTAAACTTATCCCAACACCCTCCCCAATAGTCTGGATATGCTTTTAAGACATATTAAATGATTTTTATGCCTGAAATATTTATCAGAAATCTGTTAATTTGAAATAAACAGTCCAAAAAAAATAAAATAATAGAAGTAGTATTCATAGCCTCTTCTCACATTCATTTATATTAATCCTGTAAGAAAGGAGATATTTTAAGCTGGGTGGGATGCTGTAATTCTAGCACTCTGTGAGACTGAGGCAAAAGGATCAAAAGTTTGAGCCCGGCCTGAGTAATTTAGTGACTAACCAAGACCCTACATTAAAAAAAGAAAAAAGAGGGGCTGGGGAGGAACTCAGTGACAAGGTCCTGAGTTCAATTCCCATAACAGAAAAAGAAAAAAGAAATCTGGTATTTTATATTCAATTCTCTATGTGTTCGGCTATATAATTCATTGTATTTCAGTTATTAAAAATTTTAATCATAAAATAATTATCTTAAAACTCTTACCTTTTGGATCTTAGGTCTGATGAATCAAACTGGATATTCATTGGTCCAGGATTTACTTCATGATCTTCTTCAGAGATGAGGTGATGCTTATCGTCCACATTTGCCATTTTTCTCAGATTCTAAGCACTGAGGAAGTTATTCCTACATAAATCAGAAAAGATAAATAAATCGGTTTAATTTAAAAACATTTTACTATGCATACAAAATAAATGGAAAAGTATAGAAATTTCCTAATGATGCCTATTTCCTACCCCCTCCCCCAAGGTCTCACTATGTTGGCCCAGGCTGGCCTTGAACCCCTGCAACCAAGCAATCCCCCTGCTTCAGCTCCCTGAGCAGCTATGACTATAGGTGTGTGGCCACTGTGCCTAGCTGCTAAAGACATCTTAAATGCTTTTTATGCCTGAAATATTTATCAGAAATTTGCTAATTTGAAATATTCACTCATTTTTCAGCTTAATAAAAAATACGTGAGATAATCTACTTCTGGGAATAAAATGGGTTAGGTTACTTGGGATTTCCCAGCTTTCAGAATTGTCAAATATAAATTTGGTTTTGTCATTGTTTTTGTTTTGTGACCTTGAGACCTGAACTCAGGGCTTTCCCACTAAGCTACATCTCTAACCCTCTCTTTGTTTGGAGACAGGGTCTTAATAAATTGCACAGGTGGTACTTGAACTGGCAACCTTTCTACCTCAGCCTCCCAGAATGCTAAGATTTATAAGTACAGGCCATCATGCCCAGCTATAAATCTGCTTTTTATAAATTACTCAGTCACAAAACTTTGTTAGAATAGCATAAATAGACTGAGACAGGTGCCAAAAGGGAATCAAGAGCTTACCTGATTTGTGTAATACTTCCAAGTTTTGTTTAAATGTTAGTGCCTTACTGAAGCTTATCTCCATAAAAAGTATGTAAAAAACAACCGGAGAAGGGCCAGGGATTTGGCTCAGAGGTTCCGCCACCTGTCTCACAAGCCTAAGGGCCAGAGCTCAATCCTCAGTACAACAACAAAAAAGCAACCAGAGAAAATCAGTGTGACCCTTTTTAAAGGTTTGACTGTGATTATCAGTGTACCTCAAAGAACAACAGCCCTTTCTATATAAGGATCAAAAACTTCCTTTCAAAATTCTTTGCCAAAATAAATCTATGGCGCAATGCCTTTAATCCCAGCACTCGGGAGGCTGAGACAGGAGGATTTCTGTGAGTTTGAGACCAGCCTGGGCAACATAGTGAGTTCCAGATCAGTCTCAACTACATAGTGAGACCCTGTCTCAAAACCCCCCCCCAAAAAAAAAGCCCAAAACAACAACAACAAAATAAATCTATAGTATTCTAGGCCAAATGCTTCCATTGATTTGCAATAGAATACACTGGTTTGTGCCCAAACAAATGTGACTGTGAATCTAACATATAAGTATTTACATGTTCTTTCTCAGAAACTGAAATTCTGTATTAACTAATATACTTGTACATGAAACAGAGTTTCAGACACTTTATTTATATTCAGTTTATTAGGCCAGGTGTTGACAATATTTTTTTGTAGAGGGCCAGACAGTAACTATACTAGCCTTTTTCAGCCACATCCTCTCTGCAAGTATTCAACTCTGCCTCTTACATGAAAGGCAATATATAAATGAGTATCCATGGCTGTGTTCCAACAAACTCTATAAAGAAAAAACATATCCATCAGCAGGTGAAATCTGATCAGTTTATCCACATCTGTAGGATGCCAATATAAAAGAAAAGGAACTACACCATAAAAAAGGCAGTCTGGTGGGAGCACTATTTTATTATGTACAAGTCTGTATCTGTATAAAGTCCCCTATCTAAATTCTTTCCTTATGAATAATTTACTGGTCAGCTAATAGGAGCTAGAATACTCTAATTTTGATGTAACATTTGGAACACACTTCTAATTTGATCAATTAATGCTTCAAGAGCTGTTAAATCTGACAGTGCTGGAGGTTAATGTGGATTAAAGAGATTCTCTCACCAAAAAAACTCTCTTCCCATGCCAGGTACACTAAATGCCATGAAGTTTTGTTAAGGCTATAAGGAAGAAATAATACTAGCAAAGGAATTAAATTTAAGTGTATTATGAAATACAGGTCAGAGAGAAATTCTTAAATCTCTTGGTGATTTTTTAAAAACCTTTATGCCAATATATCATTTTAAAAAGTACTAAAAACCATTACTTTCATATTTAATTCACATTGATATTATCTTCTCATGCTGTATTTTTATTGACATACTTAAGGTATTATAAAATCACAATTAAAAGTATATTATTTTATGTGTATAACAAGTATGCAGTACATAAGACTGTGAGAAAAATGTGAGTTTAACTATTCTCAGACCTCTAGTGGGCATAAATCAGGGATGTTTTATTGTCTTTGAGGTATTGAAAACTATAGCTGACAAATTGGCTATCAACCTTTTACCTTAGTATGGTGTTTGTTTGTTTGTTTGTTTGTTTTGAGACAGGGCCTCACTATGTAGTTGAGACTGACCTGGAACTCACTATGTAGCCCAGGCTGGTCTCGAACTTGGAGCGATCCTCGTGCCTCAGCCTCCCAAGTGCTGGGATTACAGGCGTGCACCACCACGCCCGGGTCTACCTTAGTATGAAAGTAGTGTATAAACCAGATTTCTTTCCAAGGATACCTTTGACTTTTTGAAAAGCTTAAAAACTTTCAGCATTTGTCTATTATCTATCAGATTGTTGTCAGGCCCAGACCCAGACAGAGCATTAATAAGAAAAAAAAAAGGAAGGGATGGGATACATGTTAGGGTTTGCAGATCTAATGATCTCAACGATGGAGAAAGGCATCAGGACAATTAGGTTTTAGCCAAGTTGGCCACAACTGGTTTTCTCGGGATGAGTGGACTGCTCCAACTCGGTGGACCTCAATTTTCTCATTTAAAAGGAAGAGAACGCGCTTGACTACCTGTCCTTAGAGTCCCAGGATTCTAAGACAGCTATCATATCATGCCACCCGCTATCAAGACACCACACAACTGAGCCGTGTGAAAAGCTTGCCCATCTGGGGGGAGGGGGGGTCCTAGCTCAAGCGCAAATGGGCTTCCTCCCTCAAGCTCTTCCTAACGTGCAGTAAAGGCGCTCTATTCCTGCCACTCCCCCAATTCTCCCTCGTCCGGGGTTCGGGGTGCTCACCTGGCGTACCCCTGCCTTTTCTCTAAGGCTTCCTCACCCCGCGGACTCCCCGACTTCACCGCACTCGAGCTGGGCGAAGCGCGCGCCGCCGTCGCTCCGGAGCAGTCTCCGCGACCGCGGCTTCGGCCTCACCGCTCTCCCAAGGAGCTCGAGTCCGACGCGCATCACAGAAGAGCCAGCCCAGGTGACAGCCCACTCCCCCGCAAACTCAGCCTTCCCGCCACGGCTCGCGCCTCACTCTCCCGCGGGGCGAATTTGCAAACCGACAGAGAGCTTGCTCTACCTGAATGGCGAACCCTCAACCTCGGAGAACTGGGCGAGAAGGTGAGGACCCCTCCTCAGGTTCAAGCAGTTCGCGGCAGCCCGGCTACCGGTCCCCGAAACAGGAAGAGGCAATGGCCTATGCCGCGGGGGCCGGCGGGGGATGGAGTTCTGGGAGCTCCAAACTGGCGGCCTCAGTCAACTCCAACGTCGTGGACTACGACTCCCACAGGGCTCTGCGCCGCCCAGCGCTCCACCCTCTCAGCCCCACCCGGAGGCTTTGTGCGAAGAACTCGCAGGTGTGTAGGTGCTGGCTACCCTGGCTAGACCCCGAGGCACCTACGGGGCGCGCGCGCGTGCGAGGAGGGCTGTTTAGCCCCTCCTACCTGCAGTTTTCCCCAAATGCAACGAAACTATACAATCTAAGTAAAATTAATGCGTTAGAAACGCCACAGTAAATCCTCCTTAAACCATATGGCAACGCTTAAACTCTCTTTATGGGAAACCAAAGTCACTTAAAAAAAAAAAAAAGAAAAAAGAAACCAATAAAAAACAACAAAGTATTCTAATGTGATCAAGAACCAAATTTAAAAATCCAAATCGAATTATAATGAATGTCATATATTTTACATACAACGTCCCTTTTTAAATCTTTACTACAATTCTTTAAGTGTATATTTTCCTATTTTACAGGAAAAGAACCGGCCTTAGACAACTTAAATGACCTGCCAAGGCCAAACAACTTCCAAATGGCAAAATATCTAGAATTCAACCCCACCAAACACTGCCTCTGCCATTGAAGTGTTGGCAATTGCAAGGCCAGTGATTTAGAGAATGTTGCCATTAAAGGAGATAAATTATTTTGCGGATGCTGTCCTTATTTAAAAGCTTTTGCAACTGCTCTTTTTTGTTTGTTTGTTTCGGTACCTGGTACCAAACTCATGACTGCACTTGCGAGGCAGGCGGTGGCACCATTGAGTTAAATTCCCGCTAAATCCCTGCCCGCAACTGCTCTTTGACCCTGCTTTCAAATCAGCAGAACATTCTTCCAATAGCTTCAATGATAGAAAAAAAAATGTACTTCTTTTCTCCGCATTCTAGGCTGGGAAAAGAGTTTTAAGCATGACAAAGACACATAAAAATAAATGATGTGAAGATAGCAAAAAAAAAAATCACAGTAGGGAACATGAAAACTGTCAGTACACAACAGCAATGAACAAGCTGACAAAACTATTGGACATCTTTTTTATTTTTAATTTTTTGGTTTTTTAATTGAGTTTATTGGTACATTTTAGGTATACAGTACAGTTACATTCATCATTGGGATCTTGTACCTTTACATGACAGGTCTTGGTTCTCATTTTTTCCCCTTGTCCCTGCCTTCCCTTCACCCCTTTCTCCCCTCCCCATTTTTTCATTTTCTCCTATTTTTTTCTTTTCCCTTATTACCTTTCCCCTACCCTTCCCACTTTCCAAACACCTATCCCACTTTAAACACCTTTAGCCCCTTTCTTCCTATTTCACATTGTCAATTATCTGATCAGGACCTTATGTACTATTATAGTTTTTCACACCAGAGAAACTATTCGGTATAGACACCTGTTTTAGAAACTCTGGAACATGTAAAAAATTTACAACAGAGAAATGATGAAAAAAATGGTGAATTATAAGGAGAACTTTGTGATTATCTCCCACTCTCCAGGTTGGTGGTGGCCTTGAAGATGGAGGCTCAAATTGCTGGTATCGGTTACTGGTGCCAAAGGGCATTATATAGATCTTATTCTCATATTATAAGGCACCTAAATATTATAGACAACTAAGGTAACAATATTATAGGCAGTCAGATAGGGCTAGGCCCTTGAGACAGTCAGGAAATATTATAGACAACTAAGTTAGGTAACAATATTATAGGCAGTCAGATAGGGCTAGGCCCTTGAGACAGTCAGGACAAAGGTGAAACATCACAACTGTGGCTAGAGACACATCTATTAGAGACCAGGCCTCTAGATAAAGATGAGATGACCCGACCTTCATGCTTCTTCAAAAGACAAACACCAGGCCTAATGAAGTCTAGATAGACATCAATGACCAAGACTTCTGGACCCATCATTTTCTAAAAGAATCTTTGTTCTTTCCATGCACAGTTGTTACATGTTTTGTTTCCCCATTGGATCACTATTACCTAAGGGACTACACTTGTAACTGTATTGGTTAATGATAATTGTAACCCATGTTGTACCCACATGGGTTTTGCTCTATAAAACTTCCCTGTAAAGTGAGGTACTTGGCTAGCCATTTGGGTCCCCTCCTGCCTCTCAGAAGCTAGCCTATCAATAAATATTTTCCTACTCTTAACCTCTGTTTTTCCTAGGAGTCATTCTTCAATTTTAGTGAACATGAACTCCATGCATAGACATCTAACAGGTTAAGTTATATAATAATATTTTCATGTTTCACCTCCTGTATTGTTTTGACCTGTTCCCAGTAGGTTCAGCCCATGGGTTTGCCTTAGATTTGCACTTCCCCAAGGCAGTGTTTGTCAAAAGCATTTAAACACAAACATTTGGGATGTCACCAGCTCTCTCCCCCTCAGTGTTATCATTCTAAGACAACAGCAGAAAAAAAAGCAACAGAAAACAGCAAGCAGTGGGAGAATGCCCAGGTGTGTTTTATTAGAGCAAAAAGGAAATCTCTCAGTAGACGGAGGGAAGGGGGTTGGGGGTACCAAGGAAGCGCCGGAATGAAGTAGTTTATATATGGCTCTCTAGAGGGCAGACCAAAGGGTAGAGTACGTGCAAAAATGCAAGTACTATTTGGCCTTTGAAGTTGTTTGGTTATTTTGCTGCTATCATTGCCATCAGATTGTCATTCCTTTGTCTCTTGCAGCTATGACTTCCTTTGAGGCTTTATCTTAAGTGGATGTTAGTTAACTTAGTTTATCTCAGGTCCTTATTCTTTATCCCTTCATTTTCTGGTCTTGGGCAAGATTCCATAGGGGCAGGATGAAACAGTCGAAGTAAGGAATATACAGGACAATAGTTTTGGAAAGGAAAAGTCTGGGGAAAGAGTTGCTTGGGAGAATAAAGCTTTGAGAAGATTAGTTTTTTTTCCCCAGAGAATCTAGAATTACATGTGTATGCTCAGAAAAACTTGAGAATGCCCTAAATTCTCACTTGCAGGCTGTATGGAAGGATAGTGAAGGCTAAGGCAGAGGTGTAGCTGCCTGGGTAAGCACTGAAGGAGCACCCCAATATATAGCTATCTGGAAAAGATTGAGACTATTTTTATGTAGTTGGTTACTCTTCTTTCTTTTTAAAAGCTGTCTACATATAATAAGGGCACAATAATAAATAAAGATATGTAATAGATCTACGTTAAATTACTACCTGACCCTAAACTAATGGAGCAGAGATTTCAGTGGCCACATAATAAAGAATGTAGGCTTTGTAATGTTAGCTGAGAAAAGTTACTAAACAAACAAAAATAGTCATGTGTAGTGGGAAAATATGACCTCTAGAATATGGCCACATTAGCATGTTCAAAATATCCAGTTATCAACAAGGTAAATTGTGAGATATGCAAAAAAAAAAAACCCAAAAATTGAGACAAGGGAACTAATATAACTCCTAACCTGCTTGATGTCAGATATGCCAAGCTTGTGTTCCCCAAAATTGAACAATGAATTCTAAGAAATAAGAGGTTAAGAGCAGGCAATATTGCTGGGCATGGTGGTTCATGCCTGTAATCCCAGCACTCAGGAGGCTGAGACAGGAGGATCCTTGTGAGTTTGAGATCAGTCTGGGCTATACAGTGAGTTTCAGGGCAGTGGGAACTACATAATGAGACCCTTTCTCAAACAAACAAACAAAAAAAGAGTAGGAAAAATTTATTGGCAGAGATTAGCTCCTGAGAGATAGGAGGAGACCTGAAAGTGGGTTGCCAAAGAGCCTACTTTTTAAAAGAAGTTTTTTTTGTTTTTTTTGTTTTTGGTTCCGGGGATCAAACTTGAGACCTTGTGCTTGCGAGGCAGGCAACAGAACCACTGAGTTAAATCCCCGGCCCTTAAAGGAACTTTTATAAAACAAAATCATAAGGTGAATACAAAAACCACAAGGTAGGTACAATGTGGGTCAAAACCATGATCAACCAATAAGAGTATGAGCATAACCACTTTGGTAATAGTGATCCAAAGGGAATGCAGGTCATATATTAAGTGTACATGGAAAGAACAAGGACCTTTTCTTTTGGTACTGGGCATTGAACTCAGGACCTTGTGCTTATGAGGCAGATGGTAGAAGCACTGAGCTAAATTCTCAGACACCCCCCCTTATGAACTGGGGATCAAACTGGGTTCTTGTGTGTGCAAGGCAGGTGGCAGAACCACAGAGTTAAATCCCTGGCCCAAAGACCTTTTTAAGAAGAAAAGGATCAGGAGGTCCTGGTTACCCAACTGGATGACTGATGTCTAACTAGAATTTTTTGGACCAGGTAATACCAATTATAGTAATCTTTAATGTATTGCTTATCCCTTGGGGAGGCATATAGTCCTGGCCATTGTCTTTATCTTGAGCCCTGGCCTTTGACAGATACACGTCTGGCCACAGTTGTAATGTGTTCTTATCTTTTGCACTGATTCACTTGAGGCCCCAGCCCTGTCTAACTGCCTATAATATTTCAACCTAACTTAGCTGTTCATATTATAGGAGAAAAATATAAAAGAATATTCTTTTCAGAAGTCCGGACAGTGGAATTACTACACAGAGACTTTAAACCAACTGTCTTAAATATAGATATTCCTTGTTTAATGATCTAACTGCTTAACAAGTATTCATATTTATGGCAGAGTTGTGCTGTTCAGACTTACAACCACCACTCAGACTTATGATCCATCTTTTCTTAAATTTAGCTTTGCACATACTCTTTATAAAGCCTCAATGCCTTTTTTTTGTTTATATAGTACTGTAAATTTTGCTAATTGCACTGTACAGAATAGTACTATAGTTTTATGTTCTGTTACACATTACAGTACTGCATGTAAGAGTTATGCAAATAAAAGCAAAGTCATCATGTTTGATTTCCATTAACCATTTATTTGTTCTGAATATTGTACATACTATATACAACTCTTCCTTTTATGACAAATTCATTCAAAGACCTAATTGCAGGACAATAAATCAGTCCTTAAAAACAATGTCTATATGGAAAGAACAGCTAAAGCAAACCTTGAGCAAGAAGCAAAAGAAAGCAGGAGAATTTGCTTCTTCAACAAGTGGATGATATCACTAAAGAAACAGAAATTAAGACAAAAAAAAAACAAATAGAAATGCTGAGGTTGAAAAGCACAATAACTGAGGAACCACAAGTGTAGAGTATCAATCAGCAGCAGAATATAGTCTTTCCCAGGCCCAGAATCCAGACACCTGGAAAACAACAACTTTGCAAAAAGAAAAGAAAAGTAGTTTTTAGGATTTGGGAAAGAACTGAAAGGAAAATGAGATGCTATAGGGAAATTGGGAAAATGAACCATAGCATAGAGAAAAAATGAAGTAGTCTGGAGGCTTAACCTAGCTCCTAAGGAATGGAACATGTCTCTACAGATACAAAGTGAGTTCCCAGGATTGGAAGCTTTAGGGAGAAGAGAAGACCAGCCCAGCAGCACCAGCCCCAAGAAAAGCCCATGGTTATTGAAAACTGTAAAAACAGTATGAGGCTTTACTCCAAAAATAACTCCTTTCACACAGCAGGCCACAGAGAAGGGATCCAGTGCAGTACTTGCCATATCACCAGAGAGTGTTTACTCTGACACCATTTTGGGAAGGAGTTGATGTAAGACTGGGCCAGAGAATAACTGAAAAACAGCCATGCACGATGCTGCATACTTATAAGCCCAGCACTTGGAGACTGAGGCAGAAAGATCACTGTGAGTTCAAGGTTAACCTAGACTACATAGTGATTTCAAGGCCAACCTGAACTGCATAGTGAGACTCTGTCAGAACAAAAACAAAAACACCTTAAAAACTTCACATCAAGGATCCCAGTGTTGCCTTCCCACAATGACTGGGTGAAAGACATTTGTGGAGAAGGCACAGGCTTAGACACACATCCTCTGAAAAATTAAAATTCAGGCTGAGAAGAACATGGGGCCCTGCCCTCTATGGTGAGAAGCTAGGCCCAGTGTGTGTTGCTTGCAGAAGTGGCTGGATCTGAGAAGGATTAAGTTCAGCAGTATGCTTAGAGCCTTGGCCTGCTACCTACATCAATCACAGATCAGAGGTCTGATTGTCTTTGTCATCTACCAACATGAACAAAAAAAATATGCCTTGGCTTGGACAGTTGCCACAGGCTGGCATGAACAGATAGAGGAGTCTCTGAAACTCATAACCCCAGAAGCTGTAAAGCTAGTTGAAGAAAACTGATTTGCTGGATTCCAAAATAAGGATCGTGGAAAAAAACCACTCATCCAAAAACACATAGAACGCACACCTGTAATCCCAGCACTTGAGAGGTTGAGACAGGAAGATTCCTGTGAGTTTGAGGGTAGCCTGGGCTACGTAATGAGTTCAAGGCCAGTCTGAACTAAATAACAAGACCCTGTCTCGAAAACCAAACCAAACTAAACAAACAGAAAAATATTTTTTCTTGGACTCTTTGTTTCTTTGTTTCCCTTGTTATCTTTCACTAGTTTTTTGGGGGGAGGAGGGCTAAAAGATTTTCCTTTATTTTCTGTTTTTCCTTTTTAATATTTCAATTCTTTTTTCTTCTTTTTCTTGTTGGTATTTTTCTGTTACCTATTCTAAGTCTACACACTTCCTGTTATTCCTTAACAATATCCTTTATCTCACTTTTCTCCCCTCCTCCTCATTGTCTATGGCTTAATTTTTCAAAATTTTCTTCTTTAATTTTCATATTCTCCTTTCATTTTTCACTATTGTAACCATGAAGTTTTATTAATCTTTAGAGAGTTAACTTTATTAATGCTATCAATGCTGAATTCTTTTCTGTTGTCAGCAGAGGTGTACTGTCACATTTAGCAGATATTTTGTATCTACTAAATATCAATATTTGGTTTGTCTTAGTGTTTATACTATAATTATAGATCTATTTTCTATTGTTAAGGGTTGTATATTATTGTTTCTTATGTATATAAATATCCAGTTCATCTTAGACACTATTATTGTTTGTGCCACCTACACACATGGCAGGTCTTCCCCCTTCAGTAAATCCGTACCCAGAACTATGCTAAACCAATCAGTAGTCTAATCCAGTATCGCACACCCATGATCCAGTCACTCCCAGAAGCCCCACCTATGAGCATTTGAAGCTCTGTTATTGGCAAAACCAATAGTTTTGATCCCCCATACCCCCCCAAAACCCCCAAACAGGCTTATGAATTCAATGAAACATAATAGATGATATAGACAGAACTCTAGTCACAGGCAGCTAGGCTATCTTTGTAAAAGAGACCAAATCCTTTAGCTGAAGGAAAGGTAGCCTCTTTAACAAAAGGTGCTGGAAAAACTGGCTATCCACATACCAAAGAATGAACCTAGACTCATATCTCTCGCTATGTAATAAACTAAATTCAGCCGGGACTGCTCCTAATGGTACCCGCTGCTCACAGAACACTCTGGTCATAAGTACACACAGTCCCCAAATCGTGCCCACTGGTCGGATCCAAGCCATGGCTCCCCAGGAGGTCCAGGACCACCTAGGGAAGGAGAGGACCACGATCAGAGTGAGGCATCTTCAGAAGAATTCAGGATTGGACCAGGAACTCTCTATGAGTGAGTCTGGGTACCATGAGGATGGGAACCCTTTTTTCTTTCCATTCCATCTGCTTATAACTGCCAGGGAACCCCTGCTGTCCCACAAGGGCCATACTCTGAGGGAGGAGATGGCTCTTCTAGCAACTTTTGCCCCAGCCTGGGGGAAGATGAAGAACTGGAACAGGAATATGATGATGAAGAACCTCTTCAATTTCCAAGTGAATTTTCATGGGCCTGGGTGACAAGTTAGGCTGGAGGGATAAGGTAATGTGGTTGTTTTCTTGGCTGGATTCTCCCACCCTACAGCGTTGCTTCACTTTGCTGAGAGATAGTGGGCCATGGCAGCAGCTGGTAAGAATAGTTCAGTGGGGGTTTACTGGAGTTTCCTTGGTACAAGCAGAGGACTAATAGCCAAGGAGATGCACCTGTAGCTAGTGGGCAGTATTGACAGCCTGAAGAAGATGTGGCTTGACTCTTGACCATGGCTGGAGTTCCTGAGGATGAGTTAAACCCTTTCCATGTGCTGGGGGCTGAAGCCACAGCATCACATACTGAACTAAAGAAGGCCTATAGGCAGCTGGCAGTGATGGCTCATCCTGATATAAATCATCATCCCCGGGCCTTAAAACCTTCAAGGTTGTCAGCAACCCTGAAAGGCAGAAAGAGCATGAGATGAAACAAATGGCAGAGAATGAGCTGAGCTGGTCAGTGAATGAGTTTCTGTCCAAGCTTCAAGATGACCTCAAGGAAGCAATGAATACTATGATGTGTAGCTGATGCCAAGGAAAGCATAGGAGGTTTGAAATGGACTGGGAACCTGAGAGTGCCAGATACTGTGCTGGAGTGTAATAGGCTACATCCTGCTGAGGAAGGAGACTTGGGCAGAGCAAAACATGTTGGGGCTCAAGATCACCTTCTTTGCACTGATGGATGGAAAGGTCTATGACATCACAGAGTGGGCAGAATGGTAATGTGTGGGAATCTCCCCGGATACCCACAGAGTCCCCTATTACATCTCATTTGTCTCTCGGATCCCAGGCCCCCAGTGGTTGGCAGAAAGCCCCTCAGATACCCCTCCTGCTGACCTTCAGTATTTCTTGAGCTGATTTTTTCCAAGTCTCCCCAGGCCAGATGTCTCATGGGAACTTCTTTGCAGCTCTCAGGCTGGCTCTGGCACCACCACAGCCTCCAAGCCCAACAGCTCAGTACCTGATGGAGAAGCCAAACTGAAGAGGAGGAAGAAAGTGAGGAGGCCCTTCCGACGTTGACTCCTTCTCTACTCTCCTCAAATCAGTGTCAGGGAATCCAAAGGGCTGTGTATGGCACAGAATGGAGTTTTGACTTGTTTATGTTTAGAGATTTTAAAAAGGGAAAATTTTAAGCTTAAATTATTCACAGGTACTTTAGGAAGCCCCCTAAACCACTGTCCCTCTTCCCTAACACCCAGGAACTGAATCTTGTCTTCTGACAATACCAAAGAAGAGATATAGCTGGGGATTTAGCTCAGCGGTTTGGTGGCCGGCCTTGCAAGTGCAAAGACCGGAGTTCAATCCCCAGTACCAAAAAAAAAAAAAAAAAAAAAGAATTTAGGAAGCCCCCTAAACCACTGTCCCTCTTCCCTAACACCCAGGAACTGAATCTTGTCTTCTGACAATACCAAAGAAGAGATATAGCTGGGGATTTAGCTCAGCGGTTTGGTGGCCGGCCTTGCAAGTGCAAAGACCGGAGTTCAATCCCCAGTACAAAAAAAAAAAAAAAAAGAAGAGATATGGCTAGAGCAAAGAACCAAGGGCCTGGACCTGGGCTGGACAATATATCCCTTTGAGGGGTGAAAAGTATTCGCTGGGGTTGGTATGCCTTTGTCTTGTCATATGCCTTTAGAGCAGATGATTCCTTCACCCTTTTAAACTATGAGTCTATCTTATTTCTTGGTCCATTTTAGGCAGGAGTCTCCTTTACACTAGTAAACTAGTTAAAAGATAGAACAAGGAAACATGTAGCCCTAATTTTGGAGATGCATAGAGTGGAAACTCTGAATTTTTCCTGACTTTCCTTGTGGATAAATCACCCAACTTCAGGCTTATTGTTGCAAGAATGGCCAAATTAGTAATTTTTAAAAAGCAGACTCATGCCCTCTGCCCTTGGGTAAGGGAGAATGACAATGGAGTTCTCACAAGCCCCCTTGATATCCAAGGGTTTGTATTTTCTTAAGTTTGTTCATATTTGTATTTACACATTTATTTAAAGCCAAGGGATTATCTTTCTATAAATAAATAACTGGCAAAAAAATAGCAAAGTAGATGATAATAGCAAATAGGGAGATAAGACTTTTATAAAACATGAGAGAACCCAGAGATGGAGAGAGGAAGCCAGGGAAGAGAAAGGGGATGAACAAAAGAATTAATTTGTTTTATGTACATATACCAACCCCACACAAGGAATGTAATCATTATCTACTGCAAACACGTACCAATAAAAAAGAAAAGCAAAATAATTGAAATGAAAAATGCGCTAAGAGATTCAGTAGCAGATTTGTGAAGGAAGAAGACAGAGTGGAGAACTTCAAATTACATTAATTGAGATAGTCTAGTTTGAATATCATAAAGAAAAAAGAATGAATGGGCTGGAGATTTGGTTCAGTGGTGTGTGCGCCTGCCTCGCATATGAACGATGTCTATGAGAACTGTAGGACACCATTAAGCAAACACATACGAAATGTGATATCCAGAAGGAGAGGAGAAAAGAGTATAAAGAATTAAGAAATAGGGGCTGGGGATTTAGCTCAGTGGTGCTGCCACCTGCCTTGCAAGCACAAGGTCCTGAGTTCCATCTCTGGTACCAAAAAAAAAAAAAAAAAAAAAAAAAAAAAAAAAAAAA
>NW_022900913.1:41136874-41147630 GCF_012274545.1 Fukomys damarensis
TTACTGCTACAAAAAAAAAAAAAAAAAAAAAAAAAAAGGAAATAAAAGCTGGAAAATAACATGAATTCATATTACAAAAAATTCAGTGAACTCCTGAATGTATAAATTAGAAGAATCACTCCAAGAAATATTGTAATCGAATTATCAGGAGGAAAAACAAAGAATCTTGAAAACAGCTAGAGAAAAGGGATCATGAATAAAGAATCCTCAATAATTTTCTTAGTCAATTTCCCATTGCTAGGGCAAAGTCCCTGATACCTGTAACTTAAACAAGGAGAGGTTTATTTGGCTCAGTTTTCAATGGACTGAGTTCAAAGTTGGTTTTTCCATGGTGGAAACACCAGGGTAGAAGGGCCTGACAGAGGAAAGCTGCTTATTTCGTGGCAGCCAGGAAAAAGAGAGAGAAGGGACGAACTGGCAAAAAGAAGAATACACCCTTCCAAGTCAACAATGGACAAATTCACTGATGAGTAATAGTGCCACAACCCAATCACTTTACAAACGGAAGAGACTTTTAGATCTAAACCATAACAACAATATTAACAGTGGATTGCCCACCAGAAACCATGGAATTCAGAAAATAGTGGGATGATATTATTTAAGTGCTGAAAGGAAAAGAACAATTCATTTAAAAAGAATTCTGTATTTGGAAAAAGTGTCCTTCAAATGAAAAAGAAAAGAAGGGAAAACTGAAGATGTTTTTGAATAACAAAGAGTTCATTGCTATTATGCCTGACCTTTAAGAGATGCTAAAGGAAGTCTTTTAGGTTGACAGGAAAGGATAGTAGGCATTAAGCTAAAGCTACATGAAGAAATAAAGTATATCTGTAAAGATAACTACACAATTAAAAAAATTCAAAAGCAGTAGTTTTGACTTGTAACTGTTCTTTTAAAATATTTAAAAGACAAATGCATAAAATAATTTTAAATCTGTTTGGATACACAATATATAAAGATGAAATTTTAGACAGTCCCACAATAATAGTTGAATAATTCAATGCCATACTCCCAATAAAGTACAAGATAGAAGATCAACAAGGAAGGAGAAATAAAAGAATTGACCTTTGCTTCATACCAACTCCTCTTAATGGGTACTTAGAACATCCAGTTACTGGAATATAGGTTCTTCTTAAGCACTCAAGAAATTACCAAGATAGGTAATATGTAAGGTCACAAAATAAGCCTAGATAAGTTTTAAAAGATTGAAATAATAAAAGGTATATTTTCTGACTGCATGAAATGAAACTACAAAAAAACCTATGGAAAATTCAGAAATATATGAAAATTAAATTAAAAATGTCTAAATAACTAATGGAGTAAAGGAGAAATTAGAAGACACTATGAGAAAAATGAAACCAAAAGCACAATGTACCAGTACTTATTAGATACAGAAAAAGCAGCACTTGTAGGAAAAATTTATACATACAAATGCATTTGATTTCAAATTGATTATCAAACTTTCCACATTGAGGAATTTGAAAATTAAGGCAAGGGCAATCTAAACCCAAAGCTCACAGAGGGAAGGAAATAGGATTAAACTAAAGATAAATGAAATAGAAAATTAAAAAATAGAGATGATCAATAAAACCAAAAATTGGTACTTCCAAAAGATCAACAATGTCAATAAACCTTCAGCTGCACTGGAAAGAAAAATAAAAATTACTAAAAGTAGAAATGAAAGTGGGATCATTATTGCCAACATTTCAGAAATAAAATGATTATAAGAGAATATTATGAACAATTAAATACCTAGATGAACTAGATAATCTAGATGAAATTAAATAAGATAGAGGAAATGGGCAACTTTTTGGAAAAGTAAATGGTATATAAAGAAAAGAGTGGTAGTTGACTAGGAAGAGATTTGAATGAACCAAGTCCTAATGTCACTCTGTGTTTCTCTACGTCCAGCCCTACAAATCTCAACAACTCAAGATGCTCTATTTTCAGCCCTTCCAACACAGTCAATAGAGCTACAGTTTCTAGTCCAACAGCCAGTACCGTGGGATTCATACACAACCCTATAAATAATGCCTTTAGCTACACAGGTTCTGGCACCTGTACTGGAGCCCAGGCAACCTGGAATGCAACCCAGTCAAAGCACACATGAAAAAGATACTGATGGGTTCCTTTTTCCTGAGACTGAGGAAACCATCTCAAATGCTGTGACTAGCCAGTTCAGCACTGCCAAGTGCATAAAACCAGAATCAAATGGAACTTTGAGGACTTCATGTCTAGGAAGAAATAGCAAAATAGATTTTCATCTCCCTTCTCATTACCAGTAAAACAAGAATCTACTAAGCATTCATGCTCAGGCAAACTCTTTTAAAGGGAAACTGGCAGTAAACCCATTTCCATTTATGAATGGCTTGTATTTTTCCTTTGTGGATGATAAAGACTATTGTTCTCTAATTGGAAATATTAGAACCACTCATGCCCAGTTTTGATGGTTACTTGAAGGCAGTGCATTTCCAATGGGAATTAAACAAGAACCAGATGATGATTACTATTACCCAGAGAGCTATTTCCCTGCATTTACCATTGTTGGTGTGAATTCAGATGGAGAGTCCCTTCACTACAGGATTTGGTGCTCAAGGTACACTACTTTTGTTACGATTTGTAGAGATTTATCTTTCCAACACCTGAGTTCCTTTCCTCCTGTCAATACTTCAGTGGAGTCATAGAAATCACATGGTGACCTGTCATCTAAAAGTGGTAGATACCCAGTCCTAGAATACATTCCAGAAAATGTATCAAACTCTATTTTATGATGTATTTCTAGCAGATCTTCGAGACCTTCCAAAATATGTTCAGTGTGTGGAGATGAGGCTCCAGGATGTCAGTACGGGGTCGTAACCTGTGGCAGCTACAACTCTTCTTTGAGAGAGCAGTGAAAGGAAGAAGAAGCAGAGCTTGATTTTGTACATTCATACCACCCTCAAAGAAGCTATTTTAGTGAAAGGCTTCTTGACTATTTCCAAACAATTTGAATCCTTACTGTGCCCCAGAAAGATACTATATAGTAAAGGCACCATTAACATAGAGTCCAATATTATTTTTATGGAGATAATGCAGAGACAGCAAATAATTGAATGTAAGTTTTCTCATTTATAAACAAAATAAATCTTAAAATTGTCTTCCTGTTGCAGCTTGTATCTAGTTGTTCCCTCCGTTCATAGGTGGGGCTTTCTGGAGATGGCTGGATCTATGTTGTATGATGCTGGGATTAAGTATATAATGTGAGGGTTAAGGGTGTTTACGAGCAGTCAGAAGGCATGTAGCCTAAATGGGAAGAAAGGGAGAGGCAGGCTTGCTGCTACTGCTTCTGCTGCTGCCTTCTGCCTACCCTGCTTTGCCATGGACTGTTTCTCCTCTGTAATGCCTCTCTGCTATGCCACCCTGCCTTGGACTGAAACCTCTATAAATTGTGAGCTGAAATAAACCTTTCCTCCTTTAACTTTGGGTTTCGGTTATTTTGTCTCAGCAATGGGAAAAGTAACTAAGACACTTTCCTACAGTATCTCAGTTTTAGGAAGGTACAAATTAATATGTGTATGTTTAAGCCATACTAGAAACAATAAAGGATTGCTTAATAAATTTCCCCCAAATATTTTCTCCTTCAGAATTTATTATACATTAATTCTCAATAAAATATGGAATACTTAAACTGAAGATACTTTATGAACATGTTAATATTTGAATTGAAGAGAAAAATAATAAAAATTATAGAACCCCCTCCCCCCAAAAGAATATCAGACTAGTCTCGATGAGATAAGGATGTGGCTCTGAAGAGATAGAGATACTGGTGTAGAACTGACAGATCTTGTTAACTTAACATGGGAAGTAGTAGATATTAAGGAGTAAAGAATAGGATTTTCAGGTTTGGGCTTGCACATATGTATGAATGGTAGTATCCTGAGATAAAGAATAAAGAAGTAAAACAAGTTGTGGAGATGAAAGGATGAATTTTTAGCATCAGAAAAGCTGAGTGCAGAGTATTGGTAAAGCAACTGATTAAAAATATAGAATGGGTTATTGGACAGATCGATCTGAAATTAAGGACAATTCTATATTGGAATTATTGACACACTACGGTAATAGTAATAGACCTTTGATTTAGGGATAAGCCGGGATAACTAGTGCGATTTGTGCAGTAAACATTTTCCTTTCTTCCGATAATAGACCCTATTACCTTGGTCTGACCCAGGCCTATATGATTATCCTATATCATTCCCGCATAGAAGCAGTGATTGTTCAAAGGTAGGCAGCTGAGATTACTTGAGTGGGAATGGGTGGAAATCATTTGTTCCCTAGCGTTGGTATGTGGGAACAGAGAGAAGGAAACTCTCTTCCTGAAATTTCTCACTTGTCATTGGATGGCTAAGCTAAGAGAATGTGATGCTGAGACTGATAGTGTTCATCATCTCCCTGACTCATGGAGAGAACTATTTGCAGAACAAAGACATATCTACTTGAAGCGTGGAGAGACAGAATCCTAATGGTACTAAGTCTGAGTAAGGTCTTGCTTATTGTAATTCTGATCTTGATTCTGTATTCTCAGATGTATGAGCCAATAATTTTCTCTCCCTTTATCCCTCTAGCTAGTTTAAAATTTATTTTGAGTAATACTTTTGTATATTATAAGATAAAAATACTCAAAATGAAGAAAAGAGGAGCCAGGAAATGAGAACAAATCCCAAGAAACCCCAACCTTTAACAATAAGGTGGAATCTGCCAAAAAAAGAAAATTGAGAAGAAATTGGTTGGTCAGAGAGGTAAAAAGAAAGCCAGAAAAGGTTGCACACTTTTGTATCTTTCCGTGTGGAAAATTTTATATATATGAAAGAGTAGAGAGTGTGATGAACCTCCATATATTTATTAAAATAATATAGGCTGATATCTTGTTTCATCTGAAACCATACTCCAATGGCTATTTCTAAAAATAACGACTTAAAAACCCATAGTGACCCATTTTCATGTCTAAAATATCAATAGTTGCTTTAAACCATTTGGTATTTAATCATTTTATAAATTTCTCAAATTGTATTAAAGGTTTTTTTTTATAGTTGGCTTGAGTCAAGATCCAAATAACATCATTACATTGCATATGGTTTTATTTCTAAAATCCCTTTTAGCCTCCAAGTTTCCCACTCTATAAAAATTTTTTTAAAAAGGAAATTGGGCTTTTTTTTTTTTTTGGTACCAGGGATCAAACTCAGGACCTTTCATTTGCAAGGCAGGCGGTAGAACTACTGAGCTAAATCCCCAGCTGAGCTTTTTTTTTTTTTTAAGTAAAAACTTTTTGGGGGGTACTGGGATTGAACTTGGGACTTTATACTTATGAGGCAGGTGGCAGAACCACTGAGCTAAATCCCCGGCCCCTGTAAAATTTTTTAAAGTAAAATTTCCTGTGACTATATGTCATCCTCTGTCCCTCCCAGTATCATGGGTAGATAGATAAATATTTTATCACATTTAAATTTTAGCAACAGAAACGTTACAGGTAGTGTTTTGTACTTCCCATTGTAATACATCAAAAACACATTTTAAAAAATCTTACTGAGTTTTTTTTTGGTACCATTTAGGTATACAGTGCAGTTACACTCATCATGGGATCTTGTACTTTTACGTGACAGATCTTGGTTCTCATTTTTTCCCCTTACCCCTGCTCTCCCTTCTACCCCTCCACCCTCCCCTATTTACAAAGACTTTGTTTCCATTTTCAGAAACACATTCGTTTTGGAGAGCTTTCTTTTGTGATATAAAGGCTGCTTAGTGTATCAAAATATTGTCTATGGTAAAATTCCTTTCCAGGGAGGTAGAGCAAGGTGCTAGCTAAGATCTTCCAGTGATCACCTCCCCACAGTCAAAGCAGCTTGAACAGCTATTCAAGTACCAAATAATAAGAGCTGAGGAAGCAAGGTGAGGGACCATAGTGCCCCGTTTTACTGTAATAAAAGGCAGAAAGAAAAGTTGCCTATATCATCCCTCCTGGAACTCCAAGAAGTGTATAGGAAGATTCCTCCACTTGGAGGAAGAAGATGGAATTTAGCCGAGATCTTTAATTTGAAGCCCAGTACCAGGCCTGCTACAGTGAACCCAAGTGCCAGGCAGAGCCCCAGGATCCCTGTTCCACCCCAAGAATACCGATACTGTGGTTGTAGTAACAGTTCAGAGAGAAATTAGCCTCACCACCTCCACATTGTACCTAGGCACATTACATAGAACTCTGCCTGCTTGGGCATGTAGTCCTCCCTAATCATTAGGGATTGTTGGTCTACAGTTAGTTGTACAAGATTGATACACCAGTCTCTCTAGTCTCTATTTTCCTCCTCAGATTGAAGATAAGACAAAAAAATAACTGAAATATTTTCAAAATCTACAGGGACATCACAGTGCTGTAGAGGCATCACCACCCTGTGCTTATGTTCATACCAACTGCTGGGTTTTATAACATGCTGTTCAGACTCCTGGAGTAACACCTCAGACTCCAGTCATCAATTTTTTCTCTACCTAAGACCCTTTCCTTTCCCTGTACCTTGAGATAAAAGGAGCTTGAAATGTAAACTGAGTTAAGATGTTCTTTATTGGCAACAGCCTACCATCTTCTTAGTTTGCTGGCCTTCCAAATAAACTTTTATTCTTGCTTCAAAAATTCATCCTGAAGTCATCCAACCTTTTCAAGTGGCAAGTAAATAGATTTGGACTGTGCAGGTCTTGTGCCTATGATATTCAGGTGACCCAATTTAGTGTCAGCTTTGGTAGCCAAGGGACTGTCTTCACCAACACTACCCAAACCTCAGAGAGTGTAGTGTGGAACACTACTCCATTCATAATGGTAGGACAGAATAATAAGCACAGAACTTTGCCTTAGAACTTGTCCTTAGGCTGCTGGCACATAATACTGACCAGGCAGATCCAAACAGTCCCCATCTCCAGTACTGGCCACAAACAGAGGCTCTGGAACAACTCCAGTGCCAAGGTCTATTCCAGCCTTCATCACCTGTGGCTGGTTGCAGCTCTCATGAGCTATGGGTCCATCTCAGGAGTAGGCCATCCATTCCAGAGTGGACCTTGGTCCTGGCTGGTTGTGGGCTCAGGGTATGACAGCACTGTAGCATTCTGGTCATAGGAATGGCATAAGAGCCTGCAGGAGCCGGTCTCTTTATAGTGATTCTCCCCCAGATGTGGGTGGAATTCCACAGTTCCTGATCACAGGCTTGTGGATGAGGCATTTGAGACAGGATTGCATAAACAAACTTTTATAGGCCTAATTCATGCTAAATAACACAACTGCTGTTTTGGGACAAATCTGAGCTTAAATCCCCCTCTAGTGCTGAAACATAGGCAATACAACAATAGCAAACATCCCTCTAGTGCTTAAAGTGCAGAAGTGTCCATAGGCTCAGAGAAAATAAGTACCCTGCTTGAATTTCTGAAAAGCTAGGTAAAAACAAAGCCAGATTGCTAAGATTGGAATAAATATCTAATCCTTCAATACTCAAAGACTTAACAAGCATCAAAAACTTTCAGGGAACTGCGACTTTACCTAATTGTCAAAATAAGTTGCCAGAAACTGACTAGCCAGTAACCAGTGTAAGTTCAAGGCTCAGAAGGAGAATTTAAAGCATCCCTTTTAAGGAAACTCAATAATCTTTAAGATAGCACAGAGATATGATTCAATATGCTAACAAAATTAACAGAGATGGAAGCAATTTTAAAAATCAAACACAAATCCTTGGGTTAAAAAATACATGAAATACCAACATGTATCATGTAAAGGTACAGGATCCCAATGATGAATGTAACTGTACTGTATACCTAAAATGTACCAATAAACTCAATGAGGAAAAAATACATGAAGTGAAATTAGAAACAAATTAAGAAGGCATTAATAACAGAATAAATCAAACAGTGGATAGAATTAATGAAACTATTTGAAAATATATAGAAGAGAAAATGAGGTAGAATGGGGAAGCTTATGGGACAACAATAAAACAGCAAATATTCAGGTTATTGGGATTTAAGAGGGACTTGTGAATGCCAAAGGAATTAAGTAACACACAGTGGACATCATCAACAGCTAGTCTCTTCAGTGAACCAGGTCTCCAGTTTTCCCTCTCCTTGAATCTGGACTGGTCTTATTATTTTTTTATAATCAATAGAATGTGGCAGATGTGTCTGTGTTACAGTAAGACCCCAACCTAAGAACAAGTTCTATGTATTTGTAAGTTGGATTTATTTGTAAGTCTGACAAAGTAAGTCATACATCTTTAACACAAATATACAATACATATTGTTTTGTGCTTCCTAGCAGTCCCCTCCACATCACCACTGCTTTTCCTCCTGCTTCTGGACAGCCTGGGCTCTGATTGAATACCGTACTACTACTGTACACTACCAGTCCTACAACATCCTGCAGACATGTGAGCTACTTCCGTGATTGTTCACATCTACAAATGTTCACAATGCGGTCTGTTCATGTCTATGAAAGTCTGCAATGCGAATGTTCATAAATTGGGGACTTACTGTATTTTTAAGGCTAGATCTGAAGAATCCTTGGAGCATCTGTTATAGTTTCATGGGATTATTGTTAAAGGGTTGGTCAATGTAGGCTTCTTTGGTGGATAGTTAGAGAATTTTTTTTTCCAGAATAAGGTCACAATTGCTCTTCTTAAAGTGATGTACTTTTTAAAAAATACACTTGGGATGACTTAGTGATGACACTGATGAATCAGTTTTTATTTGCCATTTGGGTCTCAGAAAAGTCAGCTTTGTTTTTAGAAGTAGGTAACATCTACAGGGAATGGAAAGGACTAGAGTTTGGTGTGCAGTGTTTTCCCAGTGACTGTTCACCGAATTCCATAATTCACTGATGAACCATTTTTCTGTGGCAAAGGGTCACAAAGACCATTTAATCTAAGGATTACCATTGGACTTTTATCCTTTGCTGACTTTGAGCTCTCATTAAGTACATTTATAACAGTGTTTAGGGGTCTCTGAAAGTGTTATCATCATGGAGGGCTGGTTGCTTACAAGTAGGCCCTCTCAGGAATACTAGGAAAGATCAAGATTTTAAAACCAGTATCTCTTTACTTGCAAAGTCAAATTATTAATCAGAAAGTTGATGAGTGAGCATGGAATCAGAGCAGGTGACGATGAATACATTTATTCACAATAGAGAACTTATCTTTAGTAACTAGCCCTCAGATCCAGTCTTTGTACCAAAATTTAATACTGATACTAAAACTGATACTTAAACTATCAGAATATCATCATATGATTTTTGCCATAATTGCATATGCCTATTCTTCAGTAGAATAAATATTTTAAAAATATTTACTGTAGCCTCACTGTAAGCAATTTGACTTCTGAAATCATGTTTGGTGTGATTGTTTTCTAATACATACTAAAGTAAAAAACACTAAAATAACTATAAAAATAAAAATCATACATGACTTGCCTAAAGATTCTTAGCGTATATATACCACAGTTTGGTAAATGTTACCTTAGCTATTATTGAAAAAATATAGAAAATTTGTTTCCCTGAATCCTGTTAGGTATAATGAAAACTCCTCTATTGAATCTCTTCCTTAGATGTGTTAGTAGCACAATAACATTATTATTATTTTTTTTTGCAGTTTTGGGGATTGAACCCATAGCCTCACATGCATGCACTGCACCACTGAGCTACACCCTAGTCCATAATATATCTTGATATTGCATCCCCTCTTCTCTCCATTTTGTGTTGACTTCACATGGATATGTCAGAAAATTTTATAATTTTTCCTTAATAGATGGTTATGTATACATTACAAGGTTCTCAAGTGTTTATGGAACCTAAGAATGAAACTCTAGTCTTTTTGATTTGTTAGGTATGCTGGTGAAATAAGAGATGTGTGTGTGTGTGTGTGTGTGTGTGTGTGTGTGTGCATGCGTGCATGTGTGTGCGTTGCTAGGGATGGAACACAAAGCCTCCTGTATGCCAGGTAAGCACTCTACCACTGAACTACACCCTAGGAAAGAAAATTTTAAGTCTTGCCATGGTGCTAGATATAGTCCATATCAATTTAAAACTATTATTCAAATAATATGGAGGTAATGCTGAAAACCTAAATATTAGTTCTTTTTATAGCAACTTGGAGAATTTAGTACCTCATTGCAAATTGCGAAGGATCTTAACTATAAGCTTTGCTTTGAAATACACTTTGAGAAAATTGTTGCCGTACCTTATTACATGGGATTTGGAAAATATGGAGAAACTACTATGACAGAAGGTTTTCCATCAGAGCTTTCTGATGCATCTTTTGAGACAGGAGAATTAAGGTTTTAAATTTCAATAGCCATTGACCTTTTTTACACTAGATTATTCCTTGAAACATGAGCTAATTTTACTTGTAACACTTAGGATAATATCTGGCACACAGAAGGTACTCATTTAAAGTCAGTGTATAAGGAAAATAATTCATGCCTTTTTCCTACATTACAGTATATCACTGCCACTGATTTAAGATCTTATGAAAGGAACTACAAAATAGAATATACGAATTTCCCATTCTTGGGATATCTATTAAAGAATTAATGTTTACTTAACCATGTTGTTTTAATTTTTTATGTTTGATTTTTGAATTATATTATTTTCATATATTATTTACCTTTTCCTCAGTACTGAACTGCAGTTCTCATCAGAATTTACTTTTTTCTTAACCAAGGGCTGTTTTGTTTTTTTTTTTTTTTACACACACACACACACACACAC
>NW_022900913.1:41147688-41201186 GCF_012274545.1 Fukomys damarensis
TTTTTTTTCACACACACACACACACACACACACACACACACGCACACACACACACACACACACACACACACATTTTCCCCATAAAGAACTATTTCATTGCAGTACCTGAAAGCAGTTAAGAATCTGTCCCCTCCAAGAATGAATTGCTAAATGTTTTTAAAAAGTTCATTTTTAAAAAATTGTCAAAGTTTTAAATGAGTTATGTTAAAATATATTTTGATTAGGTCTTTGCTAAATAGTCTTTTAATGAGGTTCTTTGTGTTTTGTTTGTTTTTTTTGGTACTGGGGATCAAACTCAGGTCCTTGTGCTTACAAGACAGACAGCAGAACCACTGAGCTAAATCCCTAGCCCTAACTACAGTCTTTTAAAAACAAATGTTGAGGGCCGGCTATTTAGCTCAGTGGTTCCGCGACTGCCTTGTAAGCGCAAAGTCCTGAGTTTGATCCTCGGTACAAAAACAAAACAAAACTCTAAAAACAAACAAAACAAAACAAACGTTCAGACTAGCCTGACAAAATTTAGTGCTAACTAGATAAATCCTAACATATTCTTGGTGCTGAAACAGTAACAATGCTTCTAGAGATAAGGGCTTTGAACCAAGTAGCTTAAGTACCTCGTGCCTTCGTGTCTGAGAATGTATAGAGATTTATGTTTCTGCAAAATATATTGTTGAATTTCCTTAAATATCAAGAAAATGGAAAATGATTTTGGGGGGTGGGGTGGGTAGAACCAGAATATGTAAGCACTGACATCATTAAATATTGAAATATCTCTTGGCCATTGACCTGATCAGGGCTCCTAAGGATATAAAAAGGTGGATCACAAACAGGCTGTGATGAAGACCTATTCCAGCCCCAACCTTCTCCTCCCTTTTGAAATCAGAGGTTGTTTTCTTCCCACAGAGGTGAACACCCAACTTTATGTGACAGTCTAATTTTCTTTACGATTTCCTGGGGTACAACCCAGAGTCTCAAGCTCATTCTTCCCATATTGGGAGAAATAGGGAATGCATTATCTCCTCGTCCTTCAGCCAGATACTGAGGCAGTTGGATTACCCAGGTGTGAAGTGAGGCCTCAGAAATTAAAAACCAAAAGGGCTATCTAGGGGTTCTGAAGGTAAAAGGGGAGGAAAAAAAAAAAATCCCAAACGGACCCGTTTGTGTGTGTGTGTGTGTGTGTGTGTGTGTGTTAGAAAAAGGGAGATGACCAAAAATGGCTTGGTTTGCTGGCACAAATAAAACCTAGAGCCTCTTCTGATTGAAGATGCCACTGCCAACCTTGTACACGTAAGCGCAAACGGACTACATTGTGAGAAGGCCAGTGTGGATCCAGTCACTGAAGCCTCAAACATTGGCAAATAAGAAACCTTGGGGCAGAGATGGGGGCGGGACTCCACTCACCACCTGAGCTCTGATTGGTCAATGGCTCTCATCACCGCCTGGTACTATTTGTTGTTGAGGCAGAGTGTCTGACGTAGTTGGCGTCTGTGCGTCCGCACGTGCAGCCGTTTAAGCGCGGTTTGTACCCCAGCGAGGACCCAGCGAGATCTCAGAGTGGTGAGGTGAGTGGGCTTCCTTCCCCCGTGGCTCTCAGGCCTTTTGGTCTTTGGACTTTGGCTCATATGAACAATGACTGGGGCAGGTGGGATTTGAAAACATCCTGGAGGCCCTCCCTCCTTCCTACAAGGGTTCCAAAACCCCGTGGTTGACCAGGTGACCTTTGGGTGGATTTAAGGCCAGGAGAAGAGTTGGAGCCTTTTGTGCAGTGCCTATGCGGGCCTGTTCTCTGAAAAAAGATGTCTGTGGTACCATTTGTGTACAAACACTTATTGGAAGAAGCTAGTTGTGCTTTGTTGGGGGGGGTAAATGAGCCACTTAATTCTCTTCCCTGTCTGCCTCCAAGGTCTCTGTTTTCCGATCAAACTACCCGTCCCCCTAAAACACCTGAACCGAACATTTTATCTGCCTTTGAAAGGAAGCCAAAGGAGAAAGCACACAAAGGGGAAAACCTTGAGTATTATCTAACACCCCCTCTTTCCCTGTTTAGTAGCCATTGAGCCCTTTTGGCGATCCTTTGAAGGACGAACTGATTAGGGGAAAAAGCCTAAGCATCCACTGAGTGTGGTGATTGCTAGAATGATTAGGTAGGTGGTTAAGCAGGCTTTTAAATATAAGAAAGGATGGATGCATACAAACTAGGCAAGAAGACCTAGTTCTTTTTGCAAAAACTCATTGGGAGGATTAGCATTTAGTTGAATAGATGTTAGTTTATCCATTTTGGGGGGATTAAAACCATAGCCTTTTGTGCTTTATCACTGAGCTACGTTAAAGATAAATTTTGATCTAATCAAGACCAAAAGTGCATGTTTTTAAGATACAAATAGAACTCGAAGCCACCATGGGAGATGAAGATTGGGAAGCAGAAATCGTCAAACCTCATGTTTCTTCCTACGTTCCTGTATTTGAGAAGGTAATAAAATTTAAATTGTACAGTTAACTAAATGCTATGGCTTATCAAAGTTGGAAATTGAACTCGTGGGAAAATTCTAAATTATAGTTCATCTTATGTTTGTTACTAACTTTTAAGGGAAACGAGGGCAACATAACCTTCAAATAAATGTATTTGTGATAATTTGATAATTAAAAGCTAAAACAGATGTAACATTAACAATGTAATTTAAATCTCAATGAATTAGGATTTGCAGGTGAAAGCAAGTTTGTATAAATGTGATTGAAAGTCTTGGACACTTACATGGAGAATTGAAAATAATAATTTGATTCTGGATGTTTTGAATTCTGGAAATTGGTTTTATGCCTGGAGAGCACTCAAGATTATTAGGTCGATTCAGTGGTACTATCAACTTGATGTACTACAAATCATCAGATCTTTTTTCCTGAATGGTGTTTCCGGGGTTTATTGTACTTCTGATGAAAGGGCAGTGGAGTGGCTTTTAGGGTTTCATTTCTGACTTTAAAAAAAAATCAATGAAGTGTACTTTAGAAGATAATGTATTCTAAGGGACCATTTTTATAGAAATGTTATTTACTTGATAGTGTTTACAAAAGTTTTTTTCTTTTCTTTTAAAATTTCCAGTTTGTTTGTTAATGAATCCTGATATTTTCTAAGTGGTACCTTTGTGGAAATCCTTATTTTACATACAAATATAACATGTAAGGTAAGAAGAACTGTGTACATTAAAATAGGATTATGAGTTGCATGTGCTGAGGTTAGTGTTGAATCTAATAAAGTACTTGCTATCAAAGTGATTGTATTTTACTTGGGGAGACATAATGTGTGTATTTGGGAACCACATAGTAATTATAAATGATAAAAAGTGCTAGAAAAAATAAAGAGATATATATGTGGGGTGGCTTTCATCAAATAGTGAAGGTTTTCCTGAGACGTTGACTTATGAGGTGGAGACCTGCAGAAGTCCCAACAGGGCATTGTGTGCATAGATTCTGAGGCGTGAACAAAGTTGGCATGTTATGGCATCAGGAAGTAGGTGAATGTTTTAGTTTCATATGGCTGCTGTAACAAATTACCAAAACTGGGCATCTTAAAGCAGCACAAATTTATTCTCATTGCTGTAGAAGCCAGAAGTCAGAAATCAAGGTTTCAGGCTCTAGGAGAGAATCTTTGCCTCTTCTATTATCTGATGGTTATAGGCAGTTCTTGGCTTATAATTACATCTCTTTGCTGTTTATTCAAATGAATTTCTGTGTGTTTCTGTGTTATCTCCCTTTGTCTCCCACACTTTTTGGATACTGAAGATTGAACTCAGGACCTTGGGCATGCTAGGCAACATTGTGCCACTGAGTTGCATTCATTTATTTATTTATTTATTTATTTATTTATATTTTTGGAAGAGGTTTTGTATTTATTACATTATTACATTTTCTTTTCTTTCTTTTTTCTTTGGATACCAGAGATTGAACTCAGGACCTTGCATTTGTGAGGCAGGCACAATGCCACTGAGCTAAATCCCCAGCCATATTTTTATTCTTGAGATGGGATATCACTGGATTACCCAGGCTGGGGTGGTATTTGTAATATTTTTGCTTCAATTCCCTATGTATTAGCTGGGATTACTGGCATACATCACCATGAGTTGGTTGCATCTCTCTTAGGACAATTGAGATGACATTTAGGATCCACCCAGATAATCCAGGGTAATTTTATCTCAGAAATCTTAATTATATTTGATCTCTTTTAAAAATAATTTTTACAAAAAAGTAATTTTTACAAACTAGGTATTAGGACTTGATATCTGTGGGTGGCTGTTACACAGTTTACCTCAGCCAGTATGACTAAAGCGAAATAAGACAGTGGTAGAAATTGAAGTCAGAGAAGGAAAGGGAAAAAGAGGAGAGGGACTGAAGGTAGTTGGATACATAAAGTTGGTGGAATGGATAGGGCTAATGAAAGAAAGAGAAATCAAGGGTGCTGAGTAGGTTTTATAACCCAAACAACTAAATTAATGATGTACCGTTTGCTGAAATGTGTAATCTATGGAAGAAGAGGAAGTTCGGGAGGAAAAAACAGGAGTTTCGTGTTTGCTGTGTTTAACTTGAAGTGCCTATGCAAACACGTAAGGATGATGTTTAGTAAGATACGTTTTTTTCTTAGAAGAGTTATCAGGCCCACAGATATAAATTTGAGAATTGTGTACATATTAGTGGAATTTAAGTTATAAGATTGGGTATTACCAGGTTGAGTAAGACCATAATAGATTTAAAAGGCCTTACCATGAGCCCTGGAACACTCATTTTGAGGTCCAGTAGAAGAGGACCTGGGAAAGGAACTGAGAGGAGATGGCCAAGGGCACAAGAAGAAAACCAAAATATTGATTTCATATGCTGCTGAGATGACCTCTCTGTTGAGACATAAAAGCAGTAATTTTATTACATAATTTCTTTATCAAAAAAGAATTTTCAGATGGGCTCTGATGCTCATACCTGTAATTGTAGCACTTTGTAATTGCTGACGCAGGAGGATTTCAAGTTTGAGCCCAGTATAAGGAATTTAGAAAGTCTTAAAATAAGTAAAAATGAATGGGGATGTAGTTCAGTGTGAGGGCCCTACATTCTGTCTCCAGTGCTGAAAACCAGAACTAACGTAGGTGTTTCCAGTGCAGAGGTGAAGATGGAAGCTAGATCAGAGTGGCTATAGTTAAGGAAATATGAGATATGAAAAATTAGAGATATAGCAACTGTATATACAATCTTTTCTGTTTTAGGAGAGGCAAAGAAGTTTAATAGCTGGAAGGAAAGGTGATGTCTGTTTTTTAGGGTAGTAAACAAGATTGAGAATTTTTTCTTTTAACAAATCTTACTTGAAAATAATTTCAAATTTATAGAAAACTTGCAAGAATTAGAATAGCACTAAGAACACCTCAAGTCTTTAGCAGTATTTACCTAGTAACATTTCCCTCATTTGCTTTATTTGCAATCTCTTTCCATATCTACATATAGCTATACTCTGTAAGGAATTTTTGTGATGAAACAAATTCTAAAAAAAATTTTTTTTTTGGGGGGGTACCAGGGATTGAACTCAGGACCTTGCGCTTCCAAGGCAGGTGTGGTGCCACTGTGCTAAATCCCCAGCTCTGAAAAAAATTGTGATGTTTTGTTTTAAAATTTGCCTTGGAACTTGTGAGTTCGATGTATGTGGGATGTTAAATAGCATGTCATTATCATTTATCAGTTTTATAACACATTTAAAGTCAGTCTTTTTTTTTGGGGGGGGGTTCTGTTCACTTAGTAGAATTTTGGCCACTAGAAACAAAAATTTCTTCAGGATGTCACTGTAGGGAAGTTTGGGCCATTGTTCTTTGTTTTAATGCATGGTAGTAATAAATTGCCCCCCCCCCCTTTGTAGTAGTAACCAAAAACCCAAGGCATTTCAAGGATGCTATTGTCCTTTTACCTTTAATGGCAGCTCAGAAAAATGTTTGACTTTTGAGCCTCAAAAAAATACAATAGTTTAAAAAGTCATTCAGTGTCTTTTGTGGAAGAAATTTTAGAAAATAAGCCGTAGAAGTTACTCACCTTGGTGTGCACTTTTTCCAGCTTTTGGACTTAACATGAATTTATTTGAAGAAAAACTGTGACTGTTCTAATGTAGTCAGTTGACTGCAATATCTGTTAAGTCACCTTTCATTTTTAGATTATTGACTTTTGATTTCCATTTGCATTATTGTAGACCAGGTTTTTCCCTGTTAGAGCACATTTACGTGAGAAGAAATAAAAGCATGATTAATGATGTAAAGTTGCCATTAGATTTAGAAGTGAGAAAAAATGAGACTGAAATTTTTTTGCAAGTCAGGCAGCAGAACTACTGAGAACTACTGAAATTGTTTTTAATCCAGAGAGGTTCTGGAAAATGTTGGAAGTTTCCACAGTTAACATTCAGCCATCGACTTTATAGCACATATTCCTGTAATTCTTTATGGAGTATTGAGGGAGTGGAGGTCTCTGTCTTTTGTATCTTCTTCTGGCTGAAGGGGCTGTTCTACCCATTGGGGAGTATGTTTTCTCCAACTGCAGTGAGACAATGATAAAAGAGCTAGTGACTAGACTACTGAGCTATCTGTTTGATGGATGAGAGTAAATCTGTTGGGGATGTAGATCCAAATGTGAGGAGCAGGTCAGATTTCCATGCTTCTTGAGGATAAAGTATGGCAAAGAAGGGGGTTAAATAAATTATTGAGTCTGAGATCCATAGCTTTAGAAAGATTACCCACATAATGGATCTACATAAAAATGGAAGCCTCAATACAGGTGCCTATTTAGGCTATGGTGAATCAGGGTCATTAATGACTCTGCTGATCTGCACCTAGAACAGTACTAGAGTCTTGCTTTCTGAAGAGGGAACTCAGATTTTCTAGAGTTCCCAGGAATAGCGTTTTTCTTACTCTGTGAAAATTCTAGTGACTATTTTCCTTGTAGGGTTTTTATAGCTTGTCACTGTGTACCTTGAGGAAGTACCAGAATGGTTCTTTAGGAGCTGGGAATAAAGGGAGGGCCTTGAGAGAAATTAGGGCAGCCCTTCTTGTCTTCATATCAGCCCTTTGATTTCCCAAGGAGTCTTTAGGCATGTCTCTTTGGGATCCTTTATAATGATTAACAGTGACTTGGGAAGATAGACTACCTATAAGAATTGTAGAATTTCTTGCTTGTGTTTTATAGATGATTGCTTATTAGTTAGCAAGCTCCTTTCCAGATTGCTGCATGGGCATGCAGCATTCTCTCCATAATTCTGGTCACAAACTGAGCTGGATGAGAGCGAAATCAAATTTTTTCATAAGGTCAACATTGAACCTAACCATTGAATTTCATTCAGTTCTTTTCCAACTTGGTTTGTGACCAGAATCGTGGAAAGAGTCAAGTTTGTGAACTGAGGTACCACTGTATTTGGAGTCAATATAGAGATATACCTTCTTGCCTTTTCTCTAGTTACTGTTTATTTTTCGTACCAGGCATTGAACTCAGGACTTCGTGCTTGTGAAGCAGGTGGTGGAACCACTGAGCTAGACCCCCATCCCTCTTATTGCCTTTTCTTAATATCAGTGCTTGAAAAAGAGCTATGAGCACTGCTCTTCGGGGAAGAGGGTTTGGCCTAATGACCTGTTGTGAATTAATACCTACATATTTCCTTAAGTGAACTATACCTCTTCATGGTCATGGAAGGACAGATCACTGATGTCTTGCCTGCTTGCATAGGTCTAGGAGATCACTTGTTCACAAGAGTGGCTAACTTTTGGGTCTGTAGGCATCAGAGGGGTAGGATTAGGAGTAGTACAACTTTTATAATAATAAGGCCTCCTTCTTTAGGATTGTTTAAGAGTATGGCCTGATATTTGGCAAGCCATTTATCTGCTAATTGCAAGTAACCTTTAGTCTCAGAAGTCACTCAGACCTCAGGGGGAGTCAGAACTTTTAGTCTCTACCCTTTGGTTCCAGACACCCAAACCAGTTCCTCCCTTTCCTGATATGTAGAGGGAGAAGGGATTAAGTCAGGTATTTTATTATATTGTGCAGCAGTATACACCTGTTGGCTAAATTAGGTCAGGAAAACCTGGCACAGTCTCAAAAGATTACACAAGGGATGCTTGTGGGCTTATCAGGCTGCCGCCTCCTGCATGGGAAGCTGTTTTAAGTACCTGAGTCCTAGTTGTCTCTCTTTTTAGCTCCCAAGATGAGCCATAGGAAACCTCATGAACCATACCCTGCAGATTCCACTGAGTTTGCCACTAGGCTATATCCTTATCAATGGGAAAGGTTTGATCCTGCCAATTAAAAAAAAAAGATCAACTTATCTACTGTTGTGACATGTTTTGGATTAGCATGAACTAGGAAATTTTGAGAGATGGGTACAAAATGGCACTTTAAATTAGGCTATTTTTCGGTTAAACTTTCTGCTTAAAACATAGAAGGTGGAATAAAATCCCTTATGTTCAGGCCTTTGTGATCCTTTATCTCAGGATATGGCCTAGTGGCAAAGTCTGGAATCTGCAGGGCATGGTTCATGAGGTTTCACATAGCTTGTTTTGGAGTCTATAGAGGAAGACAACTATGTCTCAGGTCCTTAAGGTGGCTCTCCTGCAGAAGGAGGGGGCCTGATGAGCCCACAAAGTGTCCCTTTGAGACTCGAGTATTTACTAGATGGACATTTTGTGTGAAGCTAGAATGATGCTGGGATCTTTCATAGAAGCATAGGGATGTTGAACCACTTGATGGCTCTAACTAGAACTAGTTCTTGGATCCTTAATATGGCATCTAATGCAGAAGAAGACCCAATTTGAGCCTACAAATCATCCCTTATGAGACTCAAGTATTTACTAGACAGATATCTCTGTCCAGAGCTATGATGGTTGACATCAGTGTCTTTCATAGAAGCATAGAAGACTCTACTGAAGGTTTTTTGATTCCATACTGGAGTCCACTAACTCCTTTGGGAGAGGGAGTTGAACCTCTTGATAGCTCTACCTAGTCCTTTGAAACTTCCAGGAGATAAGGGTGGAGTCTCTCCACTGAAATTCCCTTAAGTGTTTTTGAGCCACTTAATGGCTTTATTTGAGCAGGGTGGAACCACTTGAGAAGTCTCTGGACTTCCTTAGGCATTTTGAGCCACTTGAAAAACAGTATGTTTTGCATTTACCCCATGGTAAAAGCTTTGGTCCTTTGTTTAAGGCAGTAGAGACAGAAACCTCTTTTAAAGTTTTTTACTGAGTTTATGATACATTTAGGTATACTTTAATAACATTCTCCATTGAGAATTTTATCTGTACATGATATATCTTGATTGTTATTTTTTTCCCATTCCCCTGCCCTCCCTTTAATCCCTCCACCCCTCATACATAAGCTATGTTTCCATTTTTACCTTCTTTCTTTCAATTTTTTTCTTCCCCCTGCCCCCGCCTTCCCCTTTCTCTTTAAATATTTTCTTCCTATTTCACAATACAATATCTGTTACACATTTTGGTCCTCATTTACACCTTCAGTTTCTCATACCAGAGAAATGATTTGGTATTTATACATGTGTACTTATTTATTTCATTTATAAGTATGGCTTCAGGGTGCATCCATTTAGCTATAAATGTCTCAAGTTTATCTTTCTTTATGGCTGAGTAGTTGTGTGTGTGTGTGTGTGTGTGTGTGTGTGTGTGTGTGTGTGTATTACCCACATCTTTATCCATTCACCAGTTGGTGGGCTCTTTCGGGCTATTTCCAAGATTTAGCTATTACAAACTGTATTACTATAAACATGGGTGTGCATATATTGCTGTGGTATGATGCTTTTAATTCTTTTGGGAACATACCCCACAGGGGAATAGCAGGATCAACTGCGACCTCTAATCTTAGTTTTTTGAGGAATTTCCACAGGGGTTGTACAGTCTACACTTCTACCAACAGTGAAGGATTCCTTCCTCCCGCCTCCTTGCCAACATTAATTATTGGTTGATTTCTTAATAGCAGCCATTCTTTTTGGAGTGAGTTGTAATCTCAGTGTTCTCACCTGCATCTCAAAAAACAAAAAAAGCAAAACCCTTTAAAATTGTAAGAATGACTCAGTCACTTGAGTTAAGCTTTACTAGCTGTTGTTCTTTTGTTCTGCTCAGGCCACTGGGCAAATGTTTCTAAATTACCTGCATTTTGTTAGAAGAAATAAGGGATTTAGCCTAATTGAAAAGGAGGAAACCTATGCATTCCCTAAAATCAGAGGTTTATCTCCTATCTCACAACGGTGAGAGTTTTCAGTGACTTTGAGGTCTCTTGAAGTCAAATGTGGTGGAACCCCTGTGGCTGATTCATGTGATGAACCAAAATGGAACTAAGATGAAATAATGCACTGAGAAAGAAAAGTCCTATCTAGGGGAAAAGTGCAGATGAGACTTTGAGCACAAAAAGGAGTAAACTGGGGTAGATGGCTACTCTGGCAGAATACCAAGTTACCAAGAGTTGTTTTCCCTCCAAAGAGTGAGAAAGCTGAACAAAATATCACAGTGAACAGGAAGATGAGGTCGTTTTAGAGAGAAACAAAAAATGTGCCCAAAGGGCCTAACCTGCTCTCCTGGCTGGCTAATCAGCCAGATAAGTTGGATTTTGAGGTGCTGGAGTTTCCTTTTGGAGGAGGTAGTTTCTAGGTTTTTTTCTATCCTGAGCAAATAATTAAGACAAGCACAAATGGTAGCAAAGTTTTATTAAGGCAGGAAAACTTTGAAAGAGGCTCTACAGTGAGTTTAGGTGAAGTAAAAGGTTAATTACACTCTATAGCAGTGAGGTGAACCTTTTATAGCTTTCAGTGATACAAACTGCCACTGTGGCACATGTCCACAGGTTTGCCACCACTGCCCCACAGCATGAGGGCAGACTATGGTGAAGAGGTGTAATAGCCTCAGATTTTATTTATATAATAGTATTTGGCTTTACTTTTCAAGTGTATGGGTGATTTAAATGACAAAAATTTTAATTCGGGTGTCAGAAAACCCTTTACATAAGTTCCAAATAGTAAATCATTTAGACTTTGCAGGCCTCACAATCTCAACCCACAACTGTTATAAAGAATCCATTTGTCAAAAATAGGGTTTGAAAGGAAAGTTATTCCAGTTAACAGGGACTAAAAATCAGGAAATTTTAGCAGCTAACTGGAAAAAGCCAAGCTTATCACATCCATGTGTCAATGGGCTGACATTGAGAGAGAGAGATAGTGGCAGTGAGCTGGGAGAGATTTCATATGTGAGTGGATAGATGAACACCAGAAGAGAGAGATACTAGGAACTAACTGGGAAAGGAATTAGGCTTATATAGGTATTAAAGGAATCTGGGGTAAAATGTTTACGACTTGGATTCCCAAGGATGATCTGCTTAAGTGTGTACATAATTTACTGTTCCTCTTAGTGCCAGGGGGTTGTAAAACCACATTTTGAGTCCATTTGTCCATTTATTGGGAAGCTGCTTTGTTTGTTGAAAGCAGCCTGTTTGTTTTTTCCTTTTGGTTTTGGGTAGGCCTGACAACAACCTTGCTGTTTTAGTGTAAGAGTAGCCACAGGGATACAAGTGTATGAGATAACTGAGCTCTAGTGAAACTTTACAGAAATGAGGGACCTATAGAATTTGGTGCATGGTTACACTACTTTTTTAAGTGCTATATTAAATATGTTATACATGCAATGCTAAAGTGAATGTGTCTTGAAATAATTTTTAAAAATCCAGTGGTTTAGAAAACTTTACTGTTTACCATTGATTTATCTTGAACTAAGCTCAGTTGTTACACAGTAGTCTCCTTTTAGCCATGATTTTGATTGCAATGGTTTCAGTTATCTATAGTCAGTCCAAAAGTATTAAATGGAAAATTTCAGAAATAAACAATTCATAAGGTTTAAATTGCATGCTATTCTGAGTAGTATGATAAAGTATCCTGTTATCCTTCTTTGTCCCACCTAATGTGAGATATTCCCTTTATGGTATAGTCATGCTGTAAATGCTACTTGCTTGACACTGTCATAGGATGATGATACAGGATTATGTGGAGTGACTGATCCTCCTGACAGATTGTCAGAAGGCTGGTAGTAGCATAATACTACAACACAATATCTGTGTCATTCAGCTCATTTTATTTCGGAGATAGCACATCATCTCACATCCTCATGAAGATAAGTATAGTACAATGAGATATTTTTAGAGAACACATTTGCATAATTTATTAAGTATGTATTATAACTTTTGTATTTTGTTATTCATCATTAATCTCTTATTGTGCCAATTTTATAAACTAAACTATCATAGTTATAGGAAAATAATGTATATATGTGCGTATATGTGTGTACACATGTATACACGTGATGCCATGGTTTTGGGCATCTGTTAGGTGTCTTAGAATATATTCCCCCACAGAAAAGGAGGAATTACTATAATTTCTTCCTCTTTAAAAGATAGCTGACACATTTGTATTGATCTTTCTTTTTATAGGATAAATATTCTTCTGGAGCAAATGGAGACACTACTAATAGAACTTCAGCTTCGTCAGGTATGTATTAGGGTAAAAAGGTGAAACTCATTTTAGATGAGTTTCACCTAAGGAACAAGGAGCAGACTGATGTGTGTGGTGGTGGTGATGTTGGTGGTGATGATGATGATGATGGTGATGGGGATCAAACTGAGAGTCTCATGTAGGTTAGGTGAGTGCTCTACCAGAGCTACATCCCAAGCCTATGATAGACGTAGAAAGTATTTAAAAATTTTTTCTAGTGAGAATTCATTCTAATGTGAGTATTTTGGGATAGGGTACTTCTTAGTTAAGAGTTGGAGAAAGAAGAGAAAGTATAGTGTTATAGACTGTCTTGATTTAGTAAGTTGCTATAAAACTTTTACCCAACTTAGAAGTTACATGTTTGGCTTCTATGTTGCTGGGGAATTGTGAAGGTTTCTGACAGAGTAGGATGTTGGACTGTGATGTTGTTGAAGCAAGTTCTAAAGATGGTGGTCAATTAAATAACAACTGTTCAAGCTTGACCTACTATATTATTAAGATATTATGAGTGTCTTTGGGATCAGAAAATTTAGGGGCTCTTAAGAATAAGAGAAATGAGTGTCGAGATAAAGAAGTCCTGTCTTTCCTGCTTCCGTCCAGCTCCTTTCTGCACTTGTTTCCCTGGGGCTTTTCTGCCCTTCACCACTTGCTTCCCACCTGGGTTGTCCAGCTGTAATATGTAGAGTTGATAAGGGTGCGAAGATGGGTGGAAGTGGTAGTGTCACAGAAGGAATTAGTACAGAGAGAGGTGCAGAATGGAAGTAAAATAGCAAAAAGTTTATTTTGTTGATGAAGGTCGATCACACATAAAAGCAGTGCCAGGATAGACCAAGTACTGGTCTATAGCTTTTCCTTTTAAAGGGTATTATAGCCATGATCTCATTTAAGCGTTTACATTTTATTTTCACAGTTTACATTGCTGATATACAAATCATGGTCACAAGACAGTTAAATTATAACCTAAATGTAGCATTTCTTTGTTGCTAGGGAGGTTTGCCTTTAAGATTATTCTAGCTATCTATTTTAGCCTAGAGGAAGGGGGTGTTCCTGGTTGACCTTTATAATCATGAGGTTTACAAAACTTTGGAGCTGGGGGTGTGTGTCTTGATGTGCGCTGTTACCTCAGGATGAGACCACATGTCTCACTTGGTGGTTAATGCCTTTGGTGTCTGTTAATTTTGAATTAAACAAAGCAAACTGCTGTTAGGGACAGCCGAAATCATTCTACATTGTGACATTTTATAGATTTTTTCTATTAAATTTTTCTCTATCAATAGGACTTGGGCTAGGAGATTGAAATTTTTTTGTGCCAGGGATTGAACTCAGGCCTTTTCATTTTCGAGGCAGGTGATGGGACCACTGAGCCAAATCCAGCCTAGGAGTTTAATTTTATGCATTAATCTTTAGTAAAGTCAAAAGCAGGCTGAAATGTGATCACTGCTGTAGTAGAAGACTTCTATGGTAAAATACGCATAATATTTACCATTTTAATAATTTAAAAATTTATGCGTATTTGTAATACAGAATCATGTTCATTTGGGGGAATTAGTATATGTATATACTATATGTTGATCATTTTCAATCTCTTTATACCTTTTCCCCTTTTTTCCCCTTTCCCTGATCCCCTTCTTCTTTTCTAAGAGTCTACCTTCTAGTTTCTTATATTCTCTCTTCTATCCATTTATTTATATTTTAGGTTTCTCATATAAGAAAATATGACATTTAATTTTCTGAGTGCCTACTTGAACATGGTTTCCAGTTCCATCCATTTTTTTCTGACAATGATATGATTTAGTTTTTCTTTATAACTGAATATTTTCACTGTCTATATATGTTACATTTTTAAAATTCATTCATCCATTGACAGGTACCTAGGCTATTTCTATAGTTTAACCATTATCAATTGCACATAGGTATGCATGTAGCACTATAATATATTGTCTTTAATTGTTTTGGTGCTGTACCCAGATGTGGTATAGCTGGGTCAGATATTCTATTTTTAATATGTTTAGGAGTCTCCATACTGATTTCCATAGTGATTGTACTAGTTTATATTTACACCAAAAATGTAGGACAGTTTAACCGTTTTTAAATGCATAGTTTAGTAACACTAAATACATTCACATTGCCCACTATCCATCACCCACTATTCATCTCTGGAACATTTTAATTTTCCCAAACAAATTCCATACCCATGCCTATTAAATATATCCCTATTCCTCTTCTCCCAGTTCTGGGAACAACTATTATACTGTCTATGAATTTGAGTTACTATGAATTTCATGAATATGATGAGTCTTTATAAGTTTGAGTTACTACTACTTTTCAGTATTGAGGATTGAACTCAGGACATTCACACTGTGCTACAACCTCAGACCTTTTATTATTTTTTATTTTGAAACTAGGTCTTGCTAAGTTGTCCTGTTTGGGCTTGAACATGTGGTCCTGCTGGCCTCGGCCTCCCAGAATGCTGGTTTAGAGGCATGTAACTGCCCAGCTCAAGTTACTATACCTTTTAAAGCTAACTAGTGTAGGGCTTAGTGCCATTTGTCATTTCTCTCATTAAAAATTAGGAGATGGGGTGAGGGGTAAGGGTAAAAAATGAGAACCAAGACCTGTCATGTAAAGGTACAAGATCCCAATGATGAATATAACTGTACTGTATGCCTAAAATGTACCAATAAACTCAATGAGGGGAAAAAAATAGGAGATGAAAATTGAAAATGTAGCTTAGTAGAAGAGCACTTGCCTAGTATTCACAAGGCCTTGGGTTCAAACCCAGTACCCCCCCCCCAATTTAGAAAAAAGAACAAAAAGGAAAATCAGAAACCAATTAGTAGATTAGCCAAACATTTTATAGTCAAGGAGCTGCTAGCTCACTAAAGAGTGACTTAAAATGAAAAAAAAAAATCTGTGGTAGGGTAGTTTTTAAAATGTGAAGGGAGTCTGAGAATAATTAGGTTAAAACAAGTGTACTTTCCAGGTGCATTTTAAGTAAATTTCTTAATAGAAGTTTATAATGAACCTTTGCTATTATCAAGATGCATTTATCTTTCACAAACATTTAAATATTACAACAGTGTTTGCAGAAGTCTTAGAATTGCACCTGCTAAAACTTCAGCAAAGTGCCAGTTTGCTTTGACAGTATGAACTCTGTGATGTAACTTGAAATGATCAAGAAAAACAAGTGGGTAAAAGTAATCTGTACTTTTTAAATGTCTTTTTGTATAGATGGCTGTGTCAGCAGGAAAAATGTTATGTTTGATGTATAAACAAAAGCCAATTTTTGTAAAGAAGTGAAATTTTAGGTCTGTAGTATATGAAAGAACACTGTTGCAGTGAAATATTTGGTGAAGTAATCACCAAATAAAATTCAAATTCTATCTTTCTGTTTTATTTTTTGCAATAGTAGGGCTCAAACTCAGGGCCTCACACATGCTACGCAAGTGCTGTACTGCTGAGCCACACCCAAGCACTAAGCTGGGACTTTTCTTAGCAGAAGATCTGTGAGTATTTAGGCTAATGGAATAAAATCAGAATGTACCAGGCTAATAAATGTGTCCTAAACAGATGACTAAATATACTTATTGCATAAAAATTAGAGAGAAGCAGAAAATAAAATTTTATGAAATCTTAACCTCTAGATTGTACCACCATTGACAGATTTTTTTTTTTAGATCTCTGTATCTTCCCACATACATAATTGTATTACACTGGTCTATTGGTAGATTTAATAGGCCTATCAAGTGCTTTATGCAATAAATTAAAAACTCTCCACATTGGGGTATGTAATTGTAAAATTTTCAAAACATACAAGTGAAATAATATTTAAAAAATTTTAGAAATGTTTAGAAAAGTAGCCATATACAAAGGATCAGGAATCAACATCATATCTGTTCATAGCATTACTAGTATTTCATATACAATCAGTACAAAATTCAGGATTAAAATTTTTCCTGACTTAAATTTTTTGGGTCAACATCAGATTCATTAATTTGAGTTATTAGTAAGTTGATTATCATAAATAGAGATTAAAAGACTAAGAGATGAAAAAGCATATGAAACACTCAAAACAATTATACCAAATCAGGTACACTTTCAGATACATTGTCTGTGATGGATTATAATAACTGTTTTTCCCCTTTTTTCCTGTAGTCTTTTATTTTGCACTTTATTTATATGTTGAGTTTCTCATGTTAAAGAAACCATGCAATATTTAAGTTTATGTGTCTGATTTACTTAATGGACTGAGGTACATCTATTTTTCTACAAATTACTTTAGTTTATCCTTCCTTATGTCATTATTCAGAAAGACTATGCCTTCTTTATTCATTTATCTGTTGGATATATAGGCTGTTTCCAAGATTGAGCTATTATGAATTTTTCTACTATAAACATGAGTTTGCATGTTATCACTGTGATATGATGTCTTTTAACTATTTCTAGATGATACCTAGAAGGGGAATAGTTATGTCAAAGGGATTTTCTATTTTTAGTTTTTTGAGGAATCTCTGTATTCATTTCTGTAATGGTTGTATCAGTTTACACTCCCACCAACAATGAAGAAGCATTCCTTTTTCCAAACAGTGTCTCTAGTATTTGTTATTGGTTATTTCTTGATAATAGCCATTCCTTCTGAAGTAAGGTGGAATCTCAGTGTTGTTTTAATTTGCATGTCTCAAATGGCCAGTGATATTGAACATTTTTTCATGTATTTCTTGGCTGTTTATATTTCATCATCTGAGAAGTGTCTATTCATTTCAGATGCCCAATTTTGATTGAGTTTTTAGGAATATATTTTATTTTTGTTTTTGTTTGATCCTGGGGATCAAACTCAGGACCTTGAGCTTGCAAGGCAGGTGCGGTGCTGCTAAGCTAAATCCCCGGCTTGATTGGGTTTTTAAATTTAGTGGATCTAATTTTTTTGAGTTGTTTGTATATTTTAGATATTAGCCCTTTGTCTGGAGGAGCTTCCCCAAATTTTTAATTGTTGGCATATGGATCACCAGTTTTCCAGCACTGTTTGTTAAAGAGACTGTATTTTCTCCAGTGAAAGTATTTGGCCCCTTTGTCAAAGATTAGGTAGTTGAGTGTGCCTGTAGTCATTTTTGCATCTTCTATTCTGTTTGATTGATCAACAAGTCTGTTTTTGTTCCAGTACTATACTGTTTTTATCACTGTAGCTTTGTAGTATAACTTGAAGTCTGGGATTGTGATGCACCCTGCCTTGTCCTTGTTACCCAGAATTGCTTTTGCTATTTTAGGTTTCTTCTGGTTTCATATGAATTTTAGGATTGCTTTCTGTAGTTCTGTGAAGAGTTCTATTAGTATTTTGATTGAGATTGCGTTAAACCTGTATAACAATTTTGGAATTATAGCCATTTTAACTATATTGTTTTCTACCTTTTCAGGAACAGGAGATATCTTTCTATTTTCTGATATCTTCTTTGATCTCCTTTTTCAGAGTACAATAGTCTTTCACTTCCTTGGTTAAATTGACTCCTAAGTATTTAATTTAACTTAATGTCATTGTGAAAGATATGGTTGCTGTAATTTATCTCTCAGTGAGTTTATTACTAGTATACAGGAAAGCTATTGATTTTTGAGTGTTGACTTTGTATCCTGCTGCACTACTGAATTTGGTTATTCTAGGAGTCATTTGGTGGAATTTTTGGGTTATTCTACAATATCTAATGGATCATGTCATCTGCAAATAATAATAATAATTCTTTTCCTATCTGTATCTCTTTTATTTTTTTTCCTCAGGTCTAATTATTCTGGCAGTGTTTCAAGAACTATATTGAATAGGTGTGATAGTAGAGAGCCTTGTCTTATTCCTGATTTTTAGAGAGAAAGCTTTCAGTTTTTCATCTTTTAATATGTTAGGCATTGGTTTGTCATAAATGGCTTTTATCAGATGTAGATAAGGTACTTCTAAACCTGTCTTCCTCAGGGATTTTAGCATGAATAGATGCTGGGTTTTATCAAGTGCTTTTTCTGCATTTATTGAGATGATTATGTCATTTTTGTCCTTCCTCTTATGTGGTATACATTATATTTATTGATTTCCATATGTTGAACCATTCCTGCATCTCTGGAATGAAGCCTACTTGATATGATATATGGTCTTTTAAATACTTTGCTGCAGTCTACTTGCCAGTATTTCACTGAGGATTTTTGCATCTATGTTCATTAGGAGATTGGCCTATAGTTCTCCCCCCCTCTTTTTTTGTACTGGGGTTTGAACTTGGGCCTTGCGCTTGTGAGGAAGGTAGAGGAACCATTGAGCTAAATCCTTGGCCCTATAGTTCTATTTTTTGCCTGACTCCTTTTCTGGTTTTAGAATCAGGGTAATGCTTTGGGAGTACTGCTTCCTTTTTAATTTCATTAAAGAGATTGAGGAGTATTGGTGTTAGATCTTCCCTAAAGTTCTTGAAGAATATGGTAGTGAATCTGTTAGGCCTGAGCTTTTCTTAGTTGGTAATTTTTAAATTACTTCATTCACTGATACTGGATTATTCAGGAATTTATATCTTCTTGTTCAAACTTTGATAGTTCATATATGGACGTGTGTGTGTGTGTGTGTGTGAACCTGTTCATTTCTGTTGAATTTTCTGCTTTATTTGAGTATATGTTCTCAAAGTAGTTACCAATGATCTTCTGGATTTTGGCAGAATATGTAGTGGTTTCACCTAATTGCATGGATTTAGGTCTTTTCTTCCTTTATTTTGGTAAAATTGGCTAAGAGTTTGAGTATTTTATTTTTTCAAAGAACAAACTCTTTGATTCACTGATGCTTTATATTGTTTTTAGTCTCAATTTCATCAGTTTCTGCTCTGAAATTTGTAATTTGCTTCTTTGTACTAGTTCTGTATTTGGCTTATTCTTGTTTTTCTAGAATCTTGAAGTGCATCAGTAGGTTATTTATTTGAACTCACTCTGTTTTTGTGATGTGGGGGTTTCACAGCTATTTATAGCTTTCCTCTTAGGATTTCTTTCATAGGTTTGGGTATGTTGTATTGGCATTATCATTTGATTGTAGGAGATGTCTGATTTCTTAATTTCTTCTGAGACCCATTGATTATTCAAGAGGTATTTAATTTCCATGGGTCTGCATAATATCTGTGGTTTCTTTTGCCATTCTAGTTTCATTACACTATGGTCTGATAGTATGCATGGTTTAATTTTGATACTTTTCCATTTACTTAAGCATGCTTTATGGGCTATTATTTGGTCTGTTTTGTAGAAGGACCTATGTGCTTCTGAGAAGAATGTGTATTCTGTTGTTGTTGGATGAAACAATATTTAATTAATATAAGATTGGCATATAGTTTTCTTTTTCAATATTGTCTTTGTTTGCTTCGGTTTGGTTTCAGGCTTTTCATCTTTTCTAATAAGCTCTGGAAAATGGAAATTACTTGTTTTGTTTCTTATAAGTCCAAAAGAATTTGTTCACAAAACTGTCTTAAGCCAAAGCAGGACATTCTTTTATTTTTAAAACTTTTTTATTAAGTGAAGCATAATGTACTTATTGATTAAATATATTTAATGAAGATATAGATCATAAATCTACAACTCACTGAATTTTCACAAGTTAAACAAATACCCTTATAATCCTTTGTCTTCCAGGCACTCCCCTCTGCCTAGGGATTGGTACTATTCTCATTTCTAATAGCATAGATAAGTTTTCCTTATAAACAGCAGTCACATATAATGGAATAAAAGCTATGTTCTCTTGTGTCAGGCTTCTATGTTGTTAGAGATAGTTGTAGATTTTTCATGGATGCGTAGAATTCTCCTTTGTGACTATATCACAAATAAAAATGGTCATTTGGGTAGTTTTCAGAATTTGCCTGTTAAGAAGTTTTCTGTTATGAATCTTCTCTAGTACCTGTCTTTCTTTTGGTGGATGCAAGCATCGTCTCAATGTGGTTGGCATGTCAATAGGAATTTGTTAGAAATACAGTCTCCATTCACCAGTTGATGGGTAATTGGGCTGTTTCTGAGTTTTAGCTATTACAAATTGTGCTGCTACAAATATAGGTGCACATATATCATTGTGGTTTGATTCTTTTAGTTCTTGGAAACAGCACAGTTGCCCACCAGCTGGTGACTGGATAAAGATGATGATGATGATGATGATGTGTGTGTTTATAAAATGGAGTACTATTCATTCATAAAGAACAAGAAAATAGAGACATAACTAAATGGATGCACATTTTGAGGCCATGTTCTTAAGTGAAATAAATAGGAGTCACATGTGTAAATACTGAATAGTTTCTCTGGTGTGAGAAACTGAAAGTGTAAATATGGATCAAAATGTAAGAATAGATAATGTGAAATGGGAAGATAAGGCCCAATGGGGAAGGGGAAATGGGAAGGATAGGGGAAGGGAAAGAAATAAATCTGAGAAAAGGAATTATGGACTGAAACCCGTACAAACTGTGAGCCAAAATAAACTCTTCCTCCTTTAAGTTTAGGGGTTGGGTTGCTGAGATAAATGAATATACAGAAACTTCAATTAGTAAAGGATATTTTAGTTTACTTATTGGTTCTAAAACAACTTTGACTTGTTATTTCTTATATTTACATTACTGTCGTGTATTTTGAGTACCACTGCACTGAAGTCTGCTTTACACATGAGTGAACACTTTATTACCATTTCGTTTCAGTTGGTTAACCACCTATCCTAAAAGAGTGCTGTTCTTTCTGTTGTGAAGGAAATACTTTTAGCTGTGCTGTTTGGGATGATTAGCCACCAGCTATATTTTCCTGTTGAGCAGTTGAAAAATGTGACTAGTGCAACTGAAGAACTAAAATTTTAATTCTGTTTAATTTTAATTAACTTTGAATTTAAATATCTGCATGTAGCTAGTGACTACTGTATTACAGTACATAGCTTTAAAATTTGAACCAGCTGTGACATTGCTATTTTTGTTTTATATATCTATGGAGAGCTTGGCAAACATTAGAAAAAGTACTTGGAGAATTGTTAATTATTCTGAGCCCTGGCATTGGTAGTGTCATCTCTCCCTTCCTCTCTTTGGTAAACTCTAGACTACTCCTTAGTGATGCTAAGAGTAGCGATACTCCCACTTAGTGATACCCCCTTAAATGTTGGAGGAGTTAGATTTTAAATAAATAGACCCACTTAACTTGGCTTTGGGCTTTTCATCATCTGAGAACATTTTAAATTAATGTAGTTATCACTGTAATATCATGACTTTAACTCTTTTGGGAAGATACCTAGAAAGGTCAAATGTTTTTATTTTTCTGAGGAATCTCCATACTGATTTTCTTAGTGGTCATACTAGTTTATATTTGCACCAACAATGTAGAAGCTGCCCCCTCCCCTGCCAGCCTTGCCAGGATTTATTATTATTTGATTTCTTGATGATGGCCGTTTTTTTCTGGGGTAAGATGGAATCTCAGTGTTGTTTTATTTTGTGTTTCTTGAGTGGCCGGTGATATTGAACATTACTTCATGTATTTTTTTGGCCATTTGTACTCCTTCTGTAAACTGTCTATTCATTTCAGTTGCCCAATTTTTTTGATTGGGTCTTTTAGTTTGGAGGGATCTAAGTTTTTGGAGTTCTTTATTCTAGATATTAATCCTCTGTCCATGTTTATAGTAGCACAATTCATAGTAACTAAATTTTAGAAGCAGCTCATCTGACCATGAATAGATGAATGGATAAAGAAAATGTGGTATTATGTTTACACACAGTGGAATACTTCTGTGCCAGAAAGAAAGATCAACTTGTGTCAAATGTAAGACAATGGATGTACTTGGTGATCATAACATTTAGTGATATAAATCAGGCACACAAGTGTAAATATCACATCGTTTCTTTTATATGAAAAGCACAAATTATAAATAAAAAGCCAGCTGAAAGATAATTGGAATTAAGGAGATAAATCTCAAAAAGGAAAAGGAGGGGTCAAGAGATGGAGAGAGGAGAGACGGGAGAACAAGGGGATGAAGAGAAGAATTAAGATGTATTATATGGACTGGCTGCACAAGGAATATAAACATGTGCTGCAAACATGTACTAATAAAACTTTAAAAAGAAATTAACACAGTAACTACAACTCCTTAAAAATGTCACTCATGTAACTGAACTGACTGCATTAATACCACTGTTTGCAAACACATTATTAATATATAGCTTATTTGCTCATATTCTGTTGTATCTAACTCCTGTCCTACTTGATTCTGTCTTTTCTCTCACTCTTTGTTTTTGAGATTAGTTCTCACTGTATGGCCCAGACCAGTCTCAAAGTATAGGCTTGCCAGACATGATTGTGCACCCCTGTAATCCATGCACTCTGGAGGCTTAGGCAGGATGGTTGCAAGTTTGAACAACAGCAACAACAAAGACGGAAGGCCCTGGATTCAATCTACATAACTACCAAAAAAAAAAAAAATCCTGGGCTCAAATGATCCTGCCTGAAACTTCTCAAGTAGCTAGGACCTTAGGTATATGCTACCATGCCTGACTCTTTTTTTTTTTTTAAAGTTTTATTGCATGTGTAGTCTATTTATTTTTTTACAAAAATAAAGTGTGTGTTCAGCAATCTGAATTCAATATTGTTTTGATGTTGCTGATATTTATAGGTCACTCATAGTTATGGTTATACTCTGGTATATGAATAGATCACATATTTTCATTCTATTTGAAAAATTAGGGCCAGGAATTTAGCTCAGTGGTCCCGCCGCTAGCCTTTGCAAGTGCAAGGTCATGAGTTCAATCCCCTGTACCAAAAAAGAAAAAAAAAAAGAAAAGAAAAGAAAAGAAAAAAATATTAGGCAAAAGTGAACCTTGAGTTATAGGTGTGAGCCACACAGGGGCTGTGGGAATAAAATGATAGGGAAGAAGAATGTTCTGTCATCTCTGGCACTTTATGCGGAAGATTCAGAGCCTGAATCTGATGGCTAGGGTGGAGTTGAAGCTGTAGGCAGTGTGGCTGAAGAGAAAAGTGATATATCTGATGCCTGTGGAGAGGATGACTTTTCTTGTCTAGGGGGTGATGAAGATGGTTATGAGGAAGTGGAAGATAACAGCAAACAGTTGGAAGATGACGATTCAGAGACTGAAAAACCTGATACTGATGACCCAAAGTATAATGCAGAAGTAGAGGAGAGAGATACCCAGGAGTTAGTGGCCTCTTTTCTGAAAGCATTCGTAACATGTCTCCTGATGAAATCAAGATCCCACCAGAACCTCCTGGCAGGTGTTCAGATCACTTACAGGAAAAGATCCAGAATCTTTGTGAAAGAAAGGTAAAGGAAGGTGTGAAAATGAGCTGTATCATCCAGAGGAAGAAGGTATTTTGGAACCTCAGCATGTATGAGAAGCTGATCCAATTCTGTGCCATTGATGAGCTAGGCACCAACTACCCAAAGGATATGTTTGACCCCCATGGATGGTCTGAGGACTCCTACTGTGAAGTATTAGCCAAGGCCCAGAAGATTGAAATGGACAAATTGGAAAAGGCCAAAAAGGAACAAACCAACATTGTTTGTGATGGACACCAAGAAAGCCACCACAACCAATGCCTCTGCTACCACTGCTGCTATTGCCAACACAGCTGTCGCAGGTGCCTAAAAGAGAAAGAGCAAGTAGGACTCTGCCATCCCAGTGACAATGATAGCGCAGCCCACCATTCTCACCACTATGGCCACTCTGCCAGCTGTCGTCTGTCACAAGTGCCAGTGGTTCTAAGACCACCACCATCTCTGCTGTGAGCACCATCATAAAGAAGGCCAAGCAGTGATGGTGGGCTGCTCCAGGAGCTGGTGGGACTGTGCAGCCCAGTGACTGCTGCTCACTCGGAGGCACCACTTTGGTACATTTCAGGACTCAGACCTGCTCCCCAGGTGCCACCTAAGAAGAGCTTCTGTGTGGCATTCCAGCCAAAAGGACATTGTAGAAGAGGTGCAGGATGCAGTGGACAATCTGTCCACATACAAGTTGGGGTCGCGCCCATTAAAAGTGCTGTGTTCTTACATCCTGACCAAAAAAAAGGAAAAATCATCTTATTACATACATTTGAGTTATTTTCTATTTTGCTGTTGTGAAATGCCATGAAAATTCTTTCTTTTCCCAGTTTTATGTATCCACAGGGGATTGGTTCTAGAATTCTCTATCCCCATACTAAAATTTGAGGGTGTTAAAGTTGAGTAGTATAGTACTTACATATAAGCTATAACATTCTCCTGTATATTTTAAATCATCTCAGGATTACTTATAATATGTAATTTAAGTGATGTAAATATTCTACTGTGTTGCTTAGGGACTGACAAGAAAAAGGTCTGTATACATGCAGTATAGATACAGTGTTTTTACACATACTTTTGATCTGTGGTTGAAGTGGAACCTATGGATTACTGAAGGCCATTGTGTATCTTTTTAAGTCATGAATGGTGTTGAACTATGTCTTATAATTTTATCTGTGAAGATAAATAATTTAAAAAAATCTGTTAATGTTCTAATTACCTTTAAGTATTTTAATATTAAAATTATTTTCCATACTAGGATAAACCAAACTTAGTCATGATGTTTTATTTTTTGAATTGAGATTGGTTTGCTAATATTTTGAAATTTGTATTTGTTAGTAACAGATTTCTAATTTTCTTCTTATCCAGGCTATATTATCCTGTAGAATGAATTGGTAGATAATTTTCTATTTCCTAGAAGATTTATATTACAACATGGTATAATTTGTTCTCTGAGAGTTTGTTAGAAATTATGTAAAACTGTCTCTAGACCTAGTATAGATACTTACTCTGTGAACCAGTTTCTGTAGAACAATTTTTAAAAACTTTTTTGAGTCAGTGTTGGTGAAATAATTTTTCTGGGAACTTTTTTCATTTCTTTCAGTGTTTTGAATTCAGTAGCATAAAGTTGTCTAGAGAAATTATTTAGTCATTTTTATCTTCTATCATTGAGATTAAAAAATTTCTTAGTTCTGTTTTTTTGTGCCTTTCTATCTGTTCTTTGCTACCTTCCATTCTACTGATTTGTCATTCTGGCAAATTTCATTGGTCTATGTTTGCCTTGCAAGTGCTAGGTCCTACAGTTCCCTCCTCAGTACTACGAAAAGAATTTTTTATTCATTGGTCTTTTTGGGGAATTAGTTATGGTTTTGTTGAATCATTCTATTAAACGTTCTTTTCCTATTTCATTAATTTTTGCTTATTTTCTTTTTTACTTTTGCATGATTTATGTTTTCTAGCATTCTTACTACTTAAGATGGCTTTTTAGCTCATTTAGTTCTTTTTTCTAGTGTAAAATATTAAATACTGATATGTAGAATTTATCATATAATTCTGAAATGTTATTTATTTTTATTTATCTATTTTGAGACAAAGTCTTTGTGGTTTAGCCTGGCTTTGAACTTACCATGTAGCCTAAACTGGCCGCTTTCTACTCACTGTGATCCTCCTGCTTCAACCTTCTAAATGCTGGGATTTATAAGCATCTGTGACCACACCTGGCTAATTATTATGTTTTAAATTTCCACTGAATTTTTTTCTTTGAGTTGTGGGTTATACAGAAGTATTTAAAAATATATTTCTAATTGTAAGAGGATTTCCAATTTAATAACTTCTAATTTTATTGCATTGATTAGAGGATTTTGTGTATATAATACTGAGTTGAAAAAAAACTGTTTTTTTGATGCTGGGGATCAAACTCGGGCCCTTGTGCTTGTGAGGCAGGCAGCCAAATCCCTGGCCCTCAGTTGAAATCTGTTGAATTTATATAGACAGTTTTTACAAATATTTTGTTGTTGAAAGTTAATTCTGTAATGTTGAATGCTATTTATTTTTGTGAAATCCAAGTGCATAGGACTCTGTGGGCGATCATATTTTATTTTATTTTGATCAGTTTTTCTCTGTTACAGACAGAATATCTATATGTGTATTTGTATAACTTTGTGGTTATATCTAGAGGGGAAACTCATATTAATTACTTTTAAAACATATATGCCTTTTAAATTAGTATCAAGATCAATCCAATTTATCATCTACAGTATGTGGTTTGAATATATTTCACTTCTGTCCTTTACTGTTCCTTAGTATCAACAAACGTAAAGCTGTTTTCCATTTAATCATGTGGTAAAAATTATCTCCTTTTGATATAATTCTTTAGGTATGAGTGAGATTTAGTCACCATTTGTTTTCTTTTGGAGGCTACCTATTCGTATTCATAGCCTTGTTTTCTACTATGCTGTTTGTCTTTCTTATTTCTTCTTTCTTTCTTTCTTTTTTGTATGGAGATTGAACTCAGTACCTTGTGCTTGTGCGGCAGGCAGTGGAACCACTGAGTTAAATCCCTGGCCCTTGTCTTTCTTATTTCTGTATAACCTCCCTTGCTGTATGTGGCATGTTGAAAAGAGTAAAAGTTTGCATACTACCTAGATACTATTTACTGTTTGACTTGTTAAAATGTTATTTATTTTAGATATGGATGATGGACCTTCTCAACGAGATCATTTCATGAGAAGTCACTTTGCCTTGGGAAATAGAGGTATGTATCTTAGTCTTTCCTTAATTTGAATTGTGGGATGATGGAGTAGAGGGTTTTGGTTAAAGCTAAATCTGTCTCCAAACCCCCATTTCTCATTGTCCCACAGAGGTGATAAAATATAAGCCCTTCACTGTGCTACATCCCCAGCCCTTTAAAAATTAATTGATTAACTACGTAATTCATTCATTGTGGTCCTGGGGATTTAATCCAGGTCCTTTGGACTAAGCTTCTTCTCCTGCCATTTTTTAAAAAGCTTTTGTGCTGAGAGAAGGTCTTACTAAAGTCACTAAGTTGGTTAGGCTGGGAGACACGGTCTCATTAAGTTGCGTGGTTGGGCTCAAATTTAATATCTTCTGCCTCAGCCTCCTAAAGTACTGGGATTAAGGTGAATACCACCATGCTCAGCTTTAAGGCTTTTATGACTCAATGTATGGTACATTTTGTTGGGATAATGAATTCATCATTTTTTCAAGTGTCAATGTCTTTCTGTATTTTACTTCTTTGAATACTATGGACATGGTTAAGTTGACTGGACAGACAGATTGGTTGCACAGATGCTTCACCTGATTGTTAATTTATGATTATTGATTTCTAACAGTTGACATAGGATTGTAAAAGTGTTAGAGATTAGGATGAGAAAGACCTCTTTTTGATTTTTATATTTCTCAAGAAAAGGCAGTATGGGAAACATTTTCTTTTTGCTCATTGATACTATGTTTATAAGATTATTTTCACAAGCTTGGGTTTTTAAATTTCACTCTTAAAACTACTAGATGCTTCAGTTATGCAATTGGTTAGCATGCAATGCGTATACAGAACTATCAGGATATGATTTGACAGATAATAACAGCAAAATACCTTCTTGAAATCCATTTTTTAGACTTAATTAAAATGCTGAAAATATTTTACATTGTTTTATTATAGTATAATAACATTATTAGAGCTTTAAGTTTATTTAAAAACTACATGACCATTTCTTTTAGGGAATGCCATTGCTAGGGCAACTTGGTAGTTTTAAATACACATAGTACCCTTAAATTTATTTTTTGGAAGAGTTTATTGATATGTCCACTTATTTTTATCATAGAAATGTAAAGGTTAGGGTGTGGTATTGCATTAGACATTTGGAAAACTATTTGGATATAATAAACTTGAATTTGAATATTTGGACATATTCTTGGTATTATTTTATATAATTTATTTTTCAAATATAAAAATATATTTTGTTTTTAAAGCCTGCATATTAAAATATATTGCTGGTTTGGACTATGTAATTGTGCTAAGAGATTAAAATATAGGTTTTGTGGCTACTTCTATCAATAGAAGTAATATCTTAATATACTTAGAAGAGTATTTAATATTTAGATATATTTATAAATTCTATGACTGTTCTGATATGTCAGCTTCATTGGAAAAAGAAATATGTAGCACATTAGTAAAGCACATTCTTCAGTGTGTCTAGGTAGGTCCTAGAGGCATGGCTATGGGTACTGTATATTATATATAGTCTCTTGTCCCTTCTTCTTTGGCATTGTTCCCTTGCTTTACTTTCCAGCCACCACGAACTAAATAGATTTGCTCCACTATGCCTTTCTGCTGTGACATTCTTGCCTTAAAGCCAAATGACCATATACCGAATTCCTGAGCCACATTAAACATTTTCTGCTTTATACTTTGGGTGTTTGGTATTGTATCCAGCAATAGGAAAGCTGATAAATAGAGAAAATTAGTTTCAAACAAGTGGGGTAATTGCTGTGACTATATGTGACCATGTGATTTAGAAGCCTTTGGAACTGGTTTATAGGAAGAGTTTGGAAATTTTTGGAGATGAAGCCCTAGAATCCTATAAACAGAGCTTAATGTATGATTCTAGTCAGAACTCAGAAGATGCTGACATAAATGCAATCAGTAAAGGACAGGTGCAGGAGATTTCACTTGGGAAAAAGGATTCCACTGGCAGTTGGTTTAGAGGGCGTATTATACTCTCACAGAAAATTTGTGTATACTTTGTCCATGTTCCAGGAATTTACAGAAGACTAAGATTAATGGTAGTGGGCTAATGAATCCGGCAGAGGAAAGTCTAAGACAGCTCAACATTCAGGCTGTGGCATGGGTACTGCTGGCTGCTATTAGCTCCTTTTATAATGAGAATCAGGAGCAAAAGGCATAGAAGAAAAAAATGTGAAAAACTTAAATTTGGCCCAGAAAGAACCATGTGTAAAGTTTGGGTTAAAGGAGGTATGTCTGTGGAAGAGATAAGTACCATTAAAAAAGAAATAAAGTATTTGTACAGTGACAAGAAGAATGATGCCTTGAGCATATGTCAGAAATTAGCAAGACTCCATCCATTTCAATCTCAGGGGTACAAAAGTATAAACTTTTCATGTGAGAAGAGAGTCCCTGGGGCCCCTGCTAGAGAAGAACTAGCTGCTTAGGGGATTGGTTCCTTAGAATTCAGTTCACTCTGCTCAGTCATTCAGGAACTTAGAAGCTGCTGCAGCCAAGGTCCAACAGGGTCTGGCTACTGTCCCTATCATCCACAGAATTTTGTGTCTTTTATGTGATACTGGTTTTACCAGCATGCAGAATACAAGAGTCTTTGGGTCAGGGAGGCTTCCACCAATATTTCAGAGGAAAAATTTGGAGGTTAGACAAGAAGGCCCTGGGAGGATGATATGTTGAACTGTGATAATGAAGCCAGTAGGTACAGTGGAGACTTGAGAAAGTTGGATATTGCCATCTTGGATATGGGGAATTTTTGTCAAGAAAAGCTGCAGACTGTGAGTAGATCCAGCCCAAGAGAGAGACCTGGTGGGTGACAGATAGCAAAGCCATGGGGGTGGGGCCACTCAAGCCCTCTAGAACTCAGATATCACTACCATGTGCCCTAGATACCAGATATGGAGCTATAGAACTTAATGTTTGCCCTATTGGATTTCAGTTTTGTTTTGGTATTATTCTTTTCCGTCTCCCTATTCCTCCCTTTTGGAATGATCATGTTTATTCTGTGCTATTGTAACTTGGGGTTATGTAACTTGTTTTTGATTTTTAAAGAAGTTCATAGCTAAGAGTTTGCATTGAGTGTTAGAGTGTTGGATGTTTGGAAAATGCTGGGACTGAGATTTTGGGAAAAAATTTCCAGTTGTATGAATGAGTTGTATTATGTTAGGCCAAATTATGAACTTAACTAACTTATTTGGAGATTAAATATAGTTTAAGGACGTGTTTTCATGTGAGGTTGAGAAAACATGGATTATTACCACTAACCCTTTTATGTTAACTTCACCACATTGAAAAGTGCCTTGCAAATTAGTAAGCATGTGTTAATGGCTTATAATTTGATGTCCATTCTGAAGGCCTCAGTGGGCTCATAAGTGGGGCTTTTAGGATTGACTAGATTGTGAGTGTGATACTGGATTAGTTCACTTTTTTTTTTTTGAGACAGGGTCTTTAAAAAATTTTTTTTTCTTTTTATTGAGTTTATTGGTACATTTTAGGTATACAGTACAGTTACATTCATAATTGGGATCTTGTACCTTTACATGACAGGTCAAGAAATAGGGTCTTGCTGTGTATTTCAGGATGTCCTTTAACTCACTGTGTAGTGATGAATCTCAGGCTGGCCTTGAATTTACAAGCTTTCTGCCTCAGCCTCCCAGGTGTTGGCATTATAGGCATGCACTACCACACCTGGCTAGTTCACTAATTGGTTTAGCATAAATCTGGGTTTGGATTTCCTAAAGAGGGACGACGCCCCCTGGTTGTGATGGCACTAACCAATAGCCTTGTAACCTGGGTGGAATAAAAAGGGAAAGAAGGAGTGAGTATCACTGCTTCCTCCCTGCTGTGCCACGGCATGCCATGGACTACTGCTCCTCTGCTGTGCTCTTCTGTCATACTGCCTTGCCTCAGATCCAGCTGACTGTGGACTGAAACCTCTACAAACGGGACTGAAATAAACTTTTCCTCCTCTCACTTGTGGGTGTAGAGTATTTTATCCCAGCAATGAGAAAGTAACTAAAACAACATGCTCCAGGGTATGTCTGGGTGATTCTCCTTTGCCCTAACTTTGTAGGCTTCCTTCCTGATAAAACTGCAGACTTTTCAAATCTGCTTTTTGCTCTTGATTTTTACTATAGATCTGGCTAAAAGCAGCATAGCAGGGTCCATCTTACAAACTGAATGTCAGGCTACTTTGAAACTTTTCCACTAGGTTAATTAGTCCATGCCCTTAATCTCAGTCTCCTGCAAAGTCTCAGGGCGTGGGCAGTATGTAGATACATTTTCTACTAGGGTATAACACATATGCACTGTAGTTCAACTCCTAGTAGAGTCCTGTTTCCAGCTTTACTGTCTGTATACCTGGTCTTCTCAGCTGTGAATAGAATAACTCATCACACTTGGTGTACGGCATTATAGGGCTTTTATAGCCAGTGTTTCTGAATCAGATATCCTGAACACCAGTTGCAAAGACTTCTAAGTCATATGATCAAGTACAGTCAACAGCAAGGAACTCACTTCTCTGGTACCATTATCTCTTTTTATTACTTTCCCATGTAGCTCAGATGTATTACCTGACACTTGGAATTAAAGGAGGAGGGGTTATTTTAACTCATGGTTCCAGTCGATGGTCACTTGATTCCAAGGCAAAATCACCATGGTAACAGAGTATGAGGGAGAAAACTGTTCAATGCATGGTGCCAGGAAGCAAAGAGTGAAGGGAGGAGGTTGGGAGGTGGATACACTCTTACAGATCTCAGGAACCTGCCTCTTTTGACTAGGCCCCACCTCCTAACAGCGTATTCAGCTGTGAACTCATTAGTAGATTAGCACCTCGTAATTTGATCACCTTCTAAAAGCATGAGACTTTTGGGGGACATTTTAGATCTAAATGCTAGTATCATTTCTGCCTTTGAGCCAGCAAACTATGTATTGAATTCCTCAAAACTGTGGGTGTTGGGTGTTGTGTCTAGCAGTGGGAAAGCTATTTTATTTATTTATTTTTTTTTAGGGGGGAAGTTATTTATTTATTTATTTTTGGTTTTTTTGAGACAGGGTCTCACTATGTAGTTGACACTGACCTGGAACTCACTATGTAGCCCATGCTGGTCTTGAACTCACAGTGATCCTCATGCCTCAGCTTCTCAAGTGCTGGGATTACAGTTGTGCATCACCATGCCTAGCTTGAGAAAGCTATTTTATTGTTATTTTTATTTATTTATTCATTTATTTGTTGAGTTTCTTGGTACATTTCTAGGTATACAGTACAGTTTCATTCATTATTGGGATCTTGTACCTTTACATGACAGGTCTTGGTTCTCATTTTTTCCCTTTGTCCTTGCCCTCCCTTCACCCCCTTCTCCCCTCCCAATTTACAAACACTTTATTTCCATTTTTTCATTTTCTCCTATTTTTTTCTTTTCCCTTAATTGCTTTCCCCTACCCTTCCCACTTTCCCTATACCTTTAGTCCTTTTCTTCCTATTTCACATTGTTAATTATCTCATTAGGATCTTGTGTACTATTATAGTTTTTCACTAGAGAAACTATTCGGTATTTACACATGTGTGACTTACTTATTTCACTTAGGAGTATATCCTCAAAATGTATCCATTTTCCTATGAATGACTCTAATTTCTCATTCTTTATGGCTGAGTAGTATTCCATTTTATAGAAAAACCACATCTTTATCCAGTTTCCAACTGATGGGCAAATGGGCTGTTTCCAAGTTTTAGCTATTACAGACTGTGCTGCTATAAACATAGGTGCTCATATGTCACTGTGATGTGATTCTTTTAATTCTTTTGGAAAGATACCCAGAAGAGCTATGGCTGGGTCAAATGGAACCTCTAGTCCCAGCTCTTTGAGGTATCTCCATATTGATTTCCATAGTGGTTGCACCAGTCTTCACTCCCACCAGCAATGGAGAAGGGTTCCTTTCTCCCCACAACCCTGCCAACATTTGTTATTGTGTGATTTCTTGGTAGCAGCCATTCTTTGTGGGGTGAGGTGGAATCTCAGTGTTATTTTCATCTGCATCTCTCGAATGACCAGTGATGTGGAACATTTTTTCATATATTAACTTGCTGCTTTTACATCTTTGAGAAATGTCTCTTCATTTCAGATGCCCATTTTTGAATTGAGTCTTTATATTTGGGGGGGCTGATTGTTTTGAGTTCTTTATATAGTCTAGATAATAGTCCTTTGGGGAGCAGCTGGTAAAAATTTTTTCCCACATTGTAGGTTGTCTCTCAGTTCTGTTGATGGTTTCTTTTGTAGTGCAGAAGCTTTTTAATAAGATGAGATCCCAGTTGTTGATTCTTTGTGCTAGTTCCCGTGCTACTGAGGATTTGTTCATAAAGTCTTTTCCTATGCCATTGTCTTCCAGAGTTCTGCCTAACTTATGTTCCAGCAAGTTTAGTGTTTCTGTTTTAATATTTAGATCTTTAATCCACTTGGATTTTAATTTAGTGCATGGTGAGAGATAAGGGTCTAGGTTTAACCTTTGGCAGGTTGAGATCCAGTTTTTCCAACACCATTTATTAAAGGGGCTATCTTTCCTCCAGTGGGGACTGTCAGCTCCTTTGTCAAAGATGAGGTAGCTGAGTACATCTGCATTTGTTTTTGTGTCTTCCTGTCTGTTCCACTGATCCTGAGGTCTGTTTCTTTGCCAGTACCATGCTGTTTTTTTTTTATCACAGTGGCTTTGTAGTATAGTTTCAAACTGGGAATTGTTATACCCCCTGCCATGTCTCTGTTGCCTAGGATGGCTTTTGCTATTCTAGGTCTCTTCTGGTTCCAAATGAATTTTTGGATTCTTTTTTCTAGTTTTGTGAAATATAGTGTTGGAATTTCTATTGGCATTGCATTGACTCTGTATAGAAGTTTTGGTAGTATGGCCATTTTCACTATGTTGATTCTTCCTACCCAGGAGCAGGGGATACATTTCCATTTTCTTATATCCTCTTCGATCTCTTTTTTCAGAGTGCTGTAGTTTTCAGTGTAGAGTTCTTTTACTTTTTTTGTTAGGTTGATTCCTAGCTACTTCATTTTTTTGGATGCTATTGTGAAAGGAATTGTTTCACAAATTTCTCTCTCAGTGAGTCTGTTATTTTTGTACAAAAAGGCTATTGATTTTTGGGTGTTGACCTTGTATTGTGCTACTTTGCTAAAAGTGTCAATTAAGTCTAGAAGTCTTTTAGTAGAGTTCTTTGGGTCTTCAGTGTAGAGTATCGTATCTTCAGCAAATAATGACAGTTTAAACTTCTTCCTTTCCTATTTTTATTGCTTTAATTTCTTTCTCTTGTCTAATTGCTATGGCTAGTGTTTCCAGAACTATATCGAAGTGGAGTGGTGATAGTGGGCATCCTTGTCTTGTTCCTGATTTTAACGTGAAGGTTTTCAGTTTTTGACCATTTAATATGTTGGCTGTTGGTTTTTCATAGATAGTCTTTATTAAGTTGAGATATAGACCATCTATTCCAATTTTTTGCAGGGTTTTTATCATGAATGGGTGTTGAATTTTGTCAAATGCTTTTTCTACATCTATTGAGAGGATCATGTGGTTTTTGTCCTTGACTTTGTTAATATAGTGTATTACATTTATTGACTTACGTATGTTGAACCATCCTTGCATCCCTGGAATAAATCCGCCTTGGTCAGGATGGATGATCTTCTTAATAATCCTCTGTATTCTGTTTGCTAGTATCTTATTAAGGATTTTTGCATCTATATTCATTAAGGAGATTGGCCTGTAGTTCTTTTTTTAGTTACGTCTTTCCCTGGTTTGGGAATCTAAGTGATACTTGCTTCCAGGAATGAATTTGGAAGTATAGCTTCCCTTTCAATTTTATTGAAAAATTTGAAGAGTAATGACAATAGTTCTTCTCTAAATGTCTTGTAAAATTTAGCAGTGAATCCATCAGGGCCTGGGCTTTTCTTTGTTGGTAAGTTTTTAATTACATTTTCAATTTCACTGATTGTAACTGGGGTGTTTAAAATTTTTTTATCTTCTTCGTTCAACTTTGGTAATTCATAAGTATCTAGAAATCTGTCCATTTCTTCTGTGTTTTCCATTTTATTAGAGTACAGGTTCTCAAAGTAGGTGTTCATGATCCTCTGGATTTGTTTTGGATCTGTTGTGACTTCACCTTTTTCATTCCTGATTGCATGGATCTGAGCCTTTTCTTTCCTTTTTTTGATAAGGTTTGCTAAGGGTTTATCAAATTTTATTTATTGTTTCAAAAAACCAACTCTTTGATTCATTTATTTTTTGTATCATTTTCTTAGTTTCCATTGCATTGATTTCTGCTCTAATCTTTATAATTTCCTCTTGTTTGAGCTTTGAGTTTTTCTTGCTCTTGTTTTTCTAGGAGTCTTAAGATTCATCGTTAGGTTGTTTATTTGAGCCTGCTCTGTTTTCCTAGTGTGGGCATTCAGTGCTATGAATTTTCCCCATAGAACTGCTTTCATTGTGTCCCATAGATTCCTGTATGTTGTATTAGCAATTTTGTTTATTTGTAAAAACTGTCTGATTTTTTTCATTAATTTCCTCTGTGATCCATTGATTGTTCAGGAGAGTATTGTTCAATTTCCATGTGTTTGTGACTTTCCTGCGGTTTCTTATGCTATTGATATCCAGCTTTATTGCACTGTGATCTGATAATATACAGGGAATAACTTCGATTCTTTTGCATTTATTCAGACCTGTTCTGTGAGCTAGTATGTGATCTATCTTGAAGAATGACCCATGTGCAGCTGAAAAGAATGTGTATTCTAATTTTGTGGGGTGGAACACTCTATAGATGTCTAATAAGTCCATGTGTTCAAAAGCTTGGTTCAGTTCTAGTATTTCATTGTTGATTTTTTGCCTAGATGATCTGTCTATTTGTGATAGGGGGTATTTAGATCCCCCACTACAATTGTATTGGTGCTTATTTGGTTTTTTATGATACTTAATATTTGTTTTATATAGTTGGGAGCATTTATATTTGGTGCATATATGTTTATGATTGTCATCTCTTCCTCTTGAATTGTTCCCTTTACAAGGATGTAGTGGCCTTCTTTGTCTCTCTTAATCAGTTTTGGGTTGAAATTTACTTTGCAGATGAGATTGCTACCCCTGCTTGTTTCTGGGCTCCTGTCGTGTGGAAAATTGTTTCCCACCCTTTCACTTTCAGTCTGTGCTCTTCTTTTTGCACTAGGTGTGTTTCTTGAATACAACATATTGTTGGATTTTGCTTCTTAATCCATTCTGACAGTCTATTTCTCTTGATTGGTGAATTGAGGCCATTGACATTGATGGTTTTAACTGATATGTACTGACTTCTTATTGTCATGTTATTGTCCTTTTGTTGACTCTTTTTAATTTTTGCCCTCTCCTTTTAGTTTCTTGCCTTGCCTATTTGATTTGCTCTGTTGGGCCTCATGGTGTTGCCTTCATCGTCTTTTTCTAGGATATTGTTTAGAATTCCGTGTAATGCTGGTTTGGTATTCATGAAGTTTCTCAGCTGTTCTTTGTCATGGAAGTATCTTATTTCCCCATCCATTTTGAAAGAGAGTTTTGCAGGATATATCAGTCTACGCTGGAGGTTGCTTTCTTTTAGGACTTGAAATATCACACTCCAGGCTCTCCTTGACCTGAGAGTTTGTTGAAAAGTCTGCTGTGATTCTGATGGGCTTTCCTTTGCATGTGATTTTTTTCTGTTACTGCTTGTAGTATTGATTATTATATGTCTAGGTGTAGATTTTTTTGATGTTGTCTAGTTGGAGTCCTATATGCCTCAATTATTTGTATGTCAAATTCTTTTGCTCTTGTTTGGGAAGTTTTCTGTCATTAATTCTGTGAACAGCTTTTTTAAGTCATTTGTATTTTCTCCTGCTACTTTATGGATTCCTATCAGTCTTGTTATTCTTCTTTGCATCATCTAGGAGTTGTTGGATCAATTTCTCATGATCCCTTACTGATTTTAAGAGACCTCTCTTTTTATGGTCATTGACTGCAATCATTTCTTGTATATATATCTGAGATTCTATCTTTGCATTCTTTTTAATCCTGCTGCATACACTTTCAATGGAGTTTTTAACCACCTGGATATCTGTTTGAATCTGTTTTATGGATTCCATTTCTTTCCTATGTTGGGCATTCATTGTTTCCATTTCTTTCTTATGCTGGGCCTTCATGGCTTCTTCTATCATGGTCCTGAGCTCATCTATTTTTTTGTCAGTTTCTGTTCTAGAGTCTCGAATCATGGTTTTCATTTTGTTTACCATCTCTATGGTTAACTGGGAAATTATTTCTGATTTGAATTTTTCTAGTGCCTGATTGATCTGTTTTGTTATCTCCTGTGCTGTGGGTCCAGGGTGTCCTGCTGTTTCACTATCAGACTTTTCATTCTCCTTGCCCTACAGTTTGCCATTGGAGAACTGGAAGTCTGTCTTTGTGTCTTGCTTAAGTGTTTTTTCATTTTTATTTTTGCTGTTGGGTTGTCCTTGATTCAGTCTCTGGCTTATTAAATCTTCCTGATATTGTTGTGTTTTAGCTTTTGAGTCTCTAATGACTCATAGGCATTCTCATTTTCACAGTATCAGAGAAAACAACTCATCAAATCAATCCCTATCCTTTATCCCAATCAATACAATCAGCAACACAGTAGGATCAATCACTATTTGCAAATTGACCACTTGTGGTAGTCAGTAATCTATCACCTTTAAACCATGTGAATTAAATTAAAATCAAGATGCAGCCCAGAATATGTTTGCAGTGAACAAACTCCTCAACATAGCATATTTACCATTTAGGATGGGGGCCTAGACAGAGTTAGGATGAGAAGAGTAAATAAGTAAAAGAATTGGAGACGGTTTCAAATGAAACAAGAGGACACAGAATGACCATACAATCTTTAGGAAACTGTTAAACTCAAAAGGGAGAGACAGAGTGCAAGAATATATCCCCTTAGCAGCAATAGGGGCTCACTTTCCCTTGAAACTACTGACCCTTGAGTGAGGCACAATGATAGAAAAAAAGAACATTAAGAAAAAACAAAAAAATGATAGAAGAAAGCTGAGTCAGGGCAGGAGCAGGAACAGAAAGGGAGATGAGGGACACCATGGTGGAGCAAGAGACTGAGTTGGTGAAAGAGGACAGAAAAAAGAATTGACAGAGTGGAATGAGGAAAAGAAAGAAAGCGACAAAAAAATGACTTTGAAGGGCCTCTTTCACACTCTGAAAGACTCTCTGCTGTCATAATACACATTGTGTGCACCCATGTGCAGAACCAAATCCCCCTATCTCAGCTAGCCGATGGCAGACCCCCAGGATGCAGACTGACCTCAAGCCATAAGGCCCAAATTGGACTCCCTGACCTCTTGCAGAGTTGAACTCTACACAGTTCTACTACAGGTTTCCCCTGCCCTTTGTTTAAAGATTTTCAAATTTGGGAGCTCAGAAAATTACCCTTTATAACCAGCTATGCCTCTGTGGAGTGGGTCCAAGGACTGGCACAGTCAGGAGGTCTGAGTGCAGGGGGGTGCTCAGTGGCTACCCTCCTGGCACTGGAGCAGCAGTGGCTGCGCCTACAAGGGAGGGCACGGCTACCCGGACGCACGGACTGGGCCCAGTCCAGAGGGAGATCTGGTGTCCCAGCCGCTTGGGAAAGCTATTTTAAGAGGTTATGCCATACTTTTTGATGTAGACTTCTAAGGGTTGTTGAATAAGAATTTTTTCAATAAGAAAACCACCATTGAGACAAATTTCACCACAAATCATTTCCATATGTTGAAAGATACATTAAATTTTAAAATCAGAATTCTTTGTTGAATGTCAGTACTTTAAAATGTTATACTTCATATAATCTCAGAAATTTCTGAACTTGTAAGTATAACTTCTCTTCCTTGATTCCTTTAACTTTGTTTCAACTGTTGGTGTTTTTTATGAGCAGAACTTTATAAGAAGTATAATTTTTTTTAAAAAAAATTAATTTTACGGGTAAAATTTATGTATAATGATCATATTCATCAAAGGGAATGTGTACCATTCTCCCAGTCCCCTTACCTCCCTACAACCTCCACTCCCTTATTTATGAAAGCTTTGTTTCTATTTTTTCTCTTTTTTCATTTTTATTTCTTTACCCTTCCTTTCCCCCTGACTCCCTTTCACAGTTTTCCTTTTCTTTTGAACAGTTTTTTCCTATTTCACATTATCTGTTACACATTTTGGTCCTTATTTACCCTTTCAGTTTCTCACACCAGAGAAACAATGTGATATTTACACACTTTTGTCGGATTTATTTCATTGAAGAGAATAGTCTCAAGGTGCATCCATTCAGCTATAAATGTCTCAAGTTTATCTTTCTTAATGGCTGATTAGTACTCCATTGTATAATAACCACGTCTTTTTATCTATTCATTGGTTGATAGGCATTTGGGTTGTTTTTGAGATTTAGCTATTAACTGTGTCGCTATAAACATGAGTGCATGTATATCATTATATTATAATGCTTTTAATTATTTCAGGAAGATAGCCAGCAAGGGACTAGCTTGGTCAAATGGGACCGTTAATCCTAATTTTTTGAGGATTCTCCACACTGATTTCCACGGTGGTTGCTCCAGTCTGCACTCCCACCCACTGTGGAGCAAGGTTCCTTTATCCCCCCAGCCCTTCCAGTATTTATTGTTGGTTGATTTCTTGATCTTAGTCATTCTTTGTTTTAATTTGCATCTCTTCGATGACCAGTGATGTTGAACATTTTTTCATTTATTATTTGCCATTCATAATTTTTTATCTGAGAAGTATCTGTTCATTTCAGATGCCCATTTTTGGATTGGGTCTTTAAATTTTGATTTTGACATTGATTATTTTCAATTCTTTGCATGTTCTAGATATTAGTTCTTTATCTGTGGGACTACTGGCTAAATTTTTTTTCCCACTCTGTGGGTTGTCTCTACTGTATTGGTGATTTCTTTTGCACTGCAAAAACTTTTTAATAGGATGAGATCCCATTTGTTTACACTATTTGCTGCGCAGTCCAAGTTTTATTTGTGAAGTCTTTGCCTACGCCTGTTATTTAACACATCATATCAACAGAGCCAAAGACAAAAATCACACGATCATCTCAACAGTTGTAGAAAAAGCATTTGACAGAGTCTAATACTCATTCATGATTAAAACCCTACAGGAAAATTAGAATAGATGATCTTTACTTTAATTAGATAAAAGTCATCTATGACAACCAAAGCCAACATAATAATACTAAACAGTCAAAAATCTAAAGCTTTCACTATAAAATCAGGAGCAAGATAAATGATGTCCACAATCATCACTCCTGTTCAACACAGTTCAGGAAACATTAGCCAGAGCAGTTAGATAAGAAAAGGAAATAAAAGGAATAAAGATAAGAAAGGAAGAAGTTAAATTATCATTATTTGCAGGTTACTGTGGACCCCTGAAACATTACTGGAAACCTCTGCAGTAGGCTCCAGTCTCCTGCCCAGTATATGCTGCAGGCCTGAGGAAAAAAGCTAAAAGACCAGAACTAAGAGAGAAAGCCGGGTGCCAGGACGACCAATGCTGATAAAGGCACTGGCCAGTCCAAGCCACTGATTTTTATTGGTGATCAGTTGGAATAAAGGCGAGCCATGTGCAAGGGCAGCATGTGCAAGGATGCATAATTGTGTGGTTTCTATGGAAATGAATGTAAGTAAAACTCCTAAAAGACAAGGCAAAGCAATCTTGAATTAAGAACAGATAAGATAGACAAAATATATGGGTGTAATGAAAATATTTTCCTTCTAGTAACAAGGTTTTTTTTTTTAATTTTATTGAGTTTATTGGTACATTTTAGGGATACAGTGCAGTTACATTCATTGTTGGGATCATGTACCTCTACATGGCAAGTCTTGATTCTCATTTTTTCCCCTTACCTCTGCCCTCCCTTCACCCCCTCCTCCCCTCCCCATCTACAAACACTTTATTTTCATCTTTTCATTCTCTCACATTTTTTTCTTTTCCCTTTTTGTTCTTCCCCTACGTATCACACCTTCCCTACACCTTTAGCTCCTTTCCTCCCATTTCTAAATGTCAGTAATCTTATTAGAATCTTATGCATTGTTGCAGAATATTCACACCAGGGAAACTATTTGGTATTTACACATGTGGGACTTATTTATTTCACTTAGGAGTATATCTTCAATATGTATCCATTTTCCTATGAATGAATCTATTCTCTCGCTCTTTATGGCTGAGTAATATTCCATTTTATAGAAAAACCACAACTTCTTTATCCAGTTTCCAACGGATGGGCAAATAGGTTGTTTCCAAGATTTAGCTATTACAAACTGTGCCGCTATAAACATGGGTGCACATACTTCTCTGTGATATGATTCTTTTAGTTCTCTTGGAAAGATACCCAACAGAGGGATGGCTGGGTCAAATGGAACCTCCAGTCCAAGCTCTTTGAGGTATCTCCATATTGATTTCCATAGTGGTTGCACTAGTCTGCACTCCCACCAACAATGGAGGAGGGTTCCTTTCTCCCCACAACCCCGCCAACATTTGTTATTGTGTGATTTCTTGATAGCAGCCATTCTTTGTGGGGTGAGGTGGAATCTCAGTGTTGTTTTCATCTGCATCTCTCGAATGACCAGTGATGTGGAACATTTTTTCATATATTTTCTTGCTGCTTTCACTTCTTTGTATGAGAAATGTCTGTTCATTTCGGATGCCCATTTTTGGATCGGGTCTTTATATTTGGGGGGACTGATTGTTTTGAGTTCTTTATATATCCTTGATAATAGTCCTTTGTCTGAGGTACAGCTGGTAAAAATTTTTTCCCACATTGTAGATTGTCTCTTAGTTCTGCTAATGGTTTCTTTTGAAGTACAGAAGCTTTTTAGTAAGATGAGATCCCAGTTGTTGATTCTTTCTGCTAGTTCCCGTGCTACTGAGGATTTGTTCATAAAGTCTTTTCCTATACCAATGTCTTCCAGAGTTCTGCCTAACTTACTTTCCAGCAAGTTTAATGTTTCTGTTTTAATATTTAGATCTTTAATCCATTTGGATTTTAATTTAGTGCATGGCGAAAGATAAGGGTCTAATTTTAATCTGTGACAGGTTGATATCCAGTTTTTCCAACACCATTTATTAAAGAGGCTATCTTTCCTCCACTGAGGATGGTGAGCTCCTTTGTCGAAGATGAGGTAGCTGAGTACATCTGCATTTGTTTTTGTGTCTTCCAGTCTGTTCCATTGATCCTCAGGCCTATTTCTTTGCCAGTACCATGCTGATTTTATCACAGTGGCTTTGTAGTATAGTTTCAAATTGGGAATTGTTACACCTGGTGCCATGTGACTGTTGCCTATAATGGCTTTTGCTATTCTAGGTCTCTTGTGGTTCCAAATGAATTTTTGGATTCTTTTTTCTAGTTCTGTGAAATATAGTGTTGGAATTTCAATTGGCATTGCATTGAATGTATATAGCAGTTTTGGTAGTATGGCCATTTTCACTATGTTGATTCTTCCTACCCAGGAGCAGGGGATATCTTTCCATTTTTTTATATCCTCTTCGATTTCTTTTTTCAGAGTGCTGTAGTTTTCAGTGTAGAGATCTTTTGTTTCTTTTGTTAGATTGATTCCTAGATACTTCATTTTTTTGGATGCTATTGTAAAAGGAATTTTTTCCCTTATTTCTCTTTCCGTCTGTCTGTTATTTGTGTATAGAAAGGCTATTGATTTTTGGGTATTCACCTTGTATCCAGATACTTTACTGAATCTGTCAATTAAGTCTAGAAGTTTTTTGGTGGAGTTTTTTGGATCTTCAATGTAGAGTATCATATCATCAGCAAATAATGATAGTTTAACTTCTTCCTTTCCTATCTTTATTGCTTTAATTTCTTTCTCTTGTCTGACTGCTGTTCTAGTAACAAGGTTTTAATTGTGGGAATGGAATTTGGGTTTGAGTTACTCTGACCTTAGCACATAGGCTTCTGGACTCAACTTCTAAAAACAAGCCAGTGGTGGGGTTAACTCTACAGCATATAGCCTGATTTATAATCAGTTGTAGTAGATGAGGTGATTCTCTACATAGACCCCAAAAACTCTCCCAAAAAACTTCTAGATTTAATGACCAAATTCAGTAGCAAAGCTGGATACAAAGTCAACACTCATTAATTTCAATAGCATTCTTGTACACAAATAACAAACTCACTGATAAAGAAATTAGGGAAACAACACCTTGCACAATAGTATTGAAAAAAATGAAATACTTAGGAATCAATCTAACAAAGGAAATAAAGGACCCATACATTGAAAAGTGTAGTACTCTGAAAAAGATTGAAACGGATATCAGAAAATGAAAAGATATCCCTAATTCTTAGGTAGGAAGAACCAACAGAGTGAAAATAGTCATACTTCCAAAATTGTTATACAGATTTAATGCAATCCTAATAAAAATAAAATCATCATAACTCACAAAAATGGAGAAAATATCCCTAAAACTCATCTGGAACCAGAAGCAATCTAGAATAGCAAAAATAGTTTTAAGCGACAAAAACTAGGCAGGGAGCATCACAATTCCTGACTTGAAATTATATAGCAGAGTCCTGTGATAAAAACAGCATGGTACTGGCAAAAACAAACAAACAAACAAAAAACACCAGACCTAAAGATCAATGGAACAAACTAGAAGAGTTAGAAACAACACCACCTGTGATCTTTTACAAAGGGGCCAAGCATGTTCACTGGAAGAAATACAGCCTTTTTGATAAATTGGCACTGGAAAAACTGGCTTTCTACATACTGAAGACTAAAACTAGACCAGTGTCTCTTACCATGCACTAGACTAAAATTAAAATGGTTCTAAGATCTAAATATTAAAACAGGGCTGGGGATTTAGCTCAGTGGCACATGCCTGCTGCACAAGGTCCTGAGTTCGAGCCCCAGTAGCAAAAAAAAAAAAAAAAGTGGGGTGATAAATATTAAAACAGAAACTCTAGTAGTATGGTTTTAAAATTGACTCTTACTTAAAATACAGTGTTGATTAGCTTTTCATGTTTTGTAAAGTATAGCTAAGCACCTTTCTTAAATCATACCCATATTTAAGCTCTGATGAAAATAGTTATAGTTGGGTAGTTTTACATGTTGTATTAGTAGTCTCAATTCCCCCATAGTAGGTATTACTGATAGGTGAAATGATTTATAGAGATCACAAGGAATGCTTTAATTTTTTTCAGTGATCATTTAGACTAGAGTCAGTTTATGCTGTTTTGGATGTATCTGCTGCTCTTTTTTTTTTTCTAATTATGTTTCTTGTCATTGCATGTCTGCCATTATGGTATTTTGTTTTGAGATGAGGTCTTGTCTTGCTATGTTGCACAGGCTGTTCTCCCAACTTAAAGGCTCATGTGATCTTCCTGCATCAGGTTCCTTAATTGTTGGGACTATGGGAGTAGGCCTAGCTGAGATTATTAATTTAGTGGTAGTGAAACACATGGAAAAATACTACTAAAAAGAGGTATAGATAGTGTGCTATGAGGAATGTGGAGGAAGGATTAATTATAACTGGAATGCTAAAGGAAGATCACAGAATTGGTCTTCTAAAGTGTAGAAAGGATTTTAATAGAAAAAAATAGAAAATCAGAAATGAATAGCATGTACCAAAGTACAAAATACTGTGTATTAAAGTTCACAATACAGAGTACAGGAAGTTATTGGTGCAAATTACAATACTGAATGTACAGAATTATGAAGAGTAATATGGGCAAATAGTATGAAAGAGATGAGAGTAAGCATGAAAGACAGTGATATTTATAGTTTCTTTTCTTTAGCCCCTGATTTTAATGTTACAAGTAGAAAGGCTGAAAGAGGTCTAAGTACTAGAAAAGTAAGTAAATAATAGAGCAGTTTAATAAATGGGACAAGAGTATAAAGTTTCCAGTAGCACTGACTTTCACTCAGTGACGGAGTATAATTGCTGGCTTTGTCAAGGAGAGGGTTCATCATACAAAAAAGGCATGAAGTGAATTTCCTGATTAAATATTTCTAGTATATTGACAGCTAGTAGAAACCTATATTTTACCAGTAGTACATTTATGTTTTTTGCTTTGGAATAATTTTTAAGGTTTTTTTTTTTTTTTAGTTACAAGTCTATTACTTACTAATTTTAACTTTGTACTATTCTATTCCCATTATTGAAAATCTTCTTATCCAAATGACTCATTTCACTACTAGTTTTTGGTGGTAATATTGTATATTAAGGAATTTATCTGAACTTTTTTAGATGCTGGAGACTCTAATAAAAGAGAACATACTCCAACAATGGGTGGGCTTGGAGTTGGAAAAGGTTTTGGAAACAAAGGTAATTACTTGCTTATGATATCTTAATCAAAACTTGAGTTGGCCCCAAGCTTTTTAGTCTTTGGGTTCATATTTCCCTTTAGTATACATGGAAAATGTGAACTTTTATCAAGAATTTATAAGGGTTACCTGGGAATGCTTTCACTCTTAGTCATAGTTTTTAGCAGTCTGTTGCTCTGGATGGGCTTGCTTTTTATTTTCTTGGTTCTGTTTTGATTTTGAAATACTCATGTTCCTTGATAGAATATCTTTAGATTGATTCACCCTACATAGGACCCCATGTTTGTTCTTTCTTTCAAGACTTCCTGTCTCTTCCCAAGAGATCTCTTTTACATTGCTATATGTGAATTTTAATACCCATCTTTGAAATTATATTTTTTCCTTAAGAACTTAAAAAATTCTTAAATCAAAACTTTGGTTAAGTTTAAGATCATGTTCAGTAATGTATCTGTGGAAGACTTTCCCAAGTGTTTTGGAAAGTAACTCTTGAGCAGATGAGGAAGATGCAACAGTATGGAGAGCAGTAGAATGTAGCTCTTTTCTCAAGCAACCTTAAAGGTTGCAAATATTTAAATGTATGAAACAATTCCAAACTTAGGTTTTGTGGTAACATTCTGTAGGAATTATGTTTATGTATTTTGAAATGTTGTATCTGATCAAATTTATCATTCAATAATATAGTAAGGCTATAGGATGCTTGCTTTTATAGTACACATATATGATAATTGGGCATTAAATTTTTGTGGAATTTTATTGCTAGAAAAGACCTTAGATTTTGTTAACCGTGAGATATTAAGTCACTTGAGATGTGCATGCATGCACACATAAACATTTTATTTATAAATTGAACACTGCCAAATGAAAATTGGTTAGTTCTTGTGTTAAAGAAGCACAAATGTTATAAATTTAAGCTTATATTTTGTGAGGGTTTTTTTTTTTTTTTTTTTTTTTTTTTTTTTGTCCTGGGGATCAACTTGGGACCTTGTGGTTGCAAGACAGGTGCTGGAACCACTGAGCTAAATCCCTGGCCCAAGATTTTTTTTTTTTTAGGTGGGCGTTTCCTTGGCTGGTTTTGAACTTGTAGACTCAAGCATTCCTACTGTCTCAGCCTTCCAGGTAGCTGGTATTTTAGGCATGTTCCACTACATCCAGCTCCCTGTGTATTTTTGTACTAAAGATAAGACTCAACTTTTATTTTGAGCCAAGGCCTTGCTGTATAGCTCAGGCTAGCCTCAATGTGAGATTCTTCTGTCTCAGCCTCCCTAGTGCTTGGAATATAGATATGAGCCAATATGCCCAGTTTAAGACTTGATATTTGAAATTTTAAAAATTTTATGGACAATTACTAAAGATTACTAAGGATTTCCATGTTACTGAGAAAGGAAAAATTTTTACACATTAGATTATAACTTAGTTACATTGTTCTTTGACAAATGAAGAGATTGAAAATTAATTTGTAAAATTAAAAAAATTTTGTTTTGTTTTTTTTCTGTGGTACTGGGGATCGAACTCCAGTCCTTGTGCTTGTGAGGCAGGCTCTGGAACCACTGAGCTAAATCCCCAGCCCTTAAAATTTAAAATTTTTGATATTTTAAATTAGAAAGTATATAGTGATTATACTGACATATTCCTGACTTGTCTGTGTATATATAGAAGAGTATAGGACATTTGAGGTAATGTAAAACTGAAAAGAAAGTTATTTTTAACCCTAAGAGAATGAGCCTGATAACTTGGCAGAAAGCTGAAATCTTAGCACAACTTGGATGAGTTTTCATTCAATATGTATACAGTTGCATGTGATTTATTTTATTTTAAATGGTACCATAACTATTTGGCCCTGAGTTTTTTAAATGCAGAGGCAGATTGTATTGTTTTTAAAAATATGAAAGTTTCATTTTATATTTTTGTACAGGTTTTTCAAATAAGTTTGAAGAAAGTGAAAACATTGGGTTCTTGAAAGGTAAGTTCAATGTTTTTGTAGTAACTTTAAAAAATGCAGAAAACTTACATAGTTTAGTTTAGTCTAATTCTAATTTATTTATATCCAATGTTATGAAGCAATTATATCTGAAGCCCTAGCAGGGATATTTTCTGACTTGTAGATGAATTCAGGCATCCTAATGTGGCCTCTTGACCCCTGCCTCAGTAATCTATGAGGTACAACTTTTGAATGCTGTGTTACTTTGAGAAAAAGGGCATAAGTAGAAGAAAGAGCAAATCAAGAAGAAAAATATATAAACTCAGTCCGGGACCATTTTCATTCTAAGAGAAAGATTCTTCTTCTTCTTTTTTATTTTTTAAATTTGGCTTTTGAGACCAGGTCATATTATAGGTAGCCCAGGCTGGCCTTGACATTTTTTTTTTTTTTGGTACTGGGGATTGAACTCAGGATCTTGTGCTTCTGAGGCAGGCAGTGGAATCACTGTGCTAAATCCCAGGCCCTGGCCTTGAACTTTTGATCCTTCTGTCTTAGCCTCTTGAGTGCTTGGAGTATAGACATGTGCCATTGCACTTGGCAAGAAAAATTCTTAAGAACTAGAAATATTTCTGTCATATGTACTAGCATTCTGTTTTGGAGTGATACAGAGAATGATGACAATAGAATAATATCATCAGGAGATAGACTGCAAAAGAAAAAAAAATCATTGCCAAATCCTTAGAACTTGCATTATAAAAGCATCCCTGGTGATTGTGCTACTCTTTGTTTGGTAACCATTGATCTGTGGGATCTTTATAATGCAATATGCTTTGGCTTTCCAGACTTTATGTCCCTGTGCTGCTTCCTTCTAATTGAATAAAAGTGGAACACATTGCTTAGTTTTTCTAGGCAGCAGTTACCTATTCTATAGGATGGAGAACATCCATTTTTAGATTTCAGACTACGTGAGAATTCACATAAAAGCCTAAAATGTAGTACTAAATACCTTTGTTAAATACTTCATAAACACCATCTGTCTGTCTTCAAATGTTTCAGTCTTGGGCTGGGGATATAGCTCTATGGTAGAGTGGTTGTCTAGCATGTACAAGGCCCTCGGTTAGATCCTTTATCACACACACACATAGACACATATACTTATTTGAGGCTTGATCTTACACTCTTTTCCATATCAAAACCCAAACTAGACTTGATCGCCTGCAGACTATTTTGAAATAAGGTTGAATTTTAATGTGTCATATAAGATATTTTCTCAAACTTTGCCAGTCTCATTCTTCTCTCTTTTTTCTCCTTTGTCATTGAAATGAAAACAAACATAACATAGAACTAGTTAAAAACATTTTTTTGTGTGTTTTGAGACAGGGTCCCCATTATGTAGTTAAGGCTGACTTTGAACTCACAATATAGCTCATGCTGGCCTTGAACTCTCAGTGCTTCTCCTGATATTTATGAGATGAAAATCAATCACCCTTTTAATTATTTTCCATTTCTCTTTAACTATTTCTGTTCTAATCCTCATGTTTAACTCAATATTCAAATCATTTCCACTTATCCAAAGACTTTCCACATATCACAGGTGTATTTGACAGTTTTTCATTAGTGGGATAAAATAACCAACACTTGCAACTTAAGGGAAGAGAGGCTTATTTTGGCTCACAGTTTCATAGCTGACTGCAAGGCAGAAACAGAATGGAGGAAGGGCACAGTGGAGGAAACCTATCAGCTGCCCCTATCAGCCAGGATGCAGAGAGAGAGAGAGAAGGGAGGACCCAGGGTCAAGAGAATATATCCTTCAGGCCATAACCCCAGTGACCTGCTTCTTCTACCACACCTCACCTCCTAACAGCATATTCTTCTGTGAACTCATCAGTGGACTAATCTGATAATTATGTTGTTCTCATGATCCAGTCACCTTCCAAAGCCCCAACTCTGAACACACCACACTGTGTGTGTGGGGAGTCATTTTGGATCTAAACCATAGTACCAGGTGACGTTTCCAGAGATGACAAAAGATATCATATGAATGCCAAAATTAGTTTGTCACAGCACTAAGTTAAAACTTTTCCTCAGAGTGGTCTGCTTTCTTTCTTTTGGTCTACTTTTTTGTTTTCATTCTTAGTTTCCCTAAAAGAAAAAACAACAACAACAACAAAAAACAATGTAGAGGTCAAATTCTTTGATTCTCAAGCCCCTGATGATGTTTTGAGAGATCATGGTAGAAGCTTTTGTTTACACAAAAATTGTGTTTGTGATTTTTTTTTCCTGTTTCTTTTTTCCCCCTGAGCTAGTATACTGTAGTAATAAGGAAATCAGGTTTTGGAATTGGACACCCTAGGTTTGAGACTTAGATTCTCCTCTTGGCAGTTGTGTTATGTTGAAGATATTTAACCTTTTTGTATTTCATTTTCCCTACTTATAAAATGAGGCTTATATCGACTTTATAAGAATTTTGTGGCGATTTAAAAGGTGACTACAGGACTGGAAATAAGGCTCTGGGTTTGATCCTAATCCCTAAAAACAAAAAGAAAAATGGATATGGTGACATCTTGTCACTCATGGGCTGGTGTCAGAGGACCACTAAGCTCAGGGTAGCTGGGCAACATAGACAGACCTGTCCAGAAAAGAAAAAAGTGTATTTAGAATAATGCCAAATGCATACTACATTGTGTATGTGTTACTATTTTTATATTGTATAATTAACCTTACCTGATAATGTGATCATTATCTTATTTCTCTTTGTGCTTGGCTTTATTTTCTAGCTCTGTAGAGATTATATTCTTTTTTTTATACAATAACTTTATTTTGAAATAGTTTGAAATAATTCATTTGACAAAAAGTGGTGCAGTTTTCGTGTACTTTTCACCCAATTTTTAACATCATTATTCTCTTTTTACTTCCCAGGGTGGTCAGAATAACTAGAGGTTTTAGGGAAATGATTGGTCAAAGATAATGTAAGACTACTTTGTCCTTGTCAGGTTCCAAGTTAATCAAAAGAATTTTTTTCTTGAATGCAATAGATGTTAACTATCATAATTTCAGGGCCAACTTTGAAAAATTATTTTTTTTTCCTTCTTAGCTGCCTTATATTAAATCTTGTTTTCAGGAAAGTCTTGTTTTAGATGACTCTTCAGAAATGTCTGTCTACTATGCTTCAAAAAAAGGGCCTGCAACTAGACCTCTGGGTCATTGTATCAGTAGACTGGTAACGTTACACTGAAATTTAACATACAGCCTATAAGCTGTTTGGTCACTTCATGTCATTACTATAATTTAAGGTCTCAGATATTAAAATTAATGACATGTACAAAGAGCTCTTGAAACCATCTCTGAATTTCCCAGATTGACTTCATTGGAATCTTCTGGAAAGCTTTACATTATATTGATATAGAACTTTTACATTTTATTGCTCATTTCTTGCTGTCACTCTGCACTTTAAGGATATATTCTGAGAGGGGGCTGGGCATCTCTTTTTATGCAACTCTCCAGATAAGTTGTAGACTACCTTCAGTGGATCGATCCTCATATCATATCACTGTTTAGAAACCCTGGTAATGTACTTTAAAAGTCAGGGTTGGGTGAATAAAGGTTTGCATATATAAGAAAGCATTGATGCCTTAGAGTTATTAAGAAGAATATATGGTAACATTATCATCATGTGTTTCTAATGGTCTGTGGATCAGATTTGAGAACAGTTGATTGCTTAATAGTTTAGATGTTTCTGAAACCATGGTCAGACAGACATTTATAAAATTCTTATTTTTTGGGCTTGTGTTGCCTGTGATAGCACTTGGCAATATAGTGGGTTCTCAGTTTTATACTTAACATTTAATATTTTAGACAAATTAGGTATTTTGTATAGGGAATCAACTTTGAGTAGGGTCTTTATATTTATTAAATTTCAATAATTAAAAAGTTTATATTTTAACTTATTAAAATATTTTGTTTTATTTTCTTACTAGTTTATCTTGTGACAGTACTATTCATTAGATCTTATGTCTTTAGAGTTTATTACGGATGATATTCACTTGTTAAATTTTTATTCAAGAATCTAATAATGACTGTGAAGATAATCAAATACGGAACAGAGGGTTTTCCAGGAAAAGTGGTAAGGACCATGTTTTAGAACAATTTGTAATTAAGATAGATACTAAACTGACAAAACTGATTTTGGAAGTAAAAAATTCTGATTATGAAACTTTTAAAGAAAAATACTTGGGCATATATTTCCTGCCTTTAATACCTAACTTAATATTCAGTAATTGCCATTTCTTTCTGACGTTTGTGAATTTTTTTCCCCTTATGACCTCAAGAATATGCTATAAATTATAGAAAAGAGATATTGTGAATTTTTACTAGTCACTATTTAGACAAAATGGAGATATGTTTGTAAAATTAGAAATTCTGGGGAAATAAGGAATTCTACACTTTTTTATTCAAGTGTAGCCAGTAGTATTTTACCATATTCTGTTCATTCTAACTATTAATCTGAGGTGAGATGATGTAGAAATTATCATGCATATTTCTCCATTATAGCTGAAAACATGTTAAAATAGCAACAAAATCCACAAAAAACTATAATGAAATTATTATTAAATTTCTATAGAAGTGCAAATCTGTGATAAAATGACCTAATTTTGAAACTGCATGGTAGGTACACTGGTGTTTTTGCTGCAGTTTGGGAACATCCTCCTTTTTTTTTCGTTTTTAGTAACTGATTTTTAATAAGGAGATTTTAAAAGAAGAGACATACTGAGATACTCACACAACTTGGGAGCCATTTAGGCAAGTAAATATTTATACACAAAAAGCACCAAAAATTAAAAATCCTCAAATTTTGAGAGAATGGTGTTCAAGTTTTTGATATGCATTTGTACATGAGAAAACAAGTACGGTGGATCCTTGACTTACTAACTCAGTTCATTCTTGAGGCCTGCTTCTAACTCAGGTTGGTCAGTTGAAGGCTCAGGCTCCTCTAAACAGCCTTCAAAATCTCTATCCTGTATACAGGCAGATCTCAGTGTCCTTAGGGGAGACAGTGGCCTAGGATTTCTCACACAGGCAAGGATGTTGTAAATGGAACATCCCATTAAGTGGTAAGCTGATTAACAGCACACCTTCCTTTAGGAAGCTAGCTAGTACTTCTGTCTGGACTTCAACAGTACCTTGAATCTTACTGTAATTTCACAAAGTAGTAGAGAATGTTTAAGAAAAAAACGGGCTCAGCTTTTAGCTTTTTTTTGTGATGGTTGTGGAGATTGAAACCATGGTCCATGCATGCTAGACATGTGTTCTACCACTAATCTACATCCCCAGCCCTTTTTCTTTTAGATTTTGTTTTAAGACAGGATCTTGGTAACCTGAACTTGAACTTATGATTTTCTGCAGCCTCCTGAGTCCTGAGATTGTAGGGGTGCATCATGCACCTAGCTGCTTTCCTTTTTCTTTTTAACAAGCAGTTTTGGACACAGTATTGAGAAAACATTACCCACATTAAAACATCCCTAATTGTCATCTGGAGAATAGCAGATATCTTCCTATTAAATTTAAATCATTTCATGCTTATATAAATGAGATAGCCAAGATCTATTTGCAGTTCTGTGTGTGTGGTTCTGACTTATAGATAAGTGAAGAGTGGTTAGCAGAGACATAGCCATCCTTACTTCTATTTTTTGTAGAAACATTGGAGAGTAGAAAGTTAGCACACAGTGGTCACTCAGTAAATATGTGTGTATATAAGTTTATATTGCAATATGCCATAACATAGTTGTACATGTCATAAGTATATAACTCAGTGGTTTTCTCACACACTGAACACACCTGACTGCAGTGTGTTCACCAGCATCCAGGTCTAGAAATGGAAATTACCAGCACATCAAAAGCCTCTTGCATGCCTGTTTTCATTAATACCATTCTACTCCTGTAGGTTTACCTCTGTTATGACTTCTTTATGTTTTTGTACTCAGTATAAAGGGAATTATATGTGGTGTTTTAAATTTTTATTAGTACATATTTGTAGTACATTGCAATTATATTCATCATGGGGAGTTGGTACATATAGATGACGTTTCTCAATGCCTTTTTTAAAAACTCCTTCCCCTCTCTCATCCTCCCTTCCTTCTTAGACCCTTTCTTTCATATATATATAT
>NW_022900913.1:41201217-41237056 GCF_012274545.1 Fukomys damarensis
ACTCCGGTCCTTGTGCTTGCAAGGCAGGCCACCGAACCACTGAGCTAAATCCCCAGCCCCCCATAATAATCACATTTCTTGTAGACTTCGTGTGTGTACACAGCACTTCACAAAACCCAATCCCTTTTCCTGCCCCTCCCTCCCCTTTCCATCTTTCAGTTCCCTTTCCATATGCTAAAGATTAATCTCACTATTTCCTTCTTCCTACTGTCTGTTCTTTTTTTTTTTTTTTTTTTTTTTTTTTAATCAGGTCCTTGCGCTTGCAAGGCAGGCCACCAAACCACTGAGCTAAATCCCCAGCCCCTCTACTGTCTCTTCTTTATTTTGCAATTTATACATTGGGGTTCTTATTAAGAGAAACCATGCAATATTTAAGCTTCTGTGTGTCTGGTTTACTTCACTTAATAGTCTCAAGATGCTTCCATTTTCCTGCATATAACTCGTTTATTCTTCTTTATGGTAGAGCACTACTCTATTGTATATAAATACCACATTTTCATTATCCATTCATCTGTTGATGGACATTTAGGCTGTTATGAATTGTGTTGCTATAAATGTGGATATGCATGTATTACAGTAATATGATGTCTTTAAACCTAGTAGGGGAATAGCAGGATAAAATATTTTTAGTTTTTTAAGAAGTCTGTATATTGATTTCCATAGTAGTTGTACCAGTTTACACTCCCACCAAGAATGAAGAAGTCCCCCTGCAGCCTCCTACATTTGTTATTATTTGATTTCCTGCATATAGCTATTCATTCTGGAGTGAGATGGAATATCAGTTGTTTTAATTTGCATTTCTCAAATGGCAAGTGATGTTGAGCATTTTTTTGTGTATTTATTGACCATTTGTATTTCTGTAAGAAGTGTCTTTTCATCTTAGAAGTTTATTTTCTAATTGTGTCTTTAAATTTGAGGAGTCTTAAGTTTTTTTGAATTTTTTATATATACTAGATACTAGTCCCTTGTCAGTAGTAGCTGGCAAAAATTTTTCTCATTCAGTAGGTTGTCTCTTCATCCAGTTTCTTTGGTGTGCAGATGCTTCTAAATTTGGTATGATCCCAATTGTCAATTCTTGGTATTATTTCTTGTGCACTTAAGGTATTGTTCAGAAGGTCTTTACCTATACCTGTATTTAAGAGTTTTAGCTCTTTTGTCTTCCAGCAGATTATTTCTGTTCCAATATTTAGACCTTTGATCCATTTTGATTTTATTAATGCATAGTGAGAGGATATGGGTCTAGGTGACATGCAGAAAGCCAGTTTTCCCATTTATTATAGAGGCTGTCTTTACTCCAGTGAAGGTTTTTGGCTCCTTTGTCAAAGATAAGGTAACTGAATATGCCTGGAGTTCTTTCTGCATCTTCTATTCTGTTCCATTGATCCACAAGTCTTTTTTTTCTCCAATACCATGTTGTTTTTATCACTGTAGCTTTGTAGTATAATTTGAAGTCTGGAATTGTGATGCCTTCTCCCTTACACTTTGTTGATCAGACTAGCTTTTTGGACATTTTCCTATTGGGTGCTTTTATTTTTAATTTTTATTTGTAAATAAAGTATACAAAAAGTTGCAAAAGTAGTATGTATAGCTCCTGTATGACATCTGTGTTGGGGGTCTTTTGATGAATAGAAATTAGTCATTTTAACTGTTAACTTACTGTTTGTATGGTTGATGCTTTTCTTTTTGGTCATGTTCAAGAACTCTTTCCTGCCTATAAGGCTATGAAGATACTATTTTTGTTTTAGAACCCAGGACTTTCACAAAAAGCTACATCCCTAGCCCTTTTTTAAAATCTTGAGACAGGTCTTGCTAAGTTGCTGAGTTGCTCAGGCTAGGCTTGAACTCCCAGTCCTCATGCCTTGGCCTCTCAGAGTGCTGAGTATAAGGGTTTGTGCCACCTATTACTTAACTTGTTTTTATTGGCTGAATTGTATTTCAGTGTGTGTGTGTGTATACATTTTGTTTATGGTTCAGCTGATGGACAGTTGGATTGTTTTCACTTTGGCTGCTACCACTAATGTTGCTATAAAAATTTGTGTACACTTTGAGTTATAGTTAGGTAATAAACTCAGGCATAATGTGCAATAAACATAATTATAAATTTACTTTTAATTTTATTTCATTTAAATAATAGTCTTTTAAAATAGGCTTATTTACTGTCAAGTAGCATGTCTAGGACTTTTACTTTTATTGATCATTATTTTTAGATGCAAATAGTGCAGTTTCAAAATGCATAAACTAAACATTCTCAGTTTCCTGCTTATTTGACATTTAGGTTTGGAATTGACCTGATTTTGCTTTAAGTGCAATCAATTTTATTTTAAGTATTTCTATTGATATTTTTGGTTTTCAACTGAATTAAAGAAACTGGATAAAGAAGATGTGGTTTCTCTATAAAATGGAATATTACTCAGCCATAAATAATGAGAAAATAGATTCATTCATAGGAAAATGGATACATATTGAAGATATACTCCTAAGTAAAATAAGGCACACATGTGTAAATACCAAATAGTTTCTCTTGTGTGAATAATCTGCAATAATACAGAAGATCCTAATAAGATTACTGACATTTAGAAATGGGAAGAAAGGAGCTAAAGGTGTAGGGAAGGTGGGATGGGTAGGGGAAGGGTAATAAGGGAAAAGAAAAAAATGTGAGATAATGAAAAGATGGAAATAAAGTGTTTGTAGATGGGGAGGGGAGGAGGGGGTGAAGGGAGGGCAGGGACAAGGGGAAAAAATGAGAACCAAGACTTGTCTTGTAGAGGTACAAATTCCCAACAATGAATGTAACTGTACTGTATCCCTAAAATGTACCAATAAACTCAATTAAAGCTGAAAAAATATGAATTACTTCTAACAGAAAATGAGATTTTATATATGCCTACCTATTTTGATTGAGGTGTTTTCTGTTTTCTACAGAGAGCAATTATAAGCCTAGGATTTATTTAATCCTTTTGTAGATTGTACAATAGTTAATAGTTTGTGTCTTTTCAATGTTTTAGTCAAGCGATACTTTTACTCATTTTTTAGTTTTAATTTACAAAATAAGCAATAGGTTTTTCTGATTATTAGACCTGTCTATTAATATTGTCATACTATGGCTGGGGATTTTTTAGCTCAGTGGTTCCACCACCTGCCTTGCAAGTGCAAGGTCCTGAGTTCGATCCCTGGTATCCAAATAAATAGATAGATAGATAGATAGATAGGTGTAGTAGAACATTTATAGATCAATTGTGGCTTTTCCTTTTGGTAGCTGTTAATATATTCATGATAGGGACATAATTTGTCTTATTGCCAGGAAACTGATTTGAATTCATTCATTTCCTCTGACTTAAACCATCAGTGGTACATGTGTGAATATCGGAGTGGATGGCTGTTACTGCTTCTCAGGGGTGTTTGATTACTGTAATGCAAAGAAGGATGTTGCTTTAGCAGACCAGATGTCATATTATAGTTCCTTAAGGAAAACATTAAAGTGATATAAAATTATAATACAGCTAATTTGTGGTATAGAAGTTGTAAATGTGTATTATATATAGCAGCAGTGGTGTGCTTAAAAGATTTTTGTGTTAAAATTTTTTCTGTAAACTATTATTTGAATTTAATGAAGTTTGTTGATTACTATAATAATTTTTTGAATTTTGAATATTGAATGTTTATAAAAAGCTAAACATTTTTCAACATCAACTCTTATTTGGTGTACAAAGTCAAAAAAATAACAGAAATAAATTCCTGTATGAACTACAATGAAAATACCAATGGCACTCTACAGAAAAATCATCTTCAAATTGTCACACCTTAGGCAGTCTTCACACATGACAACAGCATGTTCCCTGTACACGTATCACTCACACTGACAGCACATGTAAATTTTACTTTCCTGGCATTTTTGTAGGAAAAAAATCTTGCTGGTCTTTCTGTTTTGTCAGGAGATTCTTAATATATTACACAATGTGTCAGTAACAGGAACATAAAATATATAAAGTATTAAATTTTTAATAAGTATGCATTTAGAATAACCAAAATTTTCACATCAGCTATATACTTGATTATGAAACCTACAAGATAGCATCAGAAATAAATTCCTATGGGAACTACAATGAAAATAGCAATAGAACTCTATAACAGAAATACTTTAGTTGTCACACCCAATGCAGTCCTCACAAATGACAAATGCTTGTTCTATGCTCACGTCTTACACTGACAGCACATGTGCTTAGCTTTTCTTTCCTATGTGATGGGCCATTCTTGTTACCTTTCTTCCTGTTTTGTTAGGAGCTTCCTACTGTGTTGTACAATGTGTACATAGCAGGAAAATAAGGTATCAATAAAAGAAAATATCAAATATATAATGAGTGCTTAGAATAGAAATCAGCATTTTCATATTAGCTGTTTACTTGCTTACCAAAATTAAAAGATAACATCAGAGATAAAAACCTTTACAAACAAAAGTCTACCACAGAAATAATCTTTGCTTCACCTGTCACACCCAAGACAGTTTTTACACATGAAAACTACATGCTCCACACACAAGTATTGCTTACATAGCATGTATGTTTTGTTTTTTTCTGTCCTTTCTTGTAGGGCACAGTTGACATCTTTTTGGTTTTCCTGTTGTCTTTGGAGGTGTTTGTGATTCTGTGCCTGCCTCTTCACCTGTCAGCTCACCATTGTGCTCTGTAATTGTTTTGCAGAGTTCCCTGGGCAGAAACATTTTGTGTTTCCTCTGCTGTAAATGATCTCTTATGGGTTCCAGTCCCAATCCTCTTAAGAAAATTTCTCCATGGTATTTTGCACTTGTTATTTTCTGTGTAAACTATCAAACTATTTATGCCATACATGTTTAGGATTGAGTAAAACACAACCATTGGCCAGTGCCTTGTGTTTTGAGTGACATCATATTTTCTGCATAACTCATCAACAACATCTACTCTGCCTTTGGTTTTGTTGTAGAAAGTTTCCATATCTGGTTTCTGTTTTGCCAAGGTTTCCCTATTAATACGTCCATTGTTGAGCAATGTTGACATCAGTGGTACCAGTTTGTTTTTCTTTGCCATATATGAGGTTAATGCAAAGATTGTACTCTGTAATTCTTTGTTTTGAAATTGTAACATTTCATTTGAAATTTCTGCTTTGTTGTTGAGCACAGTTCCTATGCCAGTCAACTTCTGCTCTATTAGCAAGCATAACATCAATTGCAAATTGGTGAACCAACTGACAAATGTCACATTCCAGTTAGTTTGGGAGAGGGAGTAACAAGTTTGCTCACAACATCATTTAGTTTATTGCTATATGAATAAGGACCTGGTGGCTGAGTTCCAGGATACATTTCTAAATTGAAAGCATAATCAGTCTTTGCATCTTCTTTGCATCTAGAAGAGCATATGTTTTTATGCTATATTTGACCCATCATTTTTCAAGAAGTCTTACATTCCTGTCATTACCATGAGACATTCCTGTTAAGCATAGCAGATCTATGAATGCATTCAGTTCAGCTGGTGAGGTGTCATAATAAATACATTTTGAATGTGGCTGTTGGTGCATACAGAATGTTTTACCTGTATTTCAGCCTTTGTGTATCTCACAACATCGTGTAGTATTTCGTCTGTTACAATTTCCAACATTGAAGGGCAGTGCTGGCATTCTGTTCAGTAGGCTTCATTCTTGCCAACATCCTCTCTATATTTTTAGACCTAGTGCTAACACTGGGTTGTTCCATTTGGTTGCGTGACCATTTTGCAACATTTCAAGTAGTCCAGTATGCATTCCCATTGCTGTTTTCTTTGTCATCTGAATCAAGGAGGTCTGCATTCCCTGTACGTGTATCAATCCTTGCTCAATTTCACTGTCACAGGAACTTTGGCTCACATGGCCAACCTAAAAATCATTATCATCTTCATTATCCATGCATGAGTACTCCAATGATTCACTTTTGACCTCCTCAAAAACTTGCAAATTTTATTTTTCACTGAATTGGAGTACTTCTACCAGAAAAAATAAAAAGAAAACCTTAGATTAAAAACAAATCCTAAATGGACAGAAATTTAGCACTGAGCATTTCATGGGTAAAACTACCCTGTTGTTGCTTTGCAGCTCCTGTACCCCTTGCTGTTCACCTGCAAAGTGGGTGAATGTACAGATAGATGGGTTTTTAGTTTTCCCAGGTGCATCTACAGATTCTGCTGATCTTAGTGGATGTCCTCCAAAGTTTATTTCAGTTTGATGAAGTTTAGTCATGTTTAGCATCTGTGCGATGTGGAACATCTGTTGTTAGTTGGCAGCTTTGCAGGATAATGTCTGTAGGTTCATCTTTATCAGCATTGTTTGAGGCTCTGATTTTAAGAGGAATATCTTCTGTGGCTTACAATTAGCTGAGATAATAATGCTATGTAGTGACTGGAAAACTGCCCTCTTGAATATTTCACTGGTATATGCCGCCAAGTCTTTGCACAGATTGCACCAAATTTTGTGCTTGATCATGAAGAGTGGGATTTTTGCATCAAGAGGGCTTGAGGACAGTTACAAATTGTCCATAAATTAAGTCTTCTTTTGATGTTCTTAAATCAGTAATTAGCAGTTCAGTAGTGATGTCCTGTCCCAGGGTTATGTATATCTGAAATACAAGAAACCTCTGGATCACCCCATAGATTTGCTTATTTTCCTTTTGTAATTGAATTTTGTTTGACTGCTACCTTGCAGAAGAAACACAAATTTTTAAAATTTCTTTATCAGACTCTTTCCAAATCAGAGGACTGCCAAGGATCTTCCATTTTTCTGCAGGAGTTTTGCCCTGAGAAATAAAGATTTCAATAAATGCACCTCCTTGGTACCCATTTTTGAACATTCCTGCCAGGCCCAAGGCTTAGAAGACTCAAGGTTTGGGGTCGTCAGGCATGCGCAGCTGGACCCTAATGATTGAAGTCCATGGTTGGGAATCCCGACCCCCAAGGGTGGGAAGCACCACTTGGTAGGATCTTCTCAGACCCTGGCCTGGGTCATCTACACCAGCAGCTGCCCACCGGCACCATCTCAGCCCCTGCTTCTGAGCTGGTGAGGGTGCAGCTGCTTGAGCCAGCTCAGGGCAGTCCCCAGGGAGTGACTTTGTGTGTAACCCACTTGTCCTGGCATGGGGTGGCACTGGCATAGACAACTGCCTTCCTGCCAAGAAGCAGAGTGTTCCCTATTGTAATAATTTTTAATTGATGTGAATAATATTAATATTTAGAAATTCCCAATAATATATTCATATTCAAGCAACTAACTAGACTGTCCATTTGTAGACTTTTATTAGTGAAAAGACCAACAAAAATGGTTAGATATGTTTGTACTGTCAGTGGTACAAGCTGCTCAGGGAGAGTCATGCATGTACCAATGGTGGTTCAAGCCAGTGGGAACATGTTAATGCCTTCTACAGTGTTTGCTTATAGTCATTGAGTTGTGGAGAATGTAAATTAAATTTGGTTACTATGTTTTCCAAGCTTTCTTTATTACTACTCTTATGTGTTATTCTTGTCTGTGTATTTTAATATTATAGGCTATCAAGATGGAAATGATGCAGAAGCTTCAGGGCCATCCAGAAGAGGTGGAAGAGGTAGTTTCCGAGGTTGCCGTGGAGGATTTGGCATAGGAAGATCAAGTTAGTAGTGTGTTGCAAATGGTGTGGTTCTGTTAAGAAGGAAATGATTAAAAAAGACCACTGTCACATAAAGTGAAGATTAAATTTATTAACACAGTGGCTGATACAAATGAATAATTGACATTGTATATAACATTTTTAGTCACATAATTGTATATTGGTTAAGTTGGAAGAATTAACTTTTCTCAGAAGTTTGTGTGCCTCAGTTTTTAGTATATATATGGTTAAGTGTTTTGGAGCCTTGCTAATGTAGCTGATATTATTAATAGCTGGCCTTTCATATGGCTTTTTACCATAAATTCCACCAACCATCATTCTTAGATGTGTACTCTCTTCAGAAATCAGTTCAAATGCATGTATCTCTTACTTAGAAGGACAGATTAATGGTTTTCGATGCTAGAAACATCAATGAGTTTGTAATAATACATGTATAAAAGGTTAGTAAATTGTTCCTTTTTTAAAAAACTGATGTGATCTGAAGGATTCTATGTAGAGCTGATTAGGTTAGATTTGGCAGTAGAGCAAGGGTGCTATTCTGGACAATAAGCAGTATGATGCAGTGTGAAGTTTCTGGGGGCAGTAAGTGCTACTTTTGGGAGGAGATTTATCTTTTGCTTCTATTTTGGCATTGTATTGGCTCTAACTTATTTTATAAAATAGTTTTAATAAAACAAGGAACTGGTAATTGATATGCATAATTTATAGAGAAATTCTTTGTGTGATACTTAGAAAAGTACTCATTGTGATTCTTTTTAAAACTATTGTACCCAACATCTTTTAATTTCTGACACTATTAACTTTACTGAATAATGAAAAGCTTCTTAAAAGTAACATAATCTAGTTTTACTTTTTCCAAATAAAGATAATGAATGTGACCAAGATGAGAGAGCACAGCGCACTGGTGGCCTTTTTGGTTCTAGAAGAACAGCAGTAAGTGGTACAGGTGAGAAATAGAATTAAGAATGTATATTATTCACATATGTTTTTATCACTGGAATTAGCAAACTTAATATATAGATATTTAAGTATGTTAGGTAGTGATTTTACTTTCTTATCTAGATCTGTAGTCAAAAATATATGAATAATTTTGCATTCTCTGTAAAATTTGTGTATTGTAAATTACTTTTTCCATGTTTTTTGCCAGTTAATTTGAGGTGTGAATTACAATTTTAAGTGGTGAAGGAAAATGAAGCTTATTCTGCTTTCAAAGAATGGTTTCTGAGGTAGAAATTAATTTGAAAAGAAAATGAAATAGAACACAGGTATTGATGAAAAAATTCAAGTAAGATTTAAATTACAAAAACAGAATGAAGGATCTAGAGAGGCTAAGTAATTACTTTATATTGATAAAAAGATAGCTGTATAGTTTATGTGCTTGAGGGAGATGAGTGTTTTCGCTAAATATTTTGCAAACAATGTCGTCCAGGTAATGGTGACACTTACCGCAGCAGAAGTGGCAGTGCACGTGGACGAGGTAAGTTCTTAATTGATTAACCTCTCTGAGGCTAAAGTCACTGAAACTTGAATTTAACTTTGAAATTCGATAACTATTACTACTTTTAAAAACTGAGTAGTATAAATCTATATAGCCAATATTGGAAAGATCCTTGATAATCTCCAGTTTATTTCCTTTTCAGTCTAGCACTTTTATCAGGAATTGTATACTATAGATATTTTAGTACATGCACTGAGTCTTCATTTACACTAAGTAAAAACTGAAATTGTCCAAAATTTACCAGTAAATAACTGTTTAACACAAAAGTGGGTTACTGTGCAGATGTTAAATATTGAGATATATTTGTATGTACAAATCATTGTGAAAAAGTGTTTCTCATCATAGGATAATTATTTGGTCTAAGGGATAAAGTTCAATATATGTGGGCCAGGGAGTTAGCTCAGTGGTGCACTGCAGCTGCCTTGCAAGCGCAAGGTTCTGAGTTCGATCTCTGGTACCGCAAAAATTTTTTTTCAATATGTGATTTGTTAAAAAAAAATAAGTTCAATATATGTGATTTGTAAATACTTAAGTATAATATAAAAGTTAAAATGCTTTCCAGACTAGTAAGCCAGTAAAGCTTGTTTGATATCTTCACAGATTGTTAATTATTATTATTTTGAGAGTGGCGACAGTGCCTCTTCCTTCAGCTTGTTGGATGCTTTAATACAGAAAAAGCTTTTTTAAAGATGACCTAAACCTTAGGTCTGGGGATATGGCTCAGTGGTAGAGCACTTGTGTACCATATGCAAGGCCCATATTGTTTGATCTCCAGTATCATAGTAAAATAAAGTCACAAGCTAGTTAAGTCAAATCTTCCACAAATATTAACATCTTACAAAGAGGATTTCAAGACCTGTGGAAATAAAATCAAGAAAATTATTGACAGGCCATATGTAAAAAATGTGGTATCTGATTAGCTTTTATATCTACTATAGTCATAGTACCTGAAAGTGGCAGAATAGATAATTAGTTATCTAAAAACAAAAACAAGCTATAAAGTGAGCCTCTGGAGTTCTTGTATTATAGGCATGTGCCACTGTACCTGGACAACAACCTACAATTCCAATTTTCGAGAGAAGGAGGAAGGTGGCCAGCTCCAGAAAAAGAGAATTCGCTTTTCCTCTGCCTTTTTGTTCTGTCTATCTCTTGGCAGATTGAATGCTGCCTGCTCATGTTCCATGAGGGGGGAATCTTCCTTCTTGTCTGCTGATTCAAATGTCAGTATTTTCTGGAAATATTTTCATAGGTGTAACCAGAAATAATGTTGATAGTTGTTATCTATGTATTCCTTAATCTAGTCAAGTTGACACTTAAAATTAACCATCAGAACTAGCATCTGACAGTTTGGATTTAGGACAGGCTACCACCATTGTAATTGAGAGATTCATTGTATCTAAATTGTACAAACACTATAGTTATGCTTATATTTGCTTACTCCTGGGAGTCTGGAATTTTGTTATGGTATGTTCTAGACAGCAAGGGCATAATGATAATTCTGGGCACTAATTCTCTGATGTACTCTGGTAGATAACATTTAACGTCTACTGCACAACTCTGTAACTCCAGGGTGAGAAGATGCTTGGAAGCTTGTGTCTAGTTTTCTCTCTGGGCTTTGTTGCATGTTCTTTTCCTTCTTGCTGATTTTGCTCCCTGTTCTTCCATTGTATTGTACCATAGTCATGAATACGACTATATTGTGAGTCTCGTGAGTTCTCCTAGTAAGTTACAGACTTAAAACCATTGATAGTCTTAGGGATCTCCAACCAGACTGTTAGTTTGTTTTAGAAAATATATTCCTTTACTAGTCACAGAAAAGATATAACAGCTTAAGAAAAATATAGTAATTTAGAATAGTCTTACTTGCCATAAAGCGGCATTTTGGTACTAAGAAAACTTAAAATATGTAAGACACTATTATTTCTTTTTTTGTGTTTTAGGTACTAGCTATCCAGCCCAGGGCCTTGTACTTGCTAAACAAGTACTTTACCACAGAGCTGTGTACCCCAAGTCCTTAAGATTCTGTTTACTTTTACTTATTTTACCTTATGTAGTATTATTTGCAGGAAGGGACTTTAAAGATGCCTGTTCATTTTGAGAAATTTTCTGCTTAGAAGACAACCAGTGAAAGTAAAGACACAATTCTTGACTGTTGCTATGAATTTCTTTAATAGGTGGTTACAAAGGTTTAAATGAAGAAGTAATAGCAGGCTCTGGAAAGAGTAAGTTTTACTTTAGGTAAAGTATTTGATTTTGTATAAAAAACAAGTTTCTTTTACCCCTTAATTTAAAAAAAAATCTCTTTTTGATCTCCTTTAAGATTCTTGGAAGTCAGAAGCTGAAAGAGGAGAAGGTGGTGATATTCAAGGTATATTAATGTTTTTATGGTCCAGATGAATGTATATTGCATTCACTAAAAATGTGAAATGTTTAAAAGAAGTGTTAGTTATGTTTTTAATTTTTAAAAGATTGAATAGTAAAAAAATTAGTTATAAGCAGTGGAAAGTTCTACAATATTTAAAACTTGATTTTTGTCAATTTTCATGTGTTTTCTTAGTTTTTCTTCTAGTCTGTGTAACACAAATTGTTTTTTAATTTAAATTCCAAGGGCCAAAAGTGACTTACATACCTCCACCTCCACCAGAGGATGAGGACTCTATCTTTTCACATTATCAGACAGGCATAAACTTTGACAAATATGACACTATTCTTGTTGAAGTTTCTGGACATGATGCACCACCAGCAATTCTGGTCAGTATATTGTTTCTGTATTAATACATAGCAAACTTTCATTTAAAAATATTTGGTATATTTATTTAAGTTTATACCAACACAAAAATTCATTTTTAGTGTTTGGTGGGAAGGTTTAGTCTTTGGAAGTATAGAATTAATTGCTTTGTATTGCTGCATTTTATTCCAGTTCCCAATACCAAAATGGAAACTTTATTTAAATTTGTTAAAAAAGGATTTTTTTCCCTAGAGTTTAAAGATGTTTATATCCTAAGTATGTGAGAAAAATATGTTTTGGGGAAATACATTTTCTAAGGAGAGTTAGGAGAACTTTCTGTCTCATCTTAATAATTATAAAAAGCCTTTGTTATCGATGAGAGTTTTTAATGTCTTACAGGATTTGAAGGAGCAAAAATGTTTTTAGAACCACTGTCTAATTCTATCAAGTCCTGATAAACAGTGGAGTATATTGGTAACTTTAGTATGTAAGGTGGAATGAACAAAATTTTAAACTAGCTCGGATGGAATATGTTTATAAGGTGATGTACATACAATATTTGGAATTTAATCATTACCCTTTTCTATTTTTAGACTTTTGAGGAAGCTAATCTTGGTCAGACACTTAATAACAACATTGCTAAAGCTGGCTATACTAAGCTTACTCCTGTGCAGAAATATAGTATTCCTGTTACACTAGCAGGTCGAGATTTGATGGCTTGTGCTCAAACAGGATCTGGGAAGACTGTAAGTAATTTTTCTAAATGTATTTTGCTATATATTTAAACTGTTCTCTGTTTGCTGCTTTGTAGCTTGACTCTCTTGTTAGATAGAAGTTTTAATAGATAATTTCATTAAACTGTCATAAATATTCATGTTTTTGCTCCTGATTTTTGGTTTTATTGGGTTTTGTGTGGTGCTAAAGGAGTTTTTGAACTGTTTCCAGGATAGTGTTGTATTTCATGGATGGTTAATTTGTTTCTGAGTGTATTCAACTCTTTCTGGTATGTAGTAGTATATAAAACAAAATGATTGAAGATCAAAGCACCAGAGGTTATAAAACATGGAGAGAGGGAGAATATTTATGTAATACAGTCAATAAAATTTTGGAGTCAGAAGATGAAGAGTGAAAAATATCTGTATGCATTATACAAGGTCCTTGGTGTTAAACCAGCTTCAGGTTTGGTAATTCTAAGAGAAATATAGCACCAGGTTGGTTTTAGTGTTAATCTGGGGGGCTTGTTCAATAGGGTCCATGAGATGAGACTTCTGTTTCCAGATTGTAGTCCTGATTCATACCATTTTAATCTCTTTTTTTTTTTTTTTATACTTGGGATTCAACTCAGGACTTTGTGCTTGTGAGGCAGGTGGCTGCACCACTGAGCTAAATCTCCGGTCCTCATGCTATTTTAGTCTTAACTGGTCTCCATATGAAAATTGAAGGGACAATAGATGAATTTTGTAACATACCAGCTGATGAATGACTTAAACATGCTCTGAAGTTAAATTTTAGTAAGTCTTATTTGCTTAGGTGAGAAAAATGCAGCACAGAATTTCTTTTGTCTGATGTAACTTCAGTAGAGTGATATGTTTATTAATACAAATAATAATTTCCAAAATTTGTTCTGCCTGTAGATTCCTTTTTCTCTATCTGTGATAATTTTTACTTCTTAAAGACTCAGAGTAACTGTTAAGTACAGTAATTTGCATCAAATTATAGCTAGATGTCTCTCTATAAATAGATCTGTTTAGAACACATGGCATACTTTTCTTAAAAGACTGAAAAATATTTTGGGGGGTAACTAATTTTATCAAACATCTTATGTTGTATAATATAAAAAGAAAGACTTAAATGTTAACTTGTTGAAGCAAAAACTATTTTAATTTCTCAACCTAAAAATACCAGTAAGATGGAAGAAGAATCTCAAAGGCTATAGGGCATGAAGAATAGCTTTCCATGGGGACAAGAGTGATGCACTATAAATCTGTAAATTAGGCAATTTAACTTCTAGGCGGCTTTTCTCTTGCCGATTTTGGCTCATATGATGCGTGATGGAATAACTTCCAGTCGCTTTAAAGAGCTACAGGAACCAGAATGTATTATTGTAGCACCAACTCGAGAATTGATCAACCAGATTTACTTGGAAGCCAGAAAATTTTCCTATGGGTAAGTACATTTGGAATGCTACTTGAAATAGTTTTTCTGAGAGATTTTTTTCTTATTTATTTTGAGAAGAGCTCAGTAATAATGAACTCATGTAATTTGTAGCATTACGTGACTGAAATAATTTTTCTTAATTTTGTTTATAGAATCCTTTGTATTTTTAAAAGAAATATACTTGTTAAAATTAGATAATATGGACAATAGTGAAAATACTGATACATTTTTTCAGTACGTTTAAAAACTAAACTTGGGATATTCTGAATAATTACTCTTTTACCTATAACTTCATTATGTGGAAAACTACTTTTGCACAATTAGACCCAATTTTTTTTTGGTACCGGGGATTGAACTCGGGTCCTTGCGCTTGCAAGTCAGGCCACCGAACCGCTGAGCCAAGTCCCTGTCCCTTAGACCCAATTTTTTTTTGGTACCGGGGATTGAACTCGGGTCCTTGCGCTTGCAAGTCAGGCCACCGAACCGCTGAGCCAAGTCCCTGTCCCTTAGACCCAATTTTTAATGATTTAAAAATTGTGTGTATACATTTTATTTTTTATTTTTTGTGGTACTGGAGTGTAAACCCAGAGCTTTAGCATTTATTTCAAGGCTTTTAGCTTCTTTTAAACTTGGGTCTATTGTAAGTAGGACCATAATGAACATCTTGTCAAATAAATGTTTTTGCCTTGTCTTTTTGTTTGTTTGTTTGTTTTTGAGACGGGGTCTCACTATGTAGTTGACACTGACCTGAAACTCTATGTAGCCTAGGCTGGTCTCGAACTCAAAGCGATCCTTCTGCCTCAGCCTCCTGAGTGCTGGGATTACAGGTGTGCGCCACGACACCCGGCTGTCTTTTTTTTTTCTTAATGAGACAAAGTCTTGCTGTGTTGCCCAGCTAACTTTGAACTCTTGGGCTCAAGCAATTATTCTACCTCAGCTTCTCTAATTATTGGGACTACCAGTGTGTGCTCCTGTGCCATTATGCCTGGCTAATTTTTGTTTTAAGTATATCTGTAGATTTAAAATCAATTTTAATATTAAAAGCATGAATTTGTAAAGCTTGTATTTCTGCCAGCACTGTATGAGAAATCCAGTTCCACTACACCCTTTGCCAACATTTGGTATTATATTAGTTATCTTTTGCTACCTGACAAGTTGTCTTAAAAGCTAGTTGCTTAAAACAGTAAACATTTACTGTGTCTGTTTCTAGGAATTAAGAATTAGAGAATATATGTACAATATATTTATGTCATTTAACCCTCACTGTAGTAAATAACAAGCCATTTAAAACAGTGAGCTTATTTATTAAAACATACATTTTCCCTATTACTTTGATTCTCCTCTTCAGTTACTATTAACAGTTTCATATATATCACTGCAGAAATAGCCAGTACTCAGGAGTCCACTTCAATCCTCCATTCAAGAAATGGTAGCATATTTATTTGTTCACACCTGAGAAACTTGGTTTTTCAACAGTTAACAGTATATGTTGGAGATAATGTTTAATATAGAACAGTAGCCCTTTGAAATGAATACATTGTATGCCTTGGAATGTATGTACTATAATTTAATCTTTACTTACAAACACTTAGTTCAGTCTTTTTATACTGAAAATAATGGTGGCAGTATATGTTGCTATACATTCATCTCTGACCATTTGTGGGAACGTTTCTGAAGAATTAATTTCTAGATGTGATTTTAGTGGGTAAAAGGATAAATTTTTGTTTATAGACTAAAATTGTTCGTATCAGTGTATTCTTGAATGCTAATTAACCTATACCTAGCTGACATGGTACTCTCACTTTGTTTTGTAGTGTTACTTTTCATTTGTCATCCTTTTAAAAGTAATATTGAGCTTTTTTAAATGTTTCAAAGCTTTCGTATTTTTATTGATCATTGATTCATGTCTTTGGCTTTTTTTTTTTAATTTGACAAGGGAGCGTAGTATTGTTTCTCAGTGTTTTTGAAGAACACTTTCTCAGATAGGTTGCAAAATATTTTCCCCTGTTTGACATTTAGTTTTCAGCATTACTCTTTCAGCTTATTCCTGGGCAGAATTTGTTAGGCAGCTGACTGTGTTTCTTTATGGATTTCTGTTGTGTTAGAAACAAATGTCTAATTTTTACATAACTAGAAAATAACATTTTCTTGTCAACAGGACTTGTGTAAGAGCTGTTGTCATATATGGGGGAACACAGTTGGGGCATTCAATCCGACAAATAGTACAAGGCTGTAACATATTATGTGCAACTCCTGGAAGATTGATGGATATCATAGGTAAAGAAAAGGTAGGCTTTGGAGGGATAACAAAGTTGTGAGATTGATGATTTTTTATAGTGGAAAGGAATGGAGTAATGAAGATTATTTAATAGAAAAGTTTACTAAAATCCTTATTTACATTTTAGGCTCCATCAGATTCCTTCAGTTACTTTTCATTCAGATAGTCCTGTAGGACATGAAATTTTCCATTTTATACAAACTCTGTGAGATGATATCATTTATGTAAAATTCCTCTCTTAGCTCTAGTATGTGATAGAGTTAGAAATGGGGTTTTTTGAAAGTAAAAGGAGGACCTTTAAGGATTGAAGGGGGCTGGAGATAAAGGGAGAGGGAGTGTGAGACATGGTAGATGTTGGGGGCAGACGTGATCAACACAGCATATATCCATGTAAGGAAATGGCTGTAGTGATACCCATTGATTTGTACAAGTAACAAATGTCAATAAATGGTTAAATAAAAAGAAAAAGAATCTGGGTTTGAGTCCAAAATACATATACTATACTTCATTACACTGGGAGGAAAATGCAATAGATACTTATATCTAGTTTCATATCTGACTTGATGAAATACTTCCAAGAAACTCTTTGTGACATCAGTAGTTTTATCTCCTGTTTAAGCATGTGAGTGGTATTAATCAAGATTGTTAATTTTCTAATCTTCAAGAAGAGATTCTAGTGCTATGTATTAACTTTAGAATTCACATAGTGCTGGGCAGGGTGGCCCACACCTGTAATTCCAGTACTCTTGAGACATGAGGATTACAAATTTGAGCCCAATATAGACTTACTGAGACCCTGTCTAAAAAATAAGGATTGGGGTGTAATTATAAGTGTGAAGGCCTTGGGTTCAAACCCTAATACCATAACTAATAAATAATTCACATACTAAATTATCAGTACTGTCTTTCACTTTAATAAACCTTATCTGTTTTTTTTAAATGCCCTTTTAAAATACGCTCTTCCTGAACAAAGGCACTTTTCTGAAGATATTTATTAGAAGTATCTAGAAGCTGGGCATAGCAGTGTTTGTAATCTTAGCTGTATGGGAGGCAAGTAGGAGAATTGCCAGTTCAAGTCTGGTCTGGGGAATTTAGTGACTTAGCAAGATCCTGTCTCAAAATTTAAAACATAATAAAAGGACTAGGGATGTAAGTGCAAAGACTATCCCTAGTGTTGTGGGGAAAAACAGAGTATCCAGAGAAATCCATCTCTTAAATTCTTCTTAACTATCTTCAGCCATCTTCCTAATCATCTTCATCTGGTACCACAGTACCATAGTCACTTGTCTTTTTGCAAATATGTTCTGCATTATAGCAATAAATGTTCATGCAAAGGTAAGAGGAATTTCCTAGCTGTTTGACTAATTAGAGAATGGAGTCTTTAATTTTTTTAATTTTAATTTTTGAGAATGGAGACTTTATTAAGGATTTACAGGGACTAGAAAAAAATTAAGTTCTAAGACATTTGAATATGTAATGTTGGATTTTTTTTTTCTTAACGAGTCTGTCTTTATCAGATAGTACAGTTTAGGTTTGCTTTCCAGTACAAGTAATGATTAGGTGTATATGGCTATTTAAATTTTAAAATGATAAAATTTTAATTCCATAGTTACAATAGCTGTATTTCAGTACTTAATAGCTACATGTGGCTAGTGGTTATAGTATGTTAATGCAGATAATAGAACTTCCAAGTAATTGCTGCAAGTTGTATAACAGTGATCTAGATATTTTCTTTTCTTTCAGATTTTATGATATGATTTCACTGTGTAATTCAGGCTGACTTTGAACTCACTATGTAGCCCAGGCTGGACTTGTGGCAGTCCTCTTGCCTCAGCCTCCAGAGTGCTGGGATTAAAGGCGTGTGCCACCATGCCCAACTTTATTAAGTCTTAGTTTAGAAAATGTTTTATATATTAGAAAAAATTGAGTATACATATAAATACTAATAGTATTTATCTATGATGATCATATTTTTCATTTTATGCATTGATTTCTAGTCTTTGTCTCTAAAAATGTTACAGCAGTTGGAATTGTGGAGAATATTATCATTTAATATAAATTAATATGCATTTTTTCCATTCTTTAAAAATATTGCAGATTGGTCTCAAGCAAGTCAAGTATTTAGTTTTAGATGAAGCAGATCGCATGTTGGATATGGGTTTTGGACCAGAAATGAAGAAGTTAATTTCTTGCCCAGGAATGCCAACAAAGGAACAACGTCAAACTCTTTTGTTCAGTGCAACTTTTCCAGAAGAAATTCAAAGGTAAATTTTGTTTCTTCTTAAAAATAATTTAATTATGTATGTAAATATCTTATGGAAATAGAAGCAATGTAAATAGTCTTTTTGAGAGATTTGACTATTTTTAAAGATTTTTACACAGGTAATTTAAAAACTTGGTTTACTCCTAAGAAGCATACCACATTTTTCATTGTTTCTTACTTTGTTACCTTTTTTGCCCGTTAGAATCACATTCTGTTTAATGTGTATGTTGAAGCGCATTGAAGCGCCTATGTAGGCCTTAATAAGTGCTTACTGAATGAAGTTATTTTTATTATGCCCTAGTTTTGGACCTGAATAGATAGATGAGATTGGGCATGTTCAGGGTGGTATGTCTGTAGACAGACCTACATATATAGAATTTGGCAGTATTGCAACTTTGGTAGAAAATTCATATGTAGGTTCCTATTATTGACAAGTATTTGAGGATCATGCTGTATGACACATTGTCTGATGAATTCAGAAATTAGAATCACTCATCCTTGGCTAGGATGGCAACTCTTCTTCCTAGCAGCTGGTCCTTTGCTTGACACAGGGAATCCTAAAGTGTCTATGCAGCAGCATTAGCTTAAAATTTAGTGTGACTCTTAGTATTTTATTTATTGAAACTATTCTCTTTGGGAGTCAAGAACTACATTCCTATATAATGTAGATTTGTAGGAGAAAGAAGAGTGGGAATTCAGATTCCCAACTGGATTATAAGGGATTGATTGTATCTATGTCACTTTTGCATCTCTTGGTTCTCATACTCATTTACCATATAGAGATCTTTGATTCAAAGATTTGCTGTGTCTTGTTGGACAATACCCTTTCCTCATAAAAAGTCGCCTCCAAAATGGCCTACCAGTTATTCTTTCCATAGACTGTTCCACTGTTTTTTCAGATTGGCAGCTTATAGGTGGTGTGCAGTGTTTGACATGACCTGTGGATTCTAGGGTTATAGGTCTGTTTCTTTGCTGTATAGTTGGTCTCTTGGCTTGTTAGAATGTTAATGGGATCCCATGGTACTGTATCAGACACACTAGAAGTAGTGGTTCTGGTTATTGATTTGTTTTACTTATTAATATGATCAAAAATCTTTCTGTGATATTAAGAATTTATTGGGGGGTAATCTAAATCAAAGCATTGGGTCAAGTTGGCATTTTTTCCTAGTGGTACATAAAGTAATTTTTAAATGATTTAATTGTATCTTAAATCTGAAATGGTGTATTTGCATTCCTGCCATTACCTTTGGTACTATTTAATAGATAATTACCTAATTAATTAGAAGGTGATATTCTTCCTACTTGTCTCTTTTGGATTTACCCTTCAATAGGAAGGTATTTGGATGTTGGACACCCAAAAAAGACTAATCTGTACTACTGCCAGTCAGTATTATTTGTTGGGGCCACGTTTATTAGCCTTGGAGGTATGTGATAGAATAATATTCTCTGACTTTGAATTATTTACACTTTTGGTTCTTGACTCCTCACCTTTATATTACCAGTTGCCCAATATTCTGTCCAAAGTCTTTTTCTTATTTTGCATATTCCCTTGGTCATTGTAGCATCTATTTCCTTGGCCTGCTCTTTTGTATAATACTCTCAGAGTTATTCTCTATATTCTTGCTGTCTCTGTCCTAAAGTCCAGAATTTAATATTTAACTCTGAGAATGATTTTCCTCTCAGTGAATACCAATAACTCATGTTGATGTCCAAAATTGAACTTGCCTTTTTCTTTAACTCTATATTTCCAGTCTTCTTTATTTGGATTAATGGCTTATGGTTTTATAATCCCTTCAACTCTCTGTTCTTCAGAAATACTCAAAAATATCCTGGCAGGTATCCCTAAAATAATTCAAATCCATCAATTTCTTCTTACTTCTCACCTTAATTTAGGTCCTTTTCAGGTCCACCTTCTTGCTTACTGCTTCATTAAATCAAGCTTCAAACTTGACTCTTTTTTGACTTCATGCCTGGGCATTGTTGTATTAGTCACTTTCCTGTTACTGGATCACAGTACTAGACACTTGAAACTTAAAGGAGGAGAGGTTTAATTTGGTTTAGGGTTGCAGGGATTTAGTCTATAGTTAGCTGGCTCCAAGCAAAATAGCATGATGGAAGGACAATTGGAGAGGAAAGCTTCTCAATCTATGACAACTAGGAAGCAGAGGGAAAAGAGAAGACACAAAGAAAAAGATATGTCCTTTAAAAGCATGACCCCAGTGGCACTTCTTTCAACCAGGCCTCACCTCCCAACAACACATTTAGCTAATGAGTATAGCACTACCATGATCCAATCACATTCCAAAAGCCCCACCTCTGATTACATGAGACTTTTGGAGTACATCCAATGCTAAACCATAACAGTTACTGTCAAAGAAACTAACATAAAGCACTGAACATTTCTTGGAGTTTAGTAAATGTTCAGTACATTTAATTCTAACATTGGATTATAAGCTTTTTTTGTATAACTGTATCTACACTACTTAATACGAGCACTTCAGAAGCAGACAACATATTCATCTTTGTGTTCCCAGTACCATGTATGCTTGACATGGCATTCAGCAAATGTTTTGCAGCAATCTTCCATGAAAGAAATCAACCCCACAATATTTAATTAGAACCCTAATCATGTTTTTCTGGTTCCATTCTTAGTGCATGAAAAAAATGTTCATGTAGGGTGTTTACATTTATTTTTATTAAAATTTTTACTGTTAAGTTTGGCTTACTGTTATAGCCTTTGGACCTTCACTCTGCTGTACAATAAATTGGTTCCCTTTCCTAGACACCAAAGAAGTGTGTACCCTAGCTGCCTGTACCCTCAGTTGCTCAATGAACTAGACAAGGCTGAAGACATAATCTAGTGGCACTCTATAGAAGACTGCTTTGCTCTTGTTACCCAGGATTTTGCCATTTTGGGTCACTTCTGACTCCATATAATTTTAGGATCGTTTTCTCTAGTTCTATGAAGAATGCTATTGGTGTTTTCACTAGATCACATTAAATCTGTGTTTTCATTTTGGAAGTACAGCCACTTTGACTATATTGGATTTTCTGCCTATCCAGGAGCATAAGGTATCTTTCCATTTTTGAATGTCCTTTTTGATTTCCTTTTTCAAGAATTGTAGTTTTCATTGTAGAGATTTTTCATGTTAATTCCTGAGTATTTAATTTTTCTTGGTGCTATTTCTTTTCATTAAGTTTATTGGTATACAGTGCAGTTACGTTATTGGGATCTTGTACCTTTACATGATGTATCTTGGTTCTTATTTTTTCTCTCTATCCCTGCCCTCCATTCACCCCTCCACCCTTCCCTATTTGCAAATGCTTTGTTTCCATTTTTTCCTTTTCTCATATTTTTTTCCTTCTTTCCTTTCCCCTACCCTTCCCACTTCCCCTATTCCTTTAGCCCTTTTCTTCCTATTTCACATTATCAGTTATACAGTTTGAACCTTATTTACACTTTTAGTTTATTACATCAGAGAAACTCTTCAGTATTTACACGTGTGTCCTATTTATTTCATGTAAGAGTATGGCCTCAATATGCATCCATTTCCCTATGTTGGTGCTATTTTGAATGGTATTTTTTCCTCTAGTTTCTTAGTAGGTTCATTATTACACAGGAAAGTTACTGATTTTGTGTGTTGATTTTGTATCCTGCTACATTACTGAATTTGGTTATTAATTCAGGGAGTATTTCAGTGGATTTTGGGAGTGTTCTATGAAGAGGATCATATCATCTACAAATAATGATAATTTGACTTCTTTCCTATACATACTCATTTATTTCTTTTTCATTCTTAATTGCTCTTTCTAATGTTTCAAGGACTGTTGAAGTGGAATGGTAATAGTGGCTATTTTTGTCTTGTTTCTGATTTTTAGAGAGGAAGCCTTCGGTTTTCCCATTTAATATGTTGGCAGTAGGTTTGTCATATACAGTTTTTATCAGATTGAGATAAGGTCTTTCTATACCTATTTTTTTCAGGGTTTTTATCATGAATGGATGTTGGATTTTGTCAAAGACTTCTACATCTGGTGAGATGATCATGTGATTTTTGTGCTTGCTTCTGTTTATGTGATATATTACATTTATTGATGTGCATATGTTGAGCTATCTTTGCCACTGTTGATCTTTTTGATGATTTGTTGTTTTGATGATTTGTTACATTTGTTGGGTGAATGTTGCCCGTATCTTGTTGAGGATTTTTGCATCTGTGTTCATTGGAGAGATTGGCTTGTAAGTTTCCTTTTTTGGTTGGATCCTTGTCTGTGAATCAGAGTAATGCTAGCTTCTAAGAATGACTTTGGAAATACTTCTTTCTTTTAATTTCATTAAAAAATCTTGAGAGGGCTGAGGCTAAAAAAAAAATCTGAAGGCGTACTGATGTTAGAATTTCCCTGACATTTTCATAGAATCTAACACTAATCTTTTCTTAGTTGGTAGGTTAATTCCTCATTCAATTTTATTGTCTGTTATTAGATTATTCAGAGTTTTAAAATCTTGGTTTACTGTTGGTCATTTGTATGTATCTAGGAATATATCTGTTTGTTCTGAATTCTTCAATTTATTGGTGTACAGGTTTGCAAAGTTGTTGTTAATAATCTTTTCATTTTGGCAGTGTATGTTGTGATTTCATCTTTCTCTTTTTTTTTTTTGGCACCGGGGATCGAACTTGGGTCCTTGGACTTACAAGGCAGGCAGCGGAACCACTGAGCTAAATCCCCAGACCTATCATCTTTCTTATTTTTAATTGCATTGATTTGTGCCTTTACTTTTTGGGTTAGATTGGCTAAGGATTTATCTGTTTTATTTTTTTGAAAAAACAACTCTTCAATTCATTGTTTGCTCCCCCCCCATTTGGTCTTAATTTCATTTTTTTTCTGCTCTAATCTTTATAATTTTCTTTGTTGTACTAGCCTTGGGTTTAGATTATTCTTATTTTTTTAGGATTTTGATGTGCATAGTTAGGTTATTTACATTTGGACTCATTCTGTTTTTGTGATGTGGGTGCTTTCAGCTATAAACATTGGTCTACTTTTATTGTGTCACCTAAGTTCTGGTATGTTGCATTGACATTATTATTTATTTCTGAAAACTGTCATTTCTTTATTTTTTCTGTAACCTGCTGCTTATTTAAGACTGTATGTTTAGTTTCCATGTATTTGGATAATTCATCTTTTTTCATTTATTATTTCCAACTTCATTTTGCTATGATGTGATAGTATGCATGGCATAATTTTAATTGTTTTATACTTAAGCTTTATTGGCTAAAGTGTGGTCTATTTGGGGGAAAGTTCCATGTGCTGCTCCAAAGATGGTGTATTCTATTGTTGGGTGGAACACTGTAGATATAAAGTCCATATATTCAAAGGTTTTGTTCAATTCTGAAATTTCATTTTTTTTATCTAGTTGATCTATTTATGATAGTGGGACATTGAGGTCCCCCACTCTTATTTTGTTTATGTTTGTTTATTCTTTTATATCTAGTAGTTCTTGTTTTGTGTTCCCTTAATCAATATTTAGTGATCTTTTCCTCTGTTGATCAGTTTTGGCCTTAAAGTCCACTTTGTCTCAATGTAGGAGAGCTACACCTACTTTTTTGGGCATTCCCATTGTATATAATATTTTTTCCATCACCTAATTTTTAGTCTTTGCTTTTCTTTTTTGGATTGAATGTGTTGTGTACAGCATACCGTTGGATTTTCTTTCTTCATAACTTCACTAGTCTTTGTGTTTTGATTGGGTAACTGAGGCCATTCACGTTGAGGATTATTATTGAGGTATTATCTTATTCCTATCATTGTTTTATTTTCCTTCTGCTGATTTTCTGTCTTTCGCTTCTACTTTATGCCCAACTTACTATTCATACTATTAGACCTTTTGTCACTGCTAACTTCATTGTCTCTTTCTAGGATATCCTTGAGAACTTTTAGAGTGCTGGTTTGGTAGTCATGAATTTCTTAGATGCTCTTTGTCATGAAATTATTTTGCCATAGGGAAGCAAAATGTAGAGCCAGCTTGGAGTTGGTAAATGATCATGCCCTTTTGTCAAGGTTGCAGTTATGTGAGCCTACTTTTGGTTTTGAGAGGGTGCTACTCATCTGACATGGCTTGCTTGTTTAGGGTGGGGTTGCTGCTCCTCCAATAGGGCCTGTTTGCTTGCTTGGGGGAAAGATGTCTCTAGTCTAGTTGTGTCTACTTATACATTTCAATTTTTTATTAACCTTGCATGTTATGCTTGATATTTATTTTAGTTTACATGTTTTTATTACATATACATTTTATTTAGTTTTTCATGTACAGCTTATCCACTGAGAATTACTGTATCTGTAATTTGACATACTTTGAGTAGTAATTATATATTTTGCAAAACATCAACAGTATCCTTATCCTTGAAAATAATACTTGGAATGACATAACCACATTATTTTATCGTCACTGTTGTTATCTGCTGCCTAATTAATATGCATGTAATACTTGTAGGACTTCAGTGCATATCATGAATGTGAATGGAGAGCTATAAGCTAAAGAATTATCTTTTTGTTTTTCAAGGTTGGCTGCGGAATTTTTAAAGTCAAATTATTTGTTTGTTGCTGTTGGACAAGTGGGTGGAGCATGTAGAGATGTTCAGCAGACCATTCTCCAAGTAGGCCAATACTCAAAAAGAGAAAAACTTGTTGAAATTCTACAAAATATAGGTATCTTATGTTAATATAATTATCTTTTGTCATGATTTTAAAAAAATGACTATTTTTAAAAATTGGTATAGTGTTTAATAAGTTTGTTTTATTTCCTATAAAGCCCTTTTAGAAAAGATAGAGTCAATTTTCTGTGAAAATTATATATAAAATCTATCTTCCATAAAGGTTGAATATAGGAAAGATTTGAGATTTAGTTTAACTATGTTTCACCAAAAATGATTTCAGCAGCAATAGATGTAATTTTTGTTTTAAAAAACTAGAAAGGCTTAATATTGGCACATTTTTATATTATTTTTACTGTCTCAACAGCAAATTCTTTTCTTTCTGATTCACATTTCCTGTTTCCTAAGACTTTTCATATTCATATTTTCAAAGAATTTCAGAGCTGGGAGGGACTTGAGGTCTAGTTCTGTCCTTCACAATATATGATTCCATGTGATCACTTTGTTACCTCACATATTAGGTCTGTTTGTATGCAGTAGTTTCCCCCATTCACAATACCCTATTTTAGTAATTGTTTCTTTTTGAATGTCTGTTAGCATTGAAAAGAATATCAGGAGAATTAAAAGGCAGGAAATTGGTTCTAATAATGAACAAAAAGAAAACATGGAAGGAAAAAAGGATTCTAGTCTTCCATTTATGTTATTTTATTAAAAAAAACCTTTAAAAAACCAAATACTAACCTTGAGTTTGAGGTGAATGACTTCATCAGTGTTTTATAACATACACTAAAAGCATATAAAAATAGCTGTGAAGCCGGGTGTGGTGGCGCACACCTGTAATCCCAGCACTCTGGAGGCTGAGGCAGGAGGATCGCTGTGAGTTTGAGACCAGCCTGAGCTACATAGTGAGTTGCAGGTCAGTTTCAACTACATAGTGAGACTCTGTCTCAACACCCCCCCAAAAAATAGCTGTGAGCTGCTAGAGACCTCTGCAGTAAGCTGCTAGTCCCCATCTGCTCAGTATGTGACACGTGGTTGAAGAAAAATAAACTAAAAGCAGATCTAAGTGAGAAAGTGGTGACTGGGACGGCCAATGCTCGATCCCCAGCAAAAGACTCTGATCAGTCATATCCAATGATTTTTATTGTTCATCAATTGGGGTAAAGGTGTGATACATGTATGGATGTGCAGTTCGTGCAGTTACTATGGAAATTAAAGCATGCAAGGCTTTAAAGAGAAGAGACATGGAAGACAAAAAAACAACTCCAGACACACTCAGCTACCTCATATGTGACAAAGGAGCTGACAGTCCCCACTGGAGGAAAGATAGCCTCTTTAATAAATGGTGTTGGAAAAACTGGATCTCAACCTGCAGAAGATTAAAACTAGACCCTTATCTGTCACCATGCACTAAATTAAAATCCAAGTGGATTAAAGATCTAAATATAAAAACAACACTATACTTGCTGGAAGATAAGTTAGGGAGAACTGTGGAAGACATTGGCATAGGAAAAGACTTTATGAACAAATCCTCAGTAGCACAGGAACTAGCGCAAAGATTCAACAAGTGGGATCTCATCTTATTAAAAAGCTTCTGCACTGCAAAAGAAACCATCAACAGAATTAAGAGACAACCTACAATGTGGGAAAAACTTTTTACCAGCTGCTCCTCAGACAAAGGACCTATTATCTAGAATATATAAAGAGCTCAAAACAACCAGTCTCCCCAAATATAAAGACCTGATTAAAAAATGGGCATCTGAAATGAACAGACATTTCTCAAAGAAATAAAAGCAGCAAGTAAATATGTGAAAAAATGCTCCACATCACTGGTCATTCGAGAGATGCAGATGAAAACAACACTGAGATTTCACCTCACCCCACAAAGAATGGCCGCTATCAAGAAATCACACAACACAACAAATGTTGGCGTGGTTGTGGGGAGAAAGGAACCTTTCTCCATTGTTGGTGGGAGTGCAGACTGGTGCAACCACTATGGAAGTCAATATGGAGATACCTCAAAGAACTAGGATTAGAGGTTCCATTTGACCCAGTCATACCTCTGTTGGGTATCTTTCCAAAAGAATTAAAAGAATCATACCACAGTGATATATGTGCACCCGTGTTTATAGCGGCACAGTGTGTAATAGCTAAAACTTGGAAACAGCCCATCTACCCATCAGTTGGAAACTGGATAAAGAAGATGTGGTTTTTGTATAAAATGGAATACTACTCAGCCGTAAAGAATGAGGAAGATCCATTCATAGGTAAATAGGTACATTTTGAGGATATACTCCTAAGTGAAATAAATAAGTCACACATATGCAAATACCAAATAGTTTCTGTAGTGTGAAGAAACTGAAAGAGTAGTCAAGATCTTAAGGAGACAATTAGCAAATAGGAAGAAAAGGACCAGAGGTGTAGGGACAGTGAGAAGGATAGGGAAAGGAGAATAAGGGAACAGGAAAAAAAATATGAGAAAATGTAAAAATGGAATTAAAGTGTTTGAAGGGGAGAGGGGACGCGGGGGTGGAGGGAGGGTCGGAACAAGGGGAAAAAATGAGAACCAAGACCTGTCATGTAAAGGTACAAGATCCCAGTAATGAATGTAACTACCTGTCTACCTAGAATGTACCAATAAATTAAATTTAAATTAAAAAAAGAGAAGAGACAAAGCATTTTAAAATTAGAAGCAAGATGGACAAAATATATGATTGTAATTGGAACAATGTCCTTTAGCTATGAAGGCACTAATTGTGGGAATGGAATTTGAGTGCAAATTACTCTGACCTCAGCTACACGTGTTGTCTCCTATTAGCCCCGCAGGTTCATAGGCCATTACTCTGGTCTCGTCTCTGGCCGTTAGAAGGGAGGTCATGTTGACCTAGTGCTCATGAGATGCTTCTGTGAGTCACGTAGCTTCAGTCAGACTTGCTTCTTAAATAAGCCAATTGAGGGATTTAACTCTTTACAGCCTGCACTGCTTACAGCATGCTTTGAATCTATACTATGGCTTCCTGAAATAGCAATATACTCTTCTAATTGGTTTATATATGTTGATTTAATTCTCAAAACAACCTTATGAGGTAGGTTTTGTCATTGTCCTTATTGTAGAGTTGAACAAACTGAAAATCACAGAGGTCAAGGGACTTGCTTGGAATTAACTGAAGTTTCAGGTGCAGAAGAGATGAGAGTATTATATGGTTTTGCTGAAGTTAAAATAGTTACCATAAGAATGAGGTTTATTTTGGGAATAATTTAAGGAGAGCTTTTCAGAAATGCTGGTTTTCCTTTGAAAAACAATCACTATATATACACAGGGCATTATTGATAGGTTTCTGAATTATTAAAACCTAAATTTTGTGCTGTTTAGTGTTCATTGTTCTTGTATATGCTATCAGATTTTACATTGTTCATATAATTTATCTCCTTTTTTAATCTTTCACTTAATTTTGTTATCTTCCTACTGCCTTTAAAATGCATAGATTTCATTATTCCAGAAGTATAATCAACTATCTTTTATGATTTTAATTTTTAAGTCAATGGGAATCAAGGATTTTATTGACATCTCTAATTATCAAAGGAACCAGTAATATGTTACAAGAGTTTAGAAGAAAGTTTGTTTTTCTTTTCTTTCTTTTTTTTCTGAGACAAGGTCTCACTCTGTAGCTCAAGCTGACCTTGAACTCAGTATGGACCGCTGGGTAGCCTCAAACTCATGATCCTCCTAACTTAGCTTCTTGAGTGCAGTCATTACAGGTGTACCACCGTGTCAGACTATAGTTCAGAGGCAAATTTAAAGAACACATGTGTATGTGTGTGTGTTTGTGTGTATTATTAGAGATGCTAAAATTATTTTACAAATAGATGTAAAAGTGCTCAGTATCTACAAAACAATAAGCAGTTATAATTGAGGGGAAAATCCCATTTGTGTTTTTACTGAGAATCCTTTGCATTGCTATCCGTTGCACGGAGTTACAGATTAAACAAGACTATAAAAGGCATAGGTCCTTGAAAGGTTGTGCGAGACAGTGATCGTCTATGCTCATTTCAAAGTTTTCCACGTTTTTTTTCTGACAGCCTGTATCCACCTCATGATCATCATAATCTCAGAGGCTTGGTTACAAGGAAGATTGGTCTTAAAATGTTTGGCTTACTTATTTTCATCATTGTAACAAAACTGTTACTAACAATGTAAACCACCTTCAGTTTGTTTTGCAAATGTAAAGTCACAAATGTAATATTGAATTACAAAATTAACTCTTGTCTGAAATTTTTCACTTTTTTTTTTTTTGGTCCCAGAAATCAAACTCAGGGCCTCACGTTTGCCAGGCAGGCATTGCATACTGCAGAACTATATTCCCTGGCCCTTGACTGGGAGTTTTCGTAAGAATTTTGGATTGAACTTTTAAAAGCCTCTATTCTTAGAGCTGGGGGTGTGGGTCAGTAGAGTGTGTGATTAGCGTGTGTAAGGCCTCAGGTTTGATCCCCAGCACTTCAAGAAAAAGTCTATTCTTTGTTTTGTGTGGGATAAGAAATTAAGCAACAGATGTCTACAACTTTTCACCTCCAAACACCTAGAAATTTGAGTAAATTTCTTTCTTCTAATGGCTTTAATGTTCCTGGCCTTTCAGGAAGTGTGGTTTTCCTTGTACCTTCTAATACTGGGCCATATAAAAAAAGTACCAGACCAGTTTATCTGGGAGAGCCTTGGGTAGGTATTGATTTTATAAGCAAAGTCAATCCTTATTCCTTAGAAGTATCTGGTCCTACCTACTGTGCCATTTTCAGATATGATTTCCAGTGAAGACCTTAATTGCTCAATCTATGTATCCATTTAAATCCTGTTAAAAGACAGAAGACAGATTCTTACTGAACTAATGCAGATAACTACACTACATAGCCATGAAAAATAAAGAAACTTGCTAAGAGTTTTTGAATTTGGGTTGGATGGAATGTCAGAAGTGAGATCAGATACTACAATAAAATGTTTCAGTGTTGTTTACAAAAGCAGTCTAAATGGGTTATACTGGCTAGAGAAAAAGGCTTCCTGATCTGTCAAGAAAATAGAACATTAAAATATCAACAGTGTTTGAAGCAATGAAACAATAAGGTCTCCTGTTATCAGCTCATTCAGTTCTTTTATTATTCTGTTTCATTGAATCTGTTAGGACTCTACTTTTGATTGTCTGTGCTTTGGATTATTTGTTGAAATCTTGCTCAGTCCAGTAATATGATCTGAAAGTTGTCAAAGCAATGTCAACATAGAACATCTTACCCAAGACTCCATTCTTTGAAGTATTAAGTATTTACTTGGTACAGTTCTTTTTCACAAGTTTAGGGTCTCACCTCTGTAGCTTATACCACTGCCTTTGGAAAATCATCAGAAGAGAACAAAAACTAGACAAAAATTTAATGACTTTGGTTACTGGTATTGTTAATATTAAATGTCTGATGATGGTTAATAAGAACGATGCTGGGCTGGGGATTTAGCTCACTGGTTCCTCTGCCTGCTTTGCAAGCGTAAGGTCCGGAGTTCAATCCCTCGTATGAAACAAAGAATAATGCTACGGATAAAAAAATTTTTTCAGGGCCAGGGATTTAGCTCAGTGGTGCTGCTGCCTGCCTCGCAAATGCAAGATCCTAAGTTCAATCCCTGGTATGGAGAAATAAATATTTTCTATGAAATCCAAATAAAGGTAATAAAGCCATTCTAAAAAATTTGACCAAATTCTCTAATGATGACAAGCCTATTTTCTAATAAGTACATCAGATTTATGAAAATGGGTAGATATAATTTTTCATACCAAGAATGTCAAGTAAATTCAGAAAGTGTAGAGTTCACACACCTATATTTTCCATGTGTAAGACTGATCTACATTCCTAGTTGAGATCCATTGACTTAAAAGAAGCTAGATTCAAATTAGGAAAAAAGGTAGCAATATAAACATCTTGAATAATACATGAAATTATGACAGATAATACTGTACTGTTCCATCAGGCATTGTAATATAGGAAAACTTTGTAGAATTATTTCCTAAGGGATTTAATCAGTGTTTCTCTTGAAGTTCAGAAACAGTGAAGGAATATATAAATCTCTAGGATCTTCCCATAAAATAACACATTTTTGAAATATATAAACATTTTATCTATCCTGTTAAAAAAGCTTAGTGTCTCTTCTGATTTGCCAGTTCTTGGACTGGTAACACACCAAATATGTATTTCTAGCATCTCTTCTTTTACAGGGTAAAATAATCTCTGTACTTAATCCTGGGGCTCTCAGAAATTTCATAGATTTTTTAGGGGGATTTCCTTTTCTAAATTTATGTTCTTATCTTGTTTTCATAGTGCTAAGGATTGAACCCAGGGCCTTACATATACTAGACAAGTACTCTACCACAAAGGTGTAACCCGCCCCCCAGCCGTATGGTTTGATTTTAAAAAGGCAAATCAAAAGAGGAGAGTTGAACATTTTACCTGAGAAACAATATTTGGCTACCAGTTTAATTGAAATGACAGTAAAGCATTTAAAGACAAATGTAGACATTAACATGGTTTTAAAGAACAAGAACCAGAGCTTTTTTTTTTTGTACCAGGGATGGAACTCAGGTCCTTGTGCTTGTGAGGCAGGTGGTGGAACTACTGAGCCAAATCCTGGGCTCCAAGAACCAGAATTCTTAAATAGGGGATTTTCCTCATATTTTTTCTTTAATTGAAAAACATAGTAGCTGGGTGTGGTGGTGCACAGCTGTAATCCCTGCACTTGGGAGGCTGAGGCAGGAGGATCGCTGTGAGCTTGAGACCAGCCTGGTCTACATAGTGAGTTCCAGGTCAGTCTCAACTACATAATGAGACCCTGTCTCAAAAAACTAAAACAATAACAACAACAACAACAAACCATAATAAAGTCAACTGAATCTCTGCTGTCTAGGTTAATTACAAGGAAGATAAACTTTCATAGTGTAAGTAAAGGCATTAAACAAATCCATCAAAATTGAGTAATTATGCTAATGTTTTAACACATTTCATAACCTCATACTGAAGTGTTCAGAATTCATTTTTCAAGTTTTATTTTTCATTGTACATTTTCTGTATTCTGGAATATACTGACTCTGTAGACTTTGTCTTTCTAGGGTCCCTAATGTCTCTAAAGGAGTCTGCAAAGTTAAAAAGTTTTTCATTATTATTCTAAAATTGTTTAATATGTATTTTTATCAAGTAAGTATATAAATTATTTTGGTTTTAATTTTTAATATGGTAAATAATACCAAGAGTTTTAACTGATAACAGAAAATCTGGAATTATCACTAATGTTCTGAGAGTTGCCACTTTAGGAAAAGCTTTTTTTTTTTCTTGAAAAACAAAACCACGTATAGTTTGTATTTTTTGTCACTATTCAAGTGTAGTTGTTACCACTTAGGTTAATTATGACTTTTAATCATAGTAACATCTATTTTATAAAGGAAACTGGGCACAGAGATGGTATTGAGAGATGTCATATTTAAGCATTGTCTACTGTTTTAAGTTACATGAAAGTTTTGAAAATTATTTTTGAGATGACATTCTTCAAAACATAAATGTCATGGAGTAATGATTCATTTTAGCTGGATACAGTTTTATATGTTGTTATTCTTAAACAGTGTAGAGGAATAGTTTAAGCTTTGACTGGTATGTCTCTGCATGAGAGAAACAAACCTAAATAGAATAAAATATTTGTATGATACTTAACACTGACAAACAGGAGAAAGGATATGGTTTTTTCATAAAACCAAAGTTATTAAATTAGTCTTATTTACCAAAGACTTCATTTAATTATTTTAACCTGTATCCTTAAAATGTTTCCTTTCCTTCCCTTCCTCTTCCCTTCTTAGTATAGAGAGTGAGCCCAGGGGAAGCAGTTTTATCCCTGAACTCCATACCTAACCTTCTTAAAATGCTTCTAATTGAGTTCCTCCAATAAGTTTTTTCAAAATTGTAATGTAGTTAAAGTATTACAATTCAGTTTTATTTTCTGGGAATAGGAATATTTTTCTAGAAATCATTTTAATTTTAGTCATCTCTATAAACCAATCAGAATAGTACTTCTTTAAGAGACTTTATAATTTAACATGTTAATCCCATAGAGTATTAACATAATAATTTCACAGTGATAGATAACTTTTTCTGAATTAAACACAGAAAGAGCTTATAGCTTAAGTTCTACTACTTTGGCCATAAGCCAAGAGTGAATGCAAAAATACAAAAAAATAATTTAGCTGCCAAAGTAGGGATTCTTTTTAGAGTCTTGATTTTAGTTCACAGTGGATAAATACAGACAAAATAGATATTCTGCATTCTCAGTGAACAGAGAATAACTGTAACTCATTAATCCATCTACAGAGAGCACCAGATGGTTTCATCATGAAGCTATGCATTTATTGCCACCACTAATAGGAAATAGCTTATTGTCTGAATTAGAATAAATAGAAAATCAGGAGTGGAAAAAAAGTAGAGAGAGAGCTGAGTTACATTTTAATTAACAATGCAAACCAAGAAAAGTGAGACAAAGCCTGAAGCTGCATAGCAGTGCTGTGTATCTGGCTGTTTTATGAATCAGTTTTGGCATTGGCCATCTTGTTGGATAACTTTCAAAACCAGTGAAGGATAATTTTTCATGAAACATAAACTCATTACTTTAAATATAAAATGATTATGTCTCAGAAATTTAACTCATAATATTGTGGGAACCTGTTGCTCTTTTGATTTGTCAGCTTGGTTGTCTGAGGCAAACATGAGTTAGTGTTAGTTTTCATTCTTCCCGTTGCTGAGTTAAGTCAACTTGGAATCGTCCTTGATTTCTTTCTCTAATTACACACCTGACCTGCTAGTACAGTTCCCTTGGTTCTACCACCAGTATATATCTAGACAGCAGTAACTGCAAAGATCACATTACTTCTTTGCTCAAAACTCCATGGCTTCCTATGTCTGAGTAAAAAATATTGTCAGTGACCTTCAATGCCTTACATGATACGTCCTCAGTTACTTTTGTGACTTCATCTTTAATAACTCCTGTCTCTTGCTGACCCTACCTACTACACTTGGTCATTATTATTCCTCAGATACAGGCATACTTCTGCCTCTTTGATTTTGTTAGAGAACTTGCAGTTCATTCTACCTAGAAAGTAGTTCGATTTTTTAAAGCATGAAAACACTTAATATTTCAGAGCTTGTATTTTTCCCTCTGCCTCTGCCCTTTCCCCAGTGTCTGAACAGTTCATTATCTTTATTTTACTTATTTAATTTTTTTGGTACAGGCAGGTTGCAACACCACTGAGCTAAATCCCTGGCCCATTATATTTTTTTTTCCCTCCACATTGAGTTTATTGGTAATTTTAGGTATACAGTACAGTTACATTCATCATTGGGATCTTGTACCTTTACATGACAGGTCTTGGTTCTCATTTTTCCCCATACCCCTGCCCTCTCTTCACCCCCTCTTCCCTTCCCTATTTACAAAAACTTTATTTCCATTTTTTCATTTTCTCATATTTTTTTCTTTTCCCTTATTTCCTTTTTCCTACCCTTCCCAGTTCCCTACACCTTTAGCCCTTTTCTTCCTATTACACATTGTCAATTATACTATTAGGATCTTACTTAAAATTATAGTTTTTCACAACAGAGAAACTATTCTGTATTTACACATGTGTGACTTATTTCATGTAAGAGTATGACCTCAATATGCACCCATTTTCCTATGAATGACTCTAATTTCTCATTCTTTATGATTGTAGTATTCCATTTTATAGAAAAACCACATCTTCTTTATCCAGTCTCCAACTGATGGGCAAATGGACTGTTTCCAAGTTTTAGCTATTACAAACTATAAAATTTGTATCTGTCTGTCTGTCTGTCTGTCTATCTATCTATCTATCTATCTATATTTTTTGTACTGGGATCGAACTCTGGTCCTTGTGCTTGTGAGGCCGACGGTGGAACCACTGAGCTAAATCCCCAGCGCCGGCCCATTATCTTTATTTTTATCTTTATTCAGCTATCATCTAATTACTCTATCTAAAATAGCCTTCTCTGGGTCTTGATCCTTCTGATTTTTCTTTTTAAGACTTAATGTGTAATATTTATTTTCCTCCTCACCATGAGAGCAGGGGCTTCATTTTTGTTTTCTAACAGCTAGAGTAGTGATGGAAATCTAGTGGGTACTACATATTTATCAAATACATGAATGAATGAAGTGAGCTGATGGGGGCATGGGAGAGAGTGGTTATGAACAGTAATATAACAATTATATATTTCTTAATGATTAAGACCCCAAATTTAGGCTGTCATTTAACTTCTGGGAATATTTTGGGACTGCAAGCATATGAATTAAAATCCATGTTGGAACATGGATTATAGAGATTAGCAGCCTTGGGTCAGATGCTGCTATTAAAAACACCTCAAGCAACAAAGGCAGAATGAAAGATTGGATTATCTTTAGAAGTACAGATTGTAAAAACATAGAAAACGAAAGGGAAGGTAGAATGGATTGAGACACATATAAAATTGATAGGCAGTCATGATTTACCATTCCCTACTTTCCTGAGTTGGCCTGGGAGGAGACAAGGAAAGCTGCTGCTTTTTTTTTTTTTTTTTTTTTTTTTT
>NW_022900913.1:41237336-41261143 GCF_012274545.1 Fukomys damarensis
TTTTTTTTTTTTTTTTTTTTGGTACCAGGGATTAAACTCAGGACCTTGCGCTTGTGAGGCAGGCAGTGGCACCACTGAGCTAAATCCCTGGCCCTCAGTTAAGCTATTTTTAAAATCCCTAAGCTAAGAAAATAATCCTTTTCTCTTTATCTTTGACATTCATCATTCAGGAAACTTTTGACTCCCTCTTGTGTACCAGGCCTACCACTGGCTGCTGTTAATACAGTGATGCTTGAGATAGTTTCTTAGACATACCCCTTTTTCTGTTTTCTAACTTTGTTGTTTGAATGTTAATCATTTCATTGTTTTGTAGGTGATGAAAGAACTATGGTCTTTGTTGAAACTAAGAAAAAAGCGGATTTTATTGCAACTTTTCTTTGTCAAGAAAAAGTATCGACTACAAGTATTCATGGGTACGTAAATTAATATGTTTCCTAGTACAAGAATGACTTTTGTTTGACATTAAAGAAACAGTATATAGAAAGTCATGCACCTCAATGTGTTGGTCAGTGACAGATGGCATATATAGCAGTAGCCACTAAAATTATATCATCTGGTGATATCACAGCCAACTTAGTTTTTGTAAGTGATACAGTATAAACACATTCTATGGTGTCTATTACACAGTGGTGAAATAACTTAGACATATTTTTCAGAACATGTCTCCTTTATGACTATAACTAGTATGATACAATCCTAGGATTCAGATTTAGAATTCTCTCAAGATCTCAACTATTATTCTTAATATTTTTCTCTTTTTGCCCCATTAAAGTGCACCACATAGGAGGCTTAACTTATTTTTTATCTTCATTCTTAGTTTTTGTAGGAAGTAAATGGTGAGCATGGTCCATGTTGAAGTCTGTCTGTGTTAGGCTTCTTATTATGAAGAATGGGAATGTCTCAAGAAATTTCACTTAAGGATCTCTAGTCTAAGTATTTCCTCTGTTGACTCTAATCTAATGCGTGACATTTTTTGTTTGTTGTGTGTGTGTATTGTGTATGTGTGTTTGAGGGTGCTTAAAATGTCATATCAAACCAACTGTATTGGTACTTTATTAGTGGATCTAAATTGTCACTGAGTATTTAGAACTCTGAAATTGTACTTCACAAACTAAATTTTCTTTTATGAGCAAGTATTCTAACAAAGTATTGTATATTTTTATCAAAGAGATTATGAATAGGTAGGATTTGACCTTTGTTATGCTTGATATCTGTATATTAGCTGTTATCTTACATTATTTGCAAATAGGGTTAAATGTTCTAACTCAGTATTGTAAAGATAAAATTGGGGCTTAGATGGGATTGGTGTAGTGCCTGGTATGTAAGGAGTAGATACTAATACTAAGTTCTGCTGTTTTTATTATTTAAAATTTGTATATTGAACTTTAGTGATTTTTTTAAAAGTAGTCCTAATAAAAGCTTCCTTTTCTTTTAAGTGACCGGGAACAGAGAGAGAGAGAGCAAGCCCTTGGAGATTTTCGCTGTGGAAAGTGCCCAGTTCTTGTTGCTACTTCAGTAGCTGCCAGAGGGCTGGATATTGAAAATGTCCAACATGTTATCAATTTTGATCTTCCTTCCACCATTGATGAATATGTTCATCGAATTGGGCGTACTGGGCGTTGTGGGAATACTGGAAGAGCTATTTCTTTTTTTGATCCTGAATCAGATAATCATTTAGCACAGCCACTAGTGAAAGTACTGTCAGATGTAAGTTTTAGTATCATTTAAAAAAATTTTTGGTAGTGCTGGAGATAAAATCCAGGGCCTTATTTATGCTAGGTGAGCACTCCATTACTGAACTATAATCCCAGACACCCAGATAAATGTTTAAAAATTGTAAAATTAAATGGATAGTGTTCTTTCTTTGTTGAGATGTTTTATGCATACCTATAAAAAGTAAACTTTTTCAGCCTTTTGAGACTTAGTATCACATATGAATTTTTTAAAGGCTCAACAGGATGTTCCTTCATGGTTGGAAGAAATTGCCTTTAGTACATACGTTCCTGGTTTCAGTGGTAGTACAAGAGGAACTGTGTTTGCCTCAGTCGATACTAGAAAGGTTAGTTGAAGGGAAAAACTTTAGAGCTTGACTTTGAGTTAAAATGTGATTGATGTGGTTCACTATAGCATTCAGTAATTAAACTATTATTTTCATGTCTATAAGCTAAATTATAAAATTTTATGTGTATATATATTTTTGGGTTTTAATGACAAGGAATTAACTTTGTTATAGTCTGTCATCTTCCCTTCCTGAGTTTATTGGTTATTTTAAATCCTAATTTGGGATCTGTGCTTTCTTAAGACTTTTAATTTTTTAATAAAAAATTTTTTACTACATTAAGACAAAATACTAGGGCTATAGGACTGCAAGTCTTTATGTTTTTATGCAGTGAGCATACAAATTAAATATTTATGCTTATTTGTCAAAGTGTAACATTAAATTTTTCCTCTTGGCAAAAGCAGTAGCTTAAAAATCTTGAATTTTTTTTTGACGCTTTAGATTTCCAATTTGATATGGGCCTTTTTGTCAAGTGAATCAGATTTAGTGAGAATGAAGGTCTAAGTATGTTTGGGGTATAGAAGGTGGAAAGCTTGAGCCCTTGTTTTCAAACTGGGAAATATAACTTTAAAGTTGCCATAACCTAAATTTTTCTTTTCTTTTTAAGAATTACAAGGGCAAGAGCACTTTGAATACAGCAGGATTTTCTTCACAAGCTCCCAATCCAGTTGATGAAGAGTCATGGGATTAAAACTAAAAAAAACATGCTTCAAGTTTATGGTACAGTTTTGATGCAGAGAAGACCATAGTTTTGATTTTTAAATTTTAAATGGAAGTGTGAAACCTGACATTCTTGTATCTCCTGTTATTCTGTTCTCCCACCCTTAAAAAAAATCTTATTGACTAGTTAGGCAAAATGCTAAAAGTTAGAATGTTGCAGTTACTGATACAAATGGTGTTAACTGGAAATATTAAAGCATTCTAAATGTCTTGATTATTTCTAGAATATTCAGGCGATTTAGACAAGTTGCATGTCTAAGTGCTGTCTTAGTATGTTTATTGTTTCTATTAAAACAGTAAGATACGATATGCATTTGCTTACAAATTGGGTCTCAGTTCTACTTGAGCCTTTAAAGTAATAGTGTATAACTATAATGTGATAACACTATAATGTGATTTTTATGAAACAGTGGAAAACTGAAGCCTTTCAGGGTGATTTTGAGTTTAGATCATTAAATGTGTGTTGCAGATGGTTAAATGTTTGCAACATGAGCCCTGTACTCAATGGCATAACAGTTTTTTTTTTTTTGGTATTATGCACTTTCCTTGGAAATAAAAGATGAAACACATTTTTTCCCTAATTTTCCAGTTGCATGTTTCATTTTTTGTTACATATCACAGTTCTCAACTCTTACATTTTGAAACTTTCATTGTGTCTTGTGAAACCAATGCAGAGAATAAAGTCTTACACAAATATTAATGTATAATCATACTACACAGGTGTGGTAATGAAAATCAGTCTTCATACTCAAACCTAGTTAATAAAAAATGCTGTTCACTCTTGCCATAATTCTGATTCATATTTTAAAATTGATGAGAAAACCCCTGCTTTTTTGTTCACCATTGTATAGCTTGAACTTACTATGCCCAGAATATAAGTTGTTAAATGAATGACCTCAAACATTGACATGAAACAAGTGAAATGTAAATATTGAGACAAAAAAGATTAGTTTTTCACTATCCATCTAACAGTCTCAAGTAACAAGTCTCTGGTGTGTATCTTGGTATATGAATTTAGTTAATAAAGTGTCACTTATACAAAAGGAAAGAATATTCAACAGATAGTGTTAGAATAATTGCTTAGGTGCCTGCCTGTGCCATACTCAATATTAGTTCCATGTGAACTGTGAAAAATTCAGACTATAAAATACAGTGTTAAGAACTTCTGAATTGGGGATAAAGGTTGACTTTAAGGACAACTAAGGACAGAAATCACAAAGGAAAAAACAGATTTGAATAAAAGGGAATATATATGTGTGTGTGTGTGTGTGTGTGTGTGTGTGTGTATATATATATATATAAATGAAAAGTAGACAGAAAAAGTACTGTGACTGCAGTTGATTATCAGTGTGTAGTTCTTTATATGTGAATGTGTAGATATACCGATAGACAAATGCACAAAGAACATAAACAGCCCACTCAGGGAAATTCAGTAAAAGTCTTGGAAATATTTGACTCTAATCAGTCTGGGAAAGACTGAAAATGTTTACATTATTATTTATAATATCTGTATTTTCTTTTCTTTTAAAATTTGTATTACTTACAAAGCATTTATAGTTCATTGCTTTTTTTTTTCTTTCTTTCTTTCTTTTACTTAAAGCTCCTTGGTCATAGCTGTCCTGATTGCTCTTTTTGCTCTTTTGGTACAGGGGGTTGAACTCAGGATCTTGTGCTTGTAAGGCAGGCAGCAGAATCACTGAGCTAAATCCCCAACCCCTAATTGCTTTTTTAAAATTTTATTGAGTTTATTGGTACAATCTAGGTCTGCAATACAGTTACATTCATTACTGGGATCTTGTACCTTCGCATGACAGGTCTTGGTTCTCATTTTTTCCCCTTGTCCCTGTCTTCCCTTCACCCCCCTCCCCTAATTGCTTTTTAAGTTTTCTATTTTACTTCATTTGTCAGATTACCATCAAATTGCTATGTCAATATAGAGATGGAAAAAATCATGTGTAATCCTAACACTGTTATAGACTAACTGAAGATATATGTTCAGTTAGTTGCCCATTTCTAGATACAGGTTTGAATGATTTATTTAAAAATTATCAAAGTAACATATATCTAAGATTAGAAAACATAATCCTAGAAATGTTTATAATAGAAAGGAATATTTTTTGCCCCTTCTTTTCCAAATTGCCATCCCACATCCTATAATCAACTACCTTGAGCTACTCCTAGCTATTTCTATCATATATGTTGTACATTTTTGTCTGCCATGTGTAGGCATATATTACTAACTTTCTGTTTGGTAGATAAAGATTTAAATTACCTCTCTTTAACTCACCTTAGAAGTATACTTTGTGAGATGATATTAGAAGTACCTTTTTTCTTCCATTTCTTTTTACATTGTAACATCTGTAAATTATACATTTACTATTCCAAACTTAACATTTGCATTTTGGCTTATAACCATAAAGTGTCTCATTTTATCTATAGATTGATTTTAAAAGTGATACTCAGTAACCAACATTTACATATGTTTATGTAAATATTCACTGGATGATAGGCCAGTTAAATCCTTTGTTATCTTTCCCTTTCTGACGTGTGTGTATGTGTGTATGTGTGTATTTTCCATAACTGTTGAATCATTTACCTTTCTTTATATACCTTTCTTTAATTTTTTTTTTTTTTTTTTTTTTTTTTTTTTTTTTTTTTTTTTTTTTTTTTTTTTTTTTTTTTTTTTTTTTTTTTTTTTTTGCTTATGTTCTGGTAGGTTTTTTTTTCCCCTGTACTGGGGATTAGTCCCAGGGGAACTCTCCCCAGCCCTTTTTATATTTTGATAGCGTCTTGCCAAGGTACCCAGGTTGGCCTTGAACTTGCTCCTTCCTCAGCCTTGCAAGTAGCTGGATTTACAGGGATGTGCCACCATGTCCAGCATTTTACTTCAGTATTTTTTAAAAAGACATTTTAATGTTTAAGGGCTTACTCCCCCCAAAATGTTTATTAGTGTATGTATTTTCTGTTTCATTAGTACTTATCTCATGAAATTTAACCTAAGAAATAAGTGTTTCACACTGAGCATCTTCCCCCTGCTGCTTAGCTTCAGGAATCTTAAGTCTTCATCATTTTATAAATTTTATATATATTTAATGTAAGTCAGGGTTCTCTTTAGTCAAATTCAGCGATCTGTCCCATGTTTGTATCTTTCCTTTCATATCTCAGTGTAGTGTAATTGTATTTCTCTAATTGTATTCAAAGTACCCTCAACAGAAAGCAGAAGATCAGATAGGACCGGTAAGGTTAATTTTTCTTCCTGAATCCTTGCATTGTAGTAGGAGCAAAAGAATGGTCCAAACTGTGCAACTCAGAATGTGGAGTAGGAAGCATCAATGATATATAACAATGATATATATATCATTGATATATAACACTTTCAGAATAATGGTGCTACAGTAGGGAGCAAAGATAAGGTATGGATCTGCTTTGACATAGGGTTGATAATCTACCTATTCTACCTGTCCCTGGGGCTTGGAGGTGATTTTAGAGGTGGTTTACCGGACTTTAGTGTTACACATGGGATGAGTTTCTATGTAGGGGAGCAGTACGGGTGAGTTTATCCTTTCCCCTTTTCCTGTAACTTCACACTTGAGCAGTTGCCTCCGTTGCCCGTATTTGGGTGACAGCACCTTTTCATTGTTTTGCTATGGTCTTGATTTTTAAGCGTATTAAAAAGGGTACTTGCTTTACTCTTTTGAAGCATTTGAAGATCCTTTTAAAACTTCAGTGACTTGCTAAGTATTGTTTATGCTGTGTCCAACTTGAGATGCTCCCGCATCAGAATGAGCCACGTTTTCATTAGTTTCTCTTAGTACAAATTAGTCCGGAATGGAGTCTCCCAAATCCCTCTGGTTGTGAGAATATAGCCAGGAAACAGCAAAGCCTGGGCAGCCTTGCTTGCTGCCGGGTTCTGAAACTACCCTTGGAGCTGCCGTCCTGAGAAGCTGTTTCCGCTCGGGTCCGGGGCTCCCTAAGGCGGTGCTCAAGGACGACTGTGACCCAGTGGTCCTTCCGAACTCACAGACCTGGCCGCAGGAGCCGTCTCTCGGGTTCCTGAGTGACAGCAGGAGACTGAGCAGGCAGGATCTGGAGGATTGAGATGCTGCGAAAGAGTTCACGCAGCGGGAGTTTAGGCTGATTGCATCCAGGTGAGTGGCGCTGGGTGTAGTGGGGAGGGCGGCGGAGGAGGGCTGGCGCCACCAGTCTGGTTTTGTTTGTTGCGGGGTTCTCTTTTTAGAATTGCGGTTCCTGATACTTTTGTCTAACATATAGACTCAAATTTTACATTTAAAATATCAGCTAATTAGTCTCTCCAACAGACGAACAGACCCATACAGAGTCTCAGAACTACAAATTAAGACGTCCCTGCTCTGGAAATAGATGGTGCTGTGAAGGAGGACTCTCATGTTAAGAGAGGACACGAACAACAAGGTATCTGGAGACACGCCGGAAAATGAATAAATGAGATTTGTACAGAGTTTGAGAGTCCGCACCTTAAGTGAATTCTTAAATGTTATGTATATTTTTCTGTTCGTACATGTTGCAGTACATACTGATTACATTCCTCGTGGGGAGCTTGGTGCATGTACATAACTTCTTGATTCTCCTTACTCTTTCCACCTCCCACCCCACGCCTTCCATCTTTTGGTTCCTTCTCCCCCTTTTTAAAAATACATTTTGTATTAGTACATGTTTGTAATATATAATGATTACATTTATCGTGGGAATGTACATGTACATGTACATCAGGCATCTTCATTTTCAACCCTCCCAGCTCCCTCCAACTCTTGTTCCCCTTCCCACTTGGAAAAACTATACCTACTTTTTTTGGTCGAATTTTTCTTCATACCCTTTCCCTCTTCGTTCCCTTCCCTCCATCACTCTTGTTCCCCCTCCCTATTTTCTATTCATCCTCAACCTTGCTTCCTCTTATGTTGGGGGGGATTCTCATAGAAGAGAAACCATGAGAGATTTAAGCTTGTGTGTTTGATTATGGTCTCAAGGTGAATCCATTTATTACAGATGCCTCAGATTTATCTTTATATGACAGTAGTGAGTACTCTGTTGTGTATATACCACATTTTCTCTATCTGCTGATCTTTCGATGGCATATAGGCCATTTCCAAGATTTAGCTATTATAAATTATGCTGCTATAAACTGAGGTGTGCAGTATCACTGTAATATAACTCGGGAAGATACCTAGAAGAAGACCTGGGTCAAGTGGAATTTCTAGGTTAGCTTTTTGAGGTGTCTCCATACTGATTTCCATAGTGATTGTACTAATTTACGTTCCTACCAATGGTGTAAAAGTGTTCTTCCTTTTCCTCATAGCTTTGCCAGCACTTGCCATTATTTGATTTCTTGATGATATCATAATTTCTGGAGTAAGGTGGTATCTCAGTGTTGTTTTAATTGGCCAGAAATATTTAGCATTTTAAAATCTATTGGCCATTTGTACTACTACTTCTGAGAAGTGTGTGTTTATATCAGTTGCCCATTTTCTGATTGGGTCTTTTATTTTGAGGGGGCTAACTTTTTGAATTCATTATATATTCTAGATGTGAATACTCTGAGGATTTAAAAAAAATCATCCTATATATTTTTTCACTGTTGGTTGTTTGCTGTGCAGAAGCTTTTTTAAAATTTCATATGATCCCATTTGTTGATTTTCAGTATTATTTCTTATGCTATTGGGGGGGTATGTTCAGAAAGTCCTTGTCTATGCCTGTGACTTCAAGAATTTTACTTATTTTATCCTCCAGCAGATTGTTTCTGTTTAACATTTAGATCTTTTTTTCATTTTTATTTTAGTTTAGTACATGGGGAGATATGTTGGGCTGGACTCACTCTTCTGTATGTGGTTGTCCAGTTTTCCCAACACCATTTATTAAAGAGGCTGTTTTTCCTCCTATGTATGTTTTTGCACCCTTTGTTAAAGATCAAGTAACTGGATATACCCGAGTTGTTGCTTCTTCCTCTGTTCTGTTTCATTGATTCGTATGTCTGTTTTTGTGCTATTATCACACTGTTTGTATCACTGTAGCTTTGTAATATGCCTTCATTCTGGAATTGTGATACCCTCTGCTTTTGTTAGCCATGGTTGCTTTTACTATTCTGGGTCTCTTCTGTTTCTACATGAATTTTAGGATTGTTTTCTTTAGATCTGCAAGAAATGCTATTAGAATTTTGACTGGTACTATGTTAAATTTATACATCAGTTTTGGAAGTATTGCCATTTTGATTATTATTTTGGTTCTGCTTATCCAGGATCATGGGATATCTTTCTATTTCTGATGTCCTCTATGCTCTCCTTTTGTGAGTGATATACTTCTCATTGGTTAGGTTAATTCCTAAGTATTTAATTTTTCTTGATACTATGAATAGTATTTTTTTCCTAATGTCTTTCTTAATGAGTTTATTATTGGCATATACGAATGTTATTGATTTTTGCTTGTTGATTTTTTATCCTGCTATATTGCTGAATTTGGTTATTTTAGGAGTCTTTTGGTGGTATTTTTTGTGTCTTGTAGGTAGCGGATCATGTTATTTGCAAGTAATAATACTTGAACTTCATCCTGTGCTCTGTTTCTGTTTTTTTTTTCTCTTTCCTGGGTGCCCTAGCTTATGTTTCAAATACTATGTTAAAGAGGAGTGATAGTGGACATCCTTGTCTTGTTCCTGATTTAAAAAATAATTTTTATTGAGTTTATTGGTACATTTTAGGGATACAGTACAGTTACATTCATTACTGGGATCTTGTACCTTTACATGACAGGTCTTGGTTCTCATTTTTTCCCCTGTCCCTGCCCTCCCTTCACCCCCTCCTCCCTCCACATTTACAAACACTTTAATTCCATTTTTTCATTTTCTCACATTTTTTCTTTTCCCTTAGTCCCCTTCCCCTACCCTTCCCACTTTCCCTTCATCTTTACTTGTTCCTGATTTTAAAGAGAGAGAGCTTTCAATTTCCCCACATTTAATGTGTTTGCAATAGAATTCACATATATGGGTTTATATCAGATTAAGATAAGATCCTTCTGTACCTACTTTTTTCAGTTTTGTTTTTTTTTTAATCATGAATAGATACTGGATTTGGTCATAGTTTTTTTTTTTCTTCTAATTCTGTTGAGATGATCTTGTGGTTTTTGCCTTTCTGTGATGGATTACATCTTTTTTTTTTTTTTTTTTTTTTTTTTTTTTTAAAGACAGGGTCTCTATAGTTGAGACTGACCTGGGACGCACCATGTAGCCCAGGCTGGTCTTGAACTCACAGCAATCCTCCTGCCTCAGCCTCCTGAGTGCTGGGATTATAGGCATGCATGGATTACATCTATTGTTTTGCATATATTGAACCATTCTTGCATTCTTGGGATGAAGCCTTTGATCATAGTGTATGATATTTTTGATAATTTCTTGCATTCTGTTTGTCAGTATCTTGTTGAGGACTTTTGCATCCATATTCATTGAAGAGATTGGCCTGTAGTTCTCTTTTTTAGATGGATTCTTGTCTGGGTTTAGTTGCTATCTTCCAAGAATGACTTTGGGAGTACTTCTTCCCTTTTAATTTCATTAAGGGATTTGAGGGGTATTGGCATTGGATCTTCCCTAAAATTCTTAACAGAATTCAGCAGTGAATCTGTCAGATCCTTGGCTTTTCTTAGTTGATAGTTTATTATTATTATTATTATTACTGCTCACTTTCATTGCCTGCTACTGGATTACTTAGGATTTTAAAATCTTGGTTCACTTTCCTTAATTCATATGTACATAGGAATCTATACAGAATTCAGAATTTCTTCTGAAGAAAGATTGACTAAGGCTTTGTCTGTTTTGCTTATTCTTTCCAATAACCAGCTGTTCAATTCATTGATTCTTTGTATTGCGTTTTAGTCTTCATTGCATTGATTTCTAAGCAACAATTATGTGTATTACTTTGGCTATAGTAGTTAAGTCAGCAACAACAATAAAGTTAAATACAAAATGGATATGTACACCCTAAGAACTAATCATATACTACCCTTAACTTAGAAAAGAGTTCTCCCTGTCTGTAAATTCCAGACTGTGGCAACTGTCCAAGCTGAGATGCTTCCCAACTCATGTTGGTACACAGAAGCAGTCAGACCACCAATCTGCTGGATGAAGGCAGTGGAGCAAAGGCTCAAGCACCACCGGACTCAACACCATCACCTCTAGATCCAGTCATCTCTGAAGGCCACACCCACTGAACCTGGCCTCCCATCACAGAATGCAGACCCTTTATCCTTCCTGGCCTGAGTTTGAGCTTCTTGATCTGTGTCTATTCCTTGACCTCTTCACAGCTGTCATCTCCATGGTTGGCTGTCATCCAGTCTCTGTAGGGTAACACTTCAGTTCTGGAGTGAAGCTATAGTATTGTGTGGCTCTGTCCCACTTGCTCTATGTCCTCAGCATCATCTGATCTTGTCAGTTTTTATTGTAGCAATTTGCTTTGTAATTTTAAATTTGTATATCTCTAATGATTACTTGTCTTTAGGGTGACATTTGTTGCTGTTACAAATCCCCAAACTTCGGGCTGGGGATTTAGCTCAGTGGTGCCACCATCACCTGCCTCACAAGTGCAAGGTCCTGAGTTGGATCCCTGGTTACAAAACAAAACACAAATCCCCATACTTCAGTAGTTTACCAAATAGAGTTAAGGGTTTTTGCTCCAGGAAGGAATGAAGGTAGGTGGACCTTTTCAGTGGTTATAGAGGAATCCAGGGTCCTTTTTGTTCTGTGGTTTTGTAATCTTTTGATAAAAGGATTCTAAGGTTTTTTTTTTGTTGTTGTTTATCTTCATAAAACCTTGAATTCCCTTTTTCCCTACACTGTAAGAACCAAGTATTTTGTTTCTTAAATATGAATATACAAGCCAGGCATGGTCGTACATACCTGTAATTCCAGCAATTGACAGGCTGAGGCAGAAGGATCCACCACAAGTTTAAGGCCAGCCTGGACTATATAGTGAGTTCAAGGCTAGCCTGAACTATAGCAATGATGACCTGTGTAAAACAAAACAAAACACTACCAAAAACTGAAACAAACTACATGTTGTGAATTGTTTCCTATTAATGAGTTTCATTATGTCTAGTAAGTACATCCAATTGGTGTTTGATAAGTAGTGGTTACTCAACAATTGCTTAAGTATCCAGAAAACAAAGACAATGTAGAAATTACCAGCTAATAAATTTCATAAGTACCTCTGAATGTTCCCATGCTTTGTGCTTGTATTAGTCACTTTTCCATTCAGGATATAAATACCCGGCATCTGCAACTTAAAGAGAAGTTTATTTTTGCTCACAATTAGTGGTTTTGTTCTGTTGTTTGCTGGCTCTAAGGCAGAAATGGCATGGCAGAATTGCATGATGGAATAAAGCTGTTGAGACAGAGAGAGAAAGGAGGAGCCAGAAGTAAGAATAAACCCTTCCAAGTCACTCCCAGTAAGTTGCTCCTTCCAACCACGCCCAACCTCTGAACATGAAATTTTTGGGGAACCTTTTAGATTGAACTGTAACATTCCATCTCTGGCCCCCAAAAGACCTCAGTCCATCTCATTATGCAAAATGCATTTTGTCTATGTATAAGAGTTACCAAAGTCTTAACAGTTTCAGCATTGCTGAAAAGTCTAAGTCCAAAGTCTTCTCTGAGACTCAAGACAAAAAGCTGTGCTGGGTGTGGTTGCACATGCCTTTAACCCCAGCACTTGAGAGTCTGAAGCAGGAAGATTACTGTGAGTTGGAGGCCAGTCTGGGCTACATAGTTCAGGGCCAGCCTAAAGTACAAAACAGATCCCCACTCTAAAAACCAAAAAAAAAAAAAAAAGTACCTTTTAGCTGTGAACCACTAAAAATTGAAAAGAAAGTTATATACTTCCAAAATGCGATGGTCCAGGGCCAACATTCCCATTCCAAAAGGGAGTTAGGAGGATAGAAAAGAACTAGACCAAAGTGTGACTGAAACCAGGGTAAACATTAAATTCTATAGTTCTCTGTTACTCAGGCCAGGTTGTGGTGAGATATGAGGGCTTGAGTAGCTCTGCCCCTACAACATTGCAAAAGAAAGTTATATACTTCCAAAATGCGATGGTCCAGGGCCAACATTCCCATTCCAAAAGGGAGTTAGGAGGATAGAAAAGAACTAGACCAAAGTAAGACTGAAACCAGGGTAAACATTAAATTCTATAGTTCTCTGTTACTCAGGCCAGGTTGTGGTGAGATATGAGGGCTTGAGTAGCTCTGCCCCTACAACATTGCTGGCTGCAGTCCACATGTTCCCTTTCTTGGGCTCATTCTCTGCTCACCTCCTATTGCTTTCCTTAGCACATCTCCATGTTCCTGGCATCTCATAACATCTTGGAAGTCTCCGCTAGACCTTTTGCTTCACTCTCACAGATTCACATATTACCCTTTTATGACTTCTGGCAGGGACTGTTATCCTGTCATAGATTCTCCCCTTGCCTCCCTGGTCTTTTTCTAAAACCTGGAAGGAAGCCTCTGTAACACCATAACTTTTACATTCCGTTTACCTGAAAAAACTGCCTGACTTGGACAATGTTAAGTTTGGCTGCCAGCTTGAACAGCAGCCAGTTCCCCTTGGGCCATTGCTACAGTGGCCTCTTAGTACCTGAATGGCTGAACTTGGGAATACACTTTTTAAGTGGCCCTGAATGAACAGCCATCCTAAGGATTCTTTTCAAATGAAAAATTTACAGTTTTGCCTCCTTGAGTCTGTAATGGGTAGGGTCATGCTGATTTCTGAGATGCCCTTATGGCATCTTACTGCCCCATGCAAAGTACTTGACTTCTTTTTAATGCTAATTTTTAAGAAGCAGCCATGTTGTCCTTTGCCCCAACTTCACAGGCTGTTCCTTTCTCACAAAAATATAAATTTTTCAAACTGTTCAACTCCATTCTTTCTTCTCGATCTGGCTAAAAAGCAGCCAGCAGTACCCATACCACAGCCTGAATGTTGGGCTGCTGCCTTATCTTTTGCCATATTAATTAATCTGCCACCTTTAAATTCAGTTCTACACAAAGTCTTAGGACATGGCAAAACAGATTTTTTGCCAAAATGTATAGCCTCTAATCTAGTTTCTAGTACATTCCTTATTCTCATTTAAAACTTCATGAACCTGGTCTTTACTGTACCAATTTCTATCAGTGTTTTGATCCTCTGAGCTTTTATCAGGATCTCCCATCAAGCTCAGCCTATAGCATTCTAAGGCTTCACTAGCTAGTATCTCTAAACCTTACCAATTTTTTTCTACAAACCAAAAGACTTTTCTGAAGGCTTCTAAACAACATCATGTATAGTCACAACAGTGACCCTAATTCTAGTACCAATTTTTGTTTTAGATACTTTCCTGTTGCTGGGTATAAATACAGTAAGTCCCCAACTTACAAACAAGTTCTGTTTTGAGAGAACATTTGTAAGTTGGTTTTGGTAAGTTCAACGAAGTGAGTCTTGTAAGTCTCTGACTTATGAATGAGTTTCATTCTGGGAGAGCATAAGTCCAATTCATTTGTAGGTCTGACAAAGTGAGTCTAAAAGTTCACAACTTGATGTTCATAAGTCGGGGGCTTACTGTACCTGAAACCTACAACTTAAAGGAGGAGATACTTACTTTTGACTCAGAGTTGCAGTAGATTTAGTCCATGATTGGCTGGTTCCAATGTAGAAACAGTATGGCGTATGGCATAATGGCATGGTGGAAGAAAACTGTTCATCACATGGTGGCCAGAAAGGGAAGTAGAACAGAAAGGAGGAGCCAGGGATTAGAATATGCTTTTGCCAATAATGCTCCTAGCTAGTTTTGAACAGACTTCACCTCTGAATGTGAGACTTTTATGGGATATTTTATCCCTAAACCATAACTGCTCAAATTACTTTACCATGTTTTGCTTGACCTGAGTAGTTTCAGGAGCTCAGCTGAGCTGAGGAGCATTTAGTTGCTAGGTTTTGGTGGAGTAGTGGCCTAAAAGACAACTCAAAATGAACAACAGTTAAGCTTTTCATCCTTCTGTTGCAGTAGTATAAAAACAAGAATCTAAACTGATGATTCCACCTTATCAGGGCCACCGCATCAGAGACTAAAGCAATAGAACTGCCCAGTTTTGGACTTTGAACTTCTAAAATTATGAGCAAGCCAAGTAAACCTTTACTCTTTCTAAAGTTACTTGCCAGAGATATTTTGTTACAGTGACAAACTGACTAAAACTTATGGTTTTGCAGGTTAGGAATTAATATAAGACAAAATAGCATGGCTTGACACTGTTCTGTGATGTCTGCTAAGTTACAATGTCCAAGATGGCTTCATCAGTCATATATGTGATATGTCAGCTAGGATGATCCAAGGGTTGGAGACTGGCTAGAATAACTTAACTGGGACTTAAATGAGGTCGAGGTTCTTCTTGATTCTCCTCTGTAGTATTAGAGCCTCTTCTTTGCATGCTGTGTCTATATGTGCTCCCCCTGGGAGCTCTAACAGATTTCTTCCATGTCATCTCAGCTCCCAATGATGCATATGTGGAGGCCAACAAAATGTCAGAATTTTTAGATCTGGAACTGGATCTTTTATGAAAATGAGACATCGTATTTTAGCAGTACATTCATACCCATGTCAACACCAGCACAATTCATAATTGTTAAATTTTGACAACATGCCACATGAGCACAAATAGATGAAAGGAAGGGTGGGGGAAAAGTCCATTCCACTTAGCCATAAAGGATAACTTTGAGTCATTTATAGGAAAACAGATGTGTCTTGGGACCATAATGCTAAATGAAATAGATCAGACACATAAAATTCAATATTGCATAGTTACTCTTATACGAAAAACTCAAAATATAAATAATTTAAAGAGCAAAGTAAAAGAGATCATAGGAAACAGAGAGGTAGACTCTGTGGAGATAGGAAGAGGACTGAGGACTAGGGGAGAAGGAAGTACTAGGAGGAAAGGTGAAGGTAAAAATGATTAAGATGTGATATGTATATGTATCAATTGCCCAAGATGAATATAATTATTATGTACTGAAAACATATAACAGTAGAAAAAAATGTAATGCTATATTGAAGACACATACACACAAACTTTTGAGATTCATGAATGGAAAATAGTGTACTCAGGCATTATTGGATCTGCCGCTGAGTTCAAGTTCTTTGGCGAAATCCTGCTTCCTATCCCTCCCTTAAATAAACATTGATAAGCATGCTATTCTCAAACTAAAACAACCACAAAACATTTCCATAGTATGTTCTTTGACTTCAGTGCTCAGGAAGACCACAATTTGGACCCCATTGCAAAGAGCCATTAAAAAGGTCCTAACACTGCAGTTCAGAAGAAAGGAACAGAACTGAGTAATCAAGAAAATGCCTCTTCTTGATACTCATGTACTGGTCTACAACAATCCGTTAGGAAGTACTGAACATCTTCATTACCTGTGTGGGCTTAATCATAGGCCAGGTGGTATGGTGACCATATGGAAAAGATTGTGGCCTTTAATTTAAAGGAAGCACATAAGCAGGGTTGGTCACAGAATAAAATTGCTGAAGTAAATGCAAAATGAAATATATTCTTACAGAATGCAGAGGAAAAGGCCAAAGCAATTAAGAGAAAGAGATGTAAAGTGCCTGGCCTGTCCAAGAGATATAATCTACTTGTAATAGGAATACTTGAAAAAGAGGACATAGCAAATGATGCTAAAACAATAATTAAGGAACTAATTGAAATCTTTCCAGAGTTAAAAAATTAAGTCAGCTTGCAAATGAAAAAACCTCATAGAGCCTCTGAAATGTAATAAGAAAGCAAAACCTACACATCATGTTTCATATAAATTTAAAGGATAAATATACAATTCTGCAAGCATCCAGACAGTGAAAGGTTACCTATCAAGGTGCAAACGTCAGACTGACCTCAGATTTTTCTCTTGTGATTCTAAATGCCAGAAGACATGAAACAACATCTACAGACTTCTAAGAGAAAATAATTTTGAAACAACAATTATATATCCTAAGAACTTAGTATTTGTGTATGAAGATAACTGGAGGACATTTTTAAATACCAAGGGGTTAAGAAGATTTACTGACCTTCTCTGAAATTTTTGCTGAATATTCTACTGTAGCCAACATAAAAATAAAAAAGAACTGGGTGATACTTATGTGAAATATTTAATGGTTAAAACTAGTTAAGAACATGAAATCTAAAATTGTTATATAGTGCTCATTTTGGCAGCATATACACTAAAATTCTTAATATAGAGAAATAAACCTAAATGCAAAGTAGTCTTATAAGCTAAATCTAAAATTTTTAGCTTATGTAGTTTTAAACTGTCAAAGTGTATACCAGTCTATGTATTGGGAAAATACTGCTTTATATTTGTCATATCATATTATAAAGATGCATGTGGGTAAGCCCAACATAGGTTAGATAAAAGTACTTTGTCACTGTAGCCCAGATAAGTACAATAAAGACATTCTAAACATTCATCTGAAAAAACTGAAAAATTTTAGTTTTATTTCCCTTAAAAAATAAACAAATTCATAATGTTATTACTGATAACATAAAGAGAAAAATTTCAAAGCACTGGTTGGAGAAGGATAGACAAAGTATATTTTAAAATACTGAATTGGGGAAACAAACCAGCAATTACTGCATCAGATGGTAGTCTAATTTGTCATTAAGTTGTGGACAAAAATAGATTATATACCAGTGATTGTGAGCCTTTGGCACACGTTACTCTTTTCTTTTTAAGATAAGAGATGTTAATGTATGTGAGTTCTTTTTTCTAAACTAATACCTCAGTATTCAGGTTTAATTGCAGTTTTGTCATTTTGCAATAAATGAGTGGGTTTGGGCACTTGTTCTCTTAAAAATTTGCCATCACTATTATATACATTCCAATTTACTGGAATTGAAAACCCCAAAAAAGCTACACAAGAAAAGTACTAAGGAAGCATTAAAATTTTCATAGAAGATAGTGACAGATCTAGAAGTTAATTATACTCATAAACTGGTTAAATTCCCAATTAATAGGATACAAATTGAGTAAAGAAAATCAATCTCTGATCTGAGATACTCACATTGTATACAACAAAGATTAAAGGGATTTAAAGGTTTGACTCTTTGGGTCACAGAGATGAAGAGTAACATTTTTATTAGGCAGAAATATGGACATTATAAAAAAGATCCATTTAAAAGGCTATGAAGCATTTGTATGTAAGATTTTTTGCTCAATATTTTGAGGTGGGTGGTAGTTTTACTGTTGTAAACTGACACAGATACATGTGTTTTAAAACATTTAAAATTTGTGACTTTATGTACTTAAAAATTCATTGAATAATCCTTCAATTAAAGAGAAAATATATGGCAAAAAAGTCCTCAATATAAGAGATCTGCTGTCTCTGCTCAGGTGGCATTTGGCAGTATATTAGGCCACTAGGTGCATAAAAATGTTGAACAGACCAGTTATTGTCTTGCAAATCTCATGACAATCTTTGAAATATCTTCTATAGCTGTTTCTTTTAAAAATCTATGTTACATTTGATCACCATAAAAATAACTCACACCCACTGTGAGATAGCACACAGTTGAAAATCTCTGACATACTGAAAATAGTGTTGGTCCTCTGTGTATCCAATGAGGCCAAGAAGGTTTGCTCTAACATTACTCTCCATGAATTGTATTGGAGATGTAATTGTCCTTTTGTATTTTTATTTTAAGTAAATGATTCTTTGTTTTTTTTCAGTCACTTTGAAACTTTCGATATCTTACTCTGCAATCCTTCTCCAGACAGGAAACATGATCTGTATTATTATGTCTCTCCACACTTAGAATTTCTCTGCTTGAATTAATGCCTTGCTAGTACTGTCTTGAAATTCTTAATAGTTTTTCAACAAAAGGCCCCACAGAAGTATTTGTTTTGCACAAATTTGTACCCAGCCCTGTCTACAGCTCTGGTTCTTAATGAGGAGTGTCAATCAAAATCACTTAAGATCTTTCCCAAATACACTTGCCAGCCATACCTAGAATTCACTATTGCAATTTATATTCATTTCTATGGAGATGCATTTTTTGTAATGCTTAGGCTATCTTCCATCCTACCTCTCCTGTTCTGTCTCCTGTCACAAAAGATGAAAGTTATGCCCATGGCTGTGATTAGGTTATAGCATTAAGAATCAAGGGAATTCTGATACTATCAGTCAGCAATCATTTATATGTTCCTACATACTAAGTCCTTGTGCTAGTAGTACAAGTCCCTTCTCATGAAAGGCGCACAGTATCAGTAGACTGTGATACAATTTTACTATTAAATGTAGAAGTGCCACTAAGGGGAGACTCCACAGACTAAATGGGCCTCAAGCAGTGCTGTAGTTTGGAACTTAAGTGTCTCCCAAATATTTGGTAAAGACTTGCTCCCCTAGGATAGTGCTACTGCAAGGTGGTGAAACTTTCAGAGGTGGACTAAGGGAAGATCTTTAGGATATCCCTTTCTTCTGAACTGCAGTGTTAGGACCTTTTTAATGGCTCTTTGCAATGGGGTCCAAATTGTGGTCTTCCTGAGCACTGAAGTCAAAGAACATACTATGGAAATGTTTTGTGGTTGTTTTAGTTTGAGAATAGCATGCTTATCAATGTTTATTTAAGGGAGGGATAGGAAGCAGGATTTCGCCAAAGAACTTGAACTCAGCGGCAGATCCAATAATGCCTGAGTACACTATTTTCCATTCATGAATCTCAAAAGTTTGTGTGTATGTGTCTTCAATATAGCATTACATTTTTTTCTACTGTTATATGTTTTCAGTACATAATAATTATATTCATCTTGGGCAATTGATACATATACATATCACATCTTAATCATTTTTACCTTCACCTTTCCTCCTAGTACTTCCTTCTCCCCTAGTCCTCAGTCCTCTTCCTATCTCCACAGAGTCTACCTCTCTGTTTCCTATGATCTCTTTTACTTTGCTCTTTAAATTATTTATATTTTGAGTTTTTCGTATAAGAGTAACTATGCAATATTGAATTTTATGTGTCTGATCTATTTCATTTAGCATTATGGTCCCAAGACACATCTGTTTTCCTACAAATGACTCAAAGTTATCCTTTATGGCTAAGTGGAATGGACTTTTCCCCCACCCTTCCTTTCATCTATTTGTGCTCATGTGGCATGTTGTCAAAATTTAACAATTATGAATTGTGCTGGTGTTGACATGGGTATGAATGTACTGCTAAAATACGATGTCTCATTTTCATAAAAGACCCAGAAGAGGCATAGCTGGGTTGAATAGAATCTCTAACTGAGGAAAACTGATTTTCATAGTGGTTGTATCAGTTTACATTTCCAACAGCAGTGTACAATAGTTCCCTTTTCCCTACAGTCTTACTAGTATTTTTTGTTTTTGTGTATAACATTGAGTTACAACAACCCATCCTATACTTTTCTGCTAAAAATTTGTACTTTAGCATAATAATAGTTGGCTGTATGTCTCAGTAGATGCACCTAGGGAATATAAAAAGCAATCTTTGTGTTTAATCACCTGCTATGATGAAGAGAAAGGTGTGTATACCTTTGCAAAAGTGTCAAACTGGAATTTTTACCTGCATAATGCTCCAGCTAACGAGTTTTGTGTATGTTCACCTGAGCATTACAGGGGTAAAATATACCCACCAATATTTATATTATGAAAATATGTTTTTTTCACAGTGGAATGTGGGTGTGACTCACAGTAGCTGCACCTGGAAAAAGAAAAAACCCATCTGTGCATTCACCCACTTGGTAGATGAACAGCAAGGTGTGTATAGGAGCTCCAAAGCAACAACATGAAATGCTCATTGCTAAATTTCTGTCCATTTAGGATTTATTTTTAAAAAAGATTTTCTTTTTATTTTTCTTTTAGAAGTAGCCCAAAACAGTACAATGATACATGAAAAGATTTTCAAATTTTGGAGGGAGTCAAAAGTGAATCATTGGAGTACTCATGCATGGATAATGAAGATGATAATGATTTTTAGGTTGGCCATGTGAGCCAAAGTTTCTGTGACAGTGAAATTGAGCAAGGATTGATACACGTACAGGGAATGCAGACCTCCTTGATTCAGATGACAAAGAAAACAGCAATGGGAATGCATACTGGACTACTTGAAATGTTGCAAAATGGTCACGCAACCAAATGGAACAACCCAGTGTTAGCACTAGGTCTAAAAATATAGAGAGGATGTTGGCAAGAGTGAAACCTACTGAACAGAATGCCAGCACTGCCCTTCAATGTTGGAAATTGTAACAGATGAAATACTACACGATGTTGTGAGATACAAAGGCTGAAATACAAGTAAAATGTTCTGTATGCACCAATAGCCATATTCAAAATGTATTTATTATGACACTTCACTAGCTGAACTGAATGCATTCATAGATCTGCTATGCTTAACAGGAATGTCTCATGGTAATGACAGGAATATAAAAGACTTCTTGAAAAGTCAAGTCTTTTGCTGGGTCAAATAAGGCATAAAAACATATGCCCGTGGCCCTGATCCACTCTGGGAAGATAGCCACGCCCTCCCCCACTGGGAGCCGCCATCACTCAAGCACCAGGAAGGTAGCCGACAGGTGCCCCTGAACATTCCCCCCTCCCGCACTCTCAGACCTCCTGATTGAGCCAGTCTTTGGACCCACAATGCAGAGGCAGAGGTGGTCATGGAGGGTATTTTTCTGAGTTCCCAACATTGAATATCTTTAAAGAAAGGGCATGGGAACCCTGTAGTAGAACAGTGTGGAGTTCAACTGTTCAGAAGGTTGGGGAACTCAATCTGGGCCTTGCAGCCCGAGGTCAGTCTCCATCATGGGGTTGAGCCATCAGCTAACTGAGATCAGGGGTCTTGAGTCTTAGCACTGTCTGAGTCCCCATCCTAAATGGTAAATATAATATATTGAAAAGTTTGTTCACTGCAGACATGTCTTGGAATGCTTCTTGATTTCAATTTAATTCAAATGGTTTAAGGGTAATGGACTAGTGACTACCACAGGTGGTCAGTTTCCAAGTTGTGCTTGATCATATTGTGTTGCTGGTTGGGATAAAGGATTGTGGTTGATTTGATAAGCTGTTTTCTCTGATGTTATGGAGATGAGAATGTCTGTGGGTCGTTAGAGACCCAGAAGGTAGGGCTCAACTATATCAGGAAGATTTGGGTGATAACCCAGAGATTAAACCAAGGACAGCCGACAACAAAAATAAAAATGAGAAAACACTTAAGCAAGACACAAAGACAGACTTCCAGTTCACCAATGGCAAACAGTAGGACAAATGAGGTTGAAAAGGCCAATAGTGAACCACCAGGACACCCTGAACTCAAAGCACAGGAAGTAACAAAACAGATCAATCAGGTTCTAGAAAAATTCAAAACAGAAATAATTTCCCAGATAATCATAGAGATGGTGAGCAAAATGAAAGTCGTGATGCAAGACTCTAGAACAAATCTGACAAAAAACTAGATGAGCTCGGCACCATGATAGAAGCCATGAAGGCCGAGCATAAGAAAGAAATGGAAACAATAAAAGCCCAACATAGGAAAGAAATGGAATCCATGAAACAGATTCAAACAGATATCCAGGAGATTAAACACTCCATTGAAAGTATATGCAACATAATAAAAGAATGCAAAGATAGAATCTCAGGTATAGAAGATAAGATTGCAGTCAGTGACCATGAAAAGAGAGGTCTCTTAAAAACGGGATCATGAGAAATCTATGCAGCAACTCCTAGATGATGCAAAGAAGAATAACATAAGACTGATAGGAATCCATGAAGTAGCAGGAGAAAATACAAATGGCGTTAAAAAGCTGTTCACAGAATTAATGACAGAAAACTTCCCAAACAGAGGAGAAGAATTTGACATTCAGTTAAGTGAGGCATATAGGACCCCAACTAGCCATAATAAATAAAAATCTTCACCTGGACATATAATAATCAAGATTCCAGAAACCCAACAGAAGAACAAAATATTAGAAGCAGTAAGAGAAAAGAAACAAATCACATGCAAAGGAAAGCCCATTAGAATCACAGCAGACTTTTAAACACAAACTCTTAGGGCAAGGAGAGCCTGGAATGAGATATTTCAAGTACTAAAAGAGAACAACCTTCAACCTAGACTGATGTATCCTGCAAAACTCTCTTTCAAAATGGATGGGGAAATAAGATACTTCCAAGACAACACCTGAGAAACTACACGAATACCAAACAAGCACTACAAGCAATTCTAAACAAGATCCTATAAAAAGACAATGAAGGTAACAACAACATGAGGCCCAACAGAGCAAATCAAATAGGCGAAGCATGAAAGTAAAAGGAGAAGGTGAAAAAGTAAAGAGTCCACAAAAGGACATAACAGAACAATAATAAGTCAGTACATATCAGTTATAACCATCAATGTCAATGGCTTCAACTCACCAATCAAGAGAAATAGTCTGGCAGAATGGAATAAGAAGCAAAATCCAACAATATGTTGTATACAAGAAACACAGCTAGTGCAAAAAGAAGCCCATAGACTGAAAGTGAAAGGATGGAAAACAATTCTCCATGTGACAGGAGCCCAGAAAAAGGCAGGGGTACCAATCTTATTTGCAGACAAAGTAAATTTCAAACCAAAACTGATTCTAGTATTATAGATGTAGGACAGTACTGTATCATACCTCTGTGAATGTAAAATATCTTGTACCTGCTTTATGATATGTAGTAGTGACCATGCTTTATCAGAGTTATTTTTAATGATGTTACTCTAGAATGTTCTCTCTCCAGATGATGATTAAAATGCTAATAAAAATAATGGTGTCAGGTACCACAACAGCAACAGAACTTTGCTGTTTTCTGGTTGTTATTCTTCTCTTTGTTTTTTTTTTTATTGGAGGGTGCTGAATGTCTATAATTTTGTTCAGATGACTGCGGAGCCTGGAGAAGCTGTTGCTGTTGCTGCTATTGATGCATAACATACTGCTATTATTGGTATGTATATA
>NW_022900913.1:41261259-41288664 GCF_012274545.1 Fukomys damarensis
ACACACACACAAATATAAAATTTGAATTTTTGGAAACTTTAACTGTTCTGTTGACTTTGGAAAAAGTTATCCCAATATACTGTGTTGAGTTGGCATTGTACAGAAATTAACAGCCATATTCGTCTAGAAATGTTAATTTTTTTCCTTTTCTACAGGGGTATTGCACTGTATTAAATATGTAAATCATATCTACATGGGTTTGATTACAGAAACTAATAAAGTATTCTCTAAATAATGAAAAAAGAGAATAATGTAAGACTACAAGAGTAAGAAGCAACTTAAATATGTTCAAGGACCATTTTCATCTTCAGAATTAAGGATTATTTTAATGTTACATCATTGCCTTTTCTCTTTTACTTTCCTTTTTAGTTTTATTTTAGGATTCCTATTTTTAATGTTCATATAGAGATTTATTTTACTGAAATACTGAATAGTTTCTCTGGTGTGAAAAACTATAATAGTACACAAGATCCTAATGAGATAATTAATAATGTGAAATAGGAAGTAAAGGGCTAAAGGTGTAGGGAAAGTGGGAAGGGTGGGGGAAAGGTAATAAGAGAGAGGAAAAAAATATGAGAAACTGAAAAAATGGAAATAAAGTGTTTGTAAATGGGGAGGGTAGGAGGGGGTGAAGGGAGGGCAGGGACAAGGGAAAAAATGAGAATCAAGACCTAGCATGTAAAGGTACAGGATCCCAATAATGAATATAATTGTATTGTATACCTAGATTGTACCAATAAACTCAATAAAAATAAAAAAAAACATATGCCCTTCTAGATGTGAAGAAGAGGAAAAGAATGTTTATACTTTCAATTTAAAAATGTATCCTGGAACTCAGCCACCAGGTCCTTATTCATATAGTAATAAACTAAATGAAGTTGTGAGCAGACTTGTTACTCCCTCTCCCAAACTAATTGGAATGTGACATTTGTCAGTTGATTCACCAATTTGCAATTGATGTTATGCTTGCTAACAGAGCAGAAGTTGACTGGCATAGGAACAGTGCTCAACAACAAAGCAGAAATTTCAAATGAAATGTTACAATTTCAAAACAAAGAATTATATAGTACAATCTTTGCATTAACCTCATATGTGGCAAAGAAAAACTGGTACCACTGATGTCAACATTGCTCAACAATGGATGTATTAATAGGGAAACCTTGGCAAAACAGAAACCAGATGTGGAAGCTTTCTACAACAAAACCAAAAGCAGAGTAGATGTTGTTGATGAGTTATGCAGAAAATATGATGTCACTCAAAACACAAGGCACTGGCCAATTGTTGTGTTTTATTCAATCCTAAACATAAATACTTTGGTAGTTTACACAGAGAATAACAAGTGCAGAGCTGGGGATTTAGCTCAGCGGTTTGGTGGCCTTCCTTGCAAGTGCAAGGACCTGAGTTCGATCCCCGGTACCAAAACAAACAAACAAACAAAAACAAAAACAAAAAAACAAGTGCAAAATACCATGGAGAAATTTTCTTAAGAGGATTGGGACTGGAACCCATAAGAGATCATTTACAGCAGAGGAAACACAAAATGTTTCTGCCCAGGGAACTCTGCAAAACAATTGCAGAGCACACTGGTGAGCTGACAGGTGAAGAGGCAGGCACAGAATCACAAACCTCCAATGACAACAGGAAAACCAAAAAGATGTCAACTGTGCCCTACAAGAAAGGACAGAAAAAAACAAAACATACATGCTATGTAAGCAATACTTGTGTGTGGAGCATGTAGTTTTCATGTGTAAAAACTGTCTTGGGTGTGACAGGTGAAGCAAAGATTATTTCTGTGGTAGACTTTTGTTTGTATTTACATTTAGTTCACATAGGTTTTTATTTCTGATGTTATCTTTTGGCTTTAGTAAGCAAATAAACATCTAATGTGACAGTGTTGATTTCTATTCTAAGAATTCATTATATATTTGCTATTTTCTTTTATTTACATCTTATTTTCCTTCTAAGTGCATAATGTACAACATAGTTGGAAGCTCTTGACAAAATGGAAGGAGAAGAGAGGTGACAAGAATGGCCTCCTACAAAGGAAAGGAGAGCTAAGTACGTGTGCTGTTAGTGTCAGATGTGTACATGGGATACATCATGTGTATATATTGTCATGTGTGAGTACTGCCTTGGATATGACAAGTGAAGCAAATATTTTAGAGTTCTATTGGTATTTTCATTGTAGTTCCTGTAGGAATTTATTTCTTATGTTATCTGATGTTATTTCTGATGTTAGGTTTTGTAAGCAAGTACACAGCTGATGTGAAAACATTGATGTTTAAACAAAACACAATATTTATTAAGAATTTAATACTTTATTTTATTGATATTTTATGTTTCTGTTAAGTACACCTTGTGTCATATAATAAACTCCTGACAAAAAAGCAAGACTAGCGAGATCTCAAATATGCCCTACAAAAAATCCAGGAAAGCAAAACACATGTGCTGTCAATGTAAGCGACACCTGTGTATGGAACACACTGTTGTCATGTGTGAAGAGTGCCTTAGGTGTTATGACTGAAGTAAAAATGATTGTTTTTATAGCGTGCTATTGGTATTTTCATTGTAGTGTGTATAGGAATTTATTTGTTTTTATTTTTTTGACTTTGTGCATACAAAAACAGTTGCTGTTGAAAATATGGATTTTTTTATGAACACTCAATAAATATTAAAAATTTAATACTTAATTTTCTGAAAATTTTCCTGTTAAGTATCCATTTTTAAGATAATAAAACTGATTAATAATTAAGCAATGTACGTATTCTAAATAATAAGAATGGGTTTTATACACCAAAGTTTCTGTGCCTTTATGACAAAATTTGTATTGTGCCCCTCTTAATAATAGCCATTCTTTTTGGAGTAAGATGGTGTTTCATTGTTGTTTGATTTGCATTTCTCTAATTATCAGATGCTGAACATTGTCTTATGTACCTATTGACCATTTGTACTTTTTCTTTTGAGAAGTGTGTATTTCAATTGCCAATTTTTTGATTGGGCCTTCTATTTTGGAGCATCTAATTTTTTTCAGGTTTACCTATTCAAGATATTAGTCCTTTCTTTGAGGATTAGATGGCAAAATTTTTCTTATTTTCTAGGTTGTCTCTTTAGGCTGTTGGTTATTTCTTTTGCTGTGCAAATTTATTTGACGTCCTATTTATTGCTTTTTGTTATTCCTTGGGCAACTTGGATTGTGTCCAGGAAGTCCTTACCTTTACCTATGTTTTACCTATCTTATCTTCCAGAAAATTCAGTGTTTCTATTTTTACATCTAGGTCTTTGATTTTGGTTTGAATTTAGTATAGGGTAAGACATGAGTCTGGATTCATTCCTCTGCATATGAATAACCAGTTTTTCAGCACCATTTATTAAAGAGGCTATCTTTATTTTGGGCCCCTTTGTAAAACATCAAATGGCTGAAGGTGCCTGGTGTTGTTTCTGCCTCCTCAGTTTTATTCTACTGGTCAACATGCTTATTTTTGTGTCAGTACCATGCTGTTTTATCATTGTAGCTTTGCAGTCTAACTTGAAATCTAGGATTGTAATGCCTCCTGCTTTGCTCTTGTTGCCCAGGATTGTTTTGGCTTATCTGGCTTTCCTAATTCCTTATAAATATTAGGAATTTTTTTCCTAGTTCTGTGTAGAAGAGCAATGGTATTTGATTGGAATTAAATCTATATGTCATTTTGGCAATATAGCCATTTTGACAGTATTAATTCTGCCTGTCCAGAAATGGAATATTTTTCCATTTTCTAATGTCCTCTTCAATCTCTTTTTTTTTCCTTCAGATAACTTTAGTGTTTTGTTATAGAGGTCTTTCAATCTCTTGGTCATATTACTTTCTATATATTTCATTTTTTAAAAGCTAACATGAATAGGATTGTTTTCCTGATTTCTTTCTTGGTGTGTTCATTGTTGGTGCACAGAAATACTATTGATTTTTGTGTATTGATTTTGTATCCTGTAACTTTGCTGATTTGATTAGTTCTAGGAGTCCTCTGGTAGTGTTTTTTGAATCTGTTATAAAAGGATGGTGTAATCTGCAAATAAGAGTAGTTTAACTTACTGTTTTCCTATTCATATCCCTATTATTTCTTTCTCTTGCCTGATTACTCTGGCTAAAGTTTTGAGTACCACATTGAACAGGAGTGGTTATAGTAGACATCCTTATCTATTTATTTTAAAGGGATAGCTTTTAGTTTTTCCCATTTAGTATGATGTTGGCAGTGGGTTTGTCATAAATGGCTATTATCAGTTTGAGGTAAGGTCCTTCTATACCGATTTTCTTCAGAGTTTTTGTCATAAATGTTAGATTTTTGTCAAAGGCTCTCTCTGCATCTATTGAGATAACTGTGATTTTTATCTTTGCTCCTATTTATTTATTTAATATATTAAATGTATTGATTTACACATGTTGAACCATCCTTGCATCTTAGGGATGAAGCCAACAAGGTCATGATATATGATCTTTTTAATGAATTGTTACATTATGTTTACCAGTATCTTGTTAATACATTTTTGCATCTGTTCATTAAGAAGATTGGCCTGTAGTTTTTATTGTTGAGTCCTTGTTCCATTTGTATCAGGGTGATGCTAGTTTCCAGGAATTAATTTGCCATTATTTTTTCATTCAAAGACAGATATTTGAAGAGTAAATAATGAGGCAAATGTTTGAAAAGCTTGTGGAGTTTCCAGAGAGTGACACTACATTAGTGCTTGGCATGATAATATAATGGAGTCTATTTATATTCCCTTGGAAAAGAATTTAAGTGAATATGTTTCAGGAAAGGGGATTTAAGAAAACCCCTGTACAGTAACTTATTTGCATCACTGTTCTTACCAAAGTGGAATTGTGTGCACAGAGGTTTTGTCACTTCAATTTTCTTTTCTGAGGTAAGGGAAATGCAACTATGTTCTGTGATTAACCTGTTAATTACCAATCCCTGAAAATGAGAATGTTGCTTCCTGAAGGCATGGAGTTGGAGATGAGAATTATAGAAAGAATAACTATACAGTTTAAAGATTTGTTTGAAAATAAATCAATTTATTCCTCTGAAAGAGTATTATCCATCAAGGCATCTGTTCATATGATCACACATGAATTTCAAGAATATTGCAGTTGTTCAGAATTCAGTATTTCTGAATGCCCTTTCTGCTTACCCTTATGGGGTGTTGTGTGGGAGACTTAAGTCTAATGCCCCCAACCATTATTTATAGTTTTGTTGTATATGATATGAAATGAGCTTCTGTGCAATTAAATGGTATCAATTATGTTCTGTTCTTGGAAAAATGAATAGTAACATATTTTCTTTTTGTTCATATAGGTATCTTGGATGAGAAAGTCTGCTATTATAGTTTTAAGGGTTTTGGTTAATTTACAGATTGCTGTGTAATTAGCTATTGCTGTGATTATTACAACAGGAAGGGGGAGGGAGTCACTATAGTAACAAAAATATATTTACAAACTCTAAGGCAGTGCCAGGAGAATAGGCTTTGATCTAACACCATAGTTCTATTCACTTAATATCAAAAAACTAAAGTTTTCAGGTGGGTGCTGCAGAAATATGAGATTTTTTTGAAAAAGAAAGGAACATTCTAAATCAAAGAATGTTCCTTTCTTTAGCAATCTAGGATCCTGGATGTTACTCAGCAGTCCTTGTTCTTAGCAAGATCTTGTCCCTAGAACATTTCTCTCATTAGCTATTTCAAAACATTACAACTGTCCTTAGATATTTTAGCAGAAAGACATTTATCCTATTTCATAGGGGAGACGGAGGCTGTCAGGAGGAAAGCACTTCCATCTACAAATGTATCTATATTCAAGCCCATCTTTAATTCTGAGAAGATAAACAATCACATTCCCCTCTATCATGTGTGCAAGGTAACCTTTCTTCATGATATTCATTTTAGAGTTCAGTTTCTTTCTGGAGATCTACTGCTATCTCTCCACTTTCTGTCATATCCATTGCTTACTGCCAAACTGTCTTTGTAGCTGTATCTAGAAATAGACTAGTCATATAGAGAATGGATTCACTTTAACAAGATATATAACAAAGAATCTGGATGATTTGAGTATTAAAAGACAAAGGTAGAAGATACTCATGTCAATAAGAAAATAGCAAGCAAAAACTTCAGTTAAAATAAATGTTCTGCTAGAAACTCATGGGGATTCTTTGTTTTTGTTACAGTGTTTTGATTTCTAGCATTTCTTTTTTATTCTAAGAATTTCCATGTCTTGGGCTAGAGACATATCTCAATGGTAGAACACTTGCTTAGTGTGTGTAAGGGCCTGGATTTGATCCCCAGCACCACAAAACAACAACAACAACAACAACAACAACAACAACAACAACAACAACAACAACAACAACAACAACAACAACAACAACAACAACAACAACAACAACAACAACAACAGAATTTCCATCTCTTTTCATATACTGTTTGTTCTCATATATTTCAACTTTTTCCATTAGAGCCTTTAACAAATTAATCATGGTTGTTTTAACCTACAAAATGAATGTTTTGTGGCTTATCTAGAAATAATAGAGAAAATATTGCTGTTCATTTTGGTGAAGAAAATTCTGTATAGTTTATTTCAATCTAAATAAAATGTGAATTTTGTTTTAAAAAATCATAGTTGTTTCAAATCATAGTCTGATAATTCTAGGATCCTTGCCAGATTGGTCTGGTTGCGCTGTCTGTTTTAAACTACATGTTTTGCTTTTTAGCATGCTTTGCAATTTTTGTTGAAAGGCAGATATGATGTGCTAGGTAAAAGTAAATGCATTAAATAAGCCTTTAGTGATGTAGTGGTTGGGTGTGGGTAGGGTGGGGAGGCGATGTGTTCTATAGCTCTAGGATTAGGCCTATCTTCTGATGAGCCTGTACCCCATGGACTGTGAGCTTTACAATGATTCTAGGTTCTTTTTGTGCCCTGCCCCTCATTGAACTCAAGACCTTGAGCTTGTAAGGCAGGCATAAATCCCCAGGCCCTCTTCATCTTTTTTAACCCCCTTAGAGGTACAAAATGGTTAGATGAGATTGTACTTGGATATTTCCATTCTCCTATTATGTTAGGCTCTGGTGAAGTAGTTTCTATTGAGTGCAGGCCTTGTTAAGAATAGAATGTTCTTGTGTATATCTAAATGGTTACACTTCCCTTCCCCATGGCAGAAGACTGAAGAGATTTTCCTCCAGTTGGTGATGGGAAAACTTTGTTTTATTGCTCCTGGTGGTGAAAGTTACAAAGGGACTTGTGACTGGGTTTCCTCATGGATTTTTAGCTCTCATATTTGTTCACACAGTTACAAAAGGTCGCAAAAACTGTAATACTCAAAGGAATCTCAGTAATCGTGTAATTTAACACTTTGCTTATAGAAACAGAGTCAGGCTCCCTTGACTCATAGTTGGTTCTGCTACTTTGGAGACTATCCCAATTGTTTTGGCTTTAGTTTCTTTAAATGTAAAATAGGGATAAAGTTACTTCAATGTCATAGGATTAAATGAGATAATTAATTTAAGGCTCTTATTATCCCTGAGTCATAGTAAGAGTTTCACATATTGTTATTTTTTTATTTATTTTTGGTATTGGAGATCAAACTTGGGACCTTGCACTTGTGAGGCAGGCAGCAGCACCACTTAGCTAAATCCCCTGTCCACATATTATTTTTATTATCATTGTTATTGGCTAAGTTGGGGTTCTTTACTCCTTAGTGCAGTGAACTTTCTTTTAGTTAAAAATAACAATTATAAGTGTATTTTTAGAAGTAGCTACCATTGTTTATTTCCTTTAGTTCATTTGTTTAAAAGTAATTAATTACCTGCTGTGCTAAGAAGGCACTGGTCAAAGGTAATTATCTGGCTGCATATTTCTTTTTTAAAGCTAAAAATACTATCAGCATTTCATGCTTTGCCACGTGGACTTCTTGAATAAACTTTAAAATTTAGTCATTTCTTTGAGTGCTATAACAGATGCAGATGATTATTTATTGTTTGTTTGTTTGTTTCAGTACAGGAATGCAGTCCATTTCCCATCATAAATGGGTAAGTGCTACTCTGAATTGGGCTGGGCTTAAAAGCAAATGAAAAGCCTTCAGACAAGGAGAGAGGAAATAGCCATCTTTGTGAGGATAAAGTCCAGATCATCCTCTCTGTCCTGGCTTGTGTTGGAGGGGTTAGAGTTGCCTTTGAGGGAGATCTTTTGAACCAGTAGGGCATCCATGGGATACCATCCTATTACCCGAAAGGTGAGTGCCATCTCATTTAGAAGAGTAACACCCAAATCTTCTTTTTCTACTATGTGAGAGTCTTATTCTGTCTTCTTCAGTGAAATTTTGGATCAGGACCTGAGACATGAATTACTCCTTAGATTGATTATTGCCAGTTACAAGGAATCTACTCTTTTTTTTTCTGGTACTGGGGATTGAACTTAGGACCTTGTGTTTGTGAGGTGGGCAACAGAACCACTGAGCTAAATCCCTGACCCCTAGGAATCTACTCTTTTAACAAGTTACATATTTAAATGCTAGGTTGGGGATGGTGAGTCATGAAGTTTAGAGGAAAGGAGTTGGGGGAAATGTCTGAACATAGTGAACTTATCTTTCAGGAAACTCTAGCCTAGAGAAAAGTAGACAGGAGAGTCAGAGGAAAATCATTATGGTTATTGGTGTTTACTGGTAGGAGCATTGAGAGAAGATAAATCACTAAGCTATCATATGGTTTTGGTGGAGAATCTACATTTTGGAATCATGCAGCCATGATTTGATCCTTTAATGCTTCTTATAAACTATTATTTTTTTTCACTATTTACATGATATAGCTCAGGATATTTATATAGGTGAGGTGGAGACAATATACTAACTCTACGGTGAATTTTTTAAAGGAAAAAGATATAATTACCACTGATAGGCTCACTCCCTGTCTCTCTCTCTCTTTCTTTCTCTCTCTCTCTCTCTCTCTCTCTCTTTCTTTCTTTCTTTCTTTCTTTCTTTCTTTCTTTCTTTTCTTTCTTTCTTTCTTTCTTCTTTCTTTCATTTTGGTACTGAGGTTCAAACTTAGGACCTTGTGCTTGCTAGGCAGGCACAGCACTGCTGAGCTAAATCCCTGACCCTGATAGATTTTTTCTTTTACCACATGGTTGTGTTCTTGCCAATCTTGTTTCTGGCCATCTAGAATATTCTTTGTTTGAAAGCAGTCCATATCCCTAATGGGTTTATTATAGCCATTAGAATGGCAGGTAGTTATCTGATAGCTCTTAATCTAATTTTGGGCGAGTATATACTCAATATCCTCATCTAAAAAGTGAAGACACTATTGTTTTATTGGATGAAATTGCCAGTACTTGGCTGTTTTTGATTTATGAAAGTGGCAATTTCATGTAACTTGTAACCCAAAATATAAGGACAAATTAAATATAAAATACACAAATATAAACAAATATAAAAATATCTGCCCTGTTTACTTCGAAGGTCAGAAAGGACATAATAAGAAAATACTTGCGAAAAAGCTTTGTAATCTCAGAACATTATTTTTACAATTATTATTGCAGGCTGCAAATCAACATTTAAAAGAAAACGAGAACAGAGGACCCTTTTATTTGACCAATTAAAATAAAACTATAAGCCAAATCCTTTTAGTCTATAAGGAATTCTGAGGGGATAACTGGTTGGGCAGCTAGCTGCTTGTTTCTCATAGTATGAGATAGTATTTTAAAGAATGGGAAAAAAAGAGGGACTAAATTTTAGAGACAGCACTGTGACCATAGATTCAAGTACCTAATATTAGGAGAGGGGGTGAGGGAGCAGCAAGCTGCAATCTGACAAACCTCATTCTGTCCCTCAGAATTTTTCAAAGACCAGTAGGACTTAGTTTACAGGTTCACTATACTGTGCCTTGCATAACATGGGCATCAACAAATAATGGTTATGTAAATGACCAAATGAAAGAAAGTAGAGCCAGCCCTGGGAAAGTCACATGGTGGTGATTTTTTTTTTAAACCATAAAAAGTCTTTATTATGGGGAGGATCTGCCAGGCTATCTCTGAACAAAGGAGAAAAAAGCAACATGGTAGCACAGGGAGCTTCTTTTATAGGAGTGGATGGGGTTGAGTGATGTAGTGGCTAAGGATTGGGGGAGCCTGTGGCATCACTAGGACGGGCTTGTGACATTAGTAGCTGCTAGGAGGTAGCAAGTAGCAGGTTACTCTTTTGGTGGGAGAAGAAGCATGATGGGAGAAGTCCTTTGTTGGGAGAAGCCATCTTTTAACATGGAGGCTGCTATTCCATGTGGCAGCCATTTTAAGGCAAGGGAAATCTAACATTCCAGGCTTTTTGTTTTATGATTATTGGTAGAAGGTCTCCTGGAGCTGCTTCAAGCTGACAAAGAGGTGAAGGTTGGGGCTAAACCTGGATCTGATGGGGGCAGCAGTAGGCAGGGGTTTCTTCCCTCTGCCGCAGTGACCAGTACCCCATCATGATGAGTTCCGTGACTGTCTGATTGCTAAATGCCCTCATGTGTTCCTGCAAGAAATTTTGAAAACAGTGAAGCAGACAGGGCCCTACCATGATTAAAAAGCATATACAAGCCAGTGGGCCCAAAAAAAGGAAGTAGCCAAAGCACAATTTGGGGAAGCCAGGAATAGCTCTGGTCTATTCCCCAATAATTCTATCATCTTTTTCACTCTTCGATGAGCTGCTGTACTTCTTTAACCTTTTCTTTAACAATCCCTGACTGGTTAACAAAATAATAGCATTCTTTATCTAGCACCTGGCATTTTTCCCCTTGGGCCACTGTCAGCATGCCAAGGGCCCTTCTATTTTGTAACATGAATGCTGCTAAAGAATTTGATCTTGTACTTTATTTAAGGACTGGCTTATTTTATCCATGTCTTCTGAAATCTCTATGGACAGGGCCTGATAGAAATGTGTGGATGTAGAAATGCCCATTCTCTCCATTGCCATCCCAGTGAGGACCATTGCTTCCATTAAGAAGGGGACTAGAAGGGGAGCTACCCTTTTTCTGATTGTGTTCATGTGGGAGAACTTGTTTAGATATATGGGCTTCTGTATAAATGATCATGGGAGGGCTAAGGAAGGCTGTGCTACAGAAAACATCAGACTGATTGACACCTCAGAATGCCTCTTGATTACATATGCAGTACATGCCATTGGACAGCAGATCAGACACTCTTCTAAAATAAAGAGGGAGCAAGCAAGGCAAGTGATGTTATTATTTTGCTCCGTGCATGTCAGGTTAGTGGTTTGTGTGGGGAATGGGGAACCTGAGGCAAAGAGTCCCAGAACTGTGAATAAATTGCCAATATTTGAGATAGACAGGTTAAAATCCAGAGGGGCAGAAATTGGAGTGAACAAGCAGGGGTAAATGGACATACACATCCAACAGTCTGAGATATTGCAGGGAGGTAGTGGAGGGTGGTATTAGTCGTTGTAGCTTTTTTTGAGACTGGGTTATCTGGTTTACCACTTGGAGATCTATCCTTTTATAGGGAGGTGGAGTGGTGGGCCTCTCTATTGCTAGTGCCTGTTTGTTGACTGCCTCTTTTGGTTATTCTGCTGTGTGTTTAAGACCAGGTCAAAGTAAGACCTGTGTTAATCAATATGAACATCTTGCTATCTGTCAAGGTCAGTTAAGTCTCTTTAGGCATTATTTTGGAACATGCATAGAGCCTCTCAGCTCCTGTCAGTGTCAGCCATTAAGATGGGTCATAGGCCTTGCTTGACCAAGTTGCTTTTAGTGAAAGCATGGGAGACATTTTTCTTGGTGACCCTCTTTTGACACATGTTAAATTTGTCCTCTGGTGTCCAGAAATCTCCAAATATTTGTAGTCTTATTATCCCAGTTGCCTTCCAGTGTTGGTCTCTGTCCTTTGGTGGTTGAACACCCAGAAGAAAAGATCAATGACATCAGTAGTACAGTAGGAGCAATGGGCTTAACTATCATAACTTTATCTGGATAGCAAGCATCCTGGAATCTAAAATATAGTTAGTGGACTGTTATTTTTATCAATCATGGTTGTTCTAGTAGTTGATTTCCTGTAGAATATTAACAGAAAAAACTTTGAATCAGTAGCCACACATAACAATATTTTAGCATGACAATCATGAGGATGTTAACTTTGTAAAGATATGTATCTTAGTATAAAATAGCCATTGTTAAATGTATTTATTCCCCTCTAAAAACACATAAAAAAGGAAACTCTTATTTAAGTTATCTTTTGATGAGATGCCATCTAAGGGAAATGTATGGGCTTATAAATGTACCTGTACTCATGAGTCGGTGGAGCAGAAGAGAAGGGTGAATTACCTGGTTCAAAAGGTTATTGTCATAAACAATATGTTGGAAGACCAAGAGGGGCCTCACAGGCAGGACAACCTTTTCTAAAGTGGTCCACTAAAGGACTAAAGGTGTAGGGAAAGTGGGAAGGGAAGGGGAAAGCTAATAAGGGAAAAATATGAGAAAATGAAAAAATGGAAAAGAAGTGTTTGTAAAGGGGGAGGGGAGGAAGGGGTGAAGGGAGGGCAGGGACAAGGGGAAAAAATAATGAGAACCAAGACCTGTCATGTAAAGGTACAAGATCCCAATAATGAATGTAACTATACTATATACCTAAAATGTACCAATAAACTCAATGAGGAAAAAAAATAAAGTGGTCCATTGGATCAAAAGTAGTCACTTTGGAGTCTGGGCTGAGGTCAGTGTGGGGGAGGGAGTTGCTCAGGCAACGAGTATGGAAGGGTGGAACAGGAGGGGTGGACGATGGAGTTAGGGCTAGAAGTACCTGAGAGGGCCAAGGAGTTTGACAGAGGGAGGGGTGAGAAAGAAGGCTTGTAGGTAGGGGATTTCTGACCATTTGCCATTGTGTTGACAAAAATTGCATTAATTGCTCAGTATGTTAAAATTGAAAGTGCTGTTTTTGGGCCACTGAGATTTATTATCTAATTTGTACTGAGGTCAAACTTGGTTGCAATAAAAAATGAGTCATTTTGGTTTACAGACAGGCCCCAACAGTCCAAGGGGATGATGTTGTGCTGGGAGGCAGCCAAGAGTTGTTCAGAGGGAGGGAGTTTGGATTGTTGGGCCCCCATGTTAGGGTGGGTGAGAGGGAGTTAGTTCCCTAGGAGGAGGGCAAAAGAGAGGAATGTCTTTGTCTCTTTTGATACTCCCCAAGTCAGTCCCCAGAAGGGGAGAAGAGAGGAGTTGGGCCAATGGGGCATCTCCCAGGGATACGGTTCGGGGCCCAGTGGCTCGAGAGGGTCTCTGTGCCCTAGCACTTGGATTTCTGAGTAGTCCCTAGAGGGAGAGAAGGGGAACGAGAATGAGAAAGAGGCAGAGGACCCGAGGAGAGGGGAGGTAACTACCTACTCACCCTGAAATCAGTGACTGGAATGAAAGTGAGTCCTCAGCAATGGCAAAGCTAGAGAGCCCCAAGGAGGTCCTGGCTTGGCAGATGTGGTCTGGAGGAGGCAGCCAAAAAGCTAATTGACCCCAGCCTGTGGGGGATTGTCACTTAATGGCTGCCTTCCTCCTGGTAAAAGGAGCAGAAAATCAGGACCTTAACAAGCCTTTATTATGAGGAGGATCTGCTGGGCTGTCTCTGAACAAAGGAGAAGAAAGCCTGGTTGTGAATTTTTGTATAAGTGAATCAGGTGAAGCTTACCATCTAGATGCTTGGGGGCAGGTAACATGAAATGGGGGGGTTGCTAGGGAGTAATACAGCTGCTTTAGTTCCTTCACATTAGTTATATGAGTGAGGATATGGAGAGGCAAAGATAATTTAACCTGATAAAAGTTGCAGCATCTACTATGACAGACTGTAGCTCCCCCCTTTTGTTTTCTATCTTATATTGTCTCCAGCCCAGCAATAATTTGTAACTTTAATTTGTTTCCAGTCATTCTACTGCTATGGTAGCTGCTAGTAGGTTTATGTCCTTAAAGAAGGGGATACCATCAATTACCTGAAGTGTTATCACTGAGTCCTTCAGTTGGGCTCAGTGTATTCAAAGTGCCATGTGAAAATTCTAAGCCTCTACTAAATGCTGTACTCAAATGAAGTCCTGCCAATGTGGTATGAAAGGAGAAAGTAGAAAAGTGTCTTGGAGGACAAGCAAGCATTAGAGTAGGGGGCAACATCGTAATGATGATGCTTGTTGGCTTTCCACAAGCATGAGCTCATTTCTTTCCTTTGGTGCTCTATTCCTTCCTTCAAGGTTACAATTATAGCAATTGTTATGTGATATTTGAGATTACTGTCCAAACTTGATCTCTACAGATAGACTATGATTCTCAACCTTTTTCTATTTAAGCCCTCTTGAAATTCTTCCCGATGCTAGGGTCATCAGTAACACAGTAGCTCACTCTAGCATTTGTAGTTTGGAAAAAAATAAAGTTCCTGCCATCCTCTGTCTTTTGTCACTTTCCTACATTAAAAATTACTGAGCTATAACTAAGGTCTTTGAAGTCAGCGATGGGCTCTTTTATTCTCAGTCCCTAACTTTTAACTGGAACAGTGCCGAATGAATCCAAGAAATCCTAAGGTACCTACCCCAATTCATAAGAGTACTAGGACTAGATTGCAAGTGTCTCCATTTCTAGGTTGCTACTCTCTTCAGCTTTTATAACTTTTCCAGCTTTGTCTCTGGTAGTAATTTAGTGCTGTCGACCTTTTAAGTTTCTTTTTAAAGTTTCACAAATAATGAGTATTCTCATGATGAAGAAATCAAATAGCAAATAACTGAAAATGTTTTCATATGTGCATTTCTTCTTTAATCTTTAACAGGCATAAGATTTAAAATGCAGAAAGTGTAAATAAGGACTAAAAGGTATAACAGATAATGTGAAATAGGAAGAAAAGGTGCAAAGGGAAAGGGAAAGTGGGAGGGGTAGGGGAAAAGAAAGAAGGGAATGGAATTAACATGAGAAAATGAAAAAATGGAAAGAAAGTCTTTGTAGATAGGGAGAGGTGGAGGGGTTGAAGGAAGGGCAGGAGAATGAGGAAAAAATAAGAACCAAGATGGATTATATAAAGATGCAAATTTCTAATGATGAATGTCATATTATGTACCTTAAATATACCAATAAAATTAATAAAAAAGATTTAAAAATGCAAAACCATGTGTCAGTAACAATTTTAGCTTTAGCATCCATAATTATTCATCTATTTAATTATTGGGACTTTCAGCATCCCTGCTTTCATAATTTCCATGGTTGGGCCTCCCTCCCTTTCCAATATATTTTTAGAACTAAGTAATAGGAGCTAAGACTAAGGCCACATCTTCTGCATTAGAGTTGGAGAACATTAAGATGTTTTCTGAACAGACACAAAAGAATGCTGTGATAGTTAACTGATTGTGTCAATTTGAGTAAGAAATTCCCAGCTAAATTAGATCAGCATAGTTCTGGGTGTGGATGAAGGGAAATACTGAAGACAGAAGACCCATCCTGGGTGTGAGTGACAGCAATCAATAGGCTTGTTGCCTGAATGGAATAACAGGGAAACAAAGAAGGAAGGCTCGCTTCTGTTTCTTCAGAGGGGATTCCATCTTCACCTTCCCTTTGGACATCATCTCCTGGCATCCAGTGCAGACTCTTCAGCTTCTATTGCTGACCCTTTAGCTCCTGATACAGACTTGCACAGGACTCTGAGCCCCAGGCCTTTGCCTGGATCCTTTGGATTTCTAGCATGCAGACAGCCTTTGGAACTTTTCCACTTTCCTGACTCTGCAGGTGGCCACTGTAAGGCTGTCTTGTAAATTCTTATTTATTTGTATATCCTGCATTAAATCTGTTTCTCTAGTAAGCACTGAGCTATACCAACTCTATTAATGTTATGATTAATTTTTAAAGACAAAGTCTTTATTGACAAATTAAAACTATGTTTTGTATTTATTTGAATCAAGGTTGGCTATTTCTTGAGAGAAAAACTATTCTGTGTAAATTGGGCACTCACTATTGCTGTTATGAACCATTTTTTTGTTGATAGTTTTATTGTTATAGATCCAAGTTCGCATTATTACTTTTGGCATTTTCATTTAGTGAGGTATTCTAATGGGTTTGTACATGAGAAAATATTATCTGCAGAGATGTTGTGTCACTTTTTCTGAAATGACTTATTTTGTTGATTCTCTTTTTTCTTATGATCTGTCAGATGAAAATTTAGCACCATTTATTTCTTCCTGAAATAAATTATTACTTTATATTTATTTCATCCTTATACTTTCCCACCATCAACGAGATGAGAAACAAGCAGTCTTTTTGTTCTAATTAACTATTAAATTATAAAACAATATTAAATCTCTACTGCACAGGCTTTGCTTTGAGGAGTAAGGCTTCTCAGAGGAATGAGAGAGTCTCCACTCTCACAAACTTGCCTGTGTTGGAAGAAGGCAGCAGGTGAATGACTAAGCACCATTCAGTGTGACAGGGGTGAGAACACAGACGACACGTGAGTCTGTGGGACCTAAGGGAGGGAGTGACTTCTCAGCTTTGTATGAAATTCAGGGAGGAAGCCTTAGAAAAAGTTGACCTTGGGATGAGTCTGGGAAGATGATTACTTTGTCAGGATAAAGTTATGCATTAGGATAAACAAAATTTCTTGTTTTTTCCTCTATTTTTACAACACAATCAGAATAGAAGATGGTTCATAACAAGTGAATGGGTGATGCTCCCACCAGCAAGTAAGCAGTCAGTCCTGCCCACCAGGTGGTGTTGTCTAATACAATTCAGTTCTGACGCTTTCTGCCTGGAAGTAGCATTAGATCTCACAGGTTGGAGGCTTGGTCCCTAAGAGCCCTTTCTCCCAACTTTTGCCAGTTGAAAGCCCCAGACTATTTTACCTATGCCTCTGACTTACTGATTATAATTGGGGATCCAAAACCCCTATTCTTGGGTTCAATTAATTTGTTACAGTGGCTCACAGAACTCAGGTGGAGAAATAGGTTTACTGATTCATTATAAAGGCTATTATACAGGATACACATAAAGAGATATGTAGGACAAGACATGGGAAAAAGGTGTGGAGCTTCTGCCACCCTCTAGGAACTTTCACATGTCCTCTTACCTAGAAGCTGCTAGAACCCTGTCTTATGGGTTTTTATGGAGACTTTGTTGCATGGGCATGATTGTGAGGAAACCCAGCAAGACCTGTTCATGCACCATTTCTTCTTCTTGGATATGGGATAAGACCCTTCTGGAATGAGAAGAGTTTTAAGACCTGCAATCAGACAACACTAGGTCAGATAATTTCTTTAGGGATAGCTTCAAGACAGAAAGGCAGGAGAAGTTTAAAATTTCTATGCCCTATCTCAGGAAAGATAAATTCTAGTTTCTATGGCTTATCTTTGGGAAAGAGATATAAGCCAAGAACCATGCATTAAAAACCAATCTATATAGCTATAGCTGTAATATCGCTACATATAACTATATAACATCACAAGGGGAAAGGGACATTATGGGCATGTACAAAGCATGAAGAATGTGAAATGGTATGGTACTTTGAGAAACAAAATTGTGCATTTTGTTGGTGTGCATGGGAGCTGAGGCAAAGGCCCGAGGATGGTCTCAGATCTCTACAGGCTCATAGTCCCTTTTTTTCCTGGAGCATATTCATGGTGGTGGTTGTATGTTTCATATTATATAGTAGAGTGCATTATGGGCAAAATGAAAATGTATTGTTATGGCACATCTTAAAATTGTTTACTGGGGTTGAGGGAGTAATTCTGAAGGAATTTATATAATGACATCCAGTAAGATAGGATAGTGTAGGATAGGATAAAAATAAAACCTTTTCTCCCCCTCAAGTCCCCAGAATCTGTTAGTGGAATAGAGTTGTTGGAAAGAAACAAGAAGTAATCCATCTCTTGATGATTATATTTTCAGTTCTGTCTCCAGGCTTGAGAGTTAATTCAGGAACAATGTGGATCTGGGCACTGTGGATATTCCCTTTACTCTGCAAACTCAGCCTGACAGGTAGGTCAGCCTAGGTACTTTTACAGATTATGTTGTTCTTACTGTCTTTACTGGACAATAATTTTTAACTTTGGAGCAAAGAGACATCTGGACTATGAACCTCAAAAATAGAGACAATGGGAGATTTGTGAACACCCTGAATGTGTGTGTTTTTGTGCATGTTTGAATGCATGCCTGTATTTCAGTTATATACTTTTACAAATGTAAGATGGGCTATTGTTTTTTTCAAAGAGAAACATGACCTCCAAAGGTCAAGATCACAGTTACAGGTGAGGGCTTAACTGCATAGCATACTATATGTTTCCCTATTTTGGACATTTAACTAATTATCTAACTAGAATTATATATCTCTTGACCAATATCTTCCTATTGCTTCTCCCCTCTAACTATCCAAGCTTCTGGTAACCATAGTCTATCTCTACTTCTCTGATAATAAGGTGTTTTAGGTTCCACATTCAGATGAGAACATGTGATACTTATCTTTCTGTACCTGGTTTATTTCACTTAACACAATGTTCTCCATATTTACCTAGGTTGTCACAAATGATGTAATTTCAATTTTTATATGGTGAAGTAGGATTCTGTTTTGTATATGTACCATATTGCTTTTAGCTGTTCACTCATTAATGAACACCCTGGTTGATTTCATATCTTGGCTATTTTGAATAGTGCTGCAGTAAACATGGTAGTGTAGATGTATCTTCAATATACCGATTTCCTTTCCTTTGGATACATAAATATATTTATTAATGAGATTGTTGTATCATGTGGTATTTCTATTTTTTATTTTTTAGGAACCACTATATTGTTTTTCCATGATGTTATGCTAATTTACATTTCTACCAACAGTGTGTAAGAGTTCCTTCACCAAAAATTGTAATCTTTGTTTTCTTCTTAATAATAGCCATTTTAATAGGAATGAGGTAATATTTCAGTGTGATTTCACTGAATTTTGTTGGTGATTGGTGATATACTACTTTTTTTCATTCACTTCTTGGCTGTTTGTATGTCTTCTTTCAAGAAATTTCTATTCAGATATTTTTCCCATTTTTAAATAAGGTTATTTTTTTCTTGCTATTGAGTTGTTTGAATTTCTTATAAATTTTGAATTTAACCCCTTACCAAATGTATAGTTGACAAATTCTTTTGTTATTTTGTTGATTGTTTCCTTGGCTGTGTAGAAGAAGTTTTTAGTTTGATTAATCTATTTGCCTATTTTTGGTTTTGTTGCCTTGCTCCCCCCACCACCCTGCTTTGTAGTTCAGGCTGGCCTTGAACTAACTATATAGCCCAGGGTGGCCTCAGACTCATAGCATCTCCTGCCTCAGCCTTCTGAGTGCTGAGATTACATCTGTGTACCACCACATCTGGCTGTTGCCTTGGCTTTTGATTTTATATCCAAAAAATCTTTTCCCAGACCAGTATGAACCATTTACCCAATGGTTCTATTCTTCCACTATTAATTTCACAGTTTCAGGTCTTTTATTTAAGTCTTTAATGTGAATTGATTTTTGTATATAGTTTAAGATAAAATTTCAGTTTTATTCTTTTACATGTGGATGTCCAGTGTTTGCAGTACCATTTATTGATTGTCTTTTCTTCATTATGTAGTCTTTTTTACATTGGAATATGATACAATGGTTACACGCACAGTTCATTGTTTCCATATTAATAGTCTGGGATATACAGTTGAAGAAGACAAACTAATGCAGGCAACATATGTGTGGTGAAAGAGGAACAGAGAGAAAAGCAAAGAGAAATGAGGAATAGTTGTGGAATACATTTCTAAAATTAGGTGCAAACCCAATTCTATAATATGAGGCTTCTTGTAAAAACAGTTTGCTGATCATGTTGGAAATTTTGAAGAAACACACATTTCTGTTTCCATTTATCCACTAACTACTGCTTTGCTAATTTTTAGAATGTTAGAATGCTAATTGTACAATTTTAACTTTCAAGATCTTATTTTGTATTTGTGTTCTACTTCAGGGAAAAACATCTCTAAAGTGCAGTTTTTAAATCTGTAAATGTGTGGCAATCATGAAGTAAATCAGTGGACTGCAACTGATTTTATTATTCCACTACACTATATTTAGTAAGGCTCATTGTACTTTTATAACATGAAAAAGTTTCAGAATATATAACATCTTTTTTTTTTTAGTTTATTGGTACATTTTAGGTATACAGTACAGTTACATTCATCATTGGGATCTTGTACCTTTACATGAAAGATCTTGGTTCTCGTTTTTCCCCTTTATCCTTGCCCTCCCTTAGCTCCCTCCTCCCCTCCCCATTTACAAACACTTTATTTCCATTTTTTCATTTTCTCATATATTTTTCTTTTCCCTTATTATCTTTCCCCTACCCTTCCCACTTTCCCCACACCTTTAGCCCTTTTCTTCCTATTTCACATTGTCAATTATCTCATTAGGATCTTATGTACTAATATAGTTTATTCACACCAGAGAAACTATTTGGTATTTACACATGTGTGACTTATTTATTTCACTTAGGAGTATATCCTCAATATGTATCCATTTTCCTATGAATGAGTCTAATTTCTCATTCTTTATGGCTGAGTAGTATTCCATTTTATAGAAAAACCACATCTTCTTTATCCAGTTTCCAACTGATGGGCAAATGGGCTGTTTCCAAGTTTTAGCTATTACAAACTGTGCTGCTATAAACATAGGTGCGCATATATCACTGTGATATGATTCTTTTAATTCTTTTGGAAAGATACCAAGCAGAGGGATGGCTGGGTCAAATGGAACCTCTAGTCCCAGCTCTTTGAGGTATCTCCATATTGATTTCCATAGTGGTTGCACTAGTCTGCTCTCCCACCAACAATAGAGAAGGGTTCTTTTCTCCCCACAACCCTGCCAATGTTTGTTATTGGTTGATTTCTTGATAGCATCCCAGAATATATAAAATCTTAAAGCTAGGTCCCCATGTATTTTTTAAAAACAACTTTCTGATGTTAAGTGCTGAAAAGATACAAGTGAGTTACTGAGAAATTGAAAGGTCTGAACTATTCCTTTTCAACTCAGTAAACCTCAGCTGAACACCTTTATTTTGTATCATGGTGCTAATTGACTTCAAATTTCTTTCCTCAGTAGAAAGTCAAGCAGACCTGACGTTCTTGAATATCATCTTATTTTCTTCTGGCTAAGTGTTTGTTTCTGTCTCTTTAGGGTAATAGTTCACTGTTCCAGAGTTCCTGCCTTTCCCCTGCTCCTCCTTAAAAATGGCATCTGGTCTATAAGCAGGGTTTATGTGAATTCAGTGTCTTGGGAAGGGCTTCTGGATCCACAGGAACAACTTTGTTGCCCTCTGGTTCTTCCTATGCCATCCTGTGTGGTCCAGTCTCTCTTCTGCTGTCTGCTTTGGGGCAGCTGGCTTTACCTAGACTTTGTGGCATCATACTGCCGTGAACATTCTTGATGTTCATGCCCAAGTTGTTTGCTTGTGGTCTTAATTCCCTCTCTGTACAGAAGCCCCTTCACCCTGATCCCATGCCTACTTCAATCTCACAAGTCTCTCCCATCCTTACCTGAAGCATGGGGGAATTTCTGAATCCTTGTTTGCTGCACCCACTTGTGTTGGAGTTCACCTGGAGTTCCCCAGCCACTGGCTGCCAGTTAGGATTTCTGTGTCATGCTGGAGTTAGTGCTGAATAGCATGTGGAACTTCTACTGTGTTACAGGACTGCAAACCTTCTTCAAGCTGTGCCTGGCATGAAATAGGTTAACAACGCAGATGATTTATCAGACCCATCTGCATATTTGCACTGCTTTATCAAGAACCCTGACATCTGATCTCTTTGTCCTACCTCATGTTCATTCCCTTCCTCTCCTGCTCTCCTCTATAATTTACTTGCTATAAGTGATGGGATTTTTTTCTACTTCTCACTTGGTAGGGACTTCCTAGGAAGCACTACAGCTTTGCTTTGATGTGTAAAAGTAACAATAAGTTATCGTCCTTTCTCAAATATGTTTTTTCTTAAAACTATCCTCTTGCCAAAAGTTCAAAATAAGTTAGTTTGAGCCTTAGAGCTGAATATTGCTCTTAGTCTAAAACTGTTCTCGATTCTTAATTGCGTGTATGTTCATGTATGTGTGTGTCTTTGTGTTTGTTATAAACTCCACAATTGTGTAGCCTATGGACCACTTCTTAATGTTTGTAAATGCAAAAATAAAATGCACAGGATTTCATAGAAACCCAAGTGTATGAAATGAAATCATCAAAATAGTAAAGAAACAGATTTGTGATATAGTAATTTATTTTTAACACACTAAGAAGAACTAGTAATTATGAAATCTTGAGTCTAATAATAGTGATGTCTAATGATTAATATAGATATTAAGAATAATATTTTATATTTCAAGGTATCTGAGGCAACTAAAGCATAATATGAAAATATTTGTGTTTTTTTAATGGTAAAGTCATAAGTAGTGATAATATTAAAGTATTTTGTTGACTAAGTTCATGATAGAAGGGAATTCTAAATTTCAACAATATGTTAGTATAAAATAAAGATAAAAATTTTCCATTAAAATTCATACTCTCCTAAATTCTACTTATGGACTCTTTGAGGGTCTAGCCTCCTGTTCTGGGGGTAGTATTTGCTTTTCTGATGCAGTAAGCAACTACCAGGAACAAGACATGAAAATACAGGTGAAGATATTTCTCTAATATACAATCTTCCAGAAAAAGAAAATGACTGATGCATAAAGTTGAAGTGTGGCATAGTCCAGCACTTTAAGTTTTTCTCTTATGCCCATATCACCCATTACCCAATTATCCAGAGTAGTTCTATCAGTTGGTGGTTTACTTTGGATTTTGCTAATACTTAATATTTGCCTGATGTTTTAATAATTTTTGCTTCTTAAATGTTACTTTTGAGTAAGAATATAAAATGTATTTTTAATAAGCAAAAATCCAGCTCTTTGAAAGGAATAATTGAAGAGATGGAGTTAGATTCTTTTCATGAATCTGATTAGGAGAACTAATCAACTAATTTAGCATTGGTCAGCCTATTTTCCTTAAAATACTCAATGCTGGTATTATATACAAATATTGTATAGAAAAATGGTGTTTGTGTGATTTTTTTTTTAGCCCTGCCAACTAAACCTGAGAACATTTCATGTGTCTTAAATGGTGTTTATTTAACTTGCACTTGGAGTCCAAAGAAGGAAGCCAATTTTACTAAGTACACTGTTAATGCATCTTGGTAAGTATGAGAGCTCATGTTGTAAGTGGGAATGATGGGAGGAGTTAGGCACTCCTGATTCATTGAAGAGTCAAGTTACTCTTGAAGTAAAACATTTTCTCAGTTATAACTTCTGGGTATATCCAGTGGCTGGGGTGGCATCTTAGCTACTTGCTGACAGGATCTATAGCTTCAGAGAGCCGCATAATGACCTCTCCCTAGAGCTCCCCTATTGACTCTCAGTAGTTACTAGCTATAAACACAGTGGAAAAGGCTGTGTATTTACTGTATTCATGTGTGTCCCTCATCTTTTCAGAATGTGTTCTACAAGTGTTCATTCTTACCTCATTCTGCCACTAATTTATAGTCCTGTCATACAGTATTTCATTAGCACAATGACTCTCAAATTTTCATCACTACCTGAAGCACCTTACTTATTCTACTTTTTTATTTTTGAGGCAGGACCTGGCTAAGTAGTTCAGGCTGTCCTTGAACTCACTATATATCCCAGGCTGGCCTTGAAATTGTGGCAGTTCTCATGCCTCAGCCTCCCAAGTATGTGCCACCACATGTGACTGTTCTATTTCTAGTAGAATAAAATTTTTTATAATTTTTTCCAGGAGTGATAGCACACACTGGTAGTCCCACACTTGGGAGGCTGAGGCAAGAGCATTCCCAAGAGTTTGAGGCCAGCATAGGCTATACAGTGACTTAAACAGGAGCCTAAACAACATAGAAAACTCTGTCTCAAAAAAACCAAAATAATAATTATAATTTTTAAATTATAATTCTAGCCAAAAAAGCTAAATGTTTTAGTATAGGCAGGGCATGTTTTTAAATTTTGAAAATACCTCATGAAACACATTTCTTCCTTTTTGTTCCCCTAGAAATAACAGGGCTCATGTTGGGAATCGTTGTAAAAGAACTTTTTTCTTTTCCATTTCAAAAACAAAGCCCAGGGTTCTAAGATTTTTTTTAAAAATTTTAACTAAAGGTCTTGTACTGGAAAGTCTTATATTTTGTATTAGAAGAAAGGGAAAAAGCAAAAATATTGTTTTATAGCATTTATATGACAATGAATATTTATGTCAAAGAGATGTTTTAAAACAGGGTTCAGCAAACTATCTACAGAGGGCCAGATAATAAATATTCTTAGGCTTAGGAGATTGACTTACATAGCATGAAAGCTGCTGTAGACAATTTGCAATCAATATACCTATTTTTCCAGCAAAATCTTATGGACACTGAATTTGAATTTCACATAGTTTTCATATGCCACAAAGTATTCTTCTTTTGTTCATTTACAGTACTGGGAATTGAATTTAAAGTCTTCACACTGAACTACATTCCCAGCCCCCTACCCTCTTTAAAAATTTTAAATTTTGAAACAAGCTAACTTGCCCAAGACTGGACTCAGACTTGAGATCCTCTGGCCTCAGCCTCACAGAGTACTAAATACTTATTTATTTTGACAATTTAACAACATAAAACAGTTTTTAGCCTGTGGTTCATATAAGAATAGGAGGGGTTAGGGGCCGGGGATTTAGCTCAGCAGTTTGGTGGTCTGCCTTGCAAGCACAAGGACCCGAGTTCAATCCCTGGTACCCCCCACCAAAAAAAAGAATAGGAGGGGTTATATTTGACCTAGAGGCTATAGTTTGTCCACTTTTGCTTTAGAAATTAAGAATGCTAATGGCTCAAAAACCCATGATCTAAATGACATGTGATCTCCCAGACTTCTTAATTCTAGCCATAGTGTTAGTCAGGAGTTACTGGTAGAATAAAAATGCAGAAACTTTAGATTTACTCCCTATTTTTCTGTTTTATTGAGGAATACCTCCCCTTCCATCTCTCTGTGTGGGTTGTTATTATTAGCACCAGTTGTACATGCAGGAACAGAAAATCCTTGGATGTCCCCATGCCTACACCCAGGCCCCTTATGGCCCTAGTTTGCTAGGCTCGACAGGATTCCTAAATTGCTTGCATTGTGGGTTTAGCACTAAAAATAACTCTTCCAGGCAAAATGGAAGGCTTTCCCTACAGATAGTCAACTATAAGTGCATATTATGGTTGGTGGATCAGTGATATAAGCAAAAATAACCTACTGATACACAGAAACAATGAAAATGGGTTTATCTTTGGAAGAAAAAGAGGAGTTGGGAATGTCCTCATGGAAAGGGGGGGCTTTTAAACTGAGACTTAAAGAAGTCTTGAGATGTGGAAAAGGGGAGAAAGGGTCTATCTCAGAGGTTAGAGCATAAATAAATGCAAAAATATTAAACTATAGTAATAATAATATAATTCCTCATTGATTAACTTCTGTGTATCTGACATTTGAAAAGTGCTTTACATGTACTAGCTCATTTCATTGTCATAGCAACCCTAAACTATATGCATATTACTATCTTCATTTTACATATAAAACACTAAAAGAATTAAGGAATTTAAGTCACATACCAGGGGTAAACCTAATTAATTTACCTACAGAACCTGTGCCTATAACCATGACTAAACAGCACCCTGGGGGTCATTTTTGCACTGGGTAATAACCTATTGGAAATCCTTGAGGTCCTTTCTAGTTTTAAGATTCAATTGTCTAAGCTCTGTTCCCCCACCCATTATAGCAAACACTGGAACCTTAACATTTAAACCTTCTTTTTAGTTTAGTTCTGGCTCCATCTCCTCCACAATCCTCAGGGCATGTAGGTTATAGCCATACTCATTCATCTGCTTCCTTCTAATTTATATAGCCTTCATAGAGTCAGTTTGCCTGCCTGCCTATCTATCCTATCTATCTATCTATCTATCTATCTATCTATCTATCTATCTATCTATCTATCTACCTATCATCTTAATGAGTTTTCTGAAAACAGTCTATATTAATGATTAAAAAATTCAATCTGAAACATCTTAGGCAATGGTGGTGAAACTATCGAATGTGTATTACTGTGTGTGTGTGTGTTTTGTTTAAACAAATGTTAATGCAGGAGTTGTTTTTGCCTAAACTAAAACCTCAGGTTCAGTTGCAATGTTGGAAGATAAATAAGTGGGTTTTGGGTGGCAGTCTCTAAAAGGTTCACCACCACTGATTTAAGATAACAACGTTAACGTCTATGTAAAGACCTTTCCAGTATCTGTATGACTAGTTATACAAATATATGTTGATATAACTGATTATTCTGTATATGATATGCACCCTGACCTTTTCACCAATGGAGTATGATCATCTTTCCATATCAATAAACATAGATATATTAAAAACATCATTTTAAATCCTGTTGATTTCTATCATACTTTACTTAACAAATGCTGTTTAATTTTTTTAAAAGAATAAATTCTCAAGGCCATATTCTAGATTTTTAGGAGCTAATCTATTATATTTTTGTCAGTAAGAAGTGTATTTCCACATTGCTTTTAATGGGTATACAGGACCTTCAGGAAGTCTCCAGGGCGCATAGCATCCTATGCAGGAAGGAAGCAGGAAATTTTACCTCTTTTTGGAGGAGCGCGAAACCAAATCCTGGACCATGCAGTTCTCCAGAGAAACTCTGAATAAAACTAACAAATACTGTTTTAATGAATTAAGTAGGATATGTTTCAAGTTACTATACTAAATTTATGCTGAATCATTTTTTTCTTTAAAGTAAAAGTGGAGGAAGCAAAAAAAATTACACGTGTACATCCAACAGCTCTACAGGTGCTTCATGCTCTTTTTTGCATCAAATTATAGCAGCTCCAGCTAATTGTATCATTGTAGTGGAAGCTCTAAATACAGATGGGATAATTAAATCTGATGCTACTCATTGGTCGTTAAATGACATATGTAAGTATTCGTTGATATACTTATACACTGTTTATTGAAAAATTAATCTCTTTTTAAAAGAGGCATTTGTGGACTCAAAGCTAAAGGAAATAGGTTTGTGTTATAAATATACCTTATTATCAAAGAAAGGAAAAAAGAGGGACAGATGGAGGGAGGAAGGTAGAAAAAGAAAGAAAGGGAGGAAGGGGCTGGGTATTTAGCTCAGTGGTGCCACTGCCTGCTTCACAAGTGTAAGGTCCCGAGTTTGATCCCTGGTACCGAAAAAAAAAAAAAAAAGTCATTTCTCTTTGGGCCAGGGATTTAGCTCAGTAGTACTGCTGCCTGCCTTGTAAACACAAAGACCCGAGTTCAATCCTCAGTACCAAAAAAAAAAAAAAAAAAAAAA
>NW_022900913.1:41288961-41331750 GCF_012274545.1 Fukomys damarensis
AAAAAAAAAAAAAAAAAAAAGTTAACTGTTTTCCTTTGTAAGGTTATATTTATAAAATATTAAATTTTTATGTAAGTTTTAAAAAATAGAATTGCTTTTTAAATTTTATTTTCAAATTGTTCATTATTAGTGTATACAAATAAAACTGGTTTTCATATATTGACACTGTAATTGATAACCTTGTTTATTTCTTCTATAGTTTTTGGTGTATTCCTTAGAATTTTCTATATGCCAAATTGTGTCATCTACAAATATAGTTTTATTTCTCATTTCCAGTATGCATGCCTTTTATTTCTCTTTCTTGCCCAATTGTCTAGATCCTTCAGTACAACATTAAGTAGAAGTGGTGAGAGCAGACATTCTTTTTCTTGTTTGCAATCTTAGGGTAAAAGGATCCAGTCTTTCATCATTAAGTATGATGTTGGTATGGGTTTTTGTTGATACCTTTTATAAACTGATAAAATATTATTCTACTGATGGTTTATGAATTTTAGCTACAAAGAAGTGTCAAATGCCTTTTCTGTATCTATTAGGATGATCATGTAGATTTTTCCTTTATTATATTAAAATAGTATGTTGCATTGAATGATTTTCATAAGTTAAAAAAATATTCATATTCTTGGGATAAATCCCATTTGGTTGTGGTATATAGTTCTTTTGATATGGTGCTGAATTTGGAATTTTTGTATCAAAGATATTTGGTCTTTATTCATAATAGATACTTTTCTATTGTTTTCTTGTGCTAGCTTCTTGGTATGTGAGTTATGCTGGTCTCATAGATTGTTGTGAAGTGTTTCCTCATCTTCTAATATTTGAAACAATTGGTAAAGAATTGGTGTTATGTTTTAAACTTGTGATAGAGTTCACAAGTGCAGTGCAGCCATCTAAGCCTGAGCTTCTTTTTGTGGAATGTTTTTCTTTTTGATTTTTTTTCTTTTTGTCCTAGGTTTCTCTTTAAAATATTTTTTTCTTACAAGCAGTAAGAGAAAAGAAACAAATCACATACAAAGGAAAGCCCATCAGAATCACAGCAGACTTTTCAACACAAACCCTTGGGGCAAGGAGAGCCTGGAATGAGATATTTCAAGTACTAAAAGTGATTTGTTTCTTTTCTCTTACTGCTTATAGTATTTTGTTCTTCTGTTGGGTTTCTGCGATCTTGATTATTATATGTCTAGGTGTAGATTTTTTTTTATTGTGGCTAGTTGGGGTCCTATATGCCTCACTTATCTGAATGTCCAATGCTTCCCCTCTGTTTGGAAAGTTTTCTGTCATTAATTCTGTGAACAGCTTTTTAACGCCATTTGTATTTTCTCCTGTTACTTCATGGATTCCTATCAGTGTTATGTTATTCTTCTTTGCATCATCTAGGAGTTGCTGCATAGATTTCTCATGATCCCCTACTGTTTTTAAGAGACCTCTCTTTTCATGGTCACTGACTGCACTTCCCCTCTGTTTGGAAAGTTTTCTGTCATTAATTCTGTGAACAGCTTTTTAACGCCATTTGTATTTTCTCCTGTTACTTCATGGATTCCTATCAGTGTTATGTTATTCTTCTTTGCATCATCTAGGAGTTGCTGCATAGATTTCTCATGATCCCCTACTGTTTTTAAGAGACCTCTCTTTTCATGGTCACTGACTGCAATCTCATATTCTATATCTGAGAGCCTATCTTCGCATTCTTTTATTCTGTGCATACACTTTCAATGTAGTGTTTAATCTCCTGGATATCTGTTTGAATCTGTTTTATGGATTCCATTAGTCTGTTTTGTTACTTCCTGTGCTTTGAGTTCAGGGTGTCCTGGTGGTTCACTATTGGCCTTTTCAACCTCATTTGTCCTACTGTTTGCCATTGGTGAACTGGAAGTCTGTCTTTGTGTCTTGCTTAAGTGTTTTCTCATTTTTATTTTTGTTGTCAGGCTGTCCTTGGTTTAATCTCTGGGTTATCACCCAAACCTTCCTGATATAGTTGAGCCCTACCTTCTGGGTCTCTAATGACCCACAGACATTCTCATCTTCATAACATCAGAGAAAACAACTCATCAAATCAACCACAATCCTTTATCCCAACCAGCAACACAATATGATCAAGCACAACTTGGAAACTGACCACCTGTGGTAGTCACTAGTCTGTTACCCTTAAACCATTTGAATTAAATTGAAATCAAGAAGCAGTCCAAAACACATCTGCAGTGAACAAATTTTTCAGTATAGTATATTTACCATTTAGGATGGGGGCTCAGACAGAGCTAGGACTTGAGACCCCTGATCTCTGTTAGCTGATGGCTGAACCCCATGACACAGACTGACCTTGGGCTGCAAAGCCCAGATTGAGTTCCCCAACCTTCTGAACAGTTGAACTCCACACCCTTCTACTACAGGTTTCCCACGCCCTTTCTTTAAAGATATTCAATGTTGGGAACTCAGAAAAATACCCTCTATGACCACCACTGCCTCTGCAGAGTGGATCCAAAGACTGGCTCAATCAGGAGGTCTGAGAGTGCATGGGGGGTTGGGGTGGGTTTGGGGAGTGGAGAGGTGTAGGGGAGTTGTGGCGGTTCAAGGGCACCTGCGGCTACCTTCCTAGTGCTGGAGCGATGGCGGCTCCCGGTGGGGGAAGGCGTGGCTATCCTTTCCGCGGTGGATCAGGGTCCAGGCAGCCCTCCTGGTGCTGGACTGATTGTGGCTCCTTGTGGGGGAAACTGAAGAAACTTTTTATAGACTATTTTTAGGATTGCAAACCTATTTTTAGGGTTGTTAAGAAGTAACATCTTTTTTGGACTTCTTTTAGGAGAGAAAAACATTTAGTAAATAACATTTTTATAATAAAATATTTCCTTATTTGAATTCAGCTGTATGGGATTATGACAATGTTTTATAAATATTGAATATAGTTTGGTTTTTAATTGAGGCAGTCGGCAGCACCACTGAGCTAAATCCCCAGCCCTCTTAATTGAAATATTCTCTCTCCCAGTCCTTTAGGTTTATACTGGTAGTTTGCTTAAACTTTTTTTCATGGTTAATTTTGTCTCACAACTTAGCACAATTAACAGTATCAGACTAAATAAAATTTTGGTATTTGTTATGAATCAGTTTTTTACTTAGTCACTTTTGTCTGATAATAACCCACCTCTGCTCTTTTTGTTACTATTTGCATGTAGTATCTTTTTCTATCCTTTTCCTTTAAATTTACTTGTGTCTTTAGAACTAAAGTTGGATCATTGAAAATAATACATCTGTTAATCTATGACTTTTTGATTGGCAAAAATCTGTACCCTTTACATTTAAAGTAATTAATAATAAGAGGACTTGCTTTTAAAATTTTATTTGTTTTCTGTATGTTTTACGGTCATTCAATCCATTTCCTCCATTACTGACTTCATTTGTATTTAGGTGATTTTTTTCTTTTTGTGGTGGCATGTTTTGATTTCCTTCTCACTTCCTCTTCTGCATATTCTACATTTTATAATTACCATGAGGATTACATATAACATCTAAAGTTCTGATTAATTTGAATTAATGCTAAGTTAACTTCAGTTGTATGCATAACTTTACTCTTATCCAACTGCCCCCCCCAACTTTATGCTATTGGTAACATAAATCGTATCTTTATATATTATATATCTATTAGCATAGATTTATAATTACTTTTAATCATCAATATTTTAAATCCTTTGCAAAATAAAACAGAGGTTATCAACAAAATTATAATAATAGTGGATTTTATATTTGTCAATATATTCACCTATACCAGAGATACCTTCAACCAGATCAAGTTATAGTCTGGTGTCTTTTTATTTCAACCTGAAAGTCTCCTTCTAGCATTTCTTCTTCTTCTTTTTTTTTTTTTTTTGGTACGATGATCCAACTCTGTTCCTTGCATTTGCAGGGTGGGCGGTGGATTTAGCCTTTCTTATACAGCAGGTCTACTGTTGGTAAATTCCTTCAACTTTTATTTATCTGTGAATGTCTTAATTTCTGTTTCATTTTTTAAGAAAAATTTTAGCAGATATAGAATTTTAAATTAATTTTTTTCCCAGAACTTTAAATATATCATGTCACTGTCTTCTGGACCATAAGATTTCTGATGAAAAATTGATTGATAGTCTTATTGAAGAATACTTTTATAAGTTACTTCTTGCTGCTTTGATGATACTTTGTCTTTCTATGATTTAGTTGCAATGTGTTTTAATACAGATCTTTTTGGATTTATAATACTTGGAGTTTATGCAGATTCTTGGATTGTAGATTGATATATTTCATTAAATTTGGGAAGTTTTGGACCATTATTTCTCTAATAACTCTGCTCCTTTCTTTCTCTCTTCTCTTTCAAAGATTCCAATAATGTATAATGAATTGTTCTGCTTGATCATATCTGACAAGTCCTTTAGGCTGTGTTCACTTTTCTTCATTCCTGTTTTTTCTACTCAGGTCCAATAATTTCTACTGTCCTATCCCCAAGTTTTTTGGTCCTCCTTCTTTCTAATCAAATTTATCATTACACCTTTCTTGTGAACTTCATAATTTCAGATATTCTAGTTTTCAACTTCAGAATTTCTGTTTCCATTTTATAATTCCTATCTTTGTTGATATCCTCATTTTATTCATATATAATTTTTCTCATTTCTTTTAGTTCTTTGTCCATGATTCCCTTTAGCTCTTTGAGCATATTTAGGACAGCTCTTTCAAATATTTAGTAAGTTGATGCCTGGACTTCCATAACAATGTTTGTTTATTTTGTTTCTTTGAATGGGCTATATTTTTCTGTTTCTTTGAGCTCATTGTAATGTTTGTTGTTGTTGAAAGCTGAGCATTGAAAAATTATCCACAACTCCTAGTCTTTCCAGACTAACTCTGTGTTCTGACAATCCTTCACAGATTAGTGGGGCTTGGTTCGAGCCTGGGATCCATCCTAGATAAAAGACCTTCTCAGTTCTTTTCTAAGTATGCATCCTCACAGCTTCTTTTTAATATTTTAATCTCCCAGAGAATCTCATTCAGTTTTTCCTTAGGAATTTATATAGTCTATAATATGTCTTTATCCATAATCCCTTGCCCCAGGCTTATGTAGATCTATGGTCTCCCTGCAACTTTCATGAGATTTCCCTGTCACTTTTCCCATGTGAGAGTCAAATCAGACAAGACAATTCCATTAGTCTGCCTTCAGACAGGTTAGAATATAAATGAGGTTTGCTAATGTCACTTACTATACATCAGATCTTGATGAGTTCTTCTGAGAGCCATTTTCATCAGAGAAAAATATTAGTAAGTTGTATGTGATTAGTGATAGCGTTGAGTGGAGATTTAAGAGGAATTTATTCTGACAGGAGGCAGTCTAGTGTAATAAGTAAAGGCAGGAACTTTTCACCTTGAGTGGATTCTTGTGCTAAGAACAGATGAGTATTAGCCTGGCTTATTAGTAGGGATTTATTTAACTTCGCTAAATCTCTTCTGTGAAATGGGTGTCATAAATGTTAGGGGGATTTGCCTAATATGTCAATTGTTTATAGTTTACCCATGGAGTGGCCACATAGATTGATGACCACCTTTTAGTTGAGGCATAATAAGTACATATTATTTTTTGAGTAGTCACCAAAAGCTTTCTGAATATTTTTACCATATATATATATATTTTTTTTGGGGGGTACTGGGGATTGAACTTTCACTTATGAGGCAGGCAGCAAAACCATTGAGCCAAATCCCCAGCCCCTTCCAATGTTTTAAATTCTGTCACCTAAGTAGAAATTTTTTGCTCTCCAAAATCTTTCAGGATGCCAGGCATGGTGGTGTACACCTGTAATCCCTAGCACTCAGGAGTCTGAGGCAGGAGGATCTCTCTGAGTTCGAGACAAGCCTGGGCTACATAGTGAGTTCCAGGTCAGTCTCAACTGCATAGTGAGACCCTGTCTCAAAAAATTAACAAACAAACAAACAAACAAACAAAAAACCCAACAAAATCTTTCAGGAATTACAAAGATTAAAATGTATATTCAATTAAAATGTATATTCAATATTATTCAATTCTAGCTAGCAAGAATGTGATGAGTATTTTCACACTGTTGGTGGAAACTGAAATTTGTGTAGCCTTTGCAGAAAGCAAAATGGCCCTGTGTGCCAGCAGCCCTAAAAATGTTTAAGTCGTTTTACCTAGCCAGGCTATTGTAAATAACCTACCAGAGATGCAGGAAAGGATTAAACTGTCATCCACTTATTCATTCATTTAATGCATATTTGATACTTGTTTGTGCCTTAATTCTAGACTCCAATTAAGACTAGCTTCTGTCTGATTGAGAGTAGTCTCCCTTCTGTCTTGTAAGTGAAATATTTGAAATGTTATGAATGTACAATAGTAGAAAAGTGGTCAAATAAATCTTGTTCATCCATAAAGTGGAATATTATAAAGCTTTAAAAAATTATTTGAAGAACTTTTAATAGTTACTAATGTTTAGTAGAGAGATAATGTTTTAGAAGGCAAAGGCTTTACTTAGCATATCAGTTTGGTTTAAAAGATATACAAATATTCAGAAATAACCATGAATGGAAATATACCAAAATATTAATGAGTTATCTCTGATGGGTGGAATTATGATTTTAAGTTTCTTTGGGTGTGTTTTTTGTTTTGTTTTGTTGGGGTGTTTTTTTTTTTGGTATCAGGGATTGAACTTGGGTCCTTGTGACTGTGAGGCAGGTGGCAGAAACATTGAGCTAAATCCCCAGCCCTTTCTGTTTTTTATATTTCAAAAATTGAGCATATGCTATTTTCATAACCATAAAAGTATGTATTTTCAAGGAGAGATTTGGGGATAGAATTTTTGTGGTATGCAAGGAAAAGGAGAGGTGCTTTCTAGTTAGCATTCTCCCATCTTGGGAGTCAAGAAAGAGGCCCAGAGAAGGGAAGAGTAGATAAAGGGAGCAGCCCACTTTCTATTGTCTGACCTCTCCCTCTCTCTCTTTTTTTTTTTTTTTTGAGGCGAGGTACCAGGGATCAAACTCGGGACCTGGTGCTTGTGAGGCAGGTGGCAGAACCACTGAGTTAAATCCCTAGTCCTTCCCCTTTCTTTAAAAATTATATTATGGTTTATTCTATAACCTATACTTGTTTATAATTATATTATTATTGTTGTATATTAGTCACTTTTTACTTCCTTTCTACCTCATATAAGATACTCATCAGTAAAAGCCTGATTTACTAAAAACTCACAGGAGTAATTCTCTTTTCATTGGGCGTTCATTTGTTTGGATATCACAGGGAAGGAGATGGCATTCCTTTTTCAATACATTGCTAATGCCATCTGCACATAGAAGGCAGCAAAATATGCTCTATCATTTCCTTTTGAGGCTTATTGTACTTTTGATTTTAGGTGGATGTTGTTAATGTCATTATTTTTGCAAATATGAGAATTGTGTGATTTTTATTTTCAGTGAAAACTATACCACCTGAGATTTTAAGTGTGAAGCCAGTTTTGGGCATCAAAAAAATGCTTCAAATAAACTGGGAACTCCATGCATTATCAGATGATTTAAATTATATACTTCGATTCAAGACAGTCAATAGTACCCACTGGGTAAGTTATGCCATTGTAATATTTCTATTAGAGGATACCAGGAAGAAATTCATTGACAACTTTTTTTGACCTGAGTCATCTTTTTCAATTTCTACATTGAAAATAGAAAAACTATAGTGAGTCCTTTTTTTTGAAAGTTTTCCATTTATACCCTTTAAACTGGAAAAGTATTCTACCATAGCTAGTTTACATTCTGAGCACAGTGACATATTAACTAATGAAAAATTTGCTTTTGCATCCTGTCCTAGTGGGTGTCTAGTTATGTTAGTTGCCAGAGATTTTATGGTTTGGCCATTTATTTTTTAAAAAATTTCCCCATCTTTTATAAAAGTGTAAAGTATGGCACACATTTAGAAAAGTAAATATAATATGTTTCATTTAACAAATTATTATTAAGCACTCATGTATAAACCAACAGAGTTAAAAATACAACATTCATAGTGTGCCTGAACTCTTTGCTCACTCTTTCTTCTTTAAAATCTTTTTTATGTTTTATTTGTACGGGGGAGCGAACTCAGGACCTTGTGCTTGTGAGGCAAGTAGCAGACCACTGGGCCCTGCCCACCCTTTCTTTATGTGTCTTCTCCTTAGAGTTTCATGGTAATCACTTCTTTGCTTCTAATATGTTTTTACCAGTTAAGCCTAAAAAAAAACAAACAAAACAAAACAAAAAAACCCATGTAATTTAAGAAACTATGCTCTCATTCTTTGATTACCTAGGATGAAGGAGTGGCCAGAACTATATGAGGAATATATAAATGGAATCCATACATTCTATATTTTTAATGCTTGCTTTATTCTCTTAATATTGTACTTTTCAGATTCTTTTGTGTTAAAGTAGAAGGGAGATTAGTAGATAAGAAGAAGGGGAGGGGAAAGTGAAAGAGGGTTAGGGAGTATGGAGGGGCCAGGAATTTAGCTTACTGGTGCAGAGTTCGATTCCCAGTACCAAAAAAAAAGGGGCGGTGGCAGGGAGTTAGCTCAGTGGGTCTGTAGAGAGAATGGGTATGATACAAATATATGTGTGTATAAAAATGTCTCAGTGGGATATTTTGCATAATTAATGTACATTAGTAAAAAACATTTCACCCATCTAACAATGCTATAGTTTATACATTTTTCATTGTTTTGTAGTGTTCTGTTGTCTAAACACAGTGGAATCATGGCTTTAATTTGCATTTGGCTTTTTTTTTCTGTTTGCATTTACCTTTTAGTGAGATTACAGACCTTTTCATTTTTAAAATTGTATGATCTGTTTGATATTTTAATTGACTTATAGGTGTTCTTTATATATTTCTATTTGAGTCTTATTTTTGTGTGTTTTAAACATCTTTCACTATATAGCTTGCTTTATCACTTCTTTCTTTTTTCTTTTTTTTCCCCCCAGTAGTGGGGATCAAACTCAGGACCTTGGGCTTGTGAGGCAAGCATGGTGCCACTGAGCTGCATCCCTGGCCCCTGCCTTGTCTTTTCTTAATGATAACTTTTGATGAACAGACCTTAATTTTAATATTGCCAAATTTTATCAAGCTTTTCCTTTATGCTTAATGCTCTTCTGTGTTAAGAAACCTTTTCTTTAGAGTCCAGAAGATATTCTCTGTCTTCTACAGCCTGAAATTATATCACCATTCTAATAAGTGCAAACCAATTCAATCTTTAAAACATATTTTTACTTGTAAGACTTGCTAGTAAAATACAACTTTACTATCTTGTAATTTTTTGATTTTCAACCTAAATTAAAGTATTTTATTCATAGTTAATGGCTTCATGTTGATCTTATGCATTGTTTTTAGCCTACTTAGAATCTTTGTGTTCTGCTACCCAAAGCTTAGTTAGCATTTTTCTTTCTACCTTGTTCAGATTTGTAACTGTAACTTTATCTGGTCTTTAATAAAAGTGGTAACTTCATCAGAGCCCTGTGTTAAATCAGTAGAACACCAAGGACATCAGCCTCTCCTTTTCGTTTCTTTCTTTTTCTGATTTTTTGAAAGAAGATCTCAGTATGTATTCCCGGCTGGACTTGAACTCACTATGTGTACCTGGCTGACTTGGAATTCCTGGTGATCCTTCTGTCTCAGACTCCCAAGAGCTGGAATTACAGGCATGCATCACCACATCCAACTCAACCTTCTCCTCTTTGACTGTGATTCTATAAATCCAGGCTTCTATAAATATACCTAATTATGATGACACTCATTTAGCCTATTTTTTTCATCTGTGTAGATAGCTATCATGAGATCCTTTCCCTTGTGGAAACCTGAAGACATTATGTATATTATGTCTTCTCATGGCCTAGTGCTCTTTCTGAAAGGAAAATTTGGTTAAATTTATTTTGTTCTGTGTTCAAAGAGACAATGTTGGCCTTTCCTCCTTCCAGCTTCCTTTCTAAGCTAGCTCTGAAACTGTTCTCCCAGAACCTGAGGAGGTAATTTAAACACACTAATTTGTGGTTTAGGAAACCCTAGAGCAGTCACCAGCATAGCACAGGCTCATCTTCTTTCCTACCACAAGTCACAGTCTCAGACTGCTTCGAGACTGCTTTAGGCTTTGCACCAAAACTTCTGACTCATCTCTTAAGACAAATACTTGTGATGAATTAGGATTTGGCATAGAGCAAAGAGTGCTAGAAACAAACCTGATGGAGCTAATTAGTGTTTTGGCAATATTCCAGTGCCTTTGTCGAGAAGGGAATTTTTAAAAAGTGCATATTAGTTGTACAGACCAGTGGGTTGCATTCTCGCATATTAATTCATGCATACATATAACACACTTTGACCATTCTCCCTCCCCTCTTTTCCATTATCATCTTCCCCCTTTCCTTCTCTTCCTTCAGACCCCTTCCTTTTTTCTCCTAGTGAGGAAGTTTTAAAGCTAAGGCTGTATGCAAAGGATCAGTTGATCCTGGGCCCTGTGAGGCTAACAGTATATAGGCTAACAGAAAGTCAAGATTAAAGGAACTTTAAAGGCAAATTGTTTGAATGACTGAATAGCTTGTGTTGGTTCTTCTGAGACGGGCTGGGAACAACAGGCATATGTGGCTACATTAAGCAGGGTTTCCGAGCATGTGCATGGTGAGAACTACTAAGACACATAAGCATGGAAGATAAGAACAAAGCAGGAGGAAAAATTGGAAGACTTTATTAAAAAAAGACTATGCTGGGGATTGAACTTGGGACTTTGCACTTGTAAGGCAGGCATTGGCACCACTGAGCTAAATCCCTGGCCCAAGATTATATGCATTCTTAAAGCATGAAAAATAAAGGAAAATATTGTTAGACTTCCTTCCCCTTGTTGTATAGTTTAGTATTATTTGTATTATAATTTATATATGGATGGCATTGTGTGGTAGGGCCTCTCCTAAGGGTCTCAGTGCTGTTCCAGCTGGGCCCAGTAATGATAGTTATTGATAGTTTCTTGTAAGTTTTGCTCCCACAACTCTAGTTTTCTGCCACAGTATCTTCTGTTCGGAAGAGGATGCTCAGGGAACCTGGGCTTCAGCTGCAAAACTGTCATTGGATTCCATCTTCTTGCTCTGCCTCCACAACACTAGGCTGGGAGTTCAGAAATGTCCCTCTGCATCTGGGATACACAACTTTTTGTCACAGACACACTTCTCCTTTTGCTCAATTTCTTTTAGGCCCAGGACTGTAATTACTTCTTTTCCTTTCACGGCTGTTATGTACATCTGTATCAGGACTTCCTTCTTTTGCAGGGGTCTGTGGGACTGTGCTGTGTGCTTATTAACAAAATGGGCATCCTTTTAGGCAACTGATTTTTCATTAATTGACTCAATGTAAGTTTCATAAACCAACAGCTAAATATTTTAATTGTGGCAATGATAACTGTGCTCAGAAATTAATAGCTAAATTTTTAGTTCCACCAGAGAGCTGGATGCAGAAGAGACTTTAGGAGATTTTAAAAAACTAGTGAAAAACTGAGATTTTACTAATGAGAAACTGAAATTGAGAGAAGAAAATTGATTTATACATCTTTCTTCTTCCTTGGGTCTCTGACTTGCATCTTCCAGAATGTCATGCAACCTGCCAAGAGATAGGAGTCTCTGCTCTGATAGCTGAGACAGAAACTGAGCAGAGAGGTGCTGGTTTATGGTGTGATTCACACCTATTTAGGTACAAATTCTCCCCATATTTAAGCACATGTGTATATTTATTTATGAAGATGCTGTATTTTAAAATTTGAGGTACACTGTTATTAATTCTTGAAGCAAGCTTTGAGATGCAAAGAGGGAAAATGGAAAGATAAGATGTACTATCTCCATTTCAGCTCAAGATGTTTTCTGTCTTGTAGATGGAAGTCAACTTCAGTGAAACTGAGGTCTACAACCTCACAGGGCTGCAGGCTTCTACTGAATATATCATTTCTCTGCGTTGTAAAACCAACAAGTCAAGAATTTGGAGTGACTGGAGCCAAGAGAAAATGGGAATGACAGAGGAGGAAGGTAAACTGCTCCCTTGTTTGCTTCCTGTGGGATAGGGCTGCCTCCGCCTAGACCTGATGGATTGTTGTCATGTTCCAAGCTCGGGAATCATGGAATCCTGCAATTGCAGAGACTGGAGAATCTGCATGCTTCCTCTCCACAAGCCTACTGACCCCTGGGAGGGAGCTGCATTCCTTTGATTGGTGTTTGTTACCTTAGCGGGTTTGCCCCAAAGTAAAGGATCTTACCTTTAACACTCTCTGAGGTCCTTACACTCTACATGAAATGGTAGCATATCATTTAAAGGAATTTGATAAGTTCAAAGTATATGATTTTTTTTCAAAGTATATGTTGTAAACCCTGAAACTACTACTAAAAATATAAACATATAACTAATGAAAGGAAAAAAAAGGCCACATTTGTAATGACAGCAAGGGAAGGAAAGAGGCAGGATCTACGCATAATAAAATCCCGTACTGGCCTTAGGTAACATCTGGGGTCAACTTCTATGCTGCTGGTCCAACAATTTATTCCTCTGGCTTCTGCTTGATTTTCCTGTGAGACCAAGTTGGTATTAACTGATGTTTGGCATGTTCACCCTTATATAAGATTCTAGAATCAATCTGATGCCTTCTGAATTTTGTATTCCCCACTAGAGATGTTTGTGCTTTGTTTGAACTTCCCAGTAGAGCATATAGCTTTGGAACAGAGATTCAGGCAGCAGATGAAGAATTGGGCTAGACAGCCTGTGAAGACCCTCCTCATCCTGAGATGCTTCTGTGCCATGGTGTAGTCATGTGGGGAAGGTCACAGGAAATCCAAAATCATTATGTGCTGAAGTGCCTAGAATTGTGCCTGACATATGTCAGGGATATATAAATTTTGAAGAAATAAAAATGCATAGTAAAACACAGTTAAGATATAGATCTAATGTAAACTTTTGATTAAAGTTATATATGGTTAAACCACATTGACATTCTACAGACACTGTTTCTAAGGGCCCAATCAATTGCAAATTTAATAGCTTACAAATATCAACACATTAATTGCACAGGAAAAATGTCCCAATGGTTATAATCTTTTGGGATGGTCAGTTAGTATTGTCTATGTCTTAGGAGAGTCCTTTAAAAATATTAGAAAAAACCCGTGTAGTATCATTAAGTTGTCCTCTTCCTCTGCTACTCTTTAGCAGGGAGTTTGGTGATGAAGCACTACCTCAGGTATGATGGTATTTTGTCTAGCTCTTCTTCCTGTCACTGTCATTCTTTTCTGGAGATTTTATGGCTCAGAGTTTTTAGCATGGTTCGCTCTTCACATCCAGGTACTCTTCTCATGTCAACTTTCTCAATTAGTTTTTCTGTCACAAACAAGATTTACTATTTCATCGGATTGATTCATTCAGTTAGACTGGGGAAGATTAATTAGCAACAACACTAGTATCTGATGTTCTGTATGCCATTTGCTAATTCAATTGAATCAACACTTATTTATCAAAGTTACCCCAACAGGAGTCTTTCATTTTTATCCATTTTTTTTAGAATCCCAGAGGAAGTTGATAAAAACACACACCCTAAGTCAAGTGTGATCCCAGTACTTGGAAGGTTGTGGCAGAAAGATTACTGTGAGTTCATGACCAGCCTAGGCTATATAGTGAGTTCAAGGCCAGCCTAGACTACATAGCAAGACCCTGTCTCAAAAAACAAAACAGCAACAGCAACGACAACAAAAAACTCACACCCTAACCCCCCTGGCAAAACCTAATTTCTAATTTTCCAATTTATAAACTCCGTTTTTCCTCATTTTACAAAGAAATTTAGTTGTTTTTATATATACCACTTCAAATCTTTCTAATTATTTGAAAAATTCTAAGTTAAATATGAAGTACTACCTACTTTCTTTTCGATTTCAATATATGATGAAGGCTACTTACCTATATTTAAGCATTTAAATATCTCTATAATCTGCTTAAATTCTTGGCTTTATTATTTAAAAGCTTATGATATTTGGCAATTGCTTAATTTCTCTATGCTTCAGAAGTGGGAATAGCTATATCTATTTATAGGACTATGGGGTTTAAATGAGATAATTCAGGTAAAATGCTTAGAAAGAGTTATCTATTATTATTATTGCTTTTAGTCTTTGGCAAGATAACCAGTATATTTCTGATTAATGGTGGTTGTGGGAATACTTATACTGTAATAGAAACAGTATAGCATGAGATTGCTACTGTATCAGCCTAGGCAATTGACATCTTTGAAAACAGAGATATTTTGGTTGACTCAGAAAATTTTAATTTTTTTTCAAATAGGGATTATTATTTTAAATTGAAAACCCATCATTCATTCATGGTCAAAGGAAAATTGTCTGTAATAATTTTAGAAGATTTACATGCTAGATAGGCAACTATCATATTAAAAACTGCATCTTTTACGAAGTCTGTATTGCAAAGACCAGATCATATTGTAGGCAATATTATGGCCTTAAATTAAATAAGAAAATGCCTGATTAAACTAACTCATTACTGACATCTACTAAAACGAATTGGCTACTATGAGGCAAATCTAAGGAGAACATTACTCATATTTCTAATCAAGTGTCTAGAATGATTGATTAATAATCAGTTTAAGGGCTGGGAATTTAGCTCAGTGGTTCTGCCACCTGCCTTGCAAGTGCAGCAAGGTCCTGAGTTCAATCCCTGGACCGCCCCCCCAAATAATAATCAGTTCAAACTTTCTCATATTTATCCTTGAGATGAGTATCTAGGACTGGATTTTAATGATCTCTTTGTCTTAAAAAAATTTTTTTTTCTTACTTTCAATATTATTATCCCTGAGTTTGACTCTCTACGTGACTTGAACAGAACTTCTGCAAGTCAGAGAGTCCCTCCAATTCTGGGGGTTACTTTGAATATCTAATGACAATTTGCCTTGTGCTAAGGCTGTCTGTGAGAGAAACTCTGACTCTGCTTACATGTAGACAGGCTGAAACTGGTCTATTGTTCTCTTTCTGAGACCGGTGAGTACTGGCTGTTCTGTTGAAGACTGTTGGGAAATCAGAAAATTCCTGGCAGAATCTTTAAGATAATACCTTAGTGGAATTTAGATGAAGTCATTTGTAAAGTTTAAGCCACATCAATCATCTCATAAATTGTTTAAACAAAATTACAATGGATCTTATTGGGAGACTTGATTTTAACAGCTAGAACATGTTAGTCACACTGACTTCTGCAAACGTGGTTAAACAAGTTATTGACTTAATTGCCCTTTGGTATACTTTTCTTTATTTTAAGGTTATCTTTACTGGAGCTCAGTAACTTCATTTGAAGGTACCCAATCACCTAAACTTAAAAAAAGATCCCTAAAGACAAGCTCTCAGTACTAACGTGGTTCAGATCTTAGTGATGGGCTCATTCTTTGTAGACCTAATTATGTGTCCCCAGCCATGTGACTTCCTCAGGAAGGGATTCAGAGAGTAATATTTTTCAGCTCTTCCGCTAAGGATCTTCCTTTTCTTCTGCTAATTCCAGGCTGCTAGCCTCCTGGACAGTTCTTTGTAGCATTCTGCTTCCCTCCACTGGCTAAAGGGTATGGTTCATAATTTAAGCAGCATTCTGACATTTCAGGTGCATGTCAGAGCATTGACCTATAAATTGTCAGGGATACATTCCATGCCAAACTTTTTATTATTATTATTATTAGAGATAGGGTCTCACCATGCACAACTATGTATGCCAAAACTTTCTTGAGACATATTGAGAGAAATAATCCAGGAAACAAATGAAATGTAATTTTCTTGTTTTTGTAAATTTTATCTCTGTATAGTTAGATCATCAGAACCCTGAACTATGTGGTTTTAGACTATCTTTCTTACTGAAAAAAATTAAGTCCTAATTTATGCCCTTGGGTTTTATAGAAAACACTTGTAATGTATAAGAAACTTACATATGCAATATTCCTATGCTTTTTGCTCACTGGGGCTTGTAGACATTAGTGTTTAAATTACTCTGTGTCCTTTTTGAGAGGAATCATGTGGTAAAATCTGTTTATAAATTCATTTTCTTTAACCAGAAAATAATTACCTATTCATATGAATTTTTGTGTTTCCCTTTTATCAGGCCATAAGAAATATGCAATAATATGATTCTTTTTTTTTTTTTCACTTTTCCTGCTGGCAAGTCCAGCATTAGATTTAGGGCTCAGGAAGGGCCTAATGAAGATTATTTTCCTGATCCTTTCCTATTTTTTATTACATTTTATAACATTGTAAGTATGCAGCTTTATCCTTTTTGAAAGTAGACATAGTATAAATTTTATATACATACATCTCCTTATCAGTAATCTGTCAGTCCCACCTTATATGTGCTATGTATTATATCTTGGAGGACATATTATTCACATTTCTATCCAGCTTTGAGTACTACCTGAGATCTACTGTACTTTTAAAAAACTTTACTTTAACTCATCAGACCCAAGAGAAGTTTTCTTTTTAACTTTGGTTGATTCCAATGCTTCAACCACAAAATAAATACCTCATTGGTCCTAAACAGGCTGCCATTACTCCACTGTCCCTTCCTCCTGCTGGCTCCCTCAAGCATATCCTTACCAGGTGCATTTTCTAAACAGGTAGGTAGCCCCGCTGACTTCCCTGTCTCTCTTTGTCTGAGTTGACTTCTCACTCTTACTCCCTTCAGTTCCACATGTCCTGGATCTGTGGCGCATTTTGAAACCAGTTAAAGAGGATGGGAGAAGGCCAGTGCGGTTGCTATGGAAGGTGACTTTCCTTTGAGTTATTGACTTGTTTATTTGCTTTTGAAAAAATCCTGGGTCTGTTACTTCTCTAAATATTGTAATTCCTGAAACTTAGCCTCCTGAATTTCATTCCCTACAGGGCTTTATGATGCCTCTAACCTCATATCATTGCCCAGTTTGGGAAAGCCCCATAAGTCATCTTATAGATGGCTGGAATGTACAGACACCCGGTGACCCCTCCTCTTTTGTCTGAAACATTAACATTTTGGGCAGTTACAAAGTGTAAATGTGAGAGGCATTGTGGCTGGAAGAAGCCATTCATTCCTGGCTGGCCTCCACTGGAATGCGAGGCGAGACTGAGAGCACTGACTGTCATTGGCAACATATCTCAGTCACTGCCAACATGTGTCTCTTTGAGCAATGATACGAGGTGCACAGGCAGAAGAGGGACCCAATGGTCTGTTCTAGTGTAGAAACCTGGGAGTGAGGAACAGGGAGAAGACAGGTAGGTGAAACAGGGAAGAGGAGAAAAAAGGAGGTGATAGGAGAGGAACATAAGAAAGCAACAGAAAAGGAAGGGAGACAATTCAACAGGAAAAGAAAAGGACAAATAGAGAAAAAAAGAAAAGAGAAATGGGAGAGAAATGATAATTGGGGGTTTAAAAAAAGTAGAAAAAAGTTAAATGTCAAAATTCTTTCATATGTTTCCAGAATTCTCGGGAAATACGCATCATGTTATCTCATACTTACTAATGTTCAGGCAAGTTAAAACACCGTTAAAAAGGGAGCAATCACCCTGGTTTGCCACATGATACCCCGATCCCAATTACTTCAGGGCTGGAGGACCTCTGCCTTTGTCACTCTACCCCAGCATTCCCAGGGCTGTGGGATACTCTCAGATTTCAGAGGCCACAGTATAACATGGTGTTGGGAAACCTTTGAAAAACAGTTCCAGATGTTGTGATTTCTTTCTTGTTTATCAAGTATAGAAACAGATAACTCTAAACATTGAAAGTAAACAATGACACATAACCACATGTTATCTTAGCTACATAGGAGGGTAAGGGTCAAGTAGACCAGCCTGTAAAGAATATGAGATGGGCTTCAAGGCCTCATTCTGTCCTTTTCAGGAATTGTTCCTCCTTTCACCTCAAGAGGAGAATTTTCTAAGAATTTGAGTTGCCTAATAAAGTATGTACCAAAATATGTACTCTAAGATTAGTTGCATTTGCATGTGAATATCCTTTGAAACTGCTGAACTGTACACTTTCCAACAGTGAATTTTGTAGAATGCATATTATATCTCAGTAAAACTTATTTTAAGAAAATAATGTGTTGTCTTGTGAGATAAAGGACCATAGTCATTAGGAAGATTCTAGCTAGTCTTTTAGGCTGTGGTCTATGTAAAGGAAATTCTTAAACTGACAAGACAAAGGGCCAAAGTAGCTTCCAAAGTAACTTCTGCCTGAGTCATACATTGAGTCATTTTGCACCATCTATGTTTTTAATCAATGACGGAAACTAAAAAACCAAGAAACCTTATAATTCCTGAGAAAACTTAACATCTTGACTCCTATGCAAAACATCTGGTTAGTAGGTCCAAGCTCAAGGCTGAAAATAAGAATTTGGCTCAGAGCCCCTGGGATTCCACTTTAGGCTTCTCTCCAAGGATTTGGGACTGTCAAGGCGCCTGGATGTTTTAGTCCTCCCAGCTGGATGCCTGGTGGGGGCTGCCCCAGGGAAGTGGGCTCTCTCCTTAGAGGGGGAGATGTGGACATAAAAGACAAGGACATGAGCACTCTCTGGTTTTTGGAGGCTTCCAGGAAAGAGATGATCAAAGATCAGACCAGAATTAAGGTTGACTTAGAAGAAATGCTTTTACCCTTCTGCCCATGTATGCAAGAGTAAAGATACAGCCGGAAGAAATGGTAGTGGCTTGTTTACACTGGCTTAGGCACTCTTGTAGGTCAGCCTCACGAAATTGAACTTATATTAGGGGTTTATACCAAGTATATTCCCCCTCTGGCATTTGAGCTGTTAATATTACTTCAGGAGTACATTATTCATCCTTGATGGATACATACATGATTGTATTTTAGCATCTAATAGCTAACATTGCCCACCCTGACTCTCCATCCCACTTATAACTATCTGAATGTCTTTTTTATTTTTGGTGTTGCAAATAAATTTTGTTTCCTTTGGGTTCAGAAGGCAAAAGGAGCCCCAGTCCTGGAGAAAACACTTGGCTACAATATACGGTACTTTCCAGAAAACACCACTAACGTCACAGAGATGAGGACCACTAACCAGACGCTTGACCTGCATCTTGGAGACGAGACCTATAGGGTGTCTGTGACTTCATATAATTCTCTTGGGAACTCTATAGCATCTACCCTGAAGATTCCAGATATTCATGAGAAGCGTAAGAGGAGCCTAATATTCTTACTTGGATGCCTGGTCCTGTCCAATTCATCAAGGAAGATTTCTTGTCTTCTTCCTTCAATTTTATTTATTTGGGGGGGGTACCAGGAATTGAACTCAGGACTTTGTGCCTGAAAGGCAGCCAGTGGAACCACTGAGCTAAATCCCCAGCCTCAGTTTTTGTCTTCTTAATGACAGTTGTTTCTCTTAAGTCAAAATGAAAAGAAAGTAAAGACTTTTTAGGTTGTGGTGGAGAAAACAGAATCTACTGGTAACTAATAAGCCCCTTGAAATAAAGGTCCTTCAGAACAGCCTGTAATAAATATTAGAGGCTTTATATATTCTTAGAGTATATAATCATAAGCCTAAAGGCTTTACATGTGGCTTATATTTGCTCCAGTCCAGGTGGATGAAAACTAGATTGAGCCACATGAAAATGTCCATATTTGAAACATTTGTCCTCAGTAACCAAAGCCTCTCTTGAATCTTCCCTGTACATGGGATCAACTGTGGCCCCAGCTGTGGCTTAGTGCTCATTTCCTGCATTCTCCCAATTTCCCCCTTCTGTTTAACTACCAATGTATTGCTACTTTCATTATGTAGTTAAGGTTGGCTTTGAACTCACTATGTAACTCAGGCTGACCTCAAACTCTTGGTGTTCTTCCTGCCTCATCCTCCTGAGTGCTGGGATTACAGGTGTGTGCCACCATGCCCAGCTGTTCATTATACTTTTGATAAGTAGTTTTGAACATCTCACTTCTCCCAGGTGATCTCATATTTCATATCCTGTTTTGGAATATAACGCCTTCTTTGATTCTTTTTCAAGGATTGCAAGCAATTGATATTCGTTTCTTTGGTTTATTTTTCTCTATCAAATTTAGTGCTTTCCCTTGTTCAATATGTTTTCTCATTATTTTATTACCTTTTTCTCCTTCAATAGAATGCCTGTCCTATGAGGGCAGGGAATTTTTTCTTTCTTTCTTTCTTTTTCAAACTTGGGACCTTGAGCTTGCAAGGCAGGCAGCAGCACCACTGAACTAAATCCCTGGCCCTTTTTCCTCTTCTTTTTAAAAGTCTAATTTCCAGTACCTTGAATAGCATGGAACAGTTGGCATAGAGCAGATATTCAGCAGTGAGTTTCCCATAGCCAAGGAATATATTCTCCAATTTGCCACCTCCTTATTTGCTTAGCCACAGACTAGTTCAGGCATTTATACAATCAGCTCTAGGCTTTGCAGCTCTCCTCCATTTCTTCTCTTCCTATAAAACTATGCTAACCTCACTTTAGAACTCCTAGATATTCATATTTTGTATTTTGAGTTAACTTGCTATTATTGTAATAGTGCTTAGCAGTATTTCTTGTGATCCTTAGTTCCTAACATCGTAGTTCCTGTCTGTCCAGTATCTAGTGATAAGTTTTTTCACAAATGCATATATTGCTAGAACATATGTCTTTTGTTAATGAAGTTACTACTAGTAAATAGTTTCCTGGGGAGGCCCCAGAATGGTGAGGTTTAAGAATAGGGTATGACATGGAAGTGCATATCTGTAATCCCAGTCACAGCACTCGGAGATGCTGAGGCAAGAGGATTATTAATTCAGGCATGGCCTGGGCCATTTAGTGAGATCCTGGCTCAAAAATTTAAAAAATTTTCTGGGGATTTAGCTCAATGGCACCGAGCCTACTTTGCAAGCATGAGGTCCTGACTTTGATCCCTGGTACAAAAAATAAATAAATAAATAAATAAAATTAAAAATTTAGAAAAGGACTGGGGATGTAGCTCAGTGTGAAAGGTCTGGATTTATTCTGAAGTACCATCTCCCCCCTCCCACACACACAAAAAAAAAAACCCAAAAAACGGGACAGTGAAAGTATGGACCTTCCATGTAGTTCATTGATTTGTTTGAAATTGTCACTATTTTACAGGATAGAATTAACTGTCAGCAAGTTACCTAATCTCTGTAATCCTAAACTACTTGTAAAATATGGTGGACTCCTGACTTATGAACTTAATTCGTTTCTGAAGGCTTGTTATAACTCTAGTTGGTCAATTGAAGGCTCAGGCTCTGCTACACAGCCTTCAAAGTAGTCTCGCTCCTGTACAAGGCAGATCTCAGTGTCCTTAGGGAGACATTGGCCCAGGATTTCTCAACCCCACACAGGAAATGATGTTGTAATGTTCCTCCCACAACTCTTTAAAGGTTAAATCTGTATCTGAGACCATCTGGAAGCACAAGCAGCCAGCATTTGGTTCATAACTCAAGACTTTGGTTGTAAATTAAAACTAAAATTCTGGTTGTAACCCAAGTTGTCCATATGTCAGCTGGTTGTAACGGGAGGCTCTACTTAGAGTACTGGAAAGATTAAATGAGATTCTGTATGTAAAATGCTCTTTCTGATGCTAATTATTACTGTAGTAGTACCTCCGTTCAGGAACTTAATTCATTCCACTATTTTGGAAATGACAGCTACATTTGTGGTCATGTGGGAAAGATGGCCATGCACGTCACAAGAAATAGTGGTGTTAGCAGTCAAGACACTTCTCCTTTTCCAGGAAGGATCTATTTTCTGCCACTCTTGAGAATGTGGTGTAATTGGAGTAATTACTCAAAAAGTTCTTGCTAAATGATGGTAGGGGTGGCAATTAGTTTATGTTTAGTAGAATGATGATTTGGAAACTTCTCTTTGAGCATGCTTAATGAAATCAGCCCTTCCTCTTTCATGGTTGACTTATGGCTTTGTGAAACTATTCCACACCCCTCACAATCTCCTCGCTCTGTGGCACACTTGGCAGTTTAGACCCAGCTCCTCTTGCTCCTCAGAGCTCCCACATTGGTGAGGAGAAGGAGTACAGAAGCAGGGCTCACTTCAGGTCAGGATTTGCTGGCAAGTCATTAGGAAAGGGCCTCCAGGGAGATCAGAGAGGAAGTGCAGGAAATAAGCCAGGCAAGGGAAGGAGGCTCAGACAAAGGTACTATCTTGTCCTGGGCTTACTGTAACAAAGTACCACAAACCTATGGTTTAAAGTAACAGAAATGTATTGTTTCACAGTTCTGGTAGTTACAGCTCTAAAATCATGTTGTACGTTGGGCCATAATCCCTTTAAAGTCCCTAGTGTCTTCCTTGCCTCTTCCTGCTTCTAGAGTAGTTCAAGTATTCCCTGGCTTTTGGCATCTCCAGTAACTCTAATTTCTGCCTCAGACTTCATGCTGCCAGCTGCCTGTGTGTCTATTTCTGTGTCCAAATTCCCTTCTTCTTATGAGACACGTATCATACTGAGTTAAGGGCCCAAAATCTTATTTTATCTGTAATGGCCCTATTTCTAAATAATGTCATATTCTCTAGGACTAGGATTTTGGAGGGGTGGGGTACTATTCATCCTATAAAATATAGCCTGAGATAAAAATCTAGGGAAAGGTGGATCCTGCTATATCCTTTAGGGAGATTATAGAGTATAAGTTACATTTCAGAGTTATCCAACCAAGTGAAGTAAGAAGGAGCCTTGAGAGGGTCTAAAAGTCAAGGTAAGGATTCCAATGCTCCAGTAGTGATTTTTGGCCTGGACTAGCTAAGGATGTTTCAGGTTGTAAGCCCAGAAAAACAGGAAAGAGAAAGCATAAGCTCTTCGGATGAGGTGGGACTGATAACTAGACTCTGTGCTCCTTGCCCGCCTGTTGCATGAAGCTTCATGTATTCTTCGTGCCTCAGTGGCCCTGTCTCAGAACTGCCTTCGGAGGTTGACAAACTACCTGGTTTTGCTTTTAGGACTAACCTTGAGAGTGTCTCATACAGGCTCAGTTTGGGAAACAGACCCATAAATTGTGCCTTACAAGGGCAAGACTCCTAAATACTATATACATACATGTTGGGAGATTCCTTTTCCCTCTCAGGTTTACTTTTCTTTTAATTGCAGTAACATCTATGGATATGGAAGGTGTAGCTTTTGAGTCAGTAGTTCTTAAGAGAAATCAGTTTCTGGAAACAGATCAATTTTGAGGAAATAAAGGCAGATTATTTTAGGGCTGCGGGTCAAACTAAGTGGTAAAGTCATCCTTAGCATGTGCAAAGCCTTAGGTTTGATCCCTAGCACTGAAAAAAAAAAAAGGCACTTAATCATCAAAACTATTGAGTAAGATTGAGTAACAAAACAAAACAACAACAAAAAAGAGGATATAGTAAGAGCGCTGTATATAACATAATAGAAGAGGATATAATAAACAGCACTGTCCGGGGAGATCCTGAGTTCAGACTTTTCTTTCACAACTCTGGTACTGAATGAGTGCCAGTGTGGTTGGTTCATTTGGGGTGAGTTGGGTAGCTGTGAAGCAGTCCTGTTTTTTCCTTTCAGCATTTCAGTGTATCGAGGCTATGCAGGTCTGCCTTGTTCAAGACCAGCTGGTGGTGGAATGGCAATGTTCCTGTACGGTGGTAGACACATGGATGGTTGAATGGTTCCCAGATTTGGACTCAGAGCTCTCTGCCTTTTCCTGGGAATCTGTGTCTCAGGCCAAGAACTGGACAGTCCATCAAGGTAGCTAGCATGGAATTGCATATTCCCCTTGTGAAAGATTTGGTTTCATTTTAGCTAGTTTAAAAAATCCTTAACTTTATTTTCAAAGCTGTAAATGTGGTTACTAGTACTTGACAAGATTGTGTAAGCTCAGTGAAGTTCATGCTTCTTGGGATTTCCCAGGAAAACCTGGTACAGAAAGCTGTGGGTTTCAGGCCAGGTAGAAAACACCATCTTCTCACCCACCATCAGAGAGCCCTTCTAGGATATCTTGATTATCCTAGTAATAACAGCAGAGTATAGACTATCAGTCCTGCTGAGGATACACCCTTCCATTCTGGATGGCTGTTTAAGAACTGAGCCTCTTTCCCAGTTGACTCACACAGGGAATGTAATGGCATCCATATTAAGAAATATACTTGTACAGTGATGCAGGCAGGTAGCAGAGCTATACTTTGTGATATCTGAGTTCTCTGGGGTAACCTGCTGCTGCCAGATGGATTTCATGTTTTATCCTGCAGTTCCCCAAAGTCATATGATAAATACAGTGATGGGTTGGGGATTTAGCTCAGTGGTTCCACTGCCTGCCTCGCAAGGACCCAAGTTCGATCCCCTGTACAAATGGAAAAAAAAAAAAATCAAGTGATGGAGAAGGGATTGAATCTCCTACTGATCTCTTCATGGATAGCTCTGTAATTTTTCTTTTTTTTTTTATTTACAAACTTGGATGAGTTTATTCCGTTAGAATGGCTTTGTACTTTTATTGAAGTGCCACAGACTTTAGTTCTAAGAATTAATTAGAAAAATCTTAGAATAAGAATAGTCACTTAAGACCATCCAACCCCACCTTTTTATTTTCCAGATGAGGAAACTAGAAAAGTGGAATATATTCACAAGTCTTAGACAGTAACTTGGGGCCCAGCATTTCTTCCACTCTGACATGCTCTGCACTTATGCTTATTTTTCTGTTTTTTTTTTTACAGATAAATTAAAACCTTTTTTGTGCTATAACATCTCTGTGTATCCAGTGTTACAAGATAAAGTAGGAGAACCATATTCCATCCAGGCGTATAGCAAAGAAAAGAGTATGTATGAACAAGGCCCTTTGGGGGAAAACAAGCACTGGGCCCTTGCCAACATTTAGATAAATGTTGTTCATTCATAATTGCTTTAGGCCCCCTTCGTCCTGCACCTTTGTCTTGTAACGAAGCAAACATCTTGTAGCGAGTTCTGTTTGTTCGACAGTTGGGTCAGGTTATAGAGTCGTTGAATTTCAAAGCTAAGATGGACATTAAATTTCATATCAAATCCTCTCATTACATAGATGGAAAGTTGAGGCTGAGAAAGATAAAATAACTAGCCCAAAGCCCCAAAGGGATTTAATGTAAATAAAACTGCAACCAAAAATAACAATTAGGACCAACCCAGGGCTTTTACAGAGTTCATCATAAGTTGAACATGTTAAAAATTATTTTAAATTATGTAACAATAAGCAAGGCTTTTCTGATGAATTGACCAGACTTTATTTTTATCTATTTGGAAGTTAACATCTTCCATATTTAACACTGAAAAATATCTCCTACTATGCAACTATTTGACAATAGCTACCCTTTACATATATGTTTGAAAGATCTGGGTGCCAGACTGAAGTGAGAGATCTGGAAGAAAGTATTTTGTCTCTAGCCTTTGATGCTACTTGTTTCTTATGATGCCTGAGTGCAGAAAAATATCTCTTCTAACAAATTAATAATTTCCCTACTAAATCCCATATCTCACCTGCCCAGTTTAGTTTTTGTCTGAGAACTGGCAGAGTCTTTGTGAAGAAGCATTTGCTGGGCTGTGATTCAGTGTTCATTTGTCTCCCTGTCCTCTCAAAGTCCCATGCATAGGTCCTGAAACGAAGGTAGAAAACATTGGTGTGAAGACAGTCACCATCTCATGGAAAGAGATTCCAAAGGAACTGAGAAATGGTTTTATTAGTAACTACACCATATTTTACCAAGCTGAAGGTGGAAAAGAATTCTGTAAGTGTGCTCATAGCCAAGTTGAAAAAAAAATCCAACCCCTCAGATAGATGACATAAATAGATTTGTCATGGGGTGGTTCCCATGGTGGCGACCTGCAAACTTGGGTAAGTTACTAGCTTCTTTGAGCCCCTGTGAATATTCATTCAACAGCACCATCTCTTGGATTTGGGGGTATTAGGTGAACAAGAACCTTGAAGAAATGGGAGAAACTGGTATAATTTGTCCTGGTCAGGACCTGAATGAGTTGACTCCCTAGGAACTGTCCACCGTTATTCCTGAGAGAAGTACACCTGATTTAAAGTACGCCTGGGGTTAGGGTGGAGGAAGACCCTGTTTGATGACATTTACCTTAGTGCAGGGCTCTTTACCATGATTTCTACTGTCTGCTTCAAGGACATCCTTTTTCCCCGAGCTCATCCTAAATTCTGAGCAATGCTTGGTTTCATGTTTAGATTAAATTTTGTCATTCTTGTAGTAAAACATGCATTACATAAAATTTACTATTTAAGATTTTTGAAAGTGTATAATTGAGCAGCACTAAGAATATTCACAATGGTGCATAACCTTGTCCGCTTTCTTGAACTTTTCTATTCCCACCCTAAATAGAGGCTCTATAATGTTTATTTTATTCAGTCACTCTACATTCTCCTCTTCCCACAGCCGCTCACAGCCACCAAACTGCTGTGTCCCTGTGGATTGCCTACTCAGAATATTTTATGTAAAGATGATCAGGAGTGGGGCTAGCTCAGTGTTGGAGTATTTGCCTACCATTGTGAGGTCCTGGGTTCATTCCTTGGAAATGAAAAATAAACAAACATAAATAGATAAATAAGCATAAATAAATAAATAAATAAAATCATATGTGGCCTTTGAAATTCATCGATATTATAATATTTAGTACTTAATTCCTTTTTATGGCTGAATAGTCCATGTATGCTTTTTCCATATGTTGTTCATTAATTCATCATTTGACAAAACTTTGAATTGTTCTTCAATGTTATGGCTCCTATGAATATTGCTTCTATGATCATTGAAGTACAAATATCTGAATCCCTGATTTCAGTTCTTTGGCAGTTTTTACCTAGAAGTGGAAGTGCTGGAACATTTTAGTATTTCTACTTTAACTTCCTGAGAAACCACCAAGCTGTTTTCCATAATGATTGCCCAATTTTCAGCTCAATATAAGAAGGGTCCCTTTGTCTACATCTTTTCCAGGACTTATTTCCTATCTAAAAAAAAAACAAAAAACCCCCAAAAAACCCTGTAATTTGTTATCCTAATGGACACAAGGTGGCATCTCACTGATTTACATTTCCCTAACCACTAATAATGTTGAACATCTGTTCATATGATTTTTGGCTATTTGTATATCTTCTTTAGAGGAATGTCTTTTTAATCTCTTTGCCCATTTTATTTTGTGTTTTTGAGACAGGGTCTCACTATGTAGTTGAGACTGACCTGGAACTATGTAGCCCAGGCTGGTCTTGAACTCACAGTGATCCTCCTGCCTCAGCCTCCCGAGTACTGGGATTACAGGTGTGAGCCACCATGCCCCACTTCTTTGCCCATTTTAAAATTAGGTTTTTTTGGTTGAATTATGACTTCTTTATATTGTGGACATAAACTTATCAAATGTATGATTTGCAAATATTTTCTCCAATTTTGTGACTTGCCTTCACTTTCTTGATACTATCTTTTGATGAACAAAAGCTTTTAATTCTAATAAAGTTCAGGTTATCTATGTTTTCTTTTGTTGCTTATGCTTTTGGTACCAAATTTATGAAATGTAAGGTCATGGAGTTTTACCTTATATTGACTTCTAAAAGTTTTTGTAGTTTTATCTCTTATATTTAGGTCTTTGATTCACCTTGACATGATAATTTTAATCAGTTCATGGATGGGTCTTGAAGAAAAAGGTGTCAGTTGGAAGTACAGATTTCAGCACTTTCATTTTGGTGCTACTAAAGTGTAGTTTTCAGTCTGACTTGGCTGCGGTGTTTGACTTCTGTATTTTTCGTTTAGCTGAGACAGTCAACTCCAGCACCCTACATTATGGCCTGGAGTCTCTGACACGAAAGACTTCTTACAGTGTTCAGGTCATGGCCAGCACCAGAGCTGGGGGAATAAAGGGGGACACAATAAACTTCAAGACATTGTCGATCGGTGAGTATTTCTTTTAAGTGCGGTGTAGCTCTTCTTGGCCCTTACCTTAATTCAGTCAAAAATCACATTATCCAAAGGTAGGGAATGCCAAAGGAGAGGGGAGCATTTAGGTGAGAAAAGGCATCCTGCTTTGGGGCTCACTCACCTTCTGGGAAGGTCCCTGTAGGGAGTAGGGAGAGGGGATCAGGCAATGAAAATTGAATTTATAAAGACTGATCATTTTGCTCTTCCCCATGGGCAGCCCCAAATCACCTTTAGGAAGAGGGGTCAGTTTAATTAACATCAACTTCAACTGCAGCACTAAACCAGCTCCCATGGCATGGCTGTCCCCAAGTTCACAGTCACCAGTTTCTGAATGTTACTACACAATAAAGTTTTGGGGGGAAAACCTTGGTTGATGAAAGACTGCTGCCCTACAGAAGGAACTTGATTAAGTCTGGTCATTAATCTGTGGAATTTCTTGAGAAAAAGTCACATAACATGGTTAACTCACCAGTTTTTACTTTAAAAATAGTGAGCAAGCAGAATATAATAGATACATACAACAAATAATGTAAGATAAGCCTGGGGATTTAGCTCAGTGGTGCTGCCACCTGCCTCACAAGCATGATGTCCCGAGTTCAATCCCCGGTAACAACAACAACAACAAAAAGTAAGATATAATAGCTTTGAATGATGACTGGTTAAGGTAGATGTTCAAGAGGAAGGAGAAGAGATAGTATGAGGAGGGAAATGAAGAAGAAAGAAGGAGGATAGGAGAACCAGGGAAACATAATTTTGCCAAGTCCTTGAATGGCATAGATTTGATTTTTTTAAAGACATATTAAAACTCTTTTAAAGAACAAGCAAACTTTTCAATTATAAATGAAGGAATTTGCCCAATTTTGCAGTTACTAGTACAGGCTAAAAATTCCTTAAACTTTTGAAAGCTTTTTATTCTTTACATTCTTAAGGAATGAAATAGCTTATGGCTCCGAAAAATACGAGTAAATCATGTCATTACATAGAAAACATATTCGGTGTTTGGAGATGATAATGCCTTCTTAACTCTTTTTGTTGTTGCTGTTTAAAATCCTTTGAAAAATCATGTTGTATTTTCACAACAGTAGGAACAAATTGTTTCAGCTTAGGGGATTTTCTCTGTGGATCACATTGAAGGCAAATCCCACCTTGGAGTCTAGAAGTTCATGGATTATAGATCTACAGAAATCTATGGATTGTAGAGCACCTCACTTCCATTTGTGATTCTCTGCAATCTATTCTCTTCACTGTAGCCACAACTTTAGGCCCTAGATTTTCTGCTTAAAACCCTAGTATTTTAAATAAAATCCCACCATGCTTTCTGCATTCATCATCTGTACCTTACTAACCTCATTTCCTATCACCATCTGCCTTTTTGTTCTCTGACATATTCCTGCTTCAAAGCTTTGTACCTTCCTAGAATGCTTTTTCTCTGTAATTCTGCATGGGAGCCTCCTTCTTGTTATTAAGATAAGTTCAGATTTCTTCTTCTTCCTGTCTTCCTCTCCCTTTTCCTCTCCTCTTCCTCTCTTCCTTTTCTCCTCCTTTCCTCCTCCCTTTTTCTCATCCTCCCTCTCTCCTTACTCCCTTCTCTCACCTTCCTCCTTTTCCTCTTCACCTTATTTATTTTGGGGGTGGTAGTTGAGACAAGATATCCCTACATAGTCCAGGCAGGCTCAGAGTTGTGATAATCCTCCTGCCTCAGGACAGAGCTGGAATTACAGGACAGGGGTTCAAGATCAGCTAAAATTTCACTTCTTCCTTGGCCAGCCTATCTAAAGTTGCTGACTTCCTTCCTACCTTACCCTGGTTACTCTTTTATTGGTCTGTTCCAAAATAATCTTATGTTATTTATTGTCTGAATCTGCCAGAACATAAGCTCCATGTGAATAAGGACCTTATATTTCTTGCCTATTGCTATTTATAATATTATTAAGAATAGTGTTTGGCACCGGGGATTTAGTTCAGTGGTTCTACTGCCTGCCTTGCAGGCCCAAGGTCCTGAGTTCAATCCCTGGCACTAAAACAAACAGACAAACCAAAAAGAATAGTGTTTGGCAACTAATAAGTACTCAGTAAGTATTCACTGAAAGTGTAATATTGGAAAATGGCCCTGGAGGAAAAAATATCTATCAATATAAAATACCTATCTTGTTAGACAGGAAGACAACTAAATGGGGAGCCACAAATCCTAGAATTTATTTCAATTGAAAGAAATTGAATTAATTTTTTAAAAACTAGTAAGAAATGTTGCTGAAGCTACTAGAAAAAAAGTTAATGTTTGATTTTTGTTAAGAGAGGGAGGAACTAAAAAAAAAAAAAAAAAAAAAAAAAGAAAGGGAGGAACTAAACATATGCTGACTTTTGTTCTCCTTTTCCCAAAGATGTCTTTGATATTGTCCTTATAACTTGCCTGGTTGGAGGAGGTCTGCTTATGCTCATCATCTTTGTGATGATCTCTGGTTACCATAAACCAAGGTAAGTTTATAATCAACAGTAGGAGGTGCCTTAAAAATTATGGGCAAAGGGGGATGGAGGTCCTCATGGACATTTGGCACAAGAAGCATTCTACCATGAAGAGCATATTTATTCCTTTATTAATTTGGTACAGATTTTTTGAGATTATTAAAGACCACGTTCTTATGCAAATCAATAAATGTAAAAATGTTCAGCATCACTGGTCACCCAAGAGATGCAAATTAAAATAACCCTGAGATTCCATCGCACTCTAGAAAGAATAGCTATTATCAAGAAATCAACCAATAATGAACCCTTTTCCATTGTTGGTGACAGTATGAATTGGTACAACCAATATGGAAATTGGTATGGAGATTCCTTACAAAACTAAAACTAGAGGTTCCATTTGACCCAGCTATTCCCCTCCTTGGTATCTTCCCGAAAGAGTTAAAAGCACAGCTTTTGTGGAATATATGCACACCATGTTAATAGCAGCACAGTTTGTAATAGCTAAATCTTGGAAACAGCCTAAATGCCCATCAATGGATGAATGGATAAAGAAGATATGGTTATTATATACAATAGAGTACTACTCTGACATAAAGAAGGATAAATGAGGAAAATAAATTTCTAGGTAAATAAATGCACCCTGAGACCATACTTTTTAGTGAAATAAATTGGACACACACATTTAAATATTTCATTGTTTCTCTTGTGTAAGAAACTGAAAGGGTAAATTGAGGACCAAAATAACCAATATTGGGAAGTAGGAAGCAAATGTTCAAATGGGAAGGGGAACAAGGGAGGGGGTAGGAGAAAGGAAAGGTATGGAAAATATAAAAAAGAGTAGAAGGAAGAAGATGGAAACAAAACTTTTATAAATAAGGGGAGGAAGAGTTAAAGAGAGGGGAGCAGAGGGGGAAAAAGAATCAAGATATACTATGTACAGGTCCAAATTCCCTGTGATAAATGTGATCATTATGTATATAAAAATGTACCAATAAAATTTAAAAAATAAAGTCTATGTTCTGTGGTTCATCAGAATTCAGACCCATGGAGAGGGCTTTCACCCCACCCAGCTCTCTACTTTTTGAGGCCAAGCAGCATCAGCTGTCCTAGCTTTATGTGTTGCACTTGCCATCTGAGACTAGCATTGGAGAGAGGCCCTTTTTTTAATGTAGACACTAAAGACCCCCTGACAGCAGCAAGAGACAGAATAGGGAGCCATGTACCCCTGGAAGTAGAGTGGCAATTGCATGAAACCATAAACTGCTCCTTGCTTGTGGTGCAGTGTTGGAGGCCTGGCTGGAGGAACATTTGTCCTGCCTCTCTTGGCCGGTGTTGGGAAGGAAGCTTGTCTTCAAGGTTTTCTGTTTCTCCTGGCAGTGAGACTCAAACTGCCCTAGCAGTCTGTCCCCTGTGGAGCTCTCTCACCACCTTGGACAGTTGTGGGCCTTCTCTGCCAAGCACCTGCACTTGGTTATTTTCAAGCTGATGTCAACCTCAGTTAGCAACTTTATACATTGTGACCAAGTCACCAGAATACATTTTTGTACATTAATATTGTTTGGATCTAGATATACCTCCCAAAGCCTCAAGTGGTCATAAGTGGGGTTTTTTTAGAGGTGTTTGGATCTAGACTGTAGGATTGATTCATGGTACAATGCTAGGATCAAGAGCACAAGATTAAGGGTGTGAGTGCTACTTGCCCTAAGTAGTCTGGATAACATATAAGGGATAAAAAGAGCCCTAGTCATCCCGCATTGCTTTGCTACCTTCTGGCCACCATGAACTGTTTCTCCTTTGCCATGCCACTCTGCCTTAGTGCCAGCTGGTTATGGACTGAAACCTCTACAAACTGTGAGCTAAATAAAGCTTTTCTTCCTTAACTTTGGGCATCAGGTATTTTGTCTTAGCAATGAGAAAAGTAGCTAAGGCAGAATTTGGTACCAGAGAAGTGGAGTTACTGCTATGACTATACCTAACCATGTGGTTCAGGGGCCTTTGGGAATGGATTGTGGAGAGTTTGGAGAGGTTCAGAGATTCTGGCTGAAAAAGTAAAGCTGGAACACCTTAGGTGATACTTAATAGGAGATTCTGGTCACAGTTTAGAATACCAAAAGGCTGATAGAAATCCTGCTGGTAAAGACCAGGTAAAGGAGGTTTCTGTTGGGAAGAGGGACTGCACTGGCCATTGGACTCCAGATTATGTGGTATGCCTTGGCAAAAATTTTATCTGCAGTTTTCTCATGTCCAGAGACTTTGCCTGAGACTGATTAAAGGCAGATTAAGATTAATGGTGGAGGCCATGGATTTAGCTCAGTGGTTCTACTGCCTGCCTCACAAGCACAAGGACCAGAATTCAACCCCTGGTACCAAACAAACAAACAAAACCCAAAAAACAAAAAAACGACCAAAAAAAATTAATGGTGGTGGGCTAATCTGGCAGAAGAAATTTCAAGGCAGTGTAATGTTGTGGTGGCATGGCTACTGTTGGGAGCTTTTAGTCTGATTTATGTTGGGAATCAAGGGGGCTTTTAGTCTGATTTATGTTGGGAATCAAGAGCAAAGAGCCCAGCAGAATGATTTAAAATGTGTTGAGTTTGGCCAGAAAGGAAGCACTAGTAAAGTTGTGGTCTGCAAAGATGGAACAGAAAAGAAACTGGTAGCTGAAAAGATTAGCAAAAGAAGCCAAGTATTTCAGAGGAAGTCAGCAGAAAAGATGGCCTGAGGACATCACAAGAATCAACAGGACTCCAACCTCTGCAGCCTTAGAGTTGCAAAGGTGAGAGACTTTACTATGAGATGAGAACCCCAGAGCACCATGTTCCAGCATGGAAGCAGCCGAGGGAAGATGTTCCTACAGTTAAGAGAGAAGGAAGCCTGGCCTCTGTACCAGCTGGCAGTAGACCATGGCATCATCCATATAGTGCTGGTTTTAGGTGTATGCAGAATGCAAAATTGTGGAATCAGGAAGGCTTCCACCCAGATTTTAGAAGAATACCTGGAGGCCAGTTGGTGTGCCCTTGAGAGGGTAGTATGTGAAGCTGAAGGTGCAGTGGAGACCCCAGAGGTTTGGAGAAGCCAGGAATGTGGATTGAATGAGAAAAACTGCAAGGAGGGAGCAGAATCAGCCCTAGAGAGATGCCACGGGAGCTGTAACCCCCAGCAGTGCCATAGAGGTGGAGCCCCCCAAGCCCTTTGGAGTTCATATCTTGCCACAGATTGCTCAGCTGCTAGACATGGAACTACAGGACTTAATATTTGCCCTGCTAGATTTTGGATTTGCTTTGGTCCCATTCCTTTGTGTCACCCTATTTGTACCTTTAGGAATGGCAATGTTTATCTTGTGCCATTGTATGTTAGAAGTGTTTAACTTTCTTTTCATTTATACAGGGGCTCACAGCTAAGAGTTTACCTTAAATCTCAGTAGAGACTTGGGACTTTTTAGCAATGCTAAAACTTAAGATTTTGGAAACTGTTAGAGATGGACTAAATACCTTTTGTGTAAAGGAATGTTCAGCAGTCTTTGGGGGTTCAGGGCAGAATGTTATGGTTTGGGTCTAGATGTCTCCTCAAAACCTCACGTGGTCATAGGCTGGGACTTTCTCAGAGGTGGCTGAATCTATAGTGTGTGATGCTGAGACTAAGGGTTAATGATTAGTAATCAGTACACTAGTTTGTTACTGCCCTAGTCCCAGTAGCCTGGATACAATATAAGGGACAGCAAGGCTTGTCCTCTTTCTTGTTTTTGTTGTCTTCTGCTTGCTGGTTCTCCTCTGCGATGACCCTCTGCCTTGGAACCAGCCAATTATGAACTGAAACTTCTACAACCTGAAGGTTAAAAAACCTTTGCTCCCTTAATTTGTGTGTTGTGTATTTGGTCTCAGCAATGAGAAAAGTAACTAAAACATACAATATACACTTCAGTAATCATTCTTAATCTTTAGGATGCAGCAGAATTAGGCCCAAGCCCGAGAGTTTCTGATTCAATGTTCTGGGGTGACACCCAAGAATTTGTATTTCTTTTTTTCTTTTTTCTTTTTTTTTTGTACCTAGGATAAGGGATAGGGGATAGAACTTGGGACCTTGCACTTGTGAGGCAGGCTGTGGAACCACTGTGCTAAATCCCAGCCCAAATTTGCATTTCTATAAATACTCTCAGTGATGCTAGGGCTGCAGACTGGGAACCAAGGTGTGGGTAGCTGGTAGGGTTAAGTGTTCCTCTTCCATAGGCTAAATCTCAAAGGAATGGCACTGTGAGTGATAGTGTAGTGTCTAGAATCACAATTAGGTATGGAGATGCAGCTGTGGAGAAAGAAGAAGTAGGAACAGCTATGCTTGGAGAGGGCTTTCCTTCCATCACATCCCTTAGATAACTCTAAATTTTACCCCTACTACTTCACTTTTCCTGTGTCTAACAGGAGGATGGGAGCTTGCCCTTATTTTACAGGGAGCCATATAGTTCCTTTTAGCAGACCTTAGTGATTTGGTTCAGCCATGTGTAATGTAAAATGCTTCCCAGACTCACCTCCTGTCTTAAAATTTTATCTCTTATCAGCAAGTTGATTCAACTGTGTTGGCCTGATGTCCCCAACCCTGCTGAAAGTAGTATAGCCACATGGCTTGGAGCTGATTTCAAGGTAAACACTGCTATTTTTATTCAGGAAATCATTATGTTGACTGGTTGTGGGAAATGGACCAGGTAGATGGAAATGAAAAAGAGTTGTGGACTGAGCTTTTCTCAAGATTTACATGGGGAAAAAAACAAAACAAAACCCTAAAGGTTGAAAAGTCCTAAGGAACAACTGGCAGGGCAGATGTAATCAGCCTTCCTGGAGTAACTTTGACCTTATGCTTTGAATGATAGGAAAGAGCTTCACCAGGCTGAGGAAGGCTCGAGTGTTCCCAGCATGGAACTGGTTGTGTAAAGGACGCTGTGGAAAGGAGACGTCAGCCCTACCATTATTAACCTGACCATCTGTCAGAGAGCAAGGAGGCCTGGCTGTAAGATTTGAGGCCATTTAAAAAGCAGCAAAAGCAAATTAATTTAGAGACCACCTAGGATCCTGAAGTGTTGCCGATGGGCAGGCAGTGCAAAGGCTGCTTTGAATTGTTTCCTAATTGAGGAAGTTGGGGTCAAACCTCATGTACTTGGCACTGGAGTTTTCTGGTGTGTTATCTTTAAGTAGAAACCCTCCTTTTTCATGTTTGTAAATTCAAAACTGTTGTGGAATTTTGAAGGTATAATTCTTGCTTAAGTATAAATAAGCCCAGTTAAATATTGTATAACTCTAAAATTCTTATTATTGAAAGATTTTTCCAGTTTTTTTATGTGAGAATTTTAAATATTAGTCCTTATTTCAATTCAGAAGTCCTGTTTTTTTTAAATGGGCATTTTTGTTACAGTGGACTTTATTTCCTTTCCTTCATCAGTTTTGTATTACCCTCTTTGCTTTTCTACTTAGTAAAAGCTATTTAGAGAGTAAATGAACTCATGGGTGATATTATCTCATGAATAAAATGCTTTTGAATAACTTGTAGGTCAGCCTTCTACAACAAGCACTGAATAGTCATCCACTAGGATGAGCTAAGCCTGAGGATACAAAGATGGCAGACACTGCCTCTGCCATGGGATCAGCTTTGATTCCTGGTGGTACTGGGAAGTTTTGCCATTGTGGTCGTGGTCTCTGTCTGTCTCTGCCCCCTTGCCATCACTCTTTCTTTCTTTCTTTTTTTTTTGTTGTTATTGTTGTGTCTTTGTCTTGAGACGGGGTCTTGCATAGTTGTCTGCTCCCAAAGTGACTGTTTCCCAGCCTGGCCTTGAACTCATGGTTTCCCTCCTGCCTCTGCCTCTTAGGTGCTAGGATTCAAGGTCAGTCTGAACTATATAGCAAGACTCTGTCTCAAAGAAACAAAAACAAAAAAACAAATATAAAAATAAATGACCATTGGGCTGTCCTCATTTTCTTTTTCTAGAGTAAAGTAAATCTGAAGGAGTTTGATGACTCCATGAACACAGAAGACAGGACCCTAAAATCATGTTCTGCTCCTACTGACCTCATTGACAAGTTGGTGGTGAACTTTGGGAATTTTCTGGAAGAGGCTTCCATAGAGGTTGCTGGAAAAAGTCAGGAAAACATTTTGGGAGTGGAAAAGAATGAATACGTGACTTCTCCCTACAGATCTGACTGTGCCCCAGTGAAGAGCCTTAAGGAGCCCTTGGCTTTAACTGAGATTCCTTCCAGAAAATCTCAACACCTATATTCAGGAATGGCAGAAGAGACCTGCTCAGAAGCCAAAGAAGAACTTTCCTCTCCTGGTCATAGTTTAGGAACAGATCATATCTGTGGAGACAGAGCACAAAATCCATATTTGAAAAATTCAGTGACAACCAGAGAATTTCTTCTGTTTGAAAAACTTCCAGATCCTACCAAGAGAGAAGTCTGAATGCCTCTACGGTGTAGACCTTGGGAATTTCAGTTGGATGGCTCTTAACTGGAAAAAAATGCCTTGACTTAGCAAGAGGTGCTTCTTCATCTCCTTCCCCATTCTGCCTGAGTTAGAGAACATCTTCCTTGCCTGGAGTGCTTGTTGAGCCTGGCTGTCACAGATGCAAACATGTGCTGGAAAGAAGAAGGGACACTACAAGCCTGAGTGCTTTGTAGGGGGAAAACCATTCTTTTCTTTTGTTCAGATAATAAGCTCTCTCTGAGGTTTCCTAACACATTGACTCTGAAGGAAGGATCTAGGTTCTGAACTCACACTTCCCCTGACATAGCTGGCCTTCTTCACGAATGCAGTGATGGTTGCAACTTTTGCTGGGGGCACCCTCAGAGTTCCAGGAGGGACTGTGCCTCCAGGAATGCTTACTGACAGTTCTTTGGTTGGTACTTGGCACTCTGGTGAGAATCTTCACTTTGCCCCCTCCTCCCAAGTAGCCCTGAAATCTTAGTCTCATCAACAGAGGTGGCAGGAAAGTACAGTGGTCTTTCCCAAGGCTCCTCATTGTCTTCAGTAATTCTTGAGCCTGCAGCAACACCCCACCAAGGACTCTTTACCACTGGTTTGTAGCACGTTAGCTGCTAAAAACCAAGGAATGAGAGAAGGTCTTGGTAGTACACAGGGAGTGGGCTGCAGACTGGGCAACATCTGCAGACTGCCCCATCTGCAGGTCATTTCCCAGCTCTTGCTGCTCTTGTGCTGGGAGTAGAAAGGCATCAGACCCGGAAGTGGCTTTTGTACAGCCACTGAACCTTCACACTGGCTCAGTGCCCAGGAATGCTTACTGAATACCCCTTCAAAAGGCCTGCTCTCAGCAGGGGCTGAGCAGGGACTGGGAATGGGCTATGCTCAGCAACTTTGCTGCTACATCTCAAGGACTTTTGCTTTGTTTTGCTCCAGCTAGGCATAGATCTTGTAATAGTGAACCTTTGGGCAAAGTACTGATCATATGATTCATTTGCTGTGGTCCTGGGAGCTGTATGGCTGTCACTCAGCTCCTACCGTGACCCCAGTGTGGGAAGAGCCTGGTGACATCAAGTTGGATGAGGGAATGAATGAAGGGCCCTAGATGTTATGAACCAAGAATCCAGCCAAGAAAGCTGGTGGAATTTTTTTCTAGGAGAGTTTAAGAAGTTAGTACTTAGAAGGTTGCACACACATGAACTTCATAGCCACAAAAATCAAGTGTACAAAAACATCACTTTACCTTCTTGTAACTAAAATTATAACTTATAGCTAAAATTAATTATTTCAAAATAATGTCCACCCAACTTGGTGATTTCTAAGTTCCTTTGGCTTTGTAATTCAGTCACAGTTGGGACCGGTTTTCCTTGAGATGAATTTGTAGGGTGTTAAACATGGGGCGGCACTCATGAGCCAGGGCTGGCCACTTAGTAGTGTCCTCTGGGATCCTGTATTTGTCCAGCCATGGTTTTGTTGCTGGTCATGTATATGTGCTTGTAGCCCCACCTGTCTCTGTTTGGACACTTCCCACTCTCCTTTGCTGTGTTCTTACTGTGGGCACATGAAGGCGTGACTGTTCTCCCAAAGTTCTCTCCCTCCTCATCAGGTCTCAAGTGACTGTAGCCCCTCCCAGGATTCATCACTCCTGGTTTACAGAACAGTGACTGCTGATAAATCAGGGAATGAGGGAGGCCCAAGGCAGGACAATGGGGAATAAGACCCTTGGGATCCTTCTATCCCTTTGTTCTGCTCCCTAGTCCAGGGGTAGAAAGAGCCCCTTCCTCTGTAAAGTGATACCGAAGATCTCATGGCTGCCCTGCTATCTGCTTCTAGTCCTTCTCCTGCTTGGACACTTCTGGGCTACTTGTGCCCAGGTTTCCCCAGGAGCCCTTGCCCACACTTCACTTTGGATTTGTGAACTTGCTGAGAAGATTCTAGCCTTGCCTCCTGTCTTGGTCTGGAGTGGGAAGGGAAGCAGAGGTTACTGCCTGCCATTACCCCCTACACCCACACAACTTGACCTTGACCTTCTGTCCAACTCCAGATGAGGGAATTTTCTCAGATTCTGTGGGAGGTGGGTGAAGAGGGAAGAGCCTCAACTGAGTCTTGACATGCATGTCTGTCTCACACTAGATGAAGCTAAAATCCAAGTGTCTGGTGGCTGAGTATGGAGTAGGGTTCTAAATGGCTCTGTGAGTGATTTTCAGAGGAGCCAATGTCACCCCTCTGCCTCCCTTCCTGGCTTCCTCCTCCAAAGCCATCCAGGTGGGCTCGGTCGTCTTTGGGTAGCTTGTGGATGCCCCTTGGCCCTTCTCTCTTTCTTCCTCCCTGTTCCCACTTCTAAGCCTCTGCTGTTTTTCCCCACCACTCCCAGGATTTCTTAGCTTTTCAAATCTTCCTAGTCTCTTGATTCTTTTCTCTCCTTTCCCCCTCCCACCTATTCACCGTTGGCCTATTTATTTTTGCTGCTTTTGAGTGGTAGGGTTGTTGTAGGCCTCTACTTAATCTCAGGTGGGCCCTGAGGTGCTCTCTCACAACCAGTCTGAGGACAGTTTACTCATCCTGGGCCCACACACTAAGCTCTCAAGGGGCGAAGGTCTGAACACTCAGAAGCCACTGGTGATTTTCTCTTCTGGATCAACTCACCCAATGTTCCCACTCTCAGAGTCCTGGAACAACTCTGTGACCAGAGAAGACCATCTCTGTGTTCTGTTTTCTGTCAAAGAGACCTAATGAAGACACAAATATGACTTGTATTTTAGCAAATATTAAAAAACAGACAAAATTTCCAATGAAGAGTTTTCTAGGGCTCTGGGAACCATGTCAACAGCTATGTTAGTCATCTTTCTTTCATGATAACAGAAAAAACTTACAAGAATGACTTAGAAAGCAATCTATGTCAAAAAAAAAAAAAAAAAAAAAAAAAGCAGTGCCTGCTTTCTGGAGGTAGCAGTGTAAGTGCACTAAGTGGAGGTTTTGGAAGAAGCTGCAGAAAGACATGTGAGAAAGGAGCATTGGTTCCTCCAGTCTCCCTGCTGTTCCTCAGGGTCCAGCCACCAGAGATTCAACAGTCTTCTTCCCCAGGAATGCCTGTGGTTCCTGCTGCTGTGAGCCCTGTCACCCGGGGTCTCACACTGCAGCCCTCCAGCCCAATCCTGCCTCTGTTTGTCCTGCTAATAATGGTACTAAGATTTTTTAAATGGTTGGAAGCCAAATTAAAAAATATTTTGTGACATGAAGGCACATGAAATGTCCACAAATAAAGCTTAATTAATTGAAAGCAAGCCACACTCATTATTCAACACAGCAACAATGGCTGCTTTCCCAACAAAGGCAGAATCGAGTAGTTGCAATAGAGACTGTTACTCCCACACAGGCCCTTTGCAGAAAGTTTGTGGGTGCTTGAGGTACCTCACATATGTGAAGCTCAAGTCTGAGCTTTTATGTTTTAACCTTAAGTAGCTGCTGATTAAAAACAAATCGGGAGGAGAACCATGCCTGCTCCCAACCCAGCAGCCATCGCTCAAGCGCCGGGAAGGTAGCACACCCCTGAACCTCCATAATCCCCCCTCCCCGCACTCTCAGACCTCCTGACTGTGTAAGTCTTTGGACCCACTCTGCAAAGATAGAGGTGGTCATCAAGGGTATTTTTCTGAGTTCCCAACTTTGAACATCTTTAAAGAAAGGGCGTGGGAAACCTGTAATAGAACGTTGCAGAGTTCAACCATTCAGAAGGATGGGGAACTCAATCTGGGCCTTGCAGCCTGAGGTCAGTCAGCATCATGGGGTTCAGCAATCAGCTAACTGAGATCAGGGGTCTTGCATCCTCACTCTGTCTGAGCCATTAAGTGGTAAATATACTATATTGAAAAGTTTGTTCCTGCAGACATGTTCTGGACTGCTTCTTGATTTCAATTGAATTCACATGATTTAAGGGTGATAGACTGGTGACTACCACAGGTGGTCAGTGTCCAAGTTGTGCTTAATCTTAATGTGTTGCTGATTGTATCAGTTGGGGTAAAGCATTGCCGTTGATTTGATGAGCTGTTTTCTCTGATGTTATGAAGATGAGAATGTCTGTGGGTTGTTAGAGACACAGAAGCTAGCGTGCAACTATATCAGGAAGATTTGGGTGATAATCCAGAGATTAAACCAAGGACAGTCCGACAACAAAAATTAAAATGAGAAAACACTTAAGCAAGACACAAGGACAGACTTCCAGTTCATCAATGGCAAACAGTAGGGCAAATGAGGATGAAAAGGCCGATAGTGAACAACCAGGACACCCTGAACTCAAAGCACAGGAAGTAACAAAACAGATCAATCAGGCTCTAGAAAAATTCAAAACAGAAATAATTTCCCAGATAACCATAGAGATAGTGAGCAAAATGGAAGTTGTGATTCGAGACTCTAGAGCAGAAACTGACAAAAAAATAGATGAGCTCAGGACCATGATAGAAGCCATGAAGGCCCAACATAAGAACGAAATGGAAAAAATAAAAGCCCAACATAGGAAAGAAATGGAATCCGTAAAACAGATTCAAACAGATATCAAGGAGATTAAACACTCTATTGCAAGTGTACGCAACAGAATAAAAGAATGCGGAGATAGGCTCTCAGATATAGAAGATAAGATTGCAGTCAGTGACCATGAAAAGAGAGATCTCTTACAAACAGAGATCATGAGAAATTGATCCAACAACTCCTAGATGATGCAAAGAAGAATAACAAAAGACTGATAGGAATCCATGAAGTAGCAGGAGAAAATACAAATGACTTAAAAAAGCTGTTCACGGAATTAATGACAGAAACTTCCCAAACAGAGGGTAAGAATTTGACATTCAGATAAGTGAGGCATATAGGACCCCAACTAGCCACAATCAAAACAAATCTACCCCTAGACATATAATAATCAAGATCCCAGAAACCCAACAGAAGAACAAAATACTACAAGCAGTAAGAGAAAAGAAACAACTCACATACAAAGGAAAGCCCATCAGAATCACAGCAGACTTTTCAACACAAACTCTTGGGGCAAGGAGAGCCTGGAATGAGATATTTCAAGTACTAAAAGAGAACAACTCCAACCTAGACTGATGTATCCAGCAAAAGTCTCTTTCAAAATGGAGGGGGAAATAAGATACTTCCACGACAAAGAACATCTGAGAAACTACATGAATACCAAAGCAACACTACAAACAATTCTAAACAAGATCCTAGAAAAAGACAATGAAGGCAACAACACCATGAGGCCCAACAGAGCAAATCAAATAGGCAAGGCAAGAAATTAAAAGAAGGTGAAAAAGTAAAAAGAGTCAACAGAAGGCCAATAACATGCCAATAATAAGTCAGTACATATCAGTTATAACCAGCGACGTCAATGCCCTCAACTCACCAATCAAGAGAAAAAGACTGGCAAAATGGAATAAGAAGCAAAATCCAATAATATGTTATATACAAGAAACACACCTAGTGCAAAAAGAAGCCCATAGACTGAAAGTGAAAAGATGGAAAACAATTCTCCATGTGACGGGAGCCCAGAAAAAAACAGGGGTAGCAGTCTTATTTGCAGGCAAAGTAAATTTCAAACCAAAACTGCTAGTATTATTGATGTAGGACAGTACTGTATCATACCTCTATGAATGTAAAATATCTAGTACCTGCTTTATGGTACATAGTAGGGACCATGCTTTATCAGAGCTACATTTAATGATATTACTCTAGAATGTTCTCTTTCCAGATGATGATTAAGAGGCTAATAGAAAAAATGGTGCCAGGTACCACAACGGCAACAGAACTTTGCTGTTGTCTGGATATTATTCTTTTTTTTTTTGTTTGTTTTTTAATGGAATGTGCTGAATGTCTATAACTTTGTTCAGATGACTGCAGAACCTGGAAAAGCTGTTGCTGCTAATGATGCATAACATACTATTATTAGTCTTTATACACACACACACACACACACACACA
>NW_022900913.1:41336588-41369710 GCF_012274545.1 Fukomys damarensis
AAAAAAAAAAACCAAACAAATCAGGATGTCATTCTGTATCTCCGGCTAAATTAGGATGCCTCCTTCAGAAGGGCTTACATTCTCTGACTTGCCCCAGTTCCCAGCCCACAGCTAAGGTGGCGAGTAGGCCCCTGTTTATCACTTCCACCAGTCGTTCTCAACTAGGGTGACCGTGTCCTTCCATCTCCAGCTCACACTTGCTGCGATACCTGGACATAGTTGTGATTCCTGCAGGTAGGAGGGCGGGCGCTACTGGCATCTAGTGGTTAGAGGGAGCAGTGTTCGTGGCTCTTCTCCAGGGTGCGGACTAGCTCTCACCAGTAAGAATGATCCCCAAATAGGCCCACAATGTCAGCAGTATCACAGTTGTTGACTAATTTCTGCCTTAAACACCCACTGCATTCACATTCTGTAGATAAGTCTAGTTCTCTCCTTAAATGCCAGTTATTAACATCATTCTTCTTTCACAGTGTAATCTATGTGTGGCAATACATACGTATCTTTACCTACTTGCAAGTCATGTATTGAACCTGTGTTCTTTTCATTTTCGTGTACTATTTCATATCTAAAATTCATGCCTGAGCATAGCGCAGAGCATTTTGAATGGTCACGTGACTGCTCTTTGTGCTTTCCTTAGATATCCTGAATTTATGCGAGTGTTACAGACATCTTCCTAATATAGAGAATAATTGTAATTACATTTTTGTATAAAATTTTCTTTTCTCACTTTTATTTTATTTCCTTGGGGCTGTTTCCAAAAGTGACTTGTAGGTCATGATTTTATGGTTATTGTCACTTCTTATATAACCGCACCCCAGCAAAGGCCACCCTGATTTTCACTGACATATCAGGAATCTTTTGTTCTTTTCTGCTGATAATCAGCTGTTCATTGCTGCAACCTTGATTTTACCCCATTTTAAAAATGTAAATGTTAATTATTGACGAGGCCTATCTGTAATCAAAGTGTGTGGTGATGTTGGTGTCTTCTTGTGAGGTCTGGAAGGGTGGAGTGTGACAAAAAAAATCAGCAGCCCTATTTCCCTCTCAAATGTGACTGAACACGGGGACCGGAGGGAGAGTTTTCTTAGACGTGCGGACAGCCCAGCTGTGCTGGGAGAGCCCAGAGGCCACACTTGCCCTCTGCCCTAGCTCCCTGCACAGCAGTTCCAGGAAGATGCCTGCCCTGTGCCAGTGAGGGGCTTGTGGGAGGCAGCGGGGGGGAAGGACGCAGGAGAAGGCAAACTGCCATCAGCAGGCTCGCACAGTTGCTCAAGGAAAGTCAAGATGCATGTGCTACAGATTTCCTTTTGAGGAATGGAATTCTCTTTTCCTGCTCAACTTCAACATATGTGTAAGGCAAAATGCCAGAAGGATTTCCTGAGGCCTAGACTTTAAAATGGAAAATGTGCCAGCCGGAAGGGGTGTGAAGAGTATTCTGAGTGATTATAGCAACAAAGAACTGAAGCCAATCAATCACCCGTGGGTATAACACATGGTGCATGTACATGAGGGGTATAATATTGAGGATGAACGCATGGTCATTGTGACGGGACTAGCCTTCAGAATGATTTATTGTAAACACATTTCTACTTAACCTTTAGATAATAAAGCTATGATATCATTTTGATGCAATGCTATACTTCTGTTTGAATATATTACCTATTCAAATGTTGAAAATGTCACTATGTCAGATCAGGGGAGTCTACTGGCTACACAAGAGGCACAGGTGACCAGAACTCACCAGGTCATGACCACCTCTGCAACACCTGAGCTCTCTTCCCCCTGTTCTGTGGGTTCCCTCTAGGACCCACCTCACTGCCTTGAGCTGGTGATGTCTCCACCTCACCAAGCTTATGCTACTGGCTCATCTTTCTTGTTCTTTCAGGCCACATTCCTGAAGAGGTCTCAGCATGGCAGGTAGCCCTGTTCCTTCCTTGTGCCCCTGGCTTACCTGCTAATTCAACTTCTTCCTGTGTGCAATTCCTTCCCCTCAGTTTCTAAACATGCTCACTTGGAAAGAGAAGAAAGAATTCCCCGGCTGTCCATCTTCCTCTGTCCACCTGTCAACCTTCTTTCTGGACCAGGCTGTGGTTTATGAATAGAGTGGTCCCCATCCTGTGTAGCAGCAGCTGTGGGTGGCTGAACATTCCCCTGCCCCTTTTTTGGAAGAAAAGTCACATTCTTCAAACTCCCTAGCATTATGCAGAACAAGCACATGGGAGCACAATTTTGGGACAAGGAATAAGACACCGAACAAAGTATTCAGACAAAAGACAAATACCTCACCATTGTTCCAGAAGAAGCCCTAGAGCAGATGATATTTGACACATTACCTAGGCCACGCTTGTTCATATTACTGAGGTGTCCGAGAACCACCAGTGCAGCAGCACTTCTTTGCCAGGCACTATGCTAATTAAGGGCTTTGCTGTATTATTCAGCAGTCCTCAGGGCCTGGCCGTGAGGCAGGTATCCAGTTACAGACAAGGAAACTGAGTGTAGAGGGGCTAAGTGAGGTGGCCAAGGTCTGAAACAGGGAAGTGATTGGAATGCAGGCTGCGGGGTTCCTTACGCTGTTCTGCCTCTGATTAACAATGAAAATGGCAGGCTGGGGACTTAGCTGCCTGCCTCCAAAGGGAAAGGCCCTGAGTTTGATCCCTGGTACCAAAAAAATAAGACAGCTGTAGAATAACTGCAGTTGAAAAGAATTCATTCAATATTTCAAAATAGCCAGTTAAGAGGATTTTAAATGTTCCCAACACACACTCACACACACACACAGCTAAATGTCTGAGGTGATGGATATGCTAGTTACCCTGAGCTGACAATTTCACATTGTATACAAGATATGATAGAAAAATACAATGAATGTTTAAAATTTAAAATCATTACAGTAAAAGATACATTGTCATAAACTCCCTCAACAAAGTACTCGCCCTCATCTCAAACATACTTATTCCATCATTCTTGCCACCTTTCTTTCAAAATTATTATTACTATTATTATTATTATTATAGACAGGGTCTCATAATGTAGCCCAGGCTGGCCTCGAACTCACGCCAAGCTGGACTCTCTTGCCACTTTCGGCAGTAGTTTTGAAATCCTCTGTGAATGTCTTTGGCTATTCTGTTAAGGCTGCCTTTCATACTTACTGACTGGTCCCAAAGAAATTGTTTCCGGTTCTTGGTATCCTGAACAAAGAGTTGAATAAGACGTACTGAAAAGGTATCGAGGATTTATTTATTGAAGGTGGAAAAGAAATATGCCCTGCAATTACTACTGTACTTTGATTTTTTCAAACCTTCTTCGTGGATGTGTGAGCAAGGATTAAATATCGATGTTAGCGTCCTTGAACATACCCAAATGAGTGATGTTTGCCTACAACTTCTCTCTGAAAAGATGCAATTTGGGATGTGGTCTGAAGCTTTGCAGCACTACTACTTGGCGTCTCTCTCTTCAGTGGAGCTCTTACCTTTCAAACATGACAGATTTGATAAAATACTAGTTAAGTTGTGCATTGCTTGCCTTCACTCAATCATCTTTGTATGAATCCTTTTCTTCTTCTCCTCCTCCTCCTCCTCCTCTTCCTCCTCCTCCTCTTCTTCTTCTTCTTTTGTGTTTACCCCAGGTTTTTAAAAAATGTTTTTTAGCTGATGTTCATGAAGAGAAATTAAACTGTGCCATTAATGAAAGGAAACCCTATCTAAGAAAGTACATTTCTTTACAGAGCTGTGTCATATCACCCTTTGGGCGCCCTGCTGGAAAAGTAGAATCAAGTCAGAGATAATGCTGTTTTAACTGCATCCTTTAGTGTTATAGATGTAGGACAGTACTGTATCATACCTCTGTGAATCTAAAATATCTTGTACCTGCTTTATGATACATAGTAGTGACTATGCTTTATCAGAGCTGTTTTTAATGATGCTACTCTAGAATATTCTCTTTCCAGATGATGATCAAGATGCTAATAAAAAAAAATGGTGCCAGGTACCACAACAGTAACAGAACTTTGCTGTTTTCTGGGTATTATTCTTTTCTTTGTTTTTTTGTTTTTGTTTTTTTAATGGAGTGTGCTGGATGTCTACAATTTTGTTCAGATGACTGCAGAACCTGGAAAAGCTGTTGCTGCTATTGATGCATAACATACTGCTATTATTGGTCTTTTTATGTAAATATAAATATATATATACATATATATATAATTTGAATTTTTGGAAACTTTAACTGTGCTGTCAACTTTGGAAAAAGTTATCCCAGTTTACTGTGTTGAGTTGGCATTGTACAGACATTAACAGCCATATTGGTCTAGAAATGTTAATTTTTTTTCCATTTGTACAGGAGTAACGCACTGTATTAAATATGTAAGGTCTTATCTATGTGGGTTTGATTACAGAAACTAATAAAGTATTCTCTAAATAAAAAAAAAAAAAGCAATGCGCCCTGCAGAGTGAGAGCAGGGTCCTGAGAAGGTTCACAGAGGCCATGAGGTTAATGGTGGGAATCCTTTGCATTTCTTCTTCCTGGATTTCTTCTCCCTTGGGGCAAACAAGGCATTCGGGATAGTTGTCCTATCAAAAACTCACTTGGCCTGACACCAGACCTAAACTGTCTCATCAAAGATCTCAGCAGATGTAAATGAAGAATTAAAGGCAGCGCTTTCTGGTTGGTCCAGCCAGTCCCACCTGCGGGATTCAGGAACTTGCACAGTTGTGGTGACTTCTGTGTTCTGCACCTGTATCTCCTTGCTTGATGCACCACACCCACTTGCTCAGCCAGTTTGCTCCTCCCACTCCTGCCTCACCTTGATATTAAGAATCAGTTATTTATCTCTCATGGACATTTTGACTCTGGGGATGAACCAGAAGTCTCACAAAGTCCAGTCTGGTGAATAAGATGGATTAGGGCACACTCATGTTTTTAGGATGTTGCCTTTCTGCTCAATGGCACTCAGCAGCTGCATTCAGTTTTTGATCAAACCTTGTAAAGGGTGGTATTGTGAGGGGATTAATGGCAATGTGTCTTTTACTTTAATAACTTTTCTTAACAATTTAAACATTCACCATATATTTTGATCTCCCCTTGTACATTGAAATGGCACACTGTACCCTGTAACTATGTACAATTACTGTCAAGAAGAACAGAAAGGAGGCGGGAAGGGAAGGGAAAGGAAGAAAATGGAAGGGAGGAAGGAAGGAAGGAAGGAAACACAGTAGGAGGAGAGAGAGAGAAGGGGAGACTTGGAGGTGTGGAGGGCTCTTCATGATGGGGCATGTAGACCTTTCTTTTATCCCCAGGTGATGCCAGGACCCCTGAGATTGGTTTTAGAGCCAAAGGTTCTAAGAGAAATGTTTGTATCAGGAAGGCAGAGGAAGTACGGGCATGTTCATGTTCACAGCACAGAGATAGGAGACTCGAGGGACTCTGAACTTCAGGGTGACTTGGGGTGACTGGAGATGCAAGAAGAGATCTTATGTCAGGGTGTAGACTCTATGGCCATCCACAGGACCTGGACAGGGCACAAGAAGTCCGGATAGAAGGACAGCTTTTGCCTGATGCTGGAATGAGTACCACATTCGATTTTCCTCTTTCCATCCCTTCCCTATCCTTTTCCTTTCCTTCCTAATCCTTCTTCCCACTCCTCTTTAACTCCTCTTCTCATTCCTTCCAATCTGTTTTTGGCAATTTATTTCTCAGACTTCTCTTGAATAACCTGCCCTTGAATCTGGAAGCTCCCAGTGGACAGCTCATCCACAGATTCTCCACCTTCCACATTCAGGCTTCAGTTGCATCCACATCACGGTTCCCTAAGCTCCCACTCTGTCCTCAGCTCCCTAGAGTACAGCCTCTGCATTTCCAACTGTGTTCTTTACTGGGAATGACTATGCTCAAGACAAACTCTTAATGTTTACCTCCCCAACCTGCTTCTCCTCTTTTGTGTTTCAGCTCCCATTCTCCTTTTACCTAAATAGGACGCTTGGAGTCACTGAAGCTCCTCTCTCCCTCTCCATGGGCATCCAGTGAATCATCAGTCCTTACAGTCTTCTGTGCAAAATCTCTTTCCTTGTCAGTCCTTTCTGCTGCAGCCCACAGATCCCACAACAGTGCTGGCTTTAACCATCTGTGGCCTGGATCTTTGAACAGCAATAGCAGCCTCACTGGCCTCCTTGCCTTCAGACCTGGTCCTACCCCGTGTTACTCCCAGGGCTATTTCTATGCACAGATAAGGTCCCATCTCTTGCCTGCTTCCTAGTTCTCTGTCACCCAAAGTAAAGTCCATATCCCTCAGGATGGTAATGGCTGGTCCCTTTTAAATTACTGGATTATACACTTTTAACAAAGAGTTAAGAACTTCTGCAAGTGTCTTAATGTTACTATAACACATCACCAACAACTTAAATAAGATGAATTTATTATTTTATAGTTGTACAGCCTGGAAGTCCAACATGGGCCTCCCTGGGTTAAAATTAAGGCATTGTCAGGGCTATTTCCCTTTAGAGAATCCACCTGTCCTCTTCCAGATACTACAGGATGACTTTGATCCTTGTGGCCCCTTCCCTCCTCTACGAAGCCAGCAATGTTTCATCTCCATTCTACAGTCACATCTTCTTCTGCCTTGCTGGGGCTAGGTCTGGTCTGAGGCCTGAAGCATGTCATTAAGAACCCAGCCTTATTCTCCATTTGTGAACTTTCTCCTGAGATGTGTTTGTCTGCTTCTCAGTGTTTGTGACCCTTGGACCAGTCCCGTGTGAGATGAGAACAAGGATCTGAGCCCAGAAACCAATCAACATATCTTATTGCTTACAAAGCTACCTAAAAACCTGGCCTAGATCCAGAGCCCAGTTCCTGATAATTGGAGACACCAGGCCCCAGGGACAGCTGCTTGGCAAGGACAGGCTCCCAAGCTGGAGTGGGGCACAGAGCCAACCAGGGCTGAGGACACGTCCTTCAGTCAGGTTTCCCACCCACAGAGCTAGGCAGCAACATCTACAGGCTCAAGGAAGAAATGGGGGCCACCCTGGCTGGCTGGGCCCATGGGAGCCTTGGTCTATCAGAGCAGACCTCTGAGAGTGAGAGCCAGGGAAAGTGGGGCTGGATCCCAGTGAACTTCGATCTCAGCTCCCAATTTCAAAGGATTAACAAGCTCAGGACTGCACAGGCTCAGCATTCCTTGAAAACAGACTCCAGCTATTGAAAAACGCCAAGCACTGGGAAAGCCAGAACCATAACGAGATGTGTCTCACTGCAGAGTTCCTGTCTTTCAGTCTCCTTCATAGGAAACAACTCAAAAGGCACACACAACACATACACAATCCCTTGACCTTTTGAGATGAGTAATACATACTTGGAAGTTAAGCTGCGCGTTTTCTCTCTGTGTCAGCCTGTACTCAAGGGGCATCTGTGAGCGCCTCTCAAAGCACATTTTATCAGACAGGCTTTGTTATACTCCAGGAAAAAATATGAGTTCCAGGAAAAATGAGAGGTTTGCTAAATGTTGATTTCCTGTTGATAAGACAACAGCCTCCTAAGCCGATGAATCTGTCACAGCCCATGGGCTGGTTCCAGAGAACACGGATCCTTTAACCAGGGGAATGTTCCACCCAGGGGCATCTTCTCTCAGACCCAGGGCCACGTTTTCCATCAGACTTCTCTAGAACCCAGGCCCTCATTAACCCTTCCCCAGCCCCAAAATGAAAACAAACAAACAGACAAAAAAACACCCCAGCAAAAAATCCCATAAAAAAACTTCTGTACAGAGCAATTTCAACAAAACAATGGAAGGATAACTCTTGGGTTGCTGCCGCTTCCTTGGCTCTCTCAGCTGAAGGGTGAGCTTATGGGGCCTCAAAGCTAAGCTGCTCACAGTACGGCAGACATGCAGTGCCCCCAGTTAGGTACCATCCATGTAAGAGCATGGTCACACGTTGGGGTCAAGGCTTCCCTAAGTTAGCAGGTACAGAGTCAGGATTCTAAAGTGCCTGTTATCATTCGTGTCACGTCCAGAAATCAGAACCAGTGTGCAGATTGGGTCGAGTTCTCAGTGAGACAGAGCCATCCTCAGGAAGCTGAATATGAATGGTCACCGTGTGGTTCCCCATTACCCACTGACCTTGGCTTCCAGCCTCAGAGATGGCAGGTGAGGGGCTGCAGGGAGGAAGTAGGGGTGGGAAAGGCTTGGGGACATTTGCACATCATTGCCCTCACTCGTCCTGGCCAAACCATCTTGGAATTAGGATGTGGGCACAATGACAAACTGGGAAGTCTCTGGCTTATCATTGCTCTAGTGAATCACTAAACAGGGCCTTGCTTCTCCACCTCCTAGCTCATGACTCTGGGAGCTGATGGAAACTGGCTATGGTTAGATTGACTGACTGTGTGGATCTGAGGGTTAGTCAGTAGATGAGACTGCAAGGCTAAGACCGGGTGTCCTGGGCAGTCAGGGATGGCATGGCTTCTCTGAGCAGCTCCGAATCCCATTCTCTCTTTAAGGGTTACACACTCATGCTGGTGTTATCTTGGTGTGAGGTAGCAAGCTGCTTCCTGGCCCTCAGGCAGCTTGTGACCAGTGACTCTGCTGTTAGGGAGTCCTTTTCCTGACAGGGCACAGCTGGGGATGCAAGTGTAGTCTTTGTTCTCTGATTTCTTGCAGGCTTGGTCCCCAGGTCGGCCCTCCTCCTGTGGAGCTAGGTCCTTTCCACTTCCCATATTGCTTCTTGTGACCCAGCAGCCCCCTCAATATATTTGGTCAAGTCACAGAGACTCACCCAGGAGACCTTCCTTCCTTTCCCTATGACAGTTTCAAACTGGACTATCTCCTTGCTTTAATGTGTGGCTAATATCCATTTTCACCTGTGTTCATCATTGATGCAGGAGGACAAGGGTCCAGACTTTAGGGTTTGCTCTCTCCTGTCCATTAGATGACTTGTTCTTCAGAGGGGCATGGATGTTACAAAGTGCCCACTCTTCCCCATAGACCAAAACACAGACAAGGTGTTGGCAAGGCCTGTTGTGTCCATCTTGGCCCTTATTTTGGGGCTATAGCCATCCCCTTGGATTAAACTGGTTAAATGTCCCTCCCCCTGTAATTTGCTGGATGATAGAATGATTCTGGGTAGGAGCTGGCTGATCTGTCAGCACTCTGATGAGTGGGTGGGGACAGAGTAGCATCATAAAAATTTGGTCCCCTAAGAGTTCTAGGCCCTGAGGGATCCACATACTGTTGAATAAATGGAAATTTCCACGTCACCTTAACTATATCTTTTGGCCTTTATAGTTTTGGAAGGGTTTTTATCTTTTGTTTTTGAAATTATTTGACCATAACTGTTTTATGATGTCTCAGCTATCATCCTGTATCTGTAGAAATTTTGGGAAGTGAAAAAATCCACTTATTTTAGCTTGTTTTGTAAGTTGCTTGCAGTATAATATGTTTTTATACATTTTAAGACCGAACTGACATTGTTATGTTTTATATTCACTTAATAGACATTCTTCCATTTAAATTTTGTCACTCTTTTCTTGCTGTATCGACAGCAACTCTTCTTTGTAGGTCCCTAGAAAACTCCCCAGCTTTGGATCCTGCCCCTCTAGTACAGCCAAGGACAGACTATCTCTGGCAGAGTATTGCAGTAAAAAGGCTCAGCTGGCATTTAACTGGAAACTGCTGTGGAGGGCAGCATCATTCTAAACAGAAGGTAGACCGAAAAGGGGAATTCTGTTCCCTTGTAGGAGGTGGTTACAGGTAGAGGGATTGGGGTCAGGCTTGTGTTTGGGCAGGGGAGCAGGAAAGCACTTGCTAGCGGACACAATCTAGCGGCAGTTTCCCCTGTGCCATATTTCTGAGTGGAGCTCATGGCCCACTGAATAGTAATGTGAGGCCGAAACAGGGCATCCTGATGGGCCCTTTGGGTTTTGGGGGTTTGGTGAGTTCTACTCCTAACCATCACCTGGGCTCCTCCTGGGTACACCTTCCCACCGTCCCTGCAGATACAAGACTAGATCCACACCTCCACAATTCAGAAGGCTGAATTTGCACAAAAGTGAGGGTAGGAAGGTATCTTACGTTAAGTTCCCCAGAGGCAAAGCCTGAGGAAAATCCAGCTAATTTATTTTAGCTGCTAATTTGTTAAGAGTTCAGACCCAGGTGAAACTGGAGAAGGAGCTAGAGAAGCCAGGGAGGGGTGAGATTTGAGGCTCCATCCTGCAGGCCAGCTCCTGCCAGATCCTGGAGGTAAGCAGCTGCTCCTCACAAAATGTGCTGTAACTGAGAAAAGGGACTGGGCTTCTGCAGCCTCCAGGCACTTTGAACTCTGTGGAGGCCTTGGCCTTCTGTAGTCTAAGGGAAGCCACCGAGAGGAGCTGTTGGAGTGAGTGGTGAGGAATGAAGCTCCTGGGAGCTGGCAGAGATGTAAGCTGCTGGACCTACCAAGCAAACCCACAGCGCCTGTATTTAGGTAACGCACCCAAGTGCTATATATACTATATATGTGCTATTTATCTCAGTCCTCACCCAGCAGGTCTTGTCATGGGCGCCCTATTGCTTTTAAGCTGGAGCATAGTTGTTTGGAGCAGGAATGTTTGGGGCTACACCTATTCATGAACCTTAGCTTTGCTACTTACATCTGTGACCCTGAATGAGTCCTTAAGCCTCAGTTTCTTTGTCTGTAAAATGGGGGAAAGGGTATCATTGCATAAGGCTGAGGAGAATTAAATGAAGTAATAATTATGTTGCACTGAACAGTGCTTGGCATATAGTAAGGACTGAATGAATAACAGCTGTGCTTTCCACTGCTATCACAGGAATAGCGTCAGAAAAGTACGAGGTCTGTTGGCCTCCAAAACCCTTGTTGTTGTTGTTTTTTTTTTTTTTCAAATCATAAGTCTGTGTTGTTTTTACTTTCTGGGTGGAGCTCTTCGTGCAGGGTTGAACTCCAAAATGTGGGCCAGCTGCTTTTGAGAACCTGGGGAATGGCTGGCTCAAGAGTCCACATTTTCCTACCCCTCACAATACCACTTTCCTTGAAACCATCTGCACAGGGAGGGACCGGTCTAGGCTGGGGTCGGGGAGACCCAGAGCCTCATAGGAGGCCTGCTGTCCCAGGGCTGTATTTTGGGGAGGCAAGGCAGTTGCTTCAGAGATAAAGGAAGGAGGAATGAAGGGACATTGGGTGGACAGTTTTTGAGGGAGTGAGACTTTCCTCAGCTGTACCATCAGTGCTTGTGTGGAGATGCCCTGTACCAGGTAAGTGGCATGTAGGAAACACCCCTTCCTATGGCCCCACCCTTTCCAGCTCTTGTAGAATCATCCAGAGTCATAGCCAGGACATGTCAGGGGCCCCAGGCCTCCCAGGCTGCAGCCCCCACATCCTAGGGAACACAGCAGGGCCTGGCTTCATGGGCCCAGGCCTTGGGCCAGTCTCCTGGTCTGCATGGCGTCTCTCTTCCGACTTCTTGTCCACAGCCTCGGAAGGAGAACTACTTCTTTGTCTCCTTGGCTCGTTCTCCTCCTTCTTTTCCCGAGCCTTCACCTCACTCGTCACCACATTATGTTGGGAAGTCTTGGGGAGCTATCTTTGCTGTCCTATTTTCCTTCTGGCCTCCACCCCCTTCACACTCAGGACTTCGCCCAGATCAAAGAAGCACTCCTGAATGCTTTCTTGTCCCAGGGTTTGTCTGCTGTCCTTCTCTCTTTCAAGTGCTAGAATAGTTTTCTCAGAGTGGAGCAGTGGGAAAACCTAAAAATCCAAGTCTTCTGTGATGACAGAAAGCCCTGCCAGCTCTACCTTCATCAAACAGGGCCAGGACCAGGGGAGCCTCGAGCTCATACCAGTAAGGTGAGTTCACTCAGTGCCTCCCGCCACGCTGTGCACTGGGTGTCTCCCTTGCCTTCCCTTGCCCGGCCCAGGCATCATCTGTCCCATCTACTGTATCTGTTGCTATTCCCTTTGTGCTATTGGACCTCACGAGACCACAGACTTTTGTTTGTCATTGAATTTGGATAAAGTCTGATACCCACAGATCTGCATTTATCCTTGTCTAGAAGCAGAACTGGCTTACTTTCCGTGAGTTTGTTGAAGACAGAAACCTGTTCCACGTTACCTCACATGCATATAGATGCTCCTTCACTCACAGGAGGGCTATATCTCCATAAACTCACACTAAATTGAAAACACTGTAGGTCAAAAAGTATTTTGATAGCTAACCAACAAAACATCCTAGCTTAGCAGCACAGTGCACTATAGAAGGCCAGTCAGGTCCCCTCATGATCATGTGGCTGACTGGAATCTGCAGCTTTCACCCCTGCCCGAGGTCGTTATTACTACCTGTCACTAATGATATCACAGGAGGAAAATGTGCAACATTTAAAGTATGGTTTTTACTAAATGCTTATCACTTTTGCACCATGATAAAGAATACAAATTATAAACCACTGTAAGTTAGGAACCATCTGTAAAAATGTGATGCCTCCCTTGAGATCAGAGATCTATGGTTGGCTGTTACCTTGGGCATTTCTGATTCTGTTCTGGGAGTGGAAAGTGTTACACTATGGAGTACAGATAAGTCCATTTGTACCCCTGCTGAGACTATTGAAGACATGGCAAATGAGTTGGTCCTTGGTAACTTGAGGAAATCATACCTTTGGCAAAGGGCTGGATGCAGGGCAGGTAAAATCTGAGTGTTTCTCAGAGAGTTAAACAAGAATTGTTTTAGCTATTCCTAAATTTTAAGTCTCATTACAACAAAAAGAATTATAGTTTAATCGACCCAGAAAATGAAAGCAATACTAGTTTGAAAAGTTGGCACGTTGTCCCATTTGCTCAGTTGCCCACGCCTATTAATTACTACAGAATTCTACAAAAATTACTTTCAGCTGGGCCTGGTGGTGCACACCTGTAATCCCAGCACTCAGGAGGCTGAGGCAGGAGGATCACTGTGAGTTCAAGACCAGCCTGGGCTACATAGTGAGTTCCAGGTCAGTCTCAACTACATAGTGAGACTCTGTCACCAAAAGCCTCCAAAACAGATGTATTAGTCATCCTTCTCAACAAAAAATTATTTTTTTCCAGGAATGCATGCCTGATAAACATATCTTTTGCCTGAATATAAAATCTTTTGTCCAAAACCCTCCCCCAGAGAAGAGGAGGTCCCTTGATAAAGTTGAGTCCTCATATTTTATATTACAGGTTCAGTCTTAGTTACTTTAAAAAGAAAAGTTTTGTTTGTAAAAGGTATTCATTAAAATGACCTTGCTAATGTCACTTTTTAATTGGGAAAGCATGTGAATATCACCAGGGAGGACCTGGCATAAAAGGAGTCAAAGTAGGAGAACAAAGGTTTGATGTATATATATGACACTAGATATGGGTGTAGACAGGTTTGCTAAGGACGGTTTTAAGAGCAAAATGGTAAAAGACTATATTATTCAGCGAGCATTTTAAAGGTAAGTGGAGGAAAGTGTGTTAATGTGGCAAATACGGACACTTAGGGCTTGATCTTGTTTTCAGACACCTTCATTATCATGCTGTGTCTCAGACAACCATTTAGAATCAACAGGAAGGAGCTTGGAAAATGTGCTGATGACTCACAGAAGGATCTGCTTCTGCTGCTGCTGCTGTTGCTGCTGAGAGACCCGGATGCCCAGGTATAATTAAAGACTTGAATGGAGTCATAAGGTACATGAAAAAAAATTTTTTTTCTATATTCTTGCAGTATTCTGCATTATCTAACTTACTATGTGTGCGATAGGTAGACATCTATATAATCAGCATTTATAAAGCTTATTCCTTTTAAGTGGTCTCAAATCTTTTCCTTAGGATCTTATTAAGGAACTGGTGGGGGGGGGTCACTTTATATTTGAGGCCCCCTTATATTTGGGCCAAGAAATTGTAGCCTGTTCATACAGCCTGCGCCCACCTGGCCTTCCTGATGTGTTCTTTCTTTTTTTTCCCTCATTGAGTTTATTGGTACATTTTAGGCATACAGTACAGTTACATTTATTGTTGGGATCTTGTATCTTTACATGACAGATCTTGGTTCTCATTTTTTCCCCATACCCCTGCCCTCCCTTCACCCCTCCTCCCTTCCCTATTTACAAAAACTTTATTTCCATTTTTTCATTTTCTCATATTTTTATTTTCCCTTATTTCTTTCCCCTACCCTTCCCACTTTCCCTACACCTTTAGCCCTTTTCTTCCTATTTCACATTGTCAGTTATACCATTTGGATCTTATTTAGACTTTTAGTTTTTTACCCCAGAGAAACTATTCAGTATTTACACATGTATGACTTATTTATCTCACTTAAGAGTATGATCTCAATATGCAACCATTTTCCAATGAATGACTCTAATTTCTCATTCTTTATGGCTGAGTAGTATTCCATTTTATAGAAAAACCACATCTTCTTTATCCAGTCTCCAATTGATGGGCAAATGGGCTGTTTCCAAGTTTTAGCTATTACAAACTGTGCCGCTATAAACATGGGTGTGCATATATCACTGTGATATGATTCTTTTATTTCCTTTTGAAAGTCACCCAGCAGAGAGATGGCTGGGTCAAATGGTACTTCTAATCCTCATTCTTTGAGGTATCTCCATATTGATTTCCATAGTGGTTGCACCAGTCGGCACTCCCACCAACAATGGAGAAGGGTTCCTTTCTCCCCACAGCCCTGCCAACATTTGTTATTGATTTCTTGATAGCAGCCATTCTTTGTGGGGTGAGGTGGATTCTCAGTGTTGTTTTCATCTGCATCTCTCGAATGACCAGTGATGTGGAACATTTTTTCATATATTTACTTGCTGCTTTTATTTCTTTGTCTGAGAAATGTCTGCTGATTTCAGATGCCCATTTTTGAATTGGGTCTTTATATTTGGGGGGGGGCTGATTTGAGTTCTTTATATATTCTGGATAATAGTCCTTTGTCTGAGGAGCCCTGGATCTTGATGTGTTCTTTCTTAAGGCTAAGTTTGATCCTAGTGTTCATGTCACCTTTCTCTCTAGACAGTGACTTCCCAGAGGACCGGACTGCCTTCTCTCTCTTGTACTCCCAAAGCAGGTGCTTTCTCCTGTAGTGTGGGAAAGTGCATGGGTCTGTCTTTTCAGCATCTCATTTTCCTTACTGCTAGGATGAGATGTTTAGACAAGATGCTTTGAAAGGATCCAGCTTGGCTTTAACTTTCTCTAAACTTTTGCTTTTCAAAAAAAGCTCTTGGTGCTGGAGATGTAGCTTAGTGAGAGAGCACTTGCCTGGTATGTGCAAAGCTCTGGATTGCAAGAATAGAAATTAAAAGAAAAAAAAAAAGAAAAATCTTTTGGCAGAGAGTGGGATGAGACTTAAATGTCTTCATGTTGAAGATGTGGAGAAGACAAATCTCTGACCACTTAGACTGTGTAATTCTGAGTTAGATGAAATCAGACATATTTTAAAAATAAAATAAAAAAACCCACCCAAGAAAACCTGTCCATTCATTGAATTTTTCACATGGTAAGTTTTAGTGATCACCTCCTTCATAGGCACTGAGCACTGTGGTCAGTGCGAGGGGCTGAGAGTAAACTGGGCATTCTGCTGAGGGCTAGCCCAGGAGAGCAGGGATAGTGTGGTCTCAGAAGGACAGAGAAGGGTCTTCCCTCTAGGGTAGCAGAGAGGAGACTGGAACGTTTCACTAAGGAGAATCTATCTGAGTGGCTTCTTAGTGAATAGATTGTATTTTCCAGCTAAGCAGAGATTGGGGTCTGGGGGATGATTTAGGATGGAAAACAGCCTAGGAGGTTAGAAGAGACTCAGTATGGAAACTTATAGAGTATGGTGCTGGAGCGAGAGGCACCACAGACCTCAGGCAGAAAGCAGACACAGAAGCACAGCTGGAGCAACTGGACCCACGGGCTGCCAGTACTGCCCCGCTGTGGGGCTGTGGGGCTGTGGGAAGTGGATGTGGGCAGCTGAAGGCACCAGGAATGTGAGATTTCTGCAGAGAAGCTCCTAGGTGACAGAACCATCTGGGCAGGAATGTGGTCAGTGCACTCAGGAAAAGTCCTCCTTTCACCAGCTGCAGTGGGCCAGATTACAATAGAGGATACACTCTTTGTGCAAGATAAATGGGACTGTGGGGGCCAATGACAGTCATTCTCCTTAGGAAGAGAGACAGGCACACCTCTCCCTCAGGTATTGCTATGTGGAAGACAGCCCATGAGGAGAACTCTAATGAGGGCCTGTGGGGAAAGATACTGGCCAATATATTGCTCTGGGCTCAAGGCCTGGTTACAGGGTCTAGAAGAGGATGGTTTTAGGGTGCTGTGTGGGCAGGTGCCTCATGTTCACAGGAGCAGAACCAAGGAGGGGAAGACACTCTGAAATCAGAAAGGTCTGGAAAAGAGACATATCTTCTTCACACACTGGCCTCAGCCAGCCAGGCAAGCTTTTTGCTAAAAGCAGTTCCAGTGTTGGTTGCATACCAATGTATGCTTTGGAGTCAGGGTAAAGTTGGAATTCTGCTGTTATACTTTGCTGACATGTAAAAAAGTATCACTAGAGTAACAAAGAATAAATGTAAAAGAATAAGGTGGGAATGTCTACAGCTTTTTGAAAGTAAGTTATCACTTATCTTAAAAACCTTTAGGGGCTGGGTACATTGCTGAGTGGTAGAGTGCTTGCCTAACATACATGACAACCTGGGTTTCATCCCCAGCACAAGGAAAAATGTCTTTAGCAACTGGGAGAAAATAACTAATTTAAAAATAAATGTTGACTTTTAAATTTAGATAGTTTTTTTTCTCCATCAATGGAGACAGAACTCCTTTAAACTGTTGAGAAACCAAGCAGTTTTTCTTAGGTTTCTCTAGGTCAGCCAAGGACCAGCTCAAATGAACAGCAACAGCGACTTGACTGTCTGATTCAGAGCTGCCTGTGCTTTCATTTGCTTGCTCCAGCTATCTTTTTTTCCCCTCCATTCACTCCATTAGCTAACCAAAGGATTAGACTTAGTAATAACCATACACATAATAATCTTGTAAGTGATAGACTATATCCATCATACAAATTAGAATCAAGACAAGAGGACTCTAGGTTGAGGTCAGGCTGAGCCTGTAAGAATTACAGCCAACTTGACTTCTGAAAAATGAACACACAGGGCTGGGGATTTAGCTCTGTGTTTCCTCAGCCTGTCTCACTAGAGCAAGGTCCTGAGCCCTATCCCCAGTACAAAAAAAAAACCAAACCAAAACAAAACCTCAAACATTACAGCCCAAAGCCAAGACAATATTTCTATAAACTCAACTAGATTTGAAGGGATGAGATTTACTTGTTGGCTGGTTTGTGAACTTAGTGCATATTTTAGATGAAATCATAACCTGAAGGCACGAAGAGCTAATTATTGACTATAGTGGCTTGATATACTTCTACTCAGTGACCTCAAGTTACAGCAGTTGGATGATGCTTCATGCCTCCCCGTGACAAGGATGGGCTCCAGCAGAGTGCAGGCAGATATGGGCCACGAGATGGCACAGCACCTCTGTGCCTGGTCCCTTGGCAACATGGTAGGCAATCAATGAATCAATCAATCAAACAAAACAAAACCCAAAAAACAAAACACAACTTGGTGGTTAGATACTGAGATTGCAGAATCCATGGAGTAAATGTGGAAAAAACTGGTAAATGAATTTGCCATCTCTAGTTTGTGTTAAGGCAGACAGTGTAATAGTTTTCTCCTAAATCTGACTCCATTATTAACATTTAAAAGGGCATAAAAACCTCATAAAGCACTTAGTTTACACTAAGACTCTTATTTGGCCAACACCAGGACCTATAAATACCATATCTCAAATGTCATGCATAGTGATGGTCAGATAGTGGTGGATCACATAAAGCAAAAACTTGAACAAGAATTTATTTCTCAGTTACATAAAGGATTAGAGCTGATATATAGTAAAACATTTACGATAACAGTTATATCAACATAAAAGTGATAGCTGTGGTTACAATTAGCACATGCAAATCACTGCAAAGGTAAAATACATACCATACAGTCTCCAAATGAAGTTAGACGAAGTGCAGCAAAATAGCAAGTGAACAGGAAAGGACTGCACTTAGAAGTGAGTGAGCACAGCTAGGATATAAAGGAGATGCATCTAATGCTAATCGCTGCATATCATGCTAGCAAACTGCAGAGTATATTATTTAATATACGTACACATTAAGACAGTTTTCAAAAACTCACCTTTATTACACCCTTTTCTGACACATCACACTTAGGTATTAATGTAACAGCATTTGAAATGTGTTGTTACCAGACAAAGTTTATGTTTAAGGGATAAAAAGATCTGGAACATTTATCACCATTGGCCTTAAGTATATTTTCATCGTGATCCATAAACCATATGAATGACTGGGTAATGAAATTAACCCATTTGAAGGAGTTACTGACTGAAAAAAGTCCTCAGAAATATAGGAATGAGGAATAAAAGAGCTCATTCTGAGCTGCCATCTTTTTATCTTTAATGCAGTGTATACTATAATATTATATGCATACACTTGCAGTATATGTGATGGAAAAAGATTAATTCAAAAGTACTACATTTAGCTTTAGAGGGCCGGAGATTTAGCTCAGTGGTTCCACTGCCTGCCTCATTTTAGCTTTAGAAAATTTTCTTTTGACTAATACCTGAATTCTGTTTATTACCAGTAAAAAGGAATGGCTACCAAGAACCAGATCAAAGAGGAATTAGGCTGTGTTTGCTAGCTTGTATCTTTGAAATCTGATAATGCCCAATTTCAAGCTATAATTCTAAATACCTTGCCATTTTATGGGTGCATATTTTCTAATTTTTAGAAAAGTAAAAATAGACTTTTAAAAAAGTCTTAACTTGGGTAATATCTAACAGTAATACTGCAATTGAAAGCTAATTCAATAATTGTAAAATGATTTAAATTTTATATAGCTTATTAATTTGATATTTTACTTACCTCACCAAAACAAAACTTTTGAAATAGAAATCTTGGGAACGCTACATGATTGCTATAGTTTTACATTTTATGTAATGATTTTAATTAAGTACATAGAAAAAAAAAGACATCTTTAAAAATTGTATTTGTCTGATTTCTATTTATTCCTAGAACTCTTTTTGATATTTTACTTTAAACAATATCTTTTAAGTACACTCCCTTAACTTTTAGTTTCACAGTAAGAGCTAGCTAGGGTTACTGAATGACTCCATGTGGTAAAATCCCTCATCAACAAGGCTGAAATTAAATGAACAGGTAGAGAATATACACAAATACATATGATTTTGCATTTTTCTCCCTGCTTCTACATAAATATTATATATATTCCTGAGTACTGATTCATGCTAAGAAAAGGATTAAAAATTTAGATTTTAATGAAATAATGTATAAAGTTTTAGAGTTTTCTAATAGTTATTTAGCATGATGCTTTATTTTAAGGCAGCATCTCACTATGTAAGTTCAGGCTGCTCTTAAACTCCCTATGTAGCCCAGGCTGGCCTCAGACTCACAGTGATCTGCCTGCCTCAGCCCTGAGTCCCTGAGTGCTGGGATTACAGGCGTGCACCACCATACCTGGCCACTTCAGCAGTATGCTTTCATGAGAGATGAGGCCACAATACCAAAGATACCAGTAACTGACAGTCAAATAATAGCAACACATGCAACATATGTTGGATCTTTTTTTTTTTTTTAATTCTAAAGGGGGAAACTGCATCAAAAGCAGTGAATTCATTTTGTCCAAAAAGAGGCTGTTTTCTAATGTGCTAGCACTACTATAAACCACATTTGTAAACACTAATGTTTTAAAGAGTAATAAATCCACTAACTTTAATAACTTTTATGTAAATAAACTGGATTTGTTTCTCTCCATACCTAAAATACAATGTACATGCATCAAAACACATTACTCTAAAACATGCTCTAGGAAAGTAACTCTAGTGAAAGCAAGTTTTTTTTTTCTTTAGGGAAAAAACAGACATATTAAATGCTCAAATACACTATTTCCTAAACGAATTTTTGCACCATATAACCATTTAATATACCTAAAGTGCTCTATGGCTGGGGGTAGCTTCCTGTCATATTCTCTATGGGTTTCAACATGCAAATTCACTTACATGAGGTCATTTCTTCATTGAACATTCTCATACCATGAGTTCACATTTTATAACTGCCCCCAAAATGTACAAACGTTTACACTATACTGTTCTTCACAACACTATTTGTTATGAGGAAGGTTATAGCTAGACACCAGTATATTTAGAGAAAATGAAAATTTAATAGGTATACATTTCCTGACAGACATATGCCTTTGATGACCAAGGTGGAAAGAGGTGATGCCACTGTCTTGTAGTGTGAGTTTGGGTTTCTCTGCCCCTACTTAACCTCTCTGTGCCTTATTTTCCTCATCCATGTCTAATCCCGTAATTTTACCAGTCTAATGTTGGTTTTGCTGAAAGCAGAAAACTGGATCTATCAGAATAAAGCATTTACCACCTCACAAAGACTGTATATGTGAAAGAAGTCAGGAAAGTATTAGGCACTATGTAAATGTAAGAAGGAGTACAAAAAATAAAATATAACAGGAAGTCTAATAGTAACAAAATTCTAAGAGTAAAAAGTAGAATTTCAACTGAAAATGCATATTAATTTTTCTCAGCTTTTATTATTTAATAACCTCTAGAAACTACTATAAGTCTGTCTGTTTTCTGCAACTTAAATATAAGAGAAAAAATTTTTCTTCTGAATTTTCTTGGTGGTAGCAGTCAATCACTAATAAAGAGTGACAATTTTTTACTCAGCATCTTATCTTTCGTCCATGTCACAGGTTATAGTGAGAGGATGGCATAAACGCATTAGAAATTTTAGTGTTAAACCCTGAAACCCTGACTCACTTCTCCCCTGAAGAAAATAACTGGAAGAAAAAGGTTTAAGATACCGGCAGTCATGAAAATATTACCTTCTGCTGGGTGTGGTGGCACACGCCTGTGGTCCCAGCCACTGAGGAGGCTGCGCAGGAAGACAGCTTGAGCCCAGGAATTCAAGGATAGCCTAGGCAACACAGTGAGATCTTGTCTCAAAGGAAAACAAACAAAAAGCAAAACTACCCCCCCGGGGGGGGCACAAACCCTACTTCTTCATTAGGTGTAAGGATATTTGCTAGCTGCGATATTTACTAAGATCAATATGTGTATTTTGGAGTTCTGTTTTTGTTATGAATACTGTCCTCTTCAGTTTGCTACAAACACCTCAAAAGAAAAATAATTCAACCTTGGCATTCTTAAAAAAATATTCAATTAAAATACGTTTTAGGCTGACGACATATTGTTATAAAGCTTTGTCAACCAAATCTTCTAAAGTCTTAACAAGGGTCAATGATGTTTATATAGGTACAGGGAAAATGTTAATTTAAATCTTTAAAAATAGCTATTTTTTAAATGCTTAGGACAGTTTGTGCAGTTTATAGCTAGCTCTCGGGAGGGCACTCTAATGAATTTGTGAGATGACGCTTCAAAGAAGTTGTCAATAATAAGTAAATTTTAAAAATTTAGTGAGATATAAAAAATTACATATTAAAAAACTGAATATAATCTGCCAAGGTAAAGCACTAACTTCCTTTTCTCAGTAACAAGTTGCAGCATCATTACCAAGAGAAGGAAAATGATGAATTTTTAAACTATAATTGCTCCCACCATTTCTTTCTGTCAGACCTCAAAAGCTAGGCTCAGGTAGTTAAGCCCTATGGACCTCTTTTAAAAATTCTGTGGGCAGCTGAAGTAGAGGATCCAGGCCTTGCCACTTTTTTTTTTTTTAATTAACCATGCTTAACCTACTTTTTGATGATTATTCTAATCAAAAAACAGTATAGCTGTTTGAAGTACAGTATATCACTGATCATTGTTTAAAAACCTCTGTCTTCTGTGTAGGAAAACACAAGTTTTACTTTATAATTTCAGATAAGCCAATTTTCTTCAGTGCAAACAGTCACAAAGAACACAAAATTATTCAGTATTCAGAGGATAAAGTCCGTTTCTGTAGTGCTTAAAGTGCAATCCCAGATATTCTGGAATGGAAATAGCCCAAGTGAGATTTTATCCTTAAGGGCAAAGATCATCTTCAAGGAGTGAAGATTATTTTTATCTGAGATCACAGATAAAATATTTTTAGCTTTATAGGTACTGCTGAAGTAGTAAGAGGAACTAGTCTTTCACTGCGGCATGTAACCACCTTGTCTTACAGTCTGTGGTAAGTAACTTTTAGGCATTCCTTCATCGACTGTGAACTCCATTCCAACTGTTTCAAATCTCTCTACCTGTCCCTCAGTCTCTGAGCCAAAAGCATCTGTTGCAGGAACTTCCTGAAACATTTCCATTTGCTCAGATCCACAGGACTGTGAAATCTGATCTGAAATCTGCTGCTGTTTAAGTCTAAGACAATCTTCCTCACTGCCCGATGAAGCTTGATTTGACTTTTCAAAATGCGAAATATTTGGACTTGTTTTAGGTTGACTGCAGTTCTGTTTGAAATACTGTTGCCGGGGCAAAATGCCATCACCACTCTCTACATTATCTACCAACTGTAGATCTTCTGGCCGTTCTTCTGAATCTAACAAGGGCTGGGTGGATTCGGATCTTGAGAAAACTTGAACTGATGGAACCTGGTGTCTGTAGCCGCTATGCACCACAGTTGAATACTGTACTGTGCTCGAAGTGTTTTGCGCAGACTCATTTTCATCACTGCTAGAAATGCTGGGCCTAGAAGATGACATGCATGAAGACCCCCCAATGCCACTGCTGTGTCCTTCAGTACTAATTTTTTCCTTCTTGAATAGGTCCAATGATTTCAGATCTTCTGGGAAAGACTTTTTGTCATTTGCTTCTATTTCCACAACACTCACATCAGTAAAATTGCCATCTGAATATATTTGATCTTTTGAATTAAAATTGTGCTAGGAAAGAAAGAAAATGTATTATTACCTATGCTGTGTGTTAATTTAGAACAGAATTAATGCATCTCTGAAATGTCCAGTGGTGTGGTCATGTTACTAAATCACTGTCAACTACCTGACTTGCATATAACGTAAGGTAAAATGGGCTAAAGAGTCTGTGGTGTCAGAAGTAGTCTGTAATTTTCCTAGAATTTCAAAATCAATACTGTTGGTATTGCATTTGGAATAAACTGAAGGTCTACAAATACTTTTTAAGCGAGGTGCAGAGGTGGTGGCAGTGGCAGTGCACACCTGTGATCCCAGCACTTGGGAAGTAGAGGCAGGAGGATTGGCCTGTGCTACACAGTGAGACCCTGTCTCAAAACAAACAAACAAAAATACAAATAGTATTTATTATCTCATGCCTCTGCTAGGCAGCATAGGGTTAACTATATAGAAAAGGAAGGAAACACTATGAAAAGCCAAATCTGAATGACTAAAATTTTATAGAATCTGAAAATATGTAACACATTCTTATCTGTAAAGAAAACTTGAAGATAATAAATACAAATGATTTCCCCTTTGAGGTATATTTTGAGTTTGAGATGTTAAGTGTAGGTTTTCCAAAATCACTTTAACTGTTAAAACAGGTTTTAATAATTAATACAATTAAAAATGTCTATATGAAGAGTTACCATCATGAAGTAATTTTAGCACCTAAAGTTTTTTTTTTTTTCAGTTTTCAAGTTCAAAAGTTGTAGTATTTACTGAATAGAATTAAGAATATTAAATATACCATGCCGATACTCACCAGAATATGTGGGTATTATTGTAAAATCTGACTGCAATTTTCACTTATTATTTTATTTTCATTTACTTTTCGATTCACCCTGAATCTTTGGATGAACTCTGTAAATATATCCTACTATGCCTGTTCATTATGAACAACTCAGAAGCAGCTGAGCTTACCCTTGGAGGGGTGTGAGGTGACCATTGGGCGATATGACTCTTTGAAGGGTCTGGAACATTAGGCCAGATGTGCTTTTTAATTCTGAAGAGAGAAGAAGCATGGCATATGTAAACTGCATGTAGTAAACAACACTCCCTATTTCTAAACAGCTTATCTAAGAATCTTAAAAGCCAAACCAATTAACCAAAAGAACAAAAAAACCCTATTCTACCCAAAGCTAAACAAATTATTTTTCTTGTAACCAATAGAAATATACTGTTAAAATACATAAGGATTTTAATGTATTTATAAGGAAAAATTATTAAAAAGGCTAATCAGTGTTCAAATTTTTAAAAAATTCTCACATAAAATCCTGCAAAAAAACCACTTAAAAATGTTATCCAGGCTACAACAATTTCAGTACACCTCCTTCAAAAACAAAAGCAAAAACAAAAGCAAAAATATTTACTTGCCAATTAAAATTATCCAGATAACAAAAATGTTGACATTGATACCAAATAAAATGATAAAATTTGATTTTTTATAACAAGAAAGAATGTCATATTGACGTATTTAAGAAAGACAGTTTAATGAAATGAAATCGAGGGTCTAGAAATAGATATAGACTTTTATGACAACTGATTTTTTATTTTTTTAGCAAAAGTGCTAAGGCAATTTAATAACAAAATGATGGTGGTCTTTTCAAAACAAATGATGTTAGAACTAGAGCTATGTGTTGGGCAAAAGTCTTGGCCCTGATCTCATATCATGTACAAAAATTAGCTCGGGAGATTACAGACAGGAGTTAAAACTTGAGAAATTCTGTGAAAACTACTGAACTTGTATTGTAAGCTGGGTGTGGTGGTGCACATCTATAATCCCAGAACTCGGGAGGCTGAGGCAGGGGTATCACCGTAAGTTCCAGGCCAGCCTGGGCTATACAGTGAGTTTAGGTAGGGTCAGTGTGAACTCAACAGAGAGATCCTGTCTCAAAACAATAACCAAATCATCAAAAAGTCTCCTTACTGGACCTCTTCAATAAAACAGAAGAAAATATTTCTGAAAGTACATCAGGAAGAAATACCTTAAACAGGACATAACAGCCAGGAACTACAAGGGGAAAATACTTGATAAAAGGACTTCAAAATTAAAACTAAAATGACAACGCATAAACTGGGACAGAGACTTAAAAAACATATATTTGACAAAAATTCTGTAACCAGAACATATAAAGGACTCTCATAGCTCAATACTGATAAAACAAACAACTGCAAAATAGGCAAAATATTTCAATAGACACATCACAAAAGAAAACATGTGACACATGAAAAGATCTACTAATTAATCAAGGAAATGGAAATTAAAACCACTATGAATCCTATACATTCACTTTTAGAAAAAAAATCTCTACAATGAGGAACTCTTGACAGTACCAAGTGTTGATGATGATATGAAACACAGCCACTCAAAAAGTTCGGCAGTTTCTTACAAAGTTAAAACATTCACTTACCACGTGACCCAGCACTCCGAATCCTAGGTATTTACTCAGGATAAATGAAACATATGCCCATAAAAAGTTTTGTATGTGAATGTTCATAGCAATATCATACATAACAGAAAAAATTAAACTACCTAAAAATTCCACAACCAATGGATAAATTTTGACATATCCATTCTATAGAATACTATTCAGTGATAAGAAAAATATTATTATAAGCAATAATACAATAAATTTCAAAAATATTATGCTAAGTGAAAAATATCACACACAAAATATTACATACTATTTGATTCCATGGACCTGAAATTCTAGGTAAGATAAAGCTATAGTTACAGAAAGATTGTAATTGCTTGGGGTAAGTGTTAAGGGAGAGGATCAATGACAAAAAAGCAACAAGCTAACTTTTTAGGTGATGGAAATTTTCTCTATGTTGACTGTGGTTTACATTCACACATAATTACAAAATTCAAACTATGAACTTAAAATAGATAAATTTTACTTCATGTATAAGTTACAGCTCTATGAAGTTAGGAAAAATGCAAAAAATATGAATATGGGTACTTACAGGTCTCGCTTATTAAAGCAGAACAATACACCTAGAAGAGTTGTCAATAGGAAAGCTAAGCAAACAGGTACAACTATGGCTTCTATTTCTCCTTGAGCTAAAAAAGAGAGGTTGTGATAAGAAATAATTGGCATAGACACAGAGGAGAAATAATACAATATCATTCTAATTTTGTTTTGAGCCTTTTCAGACTTCAATTTTTCCTTTCTCTTCTTGGCAAATCATATCCTATTTAACCTTACACAGTAATTTAACCATGTAATAAGCCTAAAATATACCCTACTAATCCTAGTTGCATTTAAAAGAGGACTAATTACTAAACAAATGAATCATTAATTGGGATGAATAATGTAGATTATTTTTCTAATTAACTCTTCCACTCACCCCTGCTTTTTTGGTGCTGGAAGCTGAACCACAGTTTACCCAAAACCCCTTGACAAATCTTTTAATTAGTCTTCTACAGGACAAATATATGAAATATTAGAGTCACATATTGCGTACTTACTTTGTAAGTAACTCTACATCCCACAAAACTCAGTAGCAATCTAGAAATCAGAACAATGCTTGGGAATATGAGCAAATATTAACTCTGGAATGCTGAGGACCTCAAATACAGAATGCCAAATCTAATTTAGGCATAGGCAGAAGCTATCTTTTATGAATGCAAAACTTGTGGTTTTATGTTATTGTGTATTGGGCCTTTACTCCTGCCATTTTATGTCTTTCTTTTTTCCTGTTTGTCTACATTCTAACTTTAAGGTTCTGGCACATAACCTTCTCCATCTCTTTAGTATTTACATAGCCCAACTGGTTCTCTATTTGTTTTATTTATTTTTGCCTGCATTTCTTCAACTAAATTGTGAGATCCTTTGGGGCAAGACCCATATGCCACGTGAAGGACCCATAATGGAAGCCACAGGTAGGGTTACTTTTTTAAAGATTATGAAATAATACTATTTCCATTATTCCCTCTCACGCTCTTTCTTTTTAAAAAACTTACTTTCTCTTCCTCCTCTTCCCCTACCCTTCCCTTGTTTCCTTCCCATTTGAACGTGTTCTTTCTACTTCCCAATATCTGTCCTCCATTTTGTTCCTTATTTACTCTTTGAGTTTCTCACACAGGAGAAACAATACAAGATTTAAACTTGTATGTCTGATTTATTTCACTTAAGATTATGGTCTTGAGATGCATCCATTTACCTAGTCTCCAGTTTATCCATATTATGTACAAGTGCAAATTCCCCATGATAAATGTGATCACTGTGCATGGTGAACATGTTATTAATAAAAAAAGATTTAAAACATACTAAGCATGATCTATTTTTTTAAAAGAATGTATACATAGAAAAAAGCCAAAAATGTTTGGTTATTTTTGGGTGACAGTCTGGAACTGAATTTTCTTCCTGTTTGCATTTCAAACTGTATAAATTCTCTATATTGCAACTAGGGAAAATATTTTAAAATTTTTATTTCTTCTAATATTTTATTTCAAGTACTACTGTTAAAATATCTATTTTACTACTGTTACCACATGGGACTAATCTTAGCCCAGAAACTACTTTAATGATTGGCCCTAATAGGGAAGTTCAGGACCTTTTATTATCTATTTAAAGTCATTCATCCATTCATTCTCTCCTTTGGCAATCATTCAACCAATAAAGAGCTAGGAGATTACTACTTCTCATTCTCCTTGTTATTCTTTATGGGTGACAGTTACAAATACAGTCTCAAGAAAATAAAGTAATTTCTATAATGATTCAAATAGTGAAATCAAGAAAGAATGCAGTGTAAGTCTTCTTTAAGGAGGCTAAATGAACAGGCAAAACCAGAGAAAGTAAAGACCTACACTAGGGCAAAGCATTTGGAAAAGATAGGAAAAGATGCAGAGAATTACGAGGGGTTTCTGGACAAAACTGATTACGAAAGGGGAGGCACACATGGTAATTTGACATGATCAATACGATGTGACACTGGCTTATGTGAGAGGAAAAATATGAAGAAAGTTATTGAGATCACATCTAAGTATTTCTGGCTTTAGTAAAGAGCTTGGTAGTTGTGGCGTGGGACAAAGAAATGTATTTGGGAAAGAAGAGGATGGTTGAAGTCATGGACAAAGAAAGAGTATAAACAGGCAGAGAAACTGGGCCAAAAGCACAGTGTAGGGGAATATAAACCCTGTAAAACTTGAGCAGAAAAGGAAAATAAGAGGAGGCACCAGGAAAAGTGGAGATCGAGGGAAATGCTAGTAGAAAAACAAAGAAAAGGACAATATGCTAATCAGAATAGAAAAGAGGTAAAAATAAAAAAGCACGGACTGGCTGTGATGACTAAAGTCTTCAAAGAGTGAGGTGGTTGAAAGCCTGATCTCAGTAAGTTAAAGATGAACTGCAGGCAGGAAGTGGAGCTTCTACAGTGAACTAGTTTTTCTGGTACGCTGTCTATAAAGGAAGAAACAACAGTAGAAAAGTGGGAAAGCAACTAAACTCATGTGACCCAGGGAAAAATGAACCCACTCAGAAAAATATGTAAATTATTCTGGGATTTAGATATAGGTGTATACACAGTTAATAAAACAATAAAACAACAAAACAACATATAAAACAACAAAAAGGTGAGAAAACATGAAACCAGATGAACAATAATATAAAAACCACAATTTATGACTGCTTCATCTCTATGAATCAAAGGTGCACTTTTTTTGGTAGTAAGTGGTGTTGGGGATTGAGCTCAGAGCCTTGTGCATGCTAAGAAAGTGGTCTACCTCTGAGCTATACTCCTATCCCTTAAGGCACACTTTAAAACTACTTCAGAATACAAAGTCCATTTCTAGTCTAAATATAAAACAAAGAAATACAGATCAAATTTCATTATTTCTTACCAAACTTTGGCGTAGTAAAAGTGAATTCAGGACCATCCTTTCCACCTTCATCTGTGTATGCCGTCATTCGTACCATATACAGTGTGTCACTAGTCAAAGAGGACAATGTGTATTCTGTGTGGGAAGAATCTACATTCACAGCTGGAAGAAATAAAAAAATTCCTGTGCTTTATTCAATGTTTTTGCTTCATCAGTCCTGTATCGGGCATTGGGAAAGTATTAAAAAGGAATACAAGTATTTTTCTTGGAAAACAACCTTTATAACTCTGACATAATATTCTTCTCTAAGCATAATGCTGTATTTTTTTTAATAGAAAAAGACAAGAAAAAAAATTAAAATAGAAGGAAAAAATGGAAACAAAGCCTTTGTACATAGGGAGGGAAGGGGGCTTAAGGGGGGAATGGGATAAAATAAAATTTATTTAAAAAGTAAATAAATGAGAAAATAGAGCCATGAACACAACCACAGAAATATTTACAGCTGTCTGCTGAGGATAATATATACTATAATGAGACTTACAATATACTATGGTACAAATTAAATATTTAAAAACTTAAGGAAAAAGCTGATTAATAACTGATGATTTTATTACCAGTTTCATTTCCATTGCTGGTTTTATAAAATATGGTATAATTTCTGATAAATCCATTCTGAACATCAACAGGAAGCTGGTCCCACTCTAAGATAGCTTCATTTTTCCCCACTTTTTTTGTCCGAACAATAGGTCCTTTGGAAGGTGCTGTAACAGAATAAATGTATTTTCTAATGGAAATCAGTAGAATTTAGAAAATTCCTTAGAAAGAAATTCTATGAACATGAAATGCATCTTTATCTCAGACATAAAATGTCTTTAATGCTAAACTACTTTCTTCAGAGAAAAGGTGCTTGAACTTACCAGACTGTTTAAGGTATGCCTTTGTGGATTCAGGGGTTCCTGGTCCATCACTATATCCTGGAGTAACTGTTATCAAATAACATTTGCTTTCCACTAGCTTCCCTAAAGTACAAACAACAGAGTATGCATTTTTTTCCTATCAAAAAATTCAAATTAACTTTGTTATTTATATTCACAGTAAATTTCATGATAGTTTTCTTTTAAAACTGCAGTTTTCTAAGTTGGCATTGCCTTTTGTGTACTGGACTCAAGCTTAACAGAGTGAAACTGTTTATAAAAGCAATTTGATACAGTGGGTAAAAATATTTATATTATTAATATAAGAAGTGACTGCATCTATATTCAGGATTTATATATAAAACAAGATCTCAAGTTATTCTGGTTTTACTTAGAATTTGACGACTCTCAGATACCTAATTCTCCGAAGGCTCCCTGATGAGCACAATGCCCTTAAGTAAGATGTAGGGAAATGCATAATGGACCCGGCTTGTCAGAGGAATTGGAAAAAAAGAAGAATTAGTGCTATTTCCCCCACAGTTAAAAAAACTATCATAAACACAGTACTTCTTTATATGCCTCCAAATTATCAAAAAATAACATATCTAGAATTGGTGGGGTTACGATAATTGGGTCTTTTGACCACACACAATGCCTGTAAACCAGAAAAGAATTTGCAAAAGAAAAATCTATCTAAATGGGTTAGAAAAGGAATATCAATTTAAGTGCATCTGGCCAGGTGTACCTCTTAAATAGGTGCGATGGACGGTACCGCTTTCTTGCTGCCAGTCTGGGACACAGGGTGATGTATCTGATAACACACACCACTCAACTATGTATTTCCTTACAGCCTTACTTGGAGGAGTCCATTCTACCCAAAGCATGTTATCTCTGGGGTATGCTTTAAGGTCCGTTACAGGGTGAGTAGCTTTAAAACAAGATGCCAACATAAAAAAAGAACATTTACAGTTTTGAAATTTTAATGTTTTATAGTCATTTCCAAAACCCATGATTTATCAAGTTTTGTAGCATGTAACATGTATTTCCATGAATAGAAGTACTTTATTTTTTTGGTACTGGGGATTGAACATTCCCAGCCCCCCTCTCCCCTCTTCTTTCCTTTTCTTTTCTTTTCTTTTTTGTTTTTGTGAAACAGGGTCTCACTATGTAGTTGAGCTTGACCTGGAACTCACTATGTATCCCTGACTGGTCTCCTCCTGCCTCAACCTCCTGAGTGCTGGGATTACAGGCGTGCACCACCATGCCCGGCTAGCCATAGATTTTTATAATTTTATTTTGAGATAGGGTCTCACTAAGCAGCTAAATTGCTCAGGTTGGTTTTAAATTTGCCATTCTCCTATTTCAGCCTCCCAGAGTGCTGGGATTACAGGCATGTGCCACCACATGTGGCAAGTGGTTTATAAAAGTACTTTATAACTTACATGTATGGAGTCAATTTATTTTTCAAATTAGATCCTTGCCATCCCCAAATTCTTCAAATGTTTTCCTTTTGCAACTGCTATTTTGTCCTTTTTGAAAGCTATAAACAATATATTTACATCACAGCATAGAAGGTTCTCAAAACTTTGAAATATTTTAAAAACCAGGTAAGTAATTAGAAAAGGCTCAAATGCAAAGTTTAAGGAAGCTACAGAGAGATAAAAGTACTTCACATATTTGATGAAAGTTGCCTGCTGATTTCTAAAAATATGATCATCCCTGATAGTGAGGAGATAATCTTAAGAGTATGTTTTTAAAATGAGATTTCTGTCTATATCTAATCATCTTTATTCATCCTCAAATCAGGATCCATCTCAAAGACACATACCTTGAAAGTCACAGGCGGGGATAGTTAAAACAGATGCATCTGATTTGCCAACCAGATTTCTTGCTGCTAGTGTTGCTATATAGCGATCATTTGTGAGATTCACTGTCAAGTCTGTGTCATTAACTGTGAAATTTTGTGAACGTGATTTCCATCTTGTTAAAGTCACCTCATAATCCAAGATTTTCCCATTGGCTTCAAAAGGAGGCAGTGCCTTCAATGGAAGTTTATTGAAAAAATTGTTTTATAAATCTTGAGTAAGTTCACAAATTCTGCCATTACGTTAAACCTTTAAACATGTAAATGGAAGGGACAGGCACACTTACTTTGCGCTCAGTAGTAAAGTAATACAGTATTCACTACAGGATGAGTAAAATATGTCAACTGAATGAAGGCCAGGAGCACCACTGTCATCTTTTCATTCTGCACAGAATTCTGCACTTTTGCCTATATTGTTTATGCTTGAGTATTCTTCTCCTTATTTTTCTTAATAAGATCTATGTTTGTTCACGTACCAATTTATCAGCACACATTTTGATTATCCCAAACCTTTATTAATAATTTTCTATGAAACACCCTAGTAAATTCAATGAAGTGCAGAACAGAGCTCTTCTTTGTACAGAATTTATGTTCTCACAGAACTGTGCTGAAGACCTGTGAGGGGTTATTTGCAGATGATGAACCTGACTGCTTTTTACTCTAAAGCTTTGGGCTTCTATTTATTAAATATAGTTTTGAAGGCCTTTGCTGATTTAAGATGAATAAAAATTGAAGTGTTAAAAAAAGCCTGTACTCATAATACCATCAAAATATATTTATATAAAAGAATGTAAATGAGATCTTTTTTTTTTTACCTTCCATATAAGCCGTACAGATCGAGAGCCTTGAGTCTGGGGTGGTATCTTATACCAGAAACTTGGTGCTTTGGATGGTCCTAAAGAAAACACAAACTTATTAAAAAATTCATCTTAACAATACAATAAATCCTACAAATTATTTTTTCTTAAATATTCCTGCCCTTCAATTTATGTGGTGTCTCTAATTCTTTATAGCAGCATTTTCCCATCCCAAGAAAATATGCCTGGGTCTTCTTTTAGTCAGCATGATAGCTTGATGATGTAAGCAAGCAAAATAGTTTTATTTTATTGTTATTTGCTTTGGAGATACGGCAGCATTACATACTTCAGGCTGGCCTCGAACGTGATCCTCTTACCTCAGCCTTCTGAGTGCTGGGATTACAGGCAACATACCCAGCCAGTTTTAATTTTTTCAGACAGGGTTTTACTATGTTGCTCAGACTGGCCCCAAACTCCGGGCTCAAGCATCCTCCCACTTCAGCCTCACACATAGCCTCTGCTACAATGCCTTGCTACAAATTATAATGAAACGCTTTCTAACTGCAAAATTATAAACATATAAATGTATTCTAAGTAATAACTAAAAAGGCAGAACTTATTTCTTTTCTCTTTTTTTGGTACTGGGGATTGAACTTGGGACCTTGCGCTTATGAGGCAGGTGGTGGCACCACTGAGCTAAATCCCTGGCCCTGGAATTTATTTCTTAATAATGTTGTGTTCTTTATTCTGTTTTCTGTTT
>NW_022900913.1:41369893-41374973 GCF_012274545.1 Fukomys damarensis
CCACTGAGCTATCCCTGGCCCTGGAATTTATTTCTTAATAATGTTGTGTTCTTTATTCTGTTTGGATGTGGCACTGTACTCATGTACATAACTATTTTAGTCTCTGTGCTGGCAGCCTTCCTGATCTGCTCAACCTGTTCTGTTTTGTCATTTATAATTGCCTCTTCATGACCAACACATGACTGCTTAGACTTTATTCAAATTATATTTATAATAATTTCGAAACATCAATTGACACTATTGACTTATTTACTTTTTATTTTTATTTTTTTAAGAGACAAGACAGGAAGGTGGTTTGGGTCAGTGGTTGAAGCCCTGGGTTTTACCCTTAGCATCAAAAATAAAATTTAAAAAATTTTAAAAGACAAGAACAACTTTTTAATATAAAGTGTCTAACAACGATAAAACAAGTGAAATAAAAATCAGTTGATACTAATCACTGCTAAATATAAAATTAAAAGTCATACACACATACCTAAAACCCCTATGTGTGCGTATATACATAATGTAAAAAATTAAAATAAATATAGCCATGTCATATGTCTGTTACTTTAAATCAGGATAATTCAAAGTGATAGGATGTAAATGTCAAATACCAGAGCTGTAGTTGCTCCTTCTGTGGGGGAAAGTGTTCTAAGACCCTGTATGGATGCCTGGGACTCTGGAGAGCACTGAACCCTACGTTACACTGTTTTTTTCTATACATTCTCAAAATAAATTTAAAGTTAGACGTATGCACAGTAAGAGATTAACAAAAATAAAAACTGTAATACTGTATCATAATAAAATTTATTTTAACACTTTTTCAATTATTTCTGGTACTTTCCATTTCATAATTGTGGACTATGTGCGACAAATCACAGAGCAAAACTGCAGTAAGGAGGGACCACTTGTCACACTTTAAAAATTCCTGTACTATCAACTGATTTTTCAAAAAATTCCTAAGTATAATTGCAAACACAAAATTCAAGAGAGGGCCGAGAATTTAGCTCAGTGCCAAGGTCCTGAGTTTGATCGCTGGCACCAAAAAAAAAAAAAAAAAAAAAAAAAAAAAAAAAAAAAAAAAAAAAAAAAACAAGAGAATATGACAGTATCTGAATAAAATCAAAGCATTGATGTATTGGCAACGATAAGCAAAACAGAAGAAAGTCAGATAAGGAAGGATGCTAGTAAAGGAGGTTCAAATAAATGTATACAGCAGTATAGTGCAGCACTTAAATGATATTTCCTAACAAAAAGAGAGGTGTCATTTTCTAACATTAAGACGTCACTTGTCTAGTAATTCATAACAGTTTTGGCTGCAAAGATCTCTTTGCTTTGACTAAGATTACATACCCTTGCACCAAAAAAATGCAAATATTATTCACAATAGTTTGCCTATATTAGAGTGTTTCATGAATTTACCTGCTTGGGCCCATGTAACTCTAAAGGCCTTAAGAAATTTAGTTTAAGAATTCTTGGTCAAGCCAAAGGAACCTGGCTAAAGATACCCAAATCCGAACTAGCAAGACTGATTGCTTTCACGGCATGCATGCCTCCATTCATTCATTCATCTCTCCCTCTCTCTCTCTGAGCATGTGTGCCGGTGTTATTAGGGACGGAACCTGACCTTCTCACTGAGCGACATCCCCAGCCCTCCGTTTTAAAAATAATAACATAGATAACTTCTAACTTAAATATTAGAAGACAGCATAAAGTTATCATCAGGTTTTTCACAGGACAGTATACAGAAATTTCTGGGATCCTGTATAGAGTATCATCATCTTTACTCTTGAGTCAGTCATTCAATAACACACTGGTCACCTTCCACTAGTTCCAGCTTCCTTCCCTCTGTTCATGTTGCATATGCTTATTTCTGTTTGGCTCATCAGGCCTGTCGGTCCTGGCCTGAGATATTTTCTCAACTTACCAAGATCTTTCTCTTAGTTTTTATTTGGATTACACTGTGAGGAACTTGTATATGTATCACATCTCAATTATCCTTCTCAATCCACCTTTTAAATTTTTTTCTGCCAGCATGAGATACATTTACTTGTTTTATAAGTCTTTATAAAGTTAATTATCATAAGTACAAATTAACAGCCAGACTAACTGGCCAAAAAGATATAAAACACATATGACAATTATACCAAATCAAGGCACACTTTCAGATATACTGTCATGCTGGATTACAATAACTTTTTTCTCTCTTTTTTTACTGTTGTCTTTTATTTTTTACTTTATTTATATATTAGGCATCTCATATATTTCTTGGTATTTATAAGAGAGAGGAAAATTCTTAGAGGAGAAGAATACTTTTCTTCCTTTGGCATTCTCAATTCAAATAATAACCTAAACCTCTAGCAGAGCTGAAGTGAAGAGATACAAATGGCAGGATAGACTGTTAAGCTGTAGCCACTGCCATTGAGAATTAAAAGGTAGGACTGTGAATAGAAAAAAGTTCAAAAATAAATATTTACATGCCAGAAGAAGTACATAACACATTAATGCTATGAAAGTAGAAAGGAGACTACTGTACAAAATGAGAGAGATCGGGGAGGGGTCTAAAGAGGTATGGATATGATCAAAATATATATATCTAAAAACGCCATAATAAACCTAATTTTTTTAAAAATTTTTTGAGACAGGGTCTCACTAGGTAGTTCAGGAATTCACTGTGTAGCCCAGGCTGCTCTTGAACTCAGAGCGATCCTCCTGCCTCAGCCTCCCAAGTGCTGGGATTACAGGCATGCGCCACCACGACCAGCTAGACCTAATGTTTATAAAATTAATAGAAACTAATAAATATAGAAAAAAATGAAATGGGAAAGCAAAAAGAAGATATTTTAGTAATGTTAACTGCTCTGTGGAGGGAATTGTACTTTACACTATATACTATTTTGTGCCTTCTGTATTCTATACTACACATGTTATATATTATCTATGGGGGAAAAAGAAAATCAACCAACTAACCCAAATCCAAGATAACTCATTTATCAGTGACTTATCAAGTATCACTAGAAAAAAATGAGTAAGTTATAACACAAGTATCTTTTTGATAGTGAGGACTTAAGGTATATTTTGTTAATGAGTGTGACTTTAATTATTCAAGCTATGAGTTTCTGGACCACTCTCCTTGAATAAAATGTTCTGGACTTATCAAAAGTTAATTCCACATTTTTTTAAATGGCAACCAAGATACCCTACCATGATAATTTAATTAGAAAGCAAATATATTTAAACTATCAATAGTGCATTTGATTATCATAGAAGCAATGGGATCTATATATTAAAACCGACACACTCACAGCCAGAACTTCACTAGCTTTCTATCTCTGCAGACTTATTTACTTACTTGCTTCATATGTGGTCCCACTTGCATCTTCACTCCAGTCACTCCAGAAACCCTTTCCATCTTCCTTCATACAGCGAATCCTAAACACATATTCTGTGAAAGGTTTAAGGTCCTGGACAGTGAATGAAGTGCGGGTTGCTGTTGTATCTTCAGGAGGAATCTAATAATAAAGCAAATGTGCAACAACAATAAAAAAATCCAGTTAAATAACTTCTAAATTGTATAATTTTAGAAACTAATTTAATGAAATAAGACTAATAAACTAAATCTCTAGACAGAAATAAATTAATATCAAAGAGAAGTCAAAATCAGTAAAGTTACTAGGTTTGCATTGATTAAAAGAAAGCTTAGAGAAATGACAACAGGCCAGAGTGAGAGATTCATCAGTGCAGTTAGTGCTCTGGGGCCTGAAGCTGTTACCACCCTGAAGTCCAAGAGGAAGAGACAAGATATCAGTACTTTGAAGAGAATCAGAGAGGGCTGCCTTGATAGGCAGAAACTTAGGATGAGAGACAGAAGAATGCTCCAGGAAGGAAGCAGGGAAATAAACATGCTGATCTTACTTTTCTTCCATGACTCCTTTCTCCTGCTGGGGCCCCTCCTCCCATTAACTCACGGGAAGTTAGAAGTAATGGAACCCACAAAAAGTGCATATGGATCAGCATGACATTACAAAGAATAGTATGGAAAAGGACAGAACCTAGACCTGGACAGGCAAAGGAAGCATCTATCTAGCCCCATCAAGAAAAAATAAAAGCTACCTGAGTAGATAAACCTGCCTTTCAGAAAGTTAGCAAGTTATTAAGATTTCAATATTGAAATGTTAGTTGTTTTGTACCACTGAATTATGTACTAAAAAGATCTTGAAGAACTTCAGGTATATATCTTTTCTATATAACACGGATCATTAATTGAATTGTCTTTTCTGATTGTATTCTGAGTCCTTTAGATAACTGGGATGCAGAATTTAGAAGTTAAAAGGTCACAGGCTCAATTCCTTTATATGCTCATTTTTGCAACAGAGTGATAAAATCAAAAGCATACCATAATCATTGTAACCATAACAAAAAATAGTATGAGTATGTTCAATGTGATGGTGATAGCTTTTTAAAAAGTTCCAAGGTATTCTTTTGCTGATAGTATCATATTTGGGTACAACACTCTCTACCTTTTCAGTCTTGCAAATTCCCCACCAATCCCTTTCTATACCTCAGGAGTTGGCAAACTTTCTATAAAAGGCTGGATAGTAAGTATTTCAGGCTTGTAGGCCAGTCTCTGCTGAAATTATTCAACTCTCTTATACTACAAAACAGATAATATGTAAACAAATGAGTGTGGCTATGTTCCAATAAAACTTTATTTAAAATGACAGGTAGCAAGCTGAATTTGGCCTGCCCTACCTTCATCCTTATGGTCTACTTTTGAACCTCTACTTAACTTGCTTCTTTTTACTGCGTGTATTCCATTTATCTCTTCATCAAGAATGCTCTTCCTTGTCACCCTGCATAACTTCTGTGTGTCCCTTAAGTTACTGTATACATAGCTGTATTTTATATCTGGATGTCTTCCACTTCGCCCTTACTTGAAATGAAGACCCAGAACAGGTACCAACTAGATTCATATAAAGTTAAGACATTCAAAAAATGATTGAGGGCTGGGGATTTGGCTCAGTGGTTCCGCCACCTGCCTCACAAGCGCAAGGGCCTAAGTTCTATCTCTGGTACAAAAAAAAAAAAAAAAAAAAAA
>NW_022900913.1:41375194-41383529 GCF_012274545.1 Fukomys damarensis
AAAAAAAAAAAAAAAAAAGAAGGATCAAGAAAGACTTTTAATTTACCTGGCTCCAAGCTGAAGCATCTTTGGCCTTATAATGAATGTTGTATTTGAGGCTTATAACATTCGTAATTCTTGGGTTGATCCATGTTAATTTTAAGATACTAGACAGCTCTTCTGAGTTACTCACTGATAAATTATAAGGTGGATTGGGCTTCACTGAAGAATAAAATAAACACTAATGTTGATCATCCTTTACAACTTTATAAACAAAGTCAAATATATACTCTTTATTTTTCAGTACTGTATTTATTTATTCTTACCAAATTAATTTCTTTGGAAACAATGATGTTATTATGGAAAGATTTCTAAAGAAACTTAGTTTTCCTTGTCAATTTAATATATTTGTTATATTTTTTCTGGTTCAGATATTAAAAGACAAAGATAAATCAAATTTTTAAAAAGAGAATAAAAATGGAATAAGTATACTATAATTGCAAAGGTATAAAATGTCTGAGAATTGGACAAATACCACAAGGTAATATTCAAAGTGAAAACAGCTTAGAGTGTGGTTATATTATAGCTATTTTTCCAAGTTATATTAAATATTGTTGATTAAATGATGGCAAAAATCACTAAGCTAATTAAATAAATGTTTTTTTCTACATTAAAATCTGAAACAATTTATAAGCCACTGTAATAAACTCTTTAAATTCAGGAGTTCAGATACCTCTATCTATAGGATCAAAGTTGATATGATTGGATACAGCCTTCCCAAGGGCATTCTGTGCTTCTACCCAGACTTCCACGTTGACAAAATACACGGGAGAATAGGCAACAGTGCATGAGGTGGGAGTGTCAGGTTTTGCTTTACAATCAGGAAACTTCTCTGTTGCCCTAAATACAAAAATGGAGAAGTAATTAAAACTAGATTTGAAAAAGTTATTTGAAAAGAATTTGATGAGACTAAGGTTTTTGCAGCAAAGTTTGCTATAAATTAACCACTAAACATAAACATTTTTAAAATTAACCTTTCTTTAAAATTGAGTGTGGGCTATATCTTAAAATTATTTTAACAATTTTAATCTTAAAAATGCTGTACTTCAGAATGTCATGCTGAAGCCCACTGATCTATTTCCTTGTGATCCTACTATAGTAGTCCCCACCTATCCACATAGAAATGTTCCAAGATTCCCAGTAGAACACCCGATACCTCAGTTAGTATCAAACTCTCTTATGCTTTTTCCTATATATGCATACCTATGATAAAATTGAATGTGTAAGTTAGGTACAGTTATGAGATTAACAACAATAAAAACAATAATCCTAACAACATGCTGTAATAAAAAGTTATGTGAATGTAATTTCTCTCAAAATATCTTGTACTGTACTCACCTTTTTCCTTGCGAGGGTGTGAGATGATACAGTATCTATGTAAGGAGATGAAGTGAGGTGAATGACACAGGCACAGTGAGACATCATGCTGATGCTACTGACCTCCCAAAGATTAATTCAGAAGGAGAAGTATCTGTTTCATCATGGATCACCAGGCCATGATAATGTCAGGAGTAGATGAGACTCGTGGGTGGGGATCTTTGATCTTGACTTTTTTGGGAAGAACATCAGCCTAAGAAGTTGTTGTCTCTGTTTTAGTCACCAAAGTGTTGCTAAAGAGGTTGTTAATTCTTTGGTGATCACAAAGGTGAACATAAAGGAATATATTCCACCTGAGGCATATATTCATAAATTTGTTAATGTCTGTGCAGGTCAAAACACTAGAATATCTCTACAAAGTTTACATTGATGGTTGTTTTAGTTTCTTCTTTACCTTCTTTCTCTATATGATTCAACAAGTTCTTCCAATTACTCATTTGTTAGTATTTCTCAACACCCTTCAGTATGTTGTTCGACTTCTTCATCAAGCATGTTGGCAAATCTTTCACCATATTATCTTGCAGCATGAATGATTTTACAACTTCCATGGGAAATCTTTAACAGCATTCACATCTTTACTCCATAAATTCTGCCAGCAGGTATTTAGTTTCTGGTTTTAATTCACCCACTGCAGTTCTGATGAACGTGACTGCATTACCAATCGTAAATGATTTCCAACAGTGCTTTGCATGCAATTTAAAGTCTTCATCAATTGCTAATTAGATGCAATCAAATGCCAGGTGGGCATATATGGGACTTGACAAACCAAATGATTCTCTGGTCTAGGGCTAAAGCAGTAAAATTATATTTTGAGGCAAAAATACCACTTTCTCAGTTTCTTTTTTTTTTTTGGTACAGATTCAAAAAGGGTAGATGCACTATTTATCATTAATAGGACTTTAAATTCCAACCCTTCCTCTTCCAAAGATTTTTTTTTTCAACTTCTGGGACAAAGAACTGAGGGAACCACTCCATAAACAATATGACTGTCACCCACACTTCCTGATTATGCTGCCAGAGGGCAGATAATTTTTGTTTTTGATGAGAACATAGAGGTTCCTCACTCATATACTACAGTAGGCTTTATCATATGCCCTGAAGAGTGGTCACACAGTACAGAGTCAATATGTCCTTCTATGTTTTATGCCTTGGTGCCTCCTTTGTACCTTAATGAATGTAAGTTCTAATGGGCACCTTCTTCCAGATGGTATCCCTTTTCCTTGGTCAACTTCAACTTTGCTGGAAATGTGGCAGCAGCATCCTCATAGGCAGACAGTCACATCTAATCCTGAATCTGCACAAGCATCCCTTACTTATAGTAAATGACTTGATTTCACTTGCTGAAGTTTGTTTACGGAGCAACATGTTGCCATCACTCAGAACATGCTTTTTGTTCATATCATCCATTCATGAATTTAATGCCATTTCCATATTAACCAAGCTTTCATTATGCATTGTGGCTATAAATTTTGTGGTTTGAAGGGTGAAAGCAAAACTAACAAAAATTTCTTTAACAAATTTACAGACAAAAATTTGTTCTTTACTGTGGATTGTAGCAGCCCCGAGCACATTTTTTCTTTCCTTCTTAGAGAACTTTTACCTTTTCATTTAAAGGAAACACAATACAACTTCTTTTTGGCATATCCAAACTGATAGCATCACTACTCTCAGGCTTTGGAGGCATTATTAAGTACATTAAATGTCACTTAACACAAACACTGTGATATCACCAAAGACAATCTGATAACTACAATGGCAACCAAGTGAGTGACAGGCAACACATAGAGCAAGGATATGCCAGACAGAGGGGTGAATCAAATCCTGGTCAGAATGGAGGGGAGAAGTCTGAGATTTGCATCAAGCTCCTCAGAACTGTATGAAATTTAAAACTTAGAAATTGTTTATTTTGGGGATTCTCCATTTGACAACTGAACCCATCGATAAGGGGAAACTTCGTACAGTTTTTCTCTTTTCCTGAAATTGACTTCTTAATGTCCCAGCAATGTCCTTCTTTAAAACCCTTTGTGTATAAGGTTAAGCTTCCTTACAAGGAGTGTAGGGTGGATGAAGCTTAACCTTATGTATGAGTGTAATATGCTAGAAGATGAGAGTGGATTAAGCCAAAAAGTTTCCTCAGACTCTTTCTAAGTCCAGCTCAGGCATCTCTTCTCAAAAGTACATACAACTTGGGCCGGGGAATTACCTTGGTGGTGCTGCAGCCTACCTTGCCTGAGTTCGATCCCTGGTACCACAAAAAAAAAAAAAAAAAAAAAAAAAAAAAAAAAGTGCACGACTTGTATGAAAAATATTTTTGATAAAAAAAAAAATCAAACCCAAACTGGATAATGTATAAAAGTCATATTAAAAACTGAATTCCAGGGCTGGGGATTTAGCTCAGTGGCACCGTGCCTGCCTCACAAGCACAAAGTCCTAAGTTTGATCTCTGATACTGCAAACAAACAAACAAACAAACAAAAAACTGAATTCCAGCAGAGTGGAAAAAAAAAAAAAAAAAAAAAAGGAAGAAAGGAGAAGAAAAAAAAAAAAAAAAAAAACCAGCAGCAGCAGGCAGAAGTTAGAATTTAAGAAAGATATACAAGGTGCACCTGGTGTTGCATGCCTGTAATCCCAGCACTGGGGAGGCTGAGGTGAGTTCAAGTCTAGTTTGAACTACATAGTGAGACCCTGTCTCAAACCAAACCAAACTAAACCAAACAAATAAACAAAACAGAGAGAGACTTACAAGAAATATAAATGTGCAATGTATGGAGTTTCTTGGATCTCAATTCAAACTGGGAAAATTAATACTTTACTGACTCAAAATCTGGTATTAAAATATTTAAATTATTTACCTTTAACAATGACATAGGTTATAATATTTTAAAGTCCTTATCTTTTAGAGATTTGTACTGAAATATTTATGAATGGAGTATGTATAAACTTTTCCTCAAGATAAAATGTGGGGGAGTACACACAAAGAAGATTGGTCATGAGTTGATTGCTATTGAAGGTGAATGATAAGGTTTTATTATAGAACTCTTTCTACTTTCACATATATATTTGAGATGTTCCAAAATTAAATTTTAAAATGTTTAGAAATTTACATTCAATATTATCGTTTGGCAAAGTAAAGGTTCTGGCAAAACTGTCTTAACAGATGCAACACAAAAGAAACATAAAAATAACTTACCACTCAGATTTTAAAGTGAAATTTGTTTCCAACTGTGTTTCCCTTCCAGGATCCCACTGACACTTCATTTTCTTCCCTTCATTCACAATGCAATTCAAATTTTTAGGTTTTTCTGGCGGAACTAAAAGGAAAATAATTTGCTATTTTCAAAAACCTTTATATTCACAAATATTATCCAGTTTATATACCACCTAAAACATCTAAATGAGATAGAAAAAACAAACCTGAAACAAAACTATATCTAATGAAAGACTGTGACTAAAAAGTTAACTTCTATTCAAACTCCTAAACTTCTTTTCAGGTAGTAATATATATCTTCTGTCATAATTGTTATTACTAGTTTGTTTCACGTTAAATTTGTACGTAAAAGTCAACTTTCATTTATAACTAGATAAAAACATCAACAATTTCTCCATTAGTTATATTTTTAAAACCTATGTTAAGGGGATTTAGCTCAGTGGTTCCATCATCTGCCTCACAAGCACAAGGTTCTGAGTTCAATCAAAGCACCAAAAACCAAAAACCAAAAACAAAACCTATATTAGTAAGAGGCAATTAAATAGATTCAAAAATGATTCATTTATATGCTGCTTTTTTTTTGGAGGCAGGGTCTCACTGTATAGTTCAGGTTGGACCTGAACTCACTATGTAGCTCAGGCTGGCCTGGAACTTGTGGCAATCCTCCTGCCTCAGCCTCTTGAGTGCTGGGATTATAAGTCCAAACTCTTCTGGAAGAAAAGCTAATGCTGAAATCATGAAGTTTGGGTGATGCACAAATCTGACAATCCACATTAGGACTATACTTATTATATTCTTCATTATGACCTTTCAGAAGGACTTTCTTTAGTATTTATTAATCTTTTCCAGGTAGCTACTTTGTGTGTATTTTCTCTATATTTGCGGGGCTCAGGTCAAAACACTTTTCTAGAAAACTAACAATTGCTTGACTTTCAGGAAAGAGATAAAAATTGTGTTAATCTTTAGGAATTTCTTCACATTAGTAATGTAAGTATAGGTCCTACCTCTAAGTTTATGTTTTTAAAAATATGTCTAAAATTCACTGAGCCCATGGATTACTGCATTTCATAAAGGCTATCTATCAGACAGCTTAGAAATGTACATCAACAGTCATGACAAACCCTGAAATAAGATAAAAACAAAACTTACAGCCTACTCGCATTCTGACTCCATAGATATTCATCTCAATCTGTCCGAATGCAAGAATGTTGCATATAAGCTGAACATTTGATAAACTTATATTTGTCAAGGTGACACTGGATGTTGTGGCATTTATGACGGTATACTGTTCCTCAGGAATAAGAACACGGTTTGCTTTCCAGACAATGTGAGAAGCATTTACTTCATAAGTACTCATACATTTTTCCTTTAACACACACAATGCAGTGAAATTAGAACCACTTAGGATAACTGGAGATTCAGGGTTGATAACACCGCATGTTTCCACAAGATCACCTGCAAAGGAACAACATTTTTGAAAATATGAAGAGACTGAGGTAGGTATGTACTATAACTCACCAGTAGACTGTTTCCCTAGCACATGGTGAGTCCCTGAGTTTGAACCCTGGCATCCCCACTCACAACAAAAGGTCTTTCTGGTACTATTATCATTATTATTTTGGAGATAGGATCTCACTATGTAGTTTGGGCTGGGCTTGAACTTATTATGTAGCCCAGGCTGGCCTCAAACTCAAGTGATCATCCTGAATCAGTCTCCTTAGTGCTGAGATTACAGGAGTGTGCCACTACATCCAGTTTCTTTTGTCTGATTTTGGTATGAAGGTAATGTTGGCCTTACCCCAGAGATATTTTAAAGTAAATACTCTAAAACTATATTCACTGCAGTCTCTTTCAAACATATTATTTTTTATTCTTCTCTACTAACAGCATCACTCCCATCCAGTTATCCAGATCAGATACCTTGAAGTCACCTTCAGTCTCTCTAGTTAGCTTCTTCTAACCTCAAAGCTAACCATAATGCCCTAACTCGAGCCCTATACATCACATTTCCACAATTAAAACACGAAAGTTTATGACTTCTTCCTCTACCATTCCTACTTCTCCTCACCGCCTCTAAAGTTGAAAATGGGGGTGGCACAAGATGAATAGTATGTCCCACACTAGCTATAAACTCAGTACATGCTGGTGCCTCATTAGAACCAACAATTTTTTCACTAAATTTTGCAGAAGTATCATCCATTTCAAGTTCTATATTTTTAGCATGTTTATCAACCTTTTGTCATTAACACTGCTTGGAATGCTAAAGCTTAGGCCATCATATTTTCTTAGCTGGACCTCCAGTTCACCCTACTACACAACTGTTACCACAGTTATGGTTCTAAAATGATAGTCATTTACTATTTACTAGCTATATATTACTATCAAGATATAAGTCCCAAATATTTGGCATGACTTTATTCTCTTTCTCTAGCCTCAGTGTCCACAAACTTAAGCTAGATTTCCCCAATCAATGCCACTGGTCAATGGGTGCTTGAGTTGTTATCCACTCTATATGGGTTTCAGTTTTCTCACATGGAAAATAAAGTTCATAATGGCTATCCTGAAGGTTTTTTAAGAATAAAAGTTAGTTGTGTAAAACACATAGCACAATGCCTAGTACTCAGTAGGCCTCCAATAAAGGATACTCACACTGATAGGGTCCAGAAGGTTTTATTAGAAGTGTAATATCTTATATCTAGAAGTCCCCTAAGGCCTCATATACTTATAGATGGGGCTTTTGGGAAGTGAATGGATCATGGCTGTGTGATACTGGATTAGTCCACTGATTAGTTTAAAGTAGTTCTGGGTGTCTATGATGGACTTACTGAAGAAAGAAGACCCACCCTGGGTAGAGTTGTCATGCTTGTAGCCTCCACAGAATAAAAAGGGATAGAAAGAAGGAAGACTCACTGCTTTCTGCCTGCCCTGTCATGGACTGTTTCTTCTGTGCCATGTCTTCTACCACACTGCCCTGCCTTGAAACTCAACTATGGATTAAAACTTCTACAAACTGTGAACTAAAATAAACTTTTCTGCCTTTAACTTGAAGGTACTGGGTATTTTGTCCCAGCAGTGAGAAAAGTAACAAAGACAACAGGGGACTGGCTCTAGCAATTAATGATAAAAGGCATCATGGATTGTAGAACTAAAAAAACCTGGGAAGTCATTTACTTCAACTTTTTATATTACAGATAAGCCAGGTGTGGTGGCACAGCACTGGGAGACTGAGGCAGGAAGATTGCTAGGAGTCAAGGCCAACCTGGGTTACATAGTGAGTTCAAGGCCAGCCTGAATTACAGAGCTGTCTCAAAAAAAAAAAATAAATAAAAAATTTACAGATAAAGTTCAGTAACATGAGAGTCAACTTCAATTATCAGCTAAATTGAATTCCCAAGTTGGCCTCAAGCTAGACAGCAAAAAGAATAAAACTACCTTGAAAAGTTAAACAGTCACTGTATTTTCCTAGTCCATATCTTTCAAAGTTAGCCAGAGGAATTAAAAGTCCTTGAGGTCTTGAGGTTAACATTGTATAGTACTGGGACTTGTCATATGCCCAATTAGGATCAGAGTTGGAATGTGTATTCCTTTGTTTTAAAATGTAAAATGTGGCTGGAGCCAGGGATTTAGCTCAGTTGTGCCACAACTGCCTCACAAGCATAAGGTCCTGAGTTGGATCCCTGGTACCAAAAAAAAAAAAAAAAAAAAAAAAAA
>NW_022900913.1:41383666-41399814 GCF_012274545.1 Fukomys damarensis
AAAAAAAAAAAAAAAAAAAAAAAAAAGTTTTTTAATGTGACCTATTTATATCACCTTGCCATTATTTGCACTTGTCTACCATAAGTTCTACTGCATATATTACTTTCAATTTCCAAAAGTATGGAACTTCATCTTGTGGAGAATCTCTAATGAGTTACCCTCTGACACTAGGCCAATCATATAACTCCTCAGATTTCACTTTATTTCTTGGAAAAAATCATTCCTGCTTTACTTTTCCCAAAGTAAAGAATATAAGGTATAATCAGAGATTCATATGGTTAATTTTTAATCACACAGAATAAAAGAAATACTATAAGTGGGCAACTATTCCAGTTTTCAAAGAGAAATAAGCTCATTAATTGGATCACATGCCAAATTGTTCCCATTTTTATAGGGTTATTCAGAAGACTAAATTGCAAAGTGTTTTTATTAAGAAAAGTATTTAATAAATTTATTTCAAATATTCATATGGACAAAAAGACATGTAGATTAGGATACACTACGATAATATTAAAATGAAATTATGAAATTGCTGATATTTTGGCTATTTTTTATAGATTTAGTTCAAGTATGAACAGACTTCCTGTAGCTCTAGGGTGTATTAAATAAGGTAAAATGTGGTAACAAAAAACTTTTCAATTATAAGTGTTACCTTTTCCAGAAAAAAAAAAGATTAGAATAACTAGCTAAATTTAGTTTCAGTAAAAAGGCTTAAGATACACATAGGAAACAGTCCTTCAGTATGTGAAAAGCTGAATAGTGAGAAGATAAAACAGACCTACTCTGGAACTAAATGGGAAAAATTATAAGAAGAAAATTTGGGTTCAAGAATAAGGAAGGATAATCAGGTATGTTAGCCTGTGTCTATAATCCCAGCATTTTGTGAGACTGAGGTAGGAGGATCCCAAATTTGAGCCCAGCCTGGGCAATGCGGTGACTTAGCTAGCCCTAGCCTCAAAATTTTAAAAAGGGCTGAGAATGTAGCTCAGAGTGAAGGCCCTAGGTTCAATCCCCAGTACTGGGGAAAAATAAAAAAAGTTATTAAAGGGGTGCATGCAGCTCAGTTATAAAGTGCATGACTGACAATACCCATGAGACTCAGGGTTGAGTTCCAAGCACACACACACACACACACACACACACATACACATGAAAAGGAAAGATCTTTCTAAGTAATAAATTATTTCAATATAAACTTTCTTTCACTCGAATGTTCAGAAAGAAATTGTGGTCCTAGTTTTGGAGAGGGGCTGATTTAATGCGGTACTTTTCAAACTAATTGTGATGGAAGGGCAGGGTTTTTAATCCCTTCACTCTGTCATAGATTTATACACTCAAGTTTGCTAAATCCACTGATCATATGCTTAGATATCATAATTTTGTCAAATTGTTGTTGAGAATTTCTAAATATGTATTTTCAACTTTGGCATTTAACTCACTGTGGGCCAGTAACAACCAGATGAGCATCTACAGTTTGTATAGTACTGCTTAGTTATCTCTTCATTCTGGTAACACAACCACTCTGCTCAGTGATACTTGTAGCATTTAGGAGCAAAATACTAAGAGTTAACAGATTTTCTCCTAGTCCTTTATTAAAAAAAAAAACAACAAAAAAACCCCAAGACTTTCCCCCCTCCTCACCTTAATGTTACTATAACTAAACAGAAATTAGTTACTGAATGACTCAGACATCAAATTATATTAAAAATTAAGAGTACTGTATATAAAATTCCACAAACCTATGTGTAGAACTGGAAGAAAGGTTATGCTGTGAGCCTTACCTATACTTTCAGAGACGAGCAAAACAACCAAAGCTTGTATGAGCCAAATATGCAGCAACAACATCTTGAATAGATATTTCTGTAACAGACACATGTACTGTTATTTTTAATATTTTTCTCTTACATATACATAACCTAAAACACTCTTTTGTTTCTGTTGTATAGCTGTTTTCTAAAAGGTGGTAAAATTCATAAGAATGCACAAATTCAGTCTTCAGAATACTGTTATTCCCACTAAAGTTATGGCTATATGAAACTTCTACAAAACATAATTTTACTTTAAACTTAATTTTTAAAAATCTTTCTTTATTATGTTAAGTGTACATATTAGTAAATAACTATGAGATTGAGAATGTCAGACAAATTTCTGCCTGGCAAAATTCACTGCAAGTAACCTTAAAATACACTTCACAAATGTGTTTGTAACTCATAGCATTATCAAAAATATGCCTAATATATGGAGAATGCATACAATTTACTAAAAAATTCTAACAACTAGTAGAAAACCAGGCAAAAAGACTTGGGTAACAGCTTATGGAAAAGGAAACACAAGTAACTAAAATGTATAAAAACACTTTCTTTTAGGTTTTTTTTTTTTAGGGTTTTTTTGTTTTTGTTTTTGTTTTTGGTGCTGGGGATTGAACTCAGGCCCTTGCACTTGTGAGGCAGGCAGCGGAACCACTGAGCCAAATCTCTGGCCCTTATAAAAATACTTTCAAACTCACTCAAATTGAGAGATGTACATTATAAAAAATAACTCAGATAGGAATTAAAAATGATACAGATACTCCAGAAAACAATCTGGCAGTTCTCTACCAAGTTCTACCATAAGACTCCACATTTCTACTCCTAAAAATGTATACTCAAGAAAAATAGAAATATATGTCCATATAAAGACACACTGAAATGCTTATAGCAGCTTTATTCATAGTATCTTATACTAGAAATAACCCAATGTCCATTAGTTGGTGTAAGGAGAAATAAATATCAAAACCACAGCATATCCACATAGTAGAGCAGCAGTCAGAATAGAATGAATCATGGATACTGTCCATGCAACTATGAATGAATTTCAAAAGCATTAAGAATCCAGACACAGCAAGCTATGTACTGCATATTCATTTTTACAGGAAATTCTAGAAATGGCAAAGTGAAGGTGACAGAAGGCAGATCATGGGTTCCCTAGAGCTGAGGCTGTTAAGGGACACAAAGAAACTTTTTAGAGAGATGGAAATATTCTGACCTGACTGATGATGATTATAAACTCTATACATTTATCAATATTCATGGAATAGTGTTAAGAATAGCAAAGGCAGCTGCTTGTCCTGGTGCATGTCTGTAATCCTATTACTTGAGAAGCTCAGGCAGGAGGAATTGTCATGGGTTTGAGACCAGCCTGGGTTACATTGTAAATTCAGTGCTGGCCTCAACTACATAGCAAGACTGTGTCTCAAAAAAATAAAAACAATACAACACATCAACAAAAAGAAAGGCAAAGGTTCTGATCTGAGATTTTACCGTATTCAAGCTAACAAGTTAGCATGCCACATTTCATAGATAATGGCAAAAGATGAGAATTTTGAGTCAGACAAAAGACTTTATTACTTGGGGGGGCGTTGATACAGGGTCTCACTATGTAGTTGAGACTGAACTCGAACTCACTATGTAGCCCAGGTTGGTCTCGTACTCACAGTGATCCTCCGGCCTCAGCCTGCCGAGGGCTGGGATTACAGGCATGTGCCACCACGCCTGGCAACTTTATTACTCTTAAAATTAGCAAGGTATCAGTACTTTCTTGTGCCATCTGTATTACGAAGAGTCAGATGACAGAGCTTAAGAAGCCTGAATCTATAAAAATGAGCAGGAAGAATTCTTGTTCTTTACTTTGGTGGAAGGCATTATCGTGATCTTTCAAGACGACAAGCAAACCTATCTTTTGCTGTCTGGGGAGATACCACTTCTATCTCCCACTACCCTTGAAAAGACAGTTCAGAGAAAAGGCAGTCAGTACTTCTGGTCATAAGACACGCTGAAATGCAGGAGACCCATGGGTTTCCTATCGGACTAAACACTAACAACAAGTAAATTTTAGTATTTCTCAGATCTAAATTAATGAAACAAAAGCTGCACAGACAAGGTATACAGCCAAAAGAAATCAGTGCTTAATTTTTCCAAAAGAGCCAGGCGTGATAGCGCATACCTGTAATCCCAGCACTGGGGAGGCTGAGGCAGGAGGATCGCTGTGAGTTCGAGACCAGCCTGGGCTACATAGTGAGTTCCAGGTCAGTCTCAACTACATAGTGAGACTCTGTCTCAAAACAAACAAACAAACAAACAAACTTTTCCAAAAGATATATACCATAACATTTTCTAAAAACTAAATATGTAGCATTTTAGCAGAAAGCAATTATTATTAGAAGACTGTCACTGAGATGTGAGAAAAGAGCATCTATTTGAGGCACTTGATTTTTTTAGTGCATCTAAGAGATGGAGACACAAGAGCCTTTACAAAATATATGCCCTGTAGTTAACTTCATGTAGAAGCTTATCTCTTTTAAAGTGGACAAAACCGACATTTTTAAATTTTTTCCTTCCTTTTGATATGACATTCTCATTTTAAAACTCAATTAATAGCACTCCCTCGCTTTTCATTTCTTACGGAATTTTCTATGCAAACTTAAAACATGACTAGAACATGACTAGCAATCATAGTTACAGGAAAGGTTTACCTCAGAACTGAGTGATACTTCTACAGGTGTCCTCAACAGTGGTAGATCAATGTAATAGTGCTAAAAGGAGCTATAAGATGTATCTTAAGTAATCTGTTATTAATGTTAAAGTATCGAGATTTATTATATACTTTAAAAATAAGAACAAATTTGAGATAACTGTTAATAGTTCATGCTCATTTCCATGAGCTTTCTCAAGTGGGGGAAAATGCAGTGTAGTTTTAATTAACAAATATTTAATAGCTGTGGCCCTTATAAATTATTTTTTACTGATTGTGATTTTTCTGTTTATGTGCATTTTCTTTTTAACTTAACACCAAGAACAGAATAAAAAAGCATGATCATACATCAGATTTACACTAAACTTGAGGAAGACTATTATAACTTTTGTTATTAGGGTAATATTATCGCTGTAGTTTTAGAAGAGTCTATGAATTCTAACTGGAAAAAAGAAAGCAAACTTATGTTTACTCAGTAAATAAGTTGAGGCATCAGGACAGGAGAAATTTGTTATGTTTTATAGTACATTGTCAATTTAAATAAATTCTGCAAAAAGTTGGCCAAACTTACATTAATCGATTATGAAATTAATTATTTACAAAAGTACCTACCTTCTTCCTACTTCCATTAGCACCAATCTACCCTCTCTTGTCTTCCATTAGTATCAATTTTGAATTCATTATAACCAACACTTGGATACTGTTTTATGCACACAAAAAGCATTTATGTAAATTATTTCATTTGATTCTCTTAATATCCTAGAGAAGCAGGTCGACAGGGCAAAGATTATTTACTGGATTTTTATAAAAGAAAAAAAATCAGACAAGGTGAAATACTTACCCAAATCACAATATTAGTAAATAACGAAGCAGGGATTTGAAACTCAGTTTTCTACTTCCAACTGTCATTTCTTTTGATTGGGTCTTGCTTTTAAAGACAGAAAAACCTTGTTCAAAAAACTGACTTTCATATTTTATATGTGAACTTTTAAAATCCCTGTCTAATATCAAGCTTTCAGGTCTGCATAAAGTATACCATTTTAGAGATCTCCTGAACTTGAGAAAAGAATAATTCCATAAATAATTTGTAAGATTACTTAAATATCCTAGTAGTAATGTGAGTTTTTGGTTTTTTGAGATAGGGTTTCTTTACATTGCCCAGGCTGGCCAAAAACTACTGGGCTCAAGTGATCTTCCTGTTTCAGCCTTAGTAGCTGGAACCACAATCACCTAGTGTCATGCTTTGATATCACATTTGCAAATATTAAGGTTCAGCCATGCCTAATTCAAATTTCCCTAACGTCTATGTAATGCTATCAAGGGACATTCTGTTAAATATGATAAAAGCAATTCTTTAACAGGATCATACCTTTTGTCTTCCACTAGGAATAAATTAAAGCTGCAAATTTTTCAACTGCCAAACTATTCTACACATATACAGATAAAAATTCATTTTAAGATTTGTTCAGTCATAGTTCAACCTCTAGCATGAATAATTGTTGCTTCTTTTTGAAATACAGTAACTTAAAACTTAGGTGAAGAATTGAATCCTCCAATATTGTTTCCTATGCAATAAGCCTTTAATATATTTAATAACATAAGGAATTGAATTTATAACAATATTTTTAAAATTTCAAGTAAGAAAAAAAACTGTCATGTGAAAGTCCCATGTCACATGAAAGTTCCCTATAATCCCACCAGGAGATGACTACTATGAGCATGTTGGTGTCGGTGGATACTCTTGCAAAATATTCTGTGCATATATTCTAACTTCATCTTGTTTAAATACATACATTTATAATTTACAAAAATATGACCATAAATGTGATGAGTGTTTTGTTACTTGCTTTTTTCCTTTAACACTACATAGTGGGCATATAAGTTAATACATAGATTAATTCCGTATAGCCTTTGCTCAAATTCCCATTCTCATGAAGCTCTTTCTCAACTACCCTATGTTGCTTCTTCTGCTTTCTTTTCCTGTTTTTTTCCCCATAGCACTTAAGATTGTCTATAGTAGGTTGACAAATATTTTACATGAACGGCCAACTTTGTAGACCTTATGTTCTCAGTTGCAGTGAGTCAATTCTGCTACTGAAGTGCAAAAGCAAACAAATAGGCAGGGCTGTGCTCCAATAAAATGTTATTCATTAAAATAGACTGCAAGCTGGATTTGGTATATAGGTCCATTTGCTAACTCTGTTCTAAAATATTATACAATTTATTTATTTTCTTATGTGCTGAATTGTGACCCCCATCCTAGGATATGTTGAAGTCTTAATGCCCAATATCTTAAAATGTGAACCTATTTGGAAACAGGCCATTACAGATTCAATACTCTAAGGGCTCAAACTTCAGAGCCTTTAGCACAGTATGTCCTAATATGAACAAAGACACAGAAAGAGACATGTGACAAAAGAGGAAGAGACTGGAGTAGTGCAGCTGCAAGCTAAAGAATGGTAAGGAGTTTTGGCTATTACTACAAAGCTAGGAAAAGGCCAAAAAAGATCATTTCTAAATCAGGAGTATTTCTAGCCTCCCTTGAGAGAATAAATTTCTATTGTTTTAGGTTACCCAGTTTGTGCTACTTTGTTAGAGCAGTTGTAGGATACTAATATATTGTCTTATTACCAAAACAGAACATAAACAAATGAAGTAAAATTTTTGTTTTGTTCCGTTATATTCATTGAATCTACAGTCATACTTAGTATAGTAAGCACCTGATATATTTGTTGAGTGAGAAAATAGTTTTTTCTGAGTATGTCCATAAGATAGAAGTATATGAATATAATGTAATTTAATGCTGAGTCTTTATATGGCTAGCTAGGCCCTTTGGTAGGTGTACTTCTAGCTTAGCTATATCTTCTCTTTGGCAGTGAGTGTGTTCAAATATTCTACTTACTTTTCATTTTGGATTTCTTGCTTTGTCACTATTACATTCTAATGTTTTAAAATATATTCTGGATATAAGGCCTTAACTAGAAAACGGATTCAGACATAATACTCTCCCAAATCTATAGCTTGTCTCTTCAATTTTGTTTTGTTTTGTTTTTGGTACTTTTGCACTGACCTACATCCCTATCCCTTTTTTATTTAACAACAGGGTCTGTTACTAAATTGCCTAGGCTGGGCTTGAACCTGTAGTCCTGTCTCAGCCTCTTCATTTGCTTAACACCTTTTTCAAAACACCAGAAGATTTAATTTTAATGAAATATATTCATCAATTGTACTTTTGGCATTGCATCTAAGAAATCTTTTTCCTAAGTCACAAAGGTTCTCTTCTAAAAATTGTACAGTTTTTTTTTTTTTAGGCCTCTGAATCAGTCAATATTTATATATAGTATGAAGTAGGACTTCGAGTTCCTCTTGCATATCTGAATTACCAATTGCATCAGCACTATGTTTTAGAAACACTATCTTCTCAAGTAAACTGTATTTGTACCTTACCAAAAAACAGCTGTCCACTTATATAAGGGTTTATTTGCCCACTCTGAGTTCCAGGGGTGAGTACACTGTGTAAAATCCAAGTATTTCAGGGTCTGTGGGTCAGGGCTCTAGCTACCTAATCACAGGGTTCACCTCATTTGTTTCTTATCCTTCAAGACCACCACCTTTCATCACTTGATGCTGTTTCATTCTTCCCCCGTTTTTTGGCTGTTTCAGATAGAAGGGTAAACCTTGTTACTCGATCTTGGCCTGAAGTACAAGTTGCAGAAATATTTGGATACCAAATTAAATATGGGTTATATAATAAAATCTTTGTCAAAATACTGTTTGTGGGTAAACAGGCTTTGAAAACAAAATCTGAATGTGAAAACTAAGTAGTATTTAACCTAAGATAAAAAGCAATACAGTAAGTATTGGAGTCTTCTCTTATCCATGGGTTCAACAATTTCAGTTATGTGCAGTCAACAAAAGTCCAAAAATGTTAAATGAAAAATTCCAGAAATAATTTCTAATTTTGAAATAACTTTTAGTAAAGTATATTGTTATAAATTTTTATTATTAATTACTGTTGATGATCTTTTAACTATGCCTAACTTATAAATTAAACTTAATCAGAGGTATGCATGGATAGGAAAAAATGTAGCTTATATAGGGTTTGACAATATTCATGGTTTCTAAAATCCTTGGAACATGCCCTTGTAGACAAAGGTGGACTAGTATAGTTCAACAACTTAAGCATATATATAAGAATTTATAAGATGAGTATGTAGTTCCGCTCTGGTGAAACTGAGGCAGGAAGACTTCTTGAACACAGGAGGTTGAGGTCAGCTTCAGAAACAGTGAGACCATATCTCCAGAAATGACTGAATGAATAAATGTTATGGTTTATGTCCAGATGGTACTTAAGTCTCATGTAGTCAGAGGTGGGGCTCTGGAGAGCTGATTTGCTGTTAAGAGATGGGATCTGGTTGGAGTAGGTGAGTCACTGGCATTATGACTCAGAATGGTAGGCTCACTCCTGCCTTGATTCTCTCTGCTTTCCCACGCCATGACATGAACAGGCTCCTTCAGGCTCCTCTGCCATATTGTCCTGTCTTGGAGGCAGTGGACTATTGACTGAATCTTCTAGAAGCTGTGAGTCAAAACAAGCCTTTCCTCCTTTAAGTTGTGGATGTTGGGTAGTATGTCTCAGTGACAAGAAAGTGACTAAGATGGATTTTGGTGCAAGAGAAGTGGGGTCATCACTATGACAACCTGACCGTGTGGTTCAGAAGCCTTTGGAACTAGCTGGCAGGCGTTTGGAAAGGCTCTGACACTCCTGATAGAGAAGGAGCCTGAGAATACTGTAAACATAGTTTGATGAGAGATTCTGGTTGGAGGTCAGAAGACCAGAAAGCTAAAAGAAAGGAAGGCGGTAAGGATCATGCTTAGGAGGTTTCCATTGGGAAGAACTCCACTTGCAGTTTGACTCCAGGCCATGTGTGTTATGCTCTGGCAGAAAATATGTCGACATTTTGCTCATGTCCTGAGACTCTGCAGGAGGCTGAGATTAAGGCTGATAGACTAATCTGGTGGAGGAAATTTCAAGGCAGCCTACTGCTCAGACTGTAGCATCAACACTGCTTGTTGCATTTAGCCACATTTATTCTGAAAGCCAGGAGTAAAAAGCAAATTTGAAAAGTTTTCAGCTTGGCCATAAAAGAAGCCCTTGCAAAGGTAATGCCTTGGAATGGAGGTGGTGGAAAAGATAAAAATGAAGCCAAGTACTTAGCCAGGCATGGTGGCCCTTGTCTATAATCCCAGCACTCAGAAGGCTGAGGCAGGAGGATCACCTTAACCTCCAGGCCAATTAGGGCTACTTAAGGAATTCAAGGCCAGCCTGAACTACATGGAGACCATATCTCTTAAAAAACTAAACAAAACAAAAGCCTGTACTTTAAAACAGGACAATAAAAAGATAGCTTCAGGCATCACAGGAACCAAAGATCCCACCCTTCACACCTGCTTGAAATTTCTCTGAGAAGAGAGCTTCAGGGTAATGCTCAAAAACAGCTTGTAGGGCCCTGATTCCTCAGGATTTGGTTCACAGTGCTCAGCCTTTCAGTCACTCTCCTGGGCCTCTGGAGCCATGGCAACAGACCTGGTTACTGCTCAAACTGGCAGGAGACTTTGGCTTCATCTATGCAGTGCTGCTTTTACAAGCATGCCAAATGCAAGAGTTGTGGGGTCAGGAAGGATTCCACCCAGATTTTAGAAGGCTTGAGGCCAAGCAGTGTCCCCTAAGAGGGGAGTGTGTGAAGCTGTGAGAATTAAGCCGAAAATACAGCGGAGACCGCACAAAGCTAGAGAAGCCAGGAATGAGGATCATCTGAGAAAAGGCACAAGGAGTGAGCAAAGCCCATGCAAGAGAGATGGAATGAAGGCTACAATCACCAGTGATGCCACAGGGGCCAAACTGCCCAAGCTCTTTAGAGTTCACATCTTACTACAGCTCACCCTGTGTGCTGGATACAGAGAAATAGGATTTAATGTTTGCCCTGCTAGGTTTTGGTCTTGCTTTGGTCACACTGGTTTCTATCCCCTTAGTCCTCACTTTTGGAATGGGATGTTTACTTTGTACCACTGTACACAGGCAGTGTTTTAACTTATTTTTGATATTTATAGAGGCTTACAGCTGAGAGTTTACCTTCAGTCTCAGAGAAGACTATGGACTTGGACTTTTCAGCAATGCTGAAACTGTAAGACTTTGGGGACTTAGGGATGGACTTAATGCCTTTTGCCTAAAGACATGCACATAAGTCTTTTGAGGGTTGGGGGCAGAATGCTATGGTTTACACCTAGATGTCCTTTCAAAGCCTCCTGCAATCATAGGTAGGACTTTTAGGAGATGACTGAATTATGGGGAAATTATAGTTGGCTTGCTGTTAAGAGGTGAGGGTTGGTTGGAAGAGGCGGGTCACTGGACATGACCTGGTAGGGTATATATCCTGTCCTAGCTCCTTCATTCTCCTTTCCCTGCTGCCATGACATGAATGGCTTCTCCTTCACATTCCTCTACCATGCCATTCTGCCTTAGAGCCAACTGACTATAGAGTGAAACACAAGCCAAAATAAAGTTCTCCCTCCTTAAATTGTGGGTGTTGGGTATTGCGTTTCAGTGACGAGAAAGCAACTGAGACAGATGATTTAGTATCTGATATATTTAAAAAGGCATCTCAAATCACTGGGGAAAGGAATTGTTCACTAACTACTAGTGAGACAATCAGCTTTATGAACAAAAAAATAAAAAGCCTCATTTCATCTCTCCCTCTCTCTCTCACACACACACATACACACTCTTTCTCTCTGTCTCTCTCTCTAGACTAAGGAACTGTAGAAGCAAAATTGTAAGCATATTGGAAGAAAATATGGAATATATTCCATATACTTACAAGCTTAGAAAAGTTCTTTTACTAATTATCTTTAACTATTTTTGCCAAATGAAAAGGCTTCAAGAGCACTTTGATAAACCCTATGTTCTCACCACTGCTCAAGGCATAAAATATAACAAACATAAGTGAAGTCAAAGAGTTCCTACTCTCAAAAAGTGCTAAGTTTAGGAAGGTAAAACTTCACAATATATTGCAAGAACACAGAGAATACCTAATTCTGACAGGGTCAGCCATAAAATAAGGTTAAGAGTTTTCTAGACAGAGAAAATAGCATGTACATGAGCTATACATAATTCCTGACTGTCTACTACACTGTCTACTAGAGCTTATCAACGACAAAGTGTCAGCATGTCAGTCTACCAACTAAAGCTTTACTACCTATAAACACAATAGCTACAAACATAGCTCTGGTGAGTTTACCTTGCTAGGGGAAGGGGTTATAAGGTGTTTTGTAAGAGAACATCCAAACAAAAAGAGAACGTGAACTAAGGTAAACACCTGTTATTCCAGCACTCAGGAGGCTAAGGCAGGAGGATTATCTCAAGTTTGAGGGCAGTGTAGGCTACGTAGTGAGTTCAAGGCCAGCCTGAACTATATCGAGACCCTGTTTCAAAAAGAATTTAAAAAAAAAAGGATACACACACAAATTCAAAAATGGGCTGTGGATGTGGCTCAATACAAAAGTCCTGGATTCAAACTCCAATCCTGAAAAGAGAGAGGGTGAGAGACAGTGCAGAAGACACCAGTATGAAACATACTACTAAAAAGTAATGATTATATCAAGCTCTTTTAAGTAAAGAATAAAACTGACTACTAAAAATTTGGAGGCAGAACATTCAAATTGTAATGGGGGCCACAGATTTACTGTGTTAAAAGAAATGAAGTAACTGCATTATATGTGTATACATGAAGCTTTAAAACAGTAATCTGCCAGGTATGATGGTGCATGCCTGTGATCTCTGGACCTGGCAGGCTGAGGCAAGGAGGATCAACTGTAAGTTTGAGACCAGCTTGGGCTACAGTGAGTTGAAGGCCAGCCTGAACTACACAGTGAGAACTTGTCTCAAAAAAAAAAAAAAAAAAAAAAAAAAAAAAAAAAAGACAAGAAAAAGAATAATCTATCCTAAACCATAAATTAACATGTAGTTCTCTTATTCATCATCAATTAGCTACTTATTTCTCATTAAATCTCACTTAAATACACTAGATGGCCACATAATAATAACAAAAAAGTAGAGTCTAAATATCACAAGTGTTTCTTAAGCCTTCCAGACTGACTACCTGACTACCCTGCTTCTCAATTTCAAACACCTCCTGGAATTTATAAAATAACACAATGTAGTTGATTCTTTCCTTTAGCCACCTTCCTGTCTCCCCTTCTTAATTCCCTTTAGCTTTTATCTCCTAGCTATGAATGTACACAAAGATAAAGTATGTGGCATCTACTTTCTCTTGAAACACATAATTTCAAGAATTCTGGCTTGGCTCTTTAATTCTAGTTACATATCATCTTTTTGCATATTCTGTCTCTGACTTAAACTGCCTATTTATAGAGCCTATCACTCTCTTACCTATCCATTACATTTTAGCTTGGCCTGAGTAGCCATTCACAGTCTTGTTTTACCTTTACAGCATCATCTAGACCAATGGTGGCAAACCTATAGCACTGTGTCTCAGCCAGTTGTTTGTTATCACTGAAAGCTCTAAAAGGTTCACCATGACTGATCTAGACTCTGAGTTCAAGCAACAACAACAACAACAAACTAGAGTTCCTGTAATACACTTTGTTCTTTCAGAGTTTGTGCTTCTACATATAGTATGCCCTGCATCAATGCCTTCCTGATCCTGCTTTGCTCTACTGATTGTTTATAATCCAGGTCAAACATCTGTGGAATTTACCCCCCATTCTCACAAACATCTTTGTTCCTGGTACATTTTTATATAGTTCCCTAAAAGGATTTATAACATTACAGAGTAATTATTTTACATGTCTTGGTATGCTCAGAACTTAACATATTTTGAGGCACCCTATGGACAAGTTAGCAGTGTAGCTTTTTTTAGTTTTATTTTTTGCTGTGTTGAGGATCAAACCCAGGGTCTCAAGTACTACTGGCAAAATCCCCAGCCCAAGTCGGTTGTAAAAGACCTCTGATATGGTCATATTATTCTACTCACTGCCACTCAAGCATGCTATATGAAAACATTATGTATTATGTTTAAGATCTCAGATTCTGAAGCCAGGCTATATAAATGCAAATTTAGGATCTACTTATTAGCTAGGCAAACTAAACTAACCTTTCTGTGCCTTGGTTTTCCTTTGTGTTTAAAAAAAAAAAGAAAAAAGGAAAATGAACTCTACCTCATGAGATTATAAGGATTCAATTCATTATTATAAGCAAAGTATTTAAAACACTGGTGCGAAATAAGCATTAAGTATGTACCAGCAATTATAATTAGTATACCTTGGGCCCTTTCCACATGTGAGTACTCTTATTATGTTCTGTATTTTCCATTCTATATTATGCGGTCCATGCTGTATTAAAAATGGGTTTCCTTCATTTTTCCCTTTATCTAAATCTTACCCAGATTTTGAGACTGACATCTGGTATGCCCTTTATCATTCCAATCTTCATATGATCACTCTTTAATTTAAATATCTACTGTATAGCATTCCCTGTATCACTCTACTTAATTAAAATTGCTTACATCTGAATAATATTTCACATATAAGTTTGTCGACCCAATTTTTAAACTCTGAAAGTCCTGATAACAACTTAGGCATCTTTCTGATTTCCTATAGCAGGTGATAAGTGTGTAGTCGTTGGGTAAAGATAATAAAACTCAAAAGAAATCTCAACTCTGATCACACGGCCTTTACAATGAAAGAAATGGAGAGCACTGTAAGAACAAACGCTCCTAGAGTCCCATGCTTCTCTAGGAGCCAAGCTGCAAATGTATTAGAGCCAAGGAATTCTGACTCCTGTTAAAATGAGAAACTCTAAAATAACTTCTGGAGGGAAAAATCCTCCCTGTTTCCTACACAGGAGTTAGGGATAGCACTTCAGTTTCCAAATCAAATTGTAGCACTAAATTCTCTAAGAAAAACGTGTCAACACCACAAGATGTGAACACAGGATTTGCAGTCAGAAAGGTTACAGGGGGACCCCTGAGCCTGTTTCCTTCTCTATACTGCATATTGTACCATCTACTTAACAGGTAATATACTGTACTTAATTGACAACCACATAAAGATTTAACTGAAATGCCAAATTTCCTTAGAAAAAAATTTGTAAAGAAACTGAAAACACTACAGTTCACAAATTAAAAACGCGAACATTTTTAGTTACCTAAGAATATGCTACATTAGATTGGCTGGCATCGGTAGTTTATAAGTATCTATGAGAAAAACAAGTACAGTATTATCAATCATAAAGACGAGGATGGAAGGAAAATTTTACCATCAATTTTATCCTTCACTGTCATTCTTTGTAATTTGTTCTTTCATTGTGACTAAAAACAAGGGTGCAAAATTATCTCCCAAGGGAAATGTTTGGGGGCTAGGGATTTAGCTCAGTGGTTCTACTGCCTGCTTCACAAGTGCAAGGTCCTGAGTTGGATCCCCGGTACCAAAAAATAAACAAAAACAACAACAACAAAACAAAAGGAAATGTTTGCAAAGTACAATTTAACCGGCATATAAAATCAGTTTTATAAATGTATTCCACCTTACAGTTCATATTCCCAAATAGCTATTAATGTAAATTTAGGACATTAAGATAATGGAGAAAAGCTTAAATGATGATCTGAGTCAGTAATTTCAAATTAAGAGTTTTTCCAATTTGAAGCTGGCAGTCACACACAGTCTAAAGGGTTTGTTTACAGCACTGCCTAAAACAAACACCCAAATCTTTTAGAAAATTCTACCTAGAGTTCTAATAATAATTCTTTTATGGCATGCTAATTGCTGAAATGAGCAAAACTACACAAATTAAACCCAGATAAATTTCCTTTGGAAGGGGGAAAAAAAAAAGGAACAAACGTGGCAAGTCTTACTTTCAACCTGTGACTCCCCACCCCCACTCCCACCCTGTTCGGAGTTGTGAATCAAACGTTGTTCATCCACGGAGAAAGCACAACTTTGCCAAAAGACAAGCTTAGGGTGAGGGGTGAAAATGTGAAGATGGATCTATTCTCCTCAAGATACAGCAGTGTGTGGTAGTACACGGATCAACAGAAAACACGTTAGAAGTATCTGTACGCACTGTGAACTTTCAACAATGCTGAGACCTTAGAGTTTAAGGATGAAAAGATGGCTCTGGGGAAGGGAGTCAAGCTCTGAGAAGGGAACGAAGAGCCAAGTGTGAAGCCGGGGGCGACAAAGGGGCAGCGGCGGGGCGCTGGGAGTAGGTGGACCGTGGCCAGAAGTCTGGTCTCCGCGGGAGTTTGGGGCGGGGGCTCAGCGAGGGTGTTGCCAGCGCGCGCGCGGTCGGGGTTAAGGTCACACCTGGGGTTGAGAAATGGAGGTGACAAAGTTGGGAAAGTCGAATTCGGAGATGGGAACCGGGAGAGGAAGGAATGTGGGGATTTCCAGGCTGGGACTGACAAGTTCGGGGAGTGTCGAGCGCTCGGTTCTAGCGCAAGGAGGCCCTCTCAGAGTGGCCGGTCCGCCCCGGCGCAACCCACACCCTCGCGGACACGGCCTGCCTCCCCCGACCCCTCTCACCTCAGGCCGCGAAGCCCCGATCCTCGAGCTCAATCTCC
>NW_022900913.1:41400046-41556089 GCF_012274545.1 Fukomys damarensis
TACGCCAAGGGGGCGGGACTCGGCGCGGCTGCAATTCCCGTAACGCGGCTCCCGGCATCCCGGATTGTGGTGCCTGCGCCCGCGTTGTCTCTCAGACGAAATCGAAGGGTTCCCCCCACCTCCCCTCTGCGGGCGGAAGGAGCGGAACGTTCCGTTTTTCCATGGAATAACGGGGTCACGAACCGCAGCCTGGGTGCTGCCAGCGCCTCTGCCCTCCCGCCTCGCCAGGCGCTTTCTCCCTTCCTTCGCGGCTTTCCCCAGGGACTCCGAGGCTAGAGGGACCGCAGGACTCCCTTGGGGACCGGGAGGCGTGGGCGCTCCTTGGGGACACCGAAGGGCTCAGTGGCCGTGACTGCGCTGGAGAGTACCGCAGCTTGTGGTGGCGGCTTTGGTCCAAGTGTTATGTAAAGGAGCCTTGCTGCAGTATACTTTTTTTCCTTAAATTAGTAAATGAGTTTGGGTGTGATTTATCAGCGAATGCAGAGCTGGTGACTTGCCAAGAAACTAGTGTTTCTTGTGGTTTGTACCTCAGAATCTGTGATAAAAATACCGAGTAGGGACTGGTTTCATTGTAATTCACCCTTACTTCCCGACCCCCCCCACACTGCGTGGAAAATGAATCTAAAGGCCCACGCTGGCGTATACTTTTTTCCAAAGCAAGATGAGAAGCTTAAAAGAAGTGTGTGTGTAAAGAAGCGTTCAACGCCGGAATCTTTTGAGGGCAAGAACTGTAGACTACAGGAGAGCAACTTTTTGTTTTGATTTGCTGAGATGGGAATCAAACCCAGAGCCTTGCACATGTTGAGTGCTCCTGCCTTGAGATATAACCCTAGCGTTCAATAGTGTCTTAATGAACAAACGATATCCAGAAAATAAGGCAACTATTAAGATTCTTAATATTGAGGTTGAGAGATGGTATAAAATAGATCCAATTGGGAAAATGGGAAGGGTAGGGGAAAGGTAATAAGGGAAAAGAAAAAAAATATGAGAAAATGAAAAAATGGAAATAAAGTGTTTGTAAATGGGGAGGGGGGGAGTGAAGGGAGGGCAGGGACAAGGGGAAAAAATGAGAACCAAGACCTGTCATGTAAAGGTACAAAATCCCAATAATGAATGTAATTGTACTGTATACCTAAAATGTACCAATAAACTCAATAAAAGAGAAAAGCAGATCAAGTTATGATCTTAGTTGATCAGATCAGATATTTTTAAAAAGACATAGTAAAGTGGGCCAGTTAGAGTCGTCTTGGGGAAGCTTGGGGTTGGTTCTTTGGTAGGAGACTAGAGCGTGACAGCGTGGCCGGGCAGTTCGGCAAGAGCTGCGGAGACTTAAACTGACCGTAGGACAGCGGCATCCAAGCTTGACTCAGGATCAAGCTAGGGCCTGCACAGGCTGCCAATGTTCTGATAAGAGAACACGGAGAACCTGGCTGCCCATATCAATGTTGTAGCGCGACATCAAGTGGGACCACCTGGAGACTATCAGAGAAGACCTAAAAGGACGGCAGCAATTGACTTCCGGGCTACTGCCCTCTTGTTTCTGCAGTGATCCATTCTTCTTGAGGGACGTTATCCTCTCTCTTTTCTTCAAAGCACCCTTGTCTCCCTGAGCACTTTTGCACGTTTGCCCGTTTCTGCCCTAAAATAAATGATCTTTCACATGCACCATTTGTCTTGACCAGTTCATTGGGACAGATAACTTGGAAAACAGTGCTTCCCCATCTGATAACAGTTCTGCGGCTGACAATGTGTTCAGCGCTATCTGCTCCTCCTCATCCTGTATCTAACCCACAGAGTGAGACCAGATTGTATTCCAGCGTTTGCCATTTATTAGTATGCGCTTGCAGTACATAATAATTACATTTATCCTGAGTTGTCTTCTACCCCTCCCAGCCCTCCCTGCTCCACCTCTTGGTCCTCTTTCCATTTGCAAAAACTACTTCCTGCTCTCACCAATTCTTTTTTTTTTTCCCCCTTTCCCGTCCCTACCCCTTCCTTTCATCTCTGTTCCCTTTTCCATTTCAAAAAAGATGTCCCTGCTTCCTATTATCTTTCAGTTTGCTCTTTATTTACATTTTGGATTTCTCATACAAGGGAAACCATGCGGTATTTAAATTTGTGTCTGATTTATTTCACTTCATGTTACGGTCTCAAGGTGCATCCATGTACTTATGAATGCCTCAAGTTCATCTTTGAGAGCAGAGTAGTACTCCATTGTGTAAAAATAGCACATTTTCTTTATCCGTTCATCTGTTGCTTGGCATGTAGTCCATTTCCAACATTTAGCTATTGTAAATTGTGCTGATATGAACATGGGCATGCATCTATCACTGTAATATGATGATTTTAACTATAAAATACCCAGAAGGGGACTAACTGAGTTGATTTTTTTAAGACAGTGTTTCACTATGTAGTTCAGGTGGGTCTTGAACTCATAGCCGGCCTTGAACTCCCAGTGGTCCTTCTGTCTCAGCCTCTGAAGTGCTGGGATTATAGGCATGCATCGCTATGACTGGCTTTTTGTTTTTTTTCTTTTCTTTTCTTTTTTTTTTTTTTTTTTAGACAGGGTCTTGCTAAGTAGTTCAGGCTTGCCTTGAATTCACTATGCAGCCCAGGCTGACATTGAACTCACTATTCAACACAGGATGGCCTTGAACTTGCAACAGGCCTAGCTTGGCCTCCTGAGTACTGAGATTACAGGTATGCACCATCACATCTGGCCTGAGAGTTCTATTTTTAGTTTTTTTCTGAGCACTCTCCATAATAATTGTACAGTACCAGTTTGCATTCCTACCAACAATATAGAGGTCCCCAGCCCAAGTTTCACCAACACTTGTATTATAGTAAGTCCCTGATTTAAGAATGAGTTCCATTCTGGGAGAATGTTTGTAAGTCAGATTCGTTCCTAAATCCAACAAAGTGAGTCTGGTACACCTTTGATACAGATATACAGTATAAAGCATAAAGACCCCAAAATACACACAAATACTCTAAACTATTTTTACTTTTACAATCACCTTCAAATGGTGATACAGTACAGTACAACTGTAAATAACAATTTTTACTTGAACAGTTACTGCATTTTCACTTTTGTTTCCATAGTTGTTGCTTTGTGCTTCCCAGCAGTCCCCACCACATCATCACTGCTTTTCCTCTTGCTTCCAGACATCCTGGGCTCTGACTGAGCACTGTACTACTGTACACTACTGCACTGTACAGTAAGCACACAGCAGTGCAACTGTGACTGTGTCTGGTGAGCTACTTCTGTGATTTGTTTGCATCTATGAACGTTCGTGATTCGAGGTCCATTCGTATCTGTGAAAGTTTGCAATATGAATGTTTATAAGTTGGGGACTTCCTGTACTTAGTTTCTTGATAATGGCTATTCTGTCTGGAGTAAGATGCTATCTCAGTGTTGTTTTAATTATAATTTCTCTAATGGCCAGTGGTGTTGAACATTTTCTGTTTATTTTGAAACAAATTTCTGCTTGAGCAGTGGCACATGCCTGTGGTTAGGTAGGAGGATGGCAAATTCAAGTCTAGCCTGGGCAACATAGTGACTTAATAAGATTCTGTTTCAAAAAGACTGCAAAAGGGCTGAGGATGTAGCTCATTGTGAAGGACTTGGGTTCAATCTCCAGTATTGAAAAACCACCACCAACAACAATAAACATAAAAATTTATGTGGGGCCGGGGATTTAGCTCAGTAGTTCTGCTGCCTGCCTCACAAGCATGAAGACCCAAGTTCAATCCCCGGTACCAAAAAATAAAAATTAAAATAAAAATTAAAAAAAATTATGTAGATCCAGAAAACATTTATTTGGAGGTACTGTATAGTGGTTAATCAGACTGTTTCCAGGTTGCCTAAATTTGATCTCTGTGCTGCTACTTTTTATCTCTGTGACCTTGGGAAAATCTTTTTAGCTACTTCATCAACAAAATGAGAATAATGGTACCCACCTAAAAGAATTGTTGCAAGGATTAAATGACTTAAAATATATAAAGTGCTTGGCATGTAGTAAGTACTCAATAAATATAAGCTATTATCATTATTGAATGTCTCCTATGTCAGTGTTGCCCAAACCTTTTTAGATCACAGCATATATCGTAAATGATACTTCTCAGGGCTGGGAGTTGATAGAAAATCAATATCTCACCACACACTAGCCTACCTTGGCTCACTGATCAAGTCTGAATTAGTCTCTTAGTGGCCATCTTTGTATTGGTTCATCTCAGGCTCTGCCTGTAAGAAATTCACATTTTGTGGGTGCAGTTAAAGTCCTGGGTAGGCCAGAAGGATGAATCCATATAGGAGAGTTTATAGAACATCAAGACTAGGAAACATCTACTCTGCTGGAATTACATTACTGCAGATACCTCTGCAGAGCATTGGCTTTTGAAACAGATGCTTTCAGGTTAAAAATTTGTTACTAAAAACCTCTTTCAAAACTGCAATGTGTACTTTTTTTTTTTTTTTTTTTTTTTTTTTTTTTTTTTTTTTTTTTTTTTTTTTTTTTTTTTTTTTTTTTTTTTTTTTTTTTTTTTTTTTTTTTTTTTTTTTTTTTTTTTTTTTTTTTTTTTTTTTTTTTTTTTTTTTTTTTTTTTTTTTTTTTTTTTTTTTTTTTTTTTTTTTTTTTTTTTTTTTTTTTTTTTTTTTTTTTTTTTTTTTTTTAGTTGTGGCATCTTGTTGACAAGGTCAGAGTTTGATAATAACAATTCCCAGGGAGCACAGGTTAGGGGTGGAGAAAGCCTTGTTAAAATGCAGAGATAAGTGGAGAAAGTGACATAACAGTGGGGAACTCTTCATTTATATCCTGAGACCACTTGGGATTTTAGATTTATTAAGAGCAGAGGATAGGGAATCTAGGCAGTGAGAGGACAACATGAAGACACAGAACTTACCTTGGGAGTAAATGAACAAAGCTAAGAAAACAAATGCTCTAGAACAAAGGTGATACGTGTTGAAGACAAATGTTGCCTGCCTTTCTGGTTGCCTAAATCTATCTCTGACCAGGATATTCATTTACTTCCTTGTCTGTGCCCAGTTGTATATCAGTCCTGGAACTAAGCACATGTCCTGTATCAGTCTAATGATTCCAACATCCATGTTGATGACTCAGCAAGCTGATCTCACAGTGTTGTAGTCAGGGTTTGCAAGGGAATAGATTTAATACAGGACACATAATTTGTAGGATTATTTTATAATATTCACCCAAACAGTCAAATGCAGAGGAATGCAAGAGATCTGTCCACGTGCTAGAGACTTAAAGAATCCAGCCAAGGGGCTAGCTCACACAGCAATGGCCCCCACGAGTTCAGCCGAAGGCCTAAAGCCCATGGCAGTATTGTCCATGAGTCCAGCCAGAGGCCGAGAGCCCACAGCAATGTCTCATGCAAGCCTGTATCGAGGATCTGCACTGGGAAGGCCCAACGGCCAGAGGTGGAAGCTAGAAAGTCAGCCGGTGGGGTGAAGGGTCTATGCCAACAAGCTGAAGGATCGTCATTGGAGCCAGGAAGCAATGCTTAAGGCAAAGACCAGAGTCTCCTGATGAGCACAGCAGCCACTCCCAGCAACAGTGAGGACCAGTTCAGATGGTGAGAACAGCTGAGTTCCTATCATGAAAACCAGCCTCTGCAAAATTCCCCAGGAAAATAAACAGCAAATGTTGCCATCGGCAACAGTCCTCACGTGGGCCTTCCCGGTCCGGAACCTTGCTGACTCAGTTCAGCTCGGCCTTCCAAGTTGACCATTAGTTAATCCACCACAAATAGTTTCGTATCCTTTTAATTTCTAGTGATTATCAGCTTTGTAGAAGCGAGCCACGCATGGAGCCACACTTTCAGCCTACTCATTGAATGCAATTACTCCATCTCCAAAATGGATTGTGTTTCCCCATAGCTGCCTACCTAACTGTTGTATTTAGCTATTTTTAGTTTTTTGAGACAAGGTCTTGATATATAGTCCAAGCTGGGCTTGAATTTGCTGTGTAGCCCAAGCTGGCTTTGAACCTATGATCCTCCTGCCTCAGTCTCTCTAGCGCTAGGGAATTAAGATGTGCACCACCGTGCCTGCTGTCCACCTAGTTTTTTATCTTCCTTTTGTGCTCATTCCCATTGAATCTGCAAATTGTCCTCAGATAACCATCAGTCTCTCTGTCATCATCGCTTATCAGTTATTTCCTGCCTTCTCTTCCTAAGCAATGAGAGCCCTTTGAGCAACCATTTTAAATGCACTTACTACAATCTAAGTCTCTTGACCTTCAGACAAGTTTACCTTATCAACTTATTTCTTGGGTATTTCCTTTCTCCTTGAACTGTTAGTGCCACCCCAACATTCATTCTTAGTATAGAATAATGTTTTATTATTCTCTGGAGAAATCAAGACTACTGTTTCTGAGCACTTTCAACTTTTCTCCAACTTAGAATCCAAATGGTTTATATGTGTATGTTCTGCCCCTTTTTCTTTTTTCCTCAGTGGAATAAAGGCCCCTCATTCTTTTAATAGGTTATCCTTCTCCTATATTCTTGTTCCTACTCCTATTAAGTTTAGTCTCCTAGTTTTATATCTTGCATTATTAACATTAAATACTTCAGAAACTTTAAAAATTAAGTGTTAACTCAGTAGTTAGAGACAATTTCTCTATATCTTAAAACCTTTATAAAGTAACAGAATCTAATTCCCCAGATAAAATTAAAAGTAACTAACTAAATGTATCTCAAAATGAAGCCAACTAAACTATATGTAATCTATTTGACAAAATGAATTTGCAATGAAATATGAATTTAAATAAAGTTGTAACTAAAATTTCAAGCTAGAAAATGGGGAAAATTCATTTCATTGAAACAAAAATAAGAAACATAAACTAAAAAACTAGCACTTCAAAAATTTTTAACCAGAGAATAATATGTACTAAGGAAGATGAGCATACTGTAAAGGTACATCTTGAAAATATTTTCATGAATGAGATGCACAGATATAACTAGTATGTAGATTGAGAAGCCAAACATGAGCAGTATGTCAAAAGGCTCTTCCTGCTGCCTCCAGCTCCTAGAAGACCATGAGTGAACAATATTCTGATTTCTAAGGCCACAATTTTATGACTATCATTTAAAATTGATAAAACTTGAATGTGTAACTATTCATTATGCACAATTATGCAAAGGTTGAAACATAATGAACATGCACACTTGTAATGAATAACAGGAGGCTGCTTTTAGTGTTCTAATTTCCTAAAATTAAGGGGCTCCCAATCATTTCAATTTATTGAATTTATTCACTCAATAAACATTTATTAAGCATCAACTATATGCTGCCACTGAGATGTGGCTCTAAGGGAGACATGTATACTGTCCTTGAGGGCACGAAAGTCTAATAATACAGGTACGTGAATGAACAGTTACAGCAATGTCATAGGGCTATGGGGAAGGCATTAAGAGAAATTCTGGGATATGTGAGTACCACAGGAACTGGACATTATAAGAACATTGTTGCTTATTTTTACCTCCGGTTTTATACCTTTGTACCCTGTAGTGGATTAAAGATGGTCAATTCTGTAACATTTTATGGAGAAATGAGGTTTATTTTTATTCTTGAGTCTGCTAGGTCTAAGCAGTGTATTGATCAAAGGAGTACAGATAAAAGGACTCTGTGACAGTTGGGGGCCCAGTTTTTTTTCCAGTACTAAGAATTGAACCCAGGGCCTTTGCAATGAGCTATATTCCCAGTCCTTTAGACATTTTTTTTTTTTAAATTTTGAGACGGGTGTTGCTAGATTGATAAGTTGCCCAGGCTGGGCTTAAACTCATGACCTTCCTGCCTCAACCTTTAAAAGGAGCTTTCACTCTGGGAGTACTGAGCCACCATATAAGTCCAACTAACCTGTTAGACTATCTGGAGAGGTCTGCGACTACGTGGAGAAGACTGGCTCAGCTGATCTTGCCTTCCTGATATCAATGCCTAGGCACAAGACATTTGAGTAAGGCTAGGTGAATACTCCTAAGTGACCTCAATCAATACCATGTAGTCAGCACTTGGGAGGCTGAGGAAGGAGGATTCTAAGTTAAAGTCCCACCTGGTTAACTTAGCAAAATCATATCTCAAATTTAAAAAGTAGTAAAAAGGTCTGGAGATTAGCTTAGCAATAGAATGAGTGCTCCTGGGTTTGTTCTCTAGTACTGCAAGGGGAAAACAAAACAAAACAAAACAAAATGTGTAGAGCAAAAGAATTGTCTAGCTAAACCCTGCCCAGATTCCTGGTTCAAAAATTGCAAGATATATTAAAATTGTAAGTCACAGTTTTGTTGGGAGCATTAAACAACCAACAGCAAAACCCTTATATTTATTGTGCATAATGCTATAAATCTATGTTACTCTCCTTGGCACTGTCAATGCTTTCCCATCATCCAAGCTATTTTTTTGTTTTGTTTTGTTTGTTGGTATGTTCTAAAAGTCCTCCACTACCTACCTAACCTCTACCTCTGCCTTATCTCCTGGCTTGACCTCCAACTCTAGGATCTCATATCGACATTTGCTAATGGTTTCTGGGCCAGTATCCAATATACTGTTTCCTGATTCTGTGCCAAGAAGAGACAGCTTGTGCTGTTCCTGTGGCCTATCATTGCCTTCCTCATTTTTTAACCAAACTTGTTCATCACATTCAGATATTCATCTAAGTAGTCATTTCTTCTACAAGTCTGCTCTAAGCTCTGAGGGAGTCATAGCACAAAATATGAAATATTCCAAATGAATTACCTTTCATCATAGAAGAGGAATTCAGGAAGTTAGAGATTTATAAACCATTGGGGGAAAAAAATGGAATGTTGGAAACCAGCTACTATGTTCTGAGTGTGTCTCCCCTAAGAGACAGCTTGTCCTGACAGGTTGCCAGCACTGAAATGTTGATAGATGGTGGAACCTTTAAGAATTGGGGCCTGGTGGAAGTGAAAGAATTAATGCTGGTCTAATTAGAGTGGGTTGTTATAACACTAGGCCACCCCATGCTTCTGGCCTCCTCTGCACACAACCATCTTCCCTTCTACTTTTCTATCATGCGATTTAGCCATGGAGCCCTTACCAGAGGCCAAACAGATGAGCCCGTTTAATTTTTGACTTTTGGCCTTCAAAATTATGAGCTCAATAAACATTCTATCTTTATAAAATATCTAGCATCTGGTATTCTGTTATAACAACACAAAATAGACTAATAAATCAGGTAAAATGTTATTCTAGAAAAATTCTTTGCTTTTACATATACTATGTGATGTTGTATTAGTGACAGGAACAGTGTCATGGTCAGAAGTGGGGACAATTACTTTTACGTGGAGATGTTTAAAGAGGTATTCTAGAGGTGGAGTGATCTGGGTGCAAGCTCTTGAGAGACAAATAAGAGCTCAGCAGTTGAGAAAAGGGAAGGAGGTCATTCTAGGTAGAGGAAGCAGCAAGAACATGGAAGGACAAAGCATGCTGAAGCCCGCCCAGAGAAGAGCAAGAAGTGGGTGAGAAATAGAATTGGACAAGAGCTGCCATGCTACTTTGGGAGTTTGCAATTTATGTTGTAGGAAGGTTCTGAAATTTCCTAAACAGGAGAACTGTTGTGGACAGACTTCCGGTTCAGGAGGCAAATCCTGTTAACAGTATGGACGCGGCATTGGGGTTGGGGAGACAGGAGACAGAGTCCAGGTAACACGTTACATTAGAGTCTGCCCTTATGCTAATGAGGGCTTGAACAAGTATTGCTTCCTTTTATGAGTGAGCTAATTTTTCAGGTCAATAAAAAAAGGAGTTCTGTTCTCAGTTTGGCGCATGCACGTGTGCGTGCGTGCGTGCGTGCGTGTGTGTGTGTGTGTGTGTGTGTAGTGCTGAGGATTCAAACCAGGGCTTCACCCCTGTAAGAAAAGTGCTCAGCCACTGAGGGGAACCCCTTGATCTCAGTCTTGAGGCTGTCTGGCATCTGTGGAGATGACCAATAGTCTCTAGGGTGTCTCATCTCCACAGTAGACATCTACAGAGGTATCGGTGGCTCTTCTGGCCTCTGGACATATATTCCCTTTCCATTTTTGTGTTTCATGGTTATGACTACAAGACCCCTCAAGTCCTTTGTGAGCTAAATTTGAGCTCTTTTCTGCCTCCCTAGAACTATTGAGAGGTCCAGAGGGACTTTCCTCAGCTTTTCTTATCCAAGAACCTGTATGGCCACTGTCACTTTACTGCTGTCACAATGTTGTGCTCAAGAAACACCTGCTAAACTGCTGCCTTTCAGGGTTCCAGGTGTTAATAGATTCCCCACATTATCATGAACTTCCATCATTCCCCACCTCCCCACCTTCAGGCTAACTCCAAGGTAAGGATAATAGTAAAGACCTTTGTTATATCTTCACTCTGTATTTCTCTTACACTCATTCCTGTATGTTTGTTCTCTCTAACTTGGAAAATCTTTATCTAACCTGAAGGTGTTATGGAGGATTGATATTAGTGGGAAGAGAAACTAAAACAGATCAGCAAACATTCTTCTCAAATCTTTCTGTCTTAAACCCAGACAAGAGTTGTTGTTTGTTTCAGACAAGGTATTTCTATGTAGTACAGGCTGGCCTTGTACTATGTAGCCCTGGATGGCCTCCAACCCACAGCAAACCTGCCTCAGACTCTTAAATGCTGAGTTTACAGGTGTGCACCATGACACCTGGCTAAGAGTTTGGTACATTTGTTTTCCACTAGTGTTATTAGAACACTGGGATCACGTCTCACGGTGAGAAAGTATAGAACCAAGGATGATGAAGGAGGTATGGTGCAAGAAAATTTATTTAACAGATTTTAAGGAAAGAAAGTAAAGTTCCCATTAGCCCGGAGAGAGCTCTGAGTAGGATATTTACAAGGGTTCTTTGCCTAGACATTTTTAAGAGATATAGAAGGGAGCTTCAGCCATCATATAAGCAATATAATCCCTACCCTGTAGGAGACCACAAATCTTTTGGGCCCAATCTTTGCAGTGTTCATGTAGTGTCCATGCAGGGCCTGTGCCCCTTGAGGCAGTGGCTTTCCTGATCAGGCTCTGGGGAGATCCCAGACAGCTAAGAGCACCTGGCAGATGTTTCCTTGAGACTCCTGGTGTCAAGACTCAGCAGATTCCATTCTGGGCTTCCTGATTCCATTTTGGGCCCACTGTCTTTACTGCCCAGTAGAGTCCTATTTCTTGTCTCACTAATACTACTACACTAGTACTGTGGTTCTTTGATTTTTGTTTCCTAAAGCAATGGAAGAGCACTGGTGAGGAGAGGAGGAGGGGGATGGAGGGAAGAGGAGGGGAGAGAGAGAGAGAAAGGGAGATATTACTCTGGTACAGATACTTTACTAAAACATCTTGAAATACTCACATCAAGTTGTTGTCTCTCCCAAATCTACAAGAGCTCTTCTCCCATCTGCCAAGATAGTCATAAGTAACAAAGCCCAAATTCAAATAAAGAGAGCCTGCATCTTTAGTCTGATTCCTGCTGTACAGGCAATGAGAAAAGGCAAAGCATCACCTAAAATCTAGATTCTGAAATTTGCTTTGAAGTATGTGGGAATGAATGAAGCATGAAAGTAGTTATTTTCCTGAGAGTTATCTTAGTTGGGAATTGAGCCTCAGAGGTTGTGTAGAAAATTTCCCAGTGATATACAGCATATTGGGTGAGTAAAAGGAAAAACTGAAGAAAGCTTCTAGACACTGAACTTCTCTGTGTTCAGCTGTGATTCTTTTTTGAGACAGAGTCTTGTTATGTAGTTCAGGCTAGACTTGAACTCCCTATGTAGCTCAGGCTTGCCTGAATGAATCCTTCTGCCTCAGCTTCTCCAGTGCTAGGACAAGTGTGTACCACCACACCCAACCTCAGCCATGATTCTGTCTGAGAAGCAACATTAAGAGGGTAACCAATGTTCACATGTGCCGCTGCACCTCCTCTTTCCTTTGGTCATTCCTTTGTGGATTCCTGAGGTAGGACAGAAGAAACAAAGTTAGGCAGAAATGAAACATGGAAATCAAAATTTAAAAAATTATATTTTAGAACACAAGCCCAATTTATTCACTTTCTTCCCTTCTCCCAAAACAGCAAAACCCGGCAACACCCTTTCAGCTACAAATGGGTCTGCCTATTCCCTTTTACTTACAAATAGTCCTGTTTTACCCTTGAAGGGACCTCTCTTCTGGCATTTCCTGCAGGAATAGCTCACTGAAGGTGGGCCTTGCTCTCCCGCTCAATAAGACTGACTGAGACCAAGACTGAGACTAGATTATTGAATTGCAGATTTTCACCCTGCAAAACATGTGAAAGATCCTCAGTCTCCAACTGTATGGTTCCTTCTCTTAAGTGTGTCCTGAATCTTCCTGTAACAAATCCTTCCTATGCCTCTTTTACTGACACATCCTGAAAATTCTTTTTCCAGGACAGGAATCAGAGAACCTGTGTCCTTCTGTTAAAGGGGAAGATTAAGTTCTATATTTCATACTTGGGGACCCTCAGATGCAGCCTGTGACATTCCCATCTCCTTCGCCTTCTTACCTTTTAGCATCATTGTTGTGAATGTTTTTTCACAGGCTCCGTAACCCCCCATCTTTTTTTTTTGCAAATATGAAGGCAGAAGAAGGAATGACTAAATCATAGCTTTTGTGTGTTTATATCAAGTGGTAGAAATAGTAGGAGGTATGCTGGGCATGTTAGCGCGTGCCTGTAATCTCAGGACTTGGAGGCTGAGGCAGGAGGATTCCTGTGAATTTGAGACCAGCCTGGCCTACATAGTGAGTTCCAGGTCAGTCTCAACTACATAGTGAGACCCTATCTCAAACAAAAAAACAAAAAATAGTAGGTCAGAGAAGAGGAATTGGGCATGACTTTAAACTCCAGTAGTGTCTTTCTTTAGATGGACTACACAGTTCAATCCAAACGCAGAGAATTATTCTAAATCATTTAGACTGTGATTTTGATTTCAAGTAGAAGAGAAAGTGATGTTCTGCAAGAGAAAGTGATGTTCTTTAATTGATCAGAGACACATTTTTAATTCCTATGTAGCAAGTATACTTGTAATTGCTAACTTTTCTTGCCTTGTGAATCTCCACTGGTTTTTGTTGTCTATCTCCATTAGTCTTCTCAAAGAAGAAAGATGGGAAAGATATTATTCCTATTTTACATGTGGAGAAGATAAACCTCCTAGAGTTTAAACAACACACTCAAGGCCACACAGCTAGGAATTTGCCCACAGCAACTAGAATCTATCTTTATTGTTTTCAAAACAAAGCTTTTCTTTGGTGACACCTTGCAGGCCTCACCCAGGTACAATTGCCTTCTATGGTGATATCAAGGGAATAATTTCTTTTCTTTTCCCACATCAAGATTTTCCCCCTGTCCCCCTTTTTGTGGTACTGGGGATTGAACCCAGGGAATTGTGCATTCCAGGCAATCACTCTACCACTGAGCTATATTTCCAGCCTTTATTTAAATTTTATTTTGAGACAAGATTTTATTAAATTCCTAAGGCTGGGCAGAAATTTACAATCCTCTTGCCTCACACTCCCAAGTAGCTGGGATTATAGGCACGTGCCACTGGGCATAGTTGGTGCTTTATAGCTTAATGATTAATTTTTACAACAGTCTTTTGAAGGAGGTATGACTGTTATCCACTTCTAGAGACAGGCAAACTGAGTCTCAAAGTGGTAAAGCATTTTTCCTAAGGCCTCTCTACGACTAGTCAGAGATAATGGAATTAAACTCAGACTGTCCTCTTTAACATTATGGGAATGGCTATTCATAAATTACAGAGCAAAATGTTACTTTTACAATTTAAAATGCAATCTTAGTATCAGTTTATCATTTAGGGCTCCTTATGCTATGTACTAGGTTTCTCTCTGAGACCAAATATCTCAGAGAGAGTTTTGTTTGTTTGTTTGTTTGTTTTTTGGTATGGGGGATTGAACTCTGGTCCTTGCACTTGCAAGGCAGGCCACCGAACCACTGAGCTTTAAATAAGTCACACATGTGTAAATACCGAGTAGTTTCTCTGGTGTGAAAAACTAAAATAGTGCTCAAGATCTTAATGGGATAATTAGCAATGTGAAAAAGGAAGAAAAGGACCAAAGGTGTAGGGATAGTGAGAAGGGTAGGGGAAGGGGAATAAGGGAAAGGGAAAAAAATATGAGAAAATGTAAAAATGGAAGTAAAGTATTTGGAAGTGGGGAGGGAAGGAGGGGGTGAAGGGAGGGTGGGGACAAGGGAAAGAAATGAGAACCAAGACCTGTCATGTAAAGGTACAAGATCCCAATAATGAATGCAACTGTACTGTCTACCTAGAGTGTACCAATAAATTCAGTTAAAAAAAAAAACTCAGAGAAACAATGTAAAAGGAGGAAAGACTTATTTTGGCTCAGGGTTTCAGAGGTTTCAGGCTGGTTGCTAGGCCCTATCATTTGGGGCTCATAAGGAGGCAGAAAATAATGTGGGGCATGTGGGGAAGCAAATCTGCCTGCTTCATGTCAGCTGATAAGCAATGAGAAAAAGAGGAGCTGGGGTTTGAAGGTATCCCAGGTTTGCTGCTAGTGACAAAATTTTCCCTCCACTAGGACCAACCTCCTATTGTTCCTATCACCTTCTAATAGAGACAAGGACCTGCAATCAAGTCTTTAACACATGAGAATTTGGGGAACATTTAAGATCCAAACTGCACCATGCTGTAAGTGACAAATAACCCAGTGCCTCTTCTGAGAAGTCCAGAAGCTTCAGGTAAGCTTTGATCCATGTTGCTAAAGACTTGGCTTTTCTCCACTTCTCCATTCTGCTTTGACAGTGTGGCTGGAGCATTGGGCTCTACTTGGGTTACTAGGGTCATAACCATGTGTTCACTCTACAGTGACAAAATCATCTCAGCAGTTTCATGCATACCGTAGGACACCATCCCAATAGGAGAAGGTGAAATGTGCCTTTCCCCAAAGCTCTAGCACACATCTCCAGGTAGCCTCTCATTGCCTCCCCAGGCTTACATGTCCATGTACAAAGCTGGACAGGGAGATGAGATGAAGAAATTACCTTCAGCTCACAAGGTCTCTGTAACTCACTGCAGCTACATATCTAGGAATGACCAAATTCAACACAGGGTTTACATCCTGAAAGGATAAAGCACACAGGACATCAAATAGCCCTTGTCTGCTTCATTCACTCTTATCATGTAAAATGTTGATATTTTGATGTATTTCCTTGAAATATTTTCTAAGAAAATTTTTACACATTTTAAGATTTTGATCCTAGAGTTACCAGTATGGTCTAAGCAAGTGCTCATATTATTAAAAGCTCATTTTACTGACTACCCTCATGATGCTTTTATTAGCTCAATGAGATCTTCCATTAGACTCCATAAATACAGATAGATACCAGCAGTAGAAGAGCTGGAGGGTATGGTAATTAAGATAGTCTGTGTGTGATCTTGGAAGGCAAGTTGCCTGGCTTCCCCCCACTACTTTGCCTCTCCTACAGCCAATCCTGAAGCCTCTTCCCTGCAGGTTTTGTGGGGTTTAGTTTGTGAAGGAAGAGGAAAACGAGAAGGTCCACCCAACTTTGTGGTCACACTGTGCTCAGTCTGCCCTATTACCACTATTCCTCGGTAGAAAAACTTTGGATATCAACAAGGTCTGAAAACCTTTCTAGCCTGGGTAAAAAGATCAGAAAGTGACAAAAATATCATTAGCATTTTGGAGCTAAAGGGTAGAGGGAGCTACCACTGCATGACCCTGCAAACCCTCAGCATGCCCTGGCACCACTCTCTGAGAAAAAACAGTATCACCTCTGTGTGAGATGTTTTTCATGTTGGTTGGAATTTTCACCTGCAAGAAAGCCAGTTCTTTTAAGGCTTTGACCAGAATGTTTCAGATCTTAAATTTGCGGGTTCAAACTCATTTGTGCTTATTTTAAGTAAAATAGTCAGACAACCTGACGATTAGCAGTTGACACTGTGCCAACCCAAATATTTATTTTTTTGAGGCAACTATCGAGTTCCAATATTCTTCTTGAGCTTTTCTTATATAAGGAAACAGGGCACATCATTAAAACTGCCCTGGAAGAAATTACATGATAGTCTTTGTAAGCCAACATTTTAGAAGGGAGGAGATTATATCTATGCAGAGAACTATAAGCTATATTTTGTGCCTTCAGATGGCATGATGGTTTGTGGGTTAGTGAGGTTCACAATGACCACGTTATGTGGGAGAGGGCAAGGCTCTGACCAAGGGAAGCAAGGCTGCTGGCTTGATTTCTATTCTGCTCTGCTGGGCCCTGCTGGAAGCAACTGGTCAGGCAAACGGAGGCAAGCACAACATCTTTTTATTTGGTCCCAAGTATTGAACCCAGGACCTACGCACTGAGCTATATAGCTAGCCCTTTATTATTGTTGGTGGTGGTAGTGTTGTTTTGAGACAGTGTCTTGCTAAGTCACTAAGTTGCCCAGGCTGGATTTAAACTTGTGATCCTTCTACCTCAGCCTTCCAGAGTGCTAGGATTACTGGTGTACACGATCATGTCAGGCTTATATTTTGCATCTTATCCAATTAGCAATTCTTTATTGTTTGTGGTGATGGACCTGAGAAGGTCTCTGAACATGGAAAGAGCAGAGAAGGTGGCTCTATCACTTATTAGCTCTGTCACTTTAAAAAGATTATCTTTTCTGAGCCTCTATTTCTTTAATCTGTAAAATGAGAATGCAATCTTTTTCAACTAGTTTTTAGTGATATCTGAATAAGGTAATATGTGTGGAAGTGTTTTACATAGACAAATAAGTTAAATTTTTGTCATTGTTGTTGTTATTATTATTATTACTATTTCTACAGTATTGAGGATTGAACTCAATTCTAGGGAAGTGCTCTATTCCTGAGCCACACCCCCAAACCTAAACTAAATAGTTTAATCTTTCACTCTGAGAGAGTTAGTACTACTCTCTCATCTTACAGTTGAAACCAAAGCTCCGAGAGGGTAGGAAGTTTGCTCAAGGTCACAAGGCTGGTAAATGTCAGCAGTGGGATTCTAGATCAAGTCTGCAAGATCCTGAAATCCAGGGTCTTTCTACCACTTACACAATTTGTTGGTGTGGATAACCAGAGACCACGGCTGATCATTTCATTCAATACCATATTTTTAGTTCTTAGCCAGTTTGATAAAACAGAAGAAAGACAAGGACAAATCATGGAGATGCTTAAGACGAGCAGCTTGGAGAGACTGAAGGGAAGAACTTCCTGTTGGCATCCTCTGATTGCAGTTCAAGCTTTTTTTTTTCCATACTGGGGATCGAACTTGGGATCTTGCATTTGTGAGGCAGGCAGTGGCACCACTGAGCTACCCCTCCCTTCTTAGCCAATTTGAAAACAAAACTGTGCAAGGATTAGCTGTCTTCAGTGAGAGCTGCCTGCCAAATACTATCTACACTATGAACTCTTTGTTTCAGATAGAAACTTACAACAATTATTTTTTACAGTGAATGATAACTCAGTTTTGAGCTCACCTCTCCAGATCTTTCTGTTTGATCCTTTTCTCTTTTCCCAGTTTCCATAGGCACATGTTTCTTTCTTTGAATGTGAAGGCAGGGAAAACAATCGTTATACATAATTAAATATGAAATGTTGGTTTGAATAAAGGTAAAAGGTAAAGATTAGAGCACATGCTCAGGTTAAATAGGATTTGGTTACCAGTTAGGATTAAGGTATGAAAATAAATACTTTTTAGGTAATTAACTGAAAGACAAGTCTGTTTCCTCTTTCCTTGACCATGCTTTAAACTTAATGTTCAGAAGGTCCTAGAGAGAAGGTGAAAATTTTTCACAGTTCTACGCTTTGGTTGAAGTAATCTTATATATAGAATATGCACATTATGTATTTCTTTGGAAAACCTCCTTCCATGTACAATGGGCATAAGGACTATGAGGGGGTGGGTAGATTGCTAAATCAGCATTGTATCTCTGAGTAATTTCCTGGCTATGCAGTGTTTGACAAATCTCACAGTCACTCTGAATTCTACTTTTCTAATTGGTAAAATGGGACTAACAAGGACTGTCTCTGGCTACTATGCAAGGGCCAAATGAGAGAAGAGACAGGAAAGGGGCTTTCTAACTTCTGAAGTGGTGGGCAAACATAAGGAGATAATATCAACCACAGAATTTCTTAGCTTTGTGTGTGACTAACCCAGAGGAGGGTGGGTTGGGGAGGTGGTTGAGGTTATAGGAGTTGGGGTGTTGAGTTAAGGAGGATACTGGCAATTTTTATGTCCAGCTGCTAAACCACAGCTACTTGGAAGGCAGAAACCTAGGGTGGTCTGCTCTCGCTCTCTCTGTCAATACTTGAGAGATAGTATATTCTCTTTATCATTCCTTAATTGTCCTGCCTAGGAGCAGGTGCTATAGATTGGACCTTGAATGTTCTCCAAAAGCCAAATTTTGAAGACTTGGCCCCCAGGCTATGGGACTATTGGGAGTGGAAGAACCTTTAGGAGGTGGGTCTAGTGGAAAGTAGGTCATTAGAGGCACACCCTTGAAAAGGAAATAGGGATCCTGGTCCCAACTTGTTTCTCTCTTTGTTTCCTAGCTGATATAAGGTGAACAGGCTTCCCCTCCCATTGTGTTCCTGCCAAAGGTCCGAGGCAATGGAGCCAAGGGAACACAGATTGAAGAATGATAGAAACCGACTGGTATCATCTAGTTTTATATTGTTGGATCCTGACTGATGTTTATTACAGGCTGTCTTAGTTACTTTACTCATCTATAAGACACAATACCTAAGACCCACAATTTAAAGGAGGAAGGGTTTATTTCAGCTCCCAATTTGTAGAGGTTTTGGTCCATAGTCAACTGGCTCTTAGGCAGGGTGGCCTGGCAGAGGAACATCACAGAAGAAATGCAATCCAGGGCAAAGCAGGGCAGGCAGAAGGCAGTGAGCAGCAAGCAGCCTGCAGCCAACCTGCCTTTCCCTTCTGTTCCATCCAGGCCACTAGCCTTTTGGGCAGTGCCATGCAGAACTATGCTAATTCTAATCAGTGAACTAATTTAGTACCACACAACCTTAATCACCGTGTCACACACCTTAGATTCAGCCAGCTTCAAAAAGGCTCACCTATAAGCACATGAGGCTTTTGGGGAACAGCTAAGTACAAGCCATAGCATGGGTAACACTTTTAATTTACATTTATTTATTTTTATCTTATTCTCTACTCATCATAAGTATAACTTTTGATATCCTTTTCACTTATCATTTATAACAGTATGATTTGTTTTACTAAATTGTAGGGCATGTATACAACTAAATCATTTTTTATCTTACATTCTAGTATCTTTTTTTTTTTTTTTTTGTATCAGGGATCAAACTCATAGCTTGTGAGGCAGGCTGTGGAACCACTGAGCCAAATCCCTGACCCTTCTAGTATCTTCTTTTTATTCACAATATCTGTGAAAATATGAAATAGTTTGTATAAGTGGAAGTCATTGTTTAGTTCATGGTAAAACAGAGTTCAGAATTAATAGTGTTGGCTGCCAAGTATTTCTGGTTTATCCACAACTAAAACTTTTTGTTGAAAATTAACTACATCTGCCAGTCTTTGTAGAAGGCCATGTAATTTATGGGAGAAAAATAGTGAAAGAGTATTCTTATTTTTCTTACCTAATCTAGTTTCTTCTTCTTGGCTTTTTCTACCTAAAGTTTGGCAAGGACTAGGTTTGAAATGATCTTCCATATTAGAAACTTCTAATCTTATACATGAAATAAGATTTGCCCTTTTTTAAGTTCTTTCTTAAGAAACTGATAACAAGCCATGTTCGGGATGCAGTTTAAGAATTTACTTAAACCACTTCCTCCCAAACCCACACAAAATCACAAACAGAAACACAATCCAGATTAGAATCATAGACATCTTACAGCTCTTTGTAAAATGAAGAATTGTGAAATTTTATTTAACCCAAAATTGCTTGAACTATGTTGTTTTAAGCCTTTTACTAGTCTTTATTCTTATGCCAGAGTAACCACATATGGTTCCAATCTTTCAGGATAAGGACAATCTAGGGTGAGTCTACTAGAACAGCAACATTAAAAGAGTTCAAATATGGTAAAATTTTTGCTGGAGAGATCCTCACTTCCATTCATTGTTGGAATTTCCTCCTTTCACATCCTTGAGAAAAAAGAGGCCACAGCATCAAGGAGTAGGAAATTTGTTTTGTTGTTGAATGGCTTCCACTGGAATGTTTTCTTACACTAAGAATCACAATGTATTTCTCAAAACATTACTTTAGAGAACTACAGACAAAACTATGGATTAAAGTGTATCTATCCCTATTTCATTTGTTGAAGCCTTAATCCCCAATGTGACTGTATTATTGCTTTGGGGATGTAATTAAGGTAAATAGGATGTATTAGTCAGTTATCTTGTCAGTGGGGCATACCCAACAACTGCAGTTTATAGAAGGAGGGGTCTCATTTGGCTCATGGTTTCAGGGTACTCAGTCCATGATCGTTGGCTCCAAGGCAGAAACATCATGCTGGAAGGGCATGATGGAGCTAAGATGCTTAGTTCATGGTGAATAGGAAGTAAGCATGGGAACAGTGCTGCAGAAGAATGGACTAGGAACCAGATATAGTACCCCAAATCATGTTACTGTTACCTACCCGGGCAAACCCAGAAGCGTGCTTTAATTCTGAGTGTTCCCCAAGCCAGTTAAGGTGACATGATTAATCTTAACTGTCATATGAAGTCATAGGGTGGGGACTAAATCCATTAGCATTTGTGACCCTACAAAAAGAGGCAGGGTGGGGGAAAGGGAGAGAAAGATCCAAGGAAAGGCCATGTAAAGACGCAATAACAAAGTATGGCTGTCTGCAAACCATAAAGAGCCCTATGAGGAACCATACTGGCTTGCACCTTAATGTTGGACTTTCTAGCCTCCAAAACAATGAGAAATGAATTTGTTTTTTCAAGCCAGTCTATGGAATTTTCATACCAGCTGAAGCAGACTAAGACAGAGTATATATCATGCCTTTTCTATACCAGAAGTTTCAGCTATCTGCTCATCTCAACAATCACATTTTTTAAAATTAAAATTCATGTGGCAGGAGTGGTGGCATATACTTGTAATCCTAGCACTATGGAGGCTGAGGCAGGAGAACTGCCATGAATTTGATCCCAGCCAGGGTTACATAGTGAAACCCTGTCTCAGAAAATCAAGCAAATAAAAATTAGAATTCATAGTGAGTTCTATTCTCCTTCATCTGATATATTCCAGATTGCTGTCCAGACTGACTACCCACTTTGAGATCACTATAGCTTGCGTCTGCTTCATTACAATAATGGTGCCTTGAACTCAATGCAATGTTCTAAGTCCATTCTGACCTAGATTCCATATTTTCTTGGTGGCCATATATAATACTGGTTTTGATTTTTCAGAAAACACACTAGGTCAGTAGTAGAATACTTGCCTAGTATGCCTGAGGCCCTGAGTTCAATCCACAGCACTGCAAAAATAAAATGGAACAGAAAAAACAAAACAACAAAACTCAGAATTTAGATTAAACTTGTAATCATGTAAAATCTGCACACTTCTTAGATGAGATTCATCTCAGGCTTTCTAATTCAGTAGACTCTTAAATTAGCAAGTACAAAACCATATAAAAAAGAAATGTGGAAATCTGACAAATGTTATGTCACCTCACAAAGATGAATTCCAAGAGCTAGTTGGTTCAGTGCTAAAAACTAATTCATTCAAAAGCTGGCCTAGTGCGAAGAACTTCCTATTGAAAAGTGAAGGATGTACAGAGATCTCTGGACTGTGGGCTGCAGGGATAGTTCAGGGATGGAGCACATACATTGCACATTCAAGGTCCTGTGTTCAACACCCAGCATCAAATAAATCAAAGAACAGCAACAACAACTAATCAGCCTTGAGTTGAGTGCTAGAAGAGCTGAATTTAAATCCTAGTTTTCCAAGGGTTGAGCTAAGTACTACTCAGGTACTTTTTATGCCTGGGTTACTACTCTGTAAGGAAAGCTCAGGTGTGACTTCACAGACTACACTATTCAAAAAAAATATAGTGATGCTTTGCATCTAACTTTGAAATTACGTTTTATTTTGCTAACTCAGAATATTAAATAATTACAGAGCCATCATATCCTCTTTTTTTTTTTTTTTTTGAGTACTCTGGATTGCACTCAGGACCTCAAGATTGCTAGGCAGGTGCTGTGCCACTGAGCTACATCCCCAGCCTGTATCCCTTCCAATATTAAGAAAATACACACACACACACACACACACACACACACACACAGGCACGTACCCCACACCACCCCACTTACTCTGTTACCACTACCATTTTACAAAATATAAGAATATTTTAACATCAAAAAAAAGAAGGATGTAGAATGACAACTGGCCAATTTACAGGCACATTTTATCTAAAGTCTGGTGAAAACTGTCACTGAACGAAGTTTTGGGAGCCATTAAAGTAGATATCTCTAATATCTAGACTCTTGAGGTAGGTATAGAGCTTATGAATATTGGATAGCAGTGAGATGATACATCAGGGAGTATAAAGTTATTCATTAAGCCATTCATTTAATCATTTCAAAAATATTTACTGAGCACCCAGTATGTGTCAGATGCTTGAAAGCTGGGATATATCAATGAAAAAATATGTGAAATTCCCTGCCCTCTGTGGAAGAAGAAGATAGGAAATAAATAAACACAATACAGAAGTCAATTACATACTATTTTGGAAGATGATAACTGCTATGGAAGATGAGAAAAGGAGGAACTAGGTAGGGAGTTGAGGCCTATATTCTTCCTAGTCATAGCATAGCAAAGAGTGCTGGATCTTATTCTACGGTTGTCCCTTTTTTGTACTTACTGCCTCAAATCCAGCTATGAATTAATTGATTAATTTAGAAATGTATTATTTATTTCTCATATTTAATATGCCTAATGCAAGATTGTTGTATACTATGGTAATTAATTCAGCTTGAAAAATAGTCAGAGTTATTTATTTAGAATAACAGCTAGTAATTTTATTTATTAGTGCTCCATTTAATTTTGAAAATGCCCTCATTCAATGAATTGATTAATCATTCATCATTTAGTCAACAAATATTTATGGACTGCTTCTTATGCAGAAAGCTGAGTGTACATGTATTAGAGTTATAGTTACAGAATTAAGAACTCTAGACTTCCTCAGTGTTTATAAGGGGGCAATTAGGTGCCTAGAAATATTATGAAGTTAAAAATGTCCCTATTTTCTAATCCAGTTAATACACTACAGAATGCATATTTGTTTGTTTCATTTTATAGTTTTTCAAGAATATATTCGTCAGTCTCACAATATCTCTTTGGTAGATAAATTAACATGCTTTCCTCATCCTATATATAGAGAAACTTGAGATTCCAGGATGTTAAATGCCTCCTCTTAGTCACTTAGGGAGTTTTTTCTTTTTTCTTTTCTTTTTTTGGTACTGGGAATTGAACTCAGGACATTTTGCCTGCCAGGTGAGAGTGTTAAATTGCAATAATTTTAGTTTGTGGGGGACATTGTCTAGCAACATCTGACCTTGAGCCAGTTGGTAGGAGAATCTCACCCCCTTGGCTCCACGCATCCCTGGGAACTGAGGAGCCCTCCATATACTGCCCATCTAGACCTCCTCTCTTGAGCACCCATCTGTTCCTGGGTTCTACATCCTTGGCATCAAAAGGCCTTAGACATTAAAAGTAATAGGGTACTGCAGGTCTTTTGTCTTAGCCAGTGGAGTCAACCCTCTTTTTAGTCTAGGCGTTAATAAGAGAATGGAGGAACCAGAGAAGGGCCAGGGCCGGGGACAGCTCCTTTGTCTCATTACTACTCCCAACTTGCTACTTACTGTTGTGGCAGAAATTGGCAAGTGACACGCACATACAGATGAGCTGAATGAAAGTAAAATAAAAAGCTTATTTTGCCAGAAAAGGGTCAATCTCATTCAAAGAGGTAGTGCCAGTGATCGACCTCCTATTGGGTGCAGCTTCCTCTTTTACAGGTTTTACAGCTACGATCTCATTCAGGTGGTTAAATTTCATTTCCTCAATTCCCATGTACAAATTACGGCAACCAGACAGTCCACTTTAACCCAGATGAAACAATTCATTGTAGTTAGGGAGTTTACCTCAAGATTCATTTATAAGTGAGGTTTTCTGATCCATTTTGTCATAGGAAGGGGGTGCTCAAGGTTAGGAATGAGGCCAGATGTCCCACTTCATGGTCAACACCTCCAGTGTCTGTTAATTTCAAACTAAACAAAGCAGATTGCTATTAGAGACAGAAGTCATTTTCCATTCCCCTAACATTTTGTAGGCTTTTAGATTTTTTTTTCTAATTGAATTTATTGGTACATTCTAGGTAGACAGTACAATTACATTCATTACTGGGATCTTGTACCTTGGCTTTTAGATTATTTACAAAAGTTCTCTGTATCATTGCTTTTTCCTAACCAATTGTAGAAAAAGAAAAATGATAATCAAGGATTGTACATATGTGATTCTGACCATGTAGCTTTGGAAAATGTCATGTCTTAAATTTTGGGCATTCTCAGCTAGTGATTTTCAACCTAGTTACAAAATGGGCAGGCGGAATATCACGCCCTTCAAAGAGGTATATTAAAAATATTTGGGGACAGGTTTTCAAAATATGAATCTATCCCCTCCCCACTCAGAATCTCTTGCTAATAAAGATTTTCAGCACTGCAAAATCAGGACAGCCAGGCGTGGTGGCACGTGCCTGTAATCCCAGCACTTGGGAGGCTGAGGCAGGAGGATTGCTGTGAGTTCGAGACCAGCCTGGGCTACATAGTGAGTTCCACTACATAGTTAGACCCTGTCTCAAAAAAAAAAAAAAAAAATCAGGACAGGAACATTCACAAAATGCCCAGGGTTCAGGCCCATCTCTAGGCATTCTGAGTCTGGGGTACAATCCTGGTTGGCATTTCATTACAGCTTCAGGTACTTTTAAGGTGCAGCCAAGATCACTGCCCTGCTGATCCTATTACTGACAGCAGTGTGTTTTGCCTTCTGGTGTGTCAGAGCTTGGAGAAAAGCTTGAAAACCACTAAGTCAGTGTTTCTCAGAGTATGATGTATAGATTGGCGGTATCAGTATCACTTGGGACCTTAACAGAAATGCTAATTCTTGGGCTTAACTCCAGACCTACTAAATCAGAAACTATCAGGGTATGACCCAACAATTTGTGTTTCAAAAAGCCTTCCAGGTGATTCTGATACATGCTAAATTTGAGAACCACTGTCTTAACATAATATTCTTTGCATATAAAGAAATTAAAGTGTGCAAATAGGAATGCAAGGAATTAACTAGCAAGAAATCTGGGGGTGGGGGCAAAGGTATTATATTTTTGTGTTCTGAAAAACAGGATCCTTTCTGCAAAATTACTTGTATGGGCAGCCATCTCCTCATGAGCTTAAGCTCTTTTTGTTTTGTCTGTGCGTTTATAGTTTAACTTACTCTAGGCAGGCTCTTCCCTATAATCAAACAATATTTTCAAGCACAGGATCAGCAAACAAAGACATGCAGTAGGCAAAAGGACTAGAAAACACCCTGTGCAACACTGAACCAAGATGTCCCATGGGAGTCCATCACTTCCTCTGCTACAATAGCATCGCCGATGATATCACAGCAGAATGCTTGGAGTCACCAGAACGGATAAAAAAGTGATGCTTTCTGATCCATTCTGTCATGCCATGACCCTTTGGCACCAAAGGAACTTGTAGAATGAATCTTTGTAGGTGGGATGGTATATTTGCAGCATACCCTGCACATCATCATATTTCTAACTTTCAACCATATTGAAGAGGATTTGAACAATGTTCTAAAGAGAACTGTGCTGTTGTGGAAAAAACTTCCTAGATGACAAAACTACACAGAGTTTAACTTTTTCTAATGGCAGAACACAGTATATCTGAGACTGGGGGTCATGTTGGATTAGAATGAAATGGATTCCGAAATCATTCTGTCCAGGTAGCTCATAGATTCCTGAGAAGCTGATCCCTCTTACTGGGACTGAAGATATGCTTAAAGTTATGATGGTAATGGTGATGGTAATGATTTACTCTGGGATTTTGTCTTAAGCCACAGGAACTAAAATATAAGTGCAGTTCCCAGTGTGAAATGCAGCCTATAATCTCAATCCATTGATTTCCTTAAGTTGCCACTTTACTCAAAATAGCCAATTTCTTCACTGAGCACAGCTGAATTTCCTGTGAGAAGTGTCATCATCTGCCCCCTAGACTTGCCACACCATCAACACATTCTCCTTCAAGGAAAGACCACTGGATAAGTCCACTCAGTCTTGTTAAGAGCATGTGCTTTAGAATCAGATTATTTGAGTTTGACTTTACCAACCCGGTTTACTAGAGGTACCTTTGGATGGATCTCTTAAGTTTTCTAAACTATAGTTTTGCCACTTGTAAAATGGAGAAATAATAGTACTAACATTACAATATTAGCAATTGTATAGTCTGATATGCAGTCTGTGGTCAATAAATATTAACTAATAAATATCTATATGTAAATATAAAACTATACACTATCATATTATATAGTTTCTATAATTTATATATAAGTTATATATTTTATTTATACAATATATGTGAATATATTATATAAATATACAATACAGAAATATAAACATAAACAATACATATATAAATATGAATATAAACCTATAAATATTAACATTTAAGGAGGCAGTATTGTAATGGTTGAGATTTTATAGCCAAACTATCTGGTTTGAATTCCTTCTCTGCTATTAGCTGAATGTCATTGGGCATTTTAATTAATCTCTGTTACTGTCTCCTCATCTGTAAAATAGAGTTGATGATATCATTTTATAGGATCAAATGAGTTACTACATGTAAAGTGCTTAGAACAGTATTTGGCATATAGCAAGCCTGGACAAATATTAAATGAGAGCATCATATAGGGGCCACGATGTAGGAAGTATGATTGAAAAGTATAGTGAATGTTTACATTTTAAAAATTTTAATTACAGTAAATGGCACATTGCCATTAATACCCCTCAGAATGTTCCCTCTCACTTTGAATACTTGTATCCAGTTGTTCCTGACACCTTTTTGGGGTCTTTTCCCCCATTTTATTAATATTTTTAAAATACATGAAAATACAATATCCAGTATCTGAATAAATATATTTAACAAGTTGCAAGATAATACCTTATTTTACATAAAAACTTCAGCTTTAAAAATCTTCTTAAATCATTTATTTTTATATGTATTTCACTTTTGTAACAAAATAAAAACTCTGAAATTACATAGAAAAAAGACAAATATTTTTCTCAACGTATAATATAGTCCACTGAAAATTTATTCACAGTTCTTCTCTAAACCTTAATAAATATGAAAATACTTGCATAATTGTGTACTCAAAAGTCCTATAAAAAGTGGAAGACATTACAACTTAGCTTTCAGTCAACTACATTTCCTTTCACAATTGATTTTGTTCCATTCATACCTTAAACCTGGGTACACTACTGAACATATACTTTAGCAGTTCTAAATAGCGAGTGCTTCCACTAAAAAAAAAACAACAATAATAAAAAACACAAAATATAAATCCCCTACCTACCATGTGTCCAAATACATCTTAGTGAAAGTGCAGCAGTAACTAACTATTCAGCTAGATAATATTTTGATATCTATCCTGTGCACTTGCTTGTCTATGATTTTTATAACACCTGCCAGCTTTATTACACAAATTCAAATTTGCTAAGTGCTCTTTTTTGCTATATCACACATAAAAAAGAAAAAAAAATGAAGAGGGAAACTTCTGACAAATATGGCAAGATGCCTAACCTTCAATTATTAGTCAGATTATTTTTTGCAACAAGAAAAAAGAAGAGATGAGGCCAGCCAGGGCTATGAAGTGAATTCAAGACCAACCTGAACTGCATAGCGAGACCCTGTTTCAAAAATAAATAAATAAGAGTGGAATAGGTACACTTGTGCCAGGGGAAGTATACAGGTTCTACTTAGAAATGTAAAATCAATGGAGTGCTTTCTGTGTTGTCTTTTGGGACTTTGGAGGTTATATCAATGGCAGCATATCTCTGGAAGGCAGAGGAAATAGCACCCACATTCTATATCAAGGACATTTTGTGGGGGGTATGACAACAGGGGACTCATTCCAGTGTCTGATGAAGCTAGTGACATGGAGTTTCCTGTGTGAAACACAGCTGTCTTTTAACTGTTTTTTTTTTTTTTTTTTTTTTTCTGAGACAGTGTCTTGCTAGTGATTCAGACTGGCCTTAAATAAACTCACTATGTAGCCCATGCTGGCCTTGAACTCATGGTGATTCTCCTGCCTCAGCCTTCCAAGTGCTAAAATTACAGGCATCCTCCACCACATCTGGTTTCTTGCGACTTTCTGAAGTAGTTCTGGGAGTCCTCTTTTGTGGACTGAAGACCTTTAATTGTGCTGTCGTAGATACCTTGATGTCCTGAATTGACTCAATCTGGGGAAGAGCCAGAAGTCATACGGTGTGAGATCTGATGAATAAAGTGGGTGAGGATGCACTGTAATGTTTTTGCAAGCCTGTCTTTCCATTCATAATAAGAACACTCACTGTATTTTTGATCACACCTCACAGAGACTGTCAAAGGAAGGCTTCTAGAACTGCTTTAGAAAGTGGCAAGAGTTGGGTGTCATGGTATATACCTGCAATCTTAGCTTTCAGGAGAGTGAGGCAAGAGGCTTGCAGAGCAGTTAAGACTATCCTGGGCCAGATAGTGAGGCCCTGTCTAAAAAGGGTGGTGGTGGGGGGCGGGGAGAGCGAGAGAAACAAAGAAGAAAATGGCAAGAACAATGGGATAAATGGATTCAAAGTGTTGGGAAGTATTTTGAGGGGGTTAAGAGCAGTGTGCCTTTTGTGTAATAAAATTTTTAAAAATATAAACATTCACTGTCAGGATAAAGCAATGGGTCAAGAACTTGGTTTTAAGTAGAATCAAACTAATATTACTCTCTTAAGATTTAGATTTATTATCTGGATAGCAGTGGCTGATTCACCGGAAATGAACTGAGAAAGAAGTCCAGAGGGAGCCGGAATAAGCTGTCAGCAGGAGAGTTCCTCACACTCGTAGAGTACTGGGAGATGGTATAGGTGAGGCTCACCTGCTATATTTTAAATACTTAAAAGTTATTTTAAAAAGTCAAATGGAACATTTTCTCCTTCTGTTTTGATAAATTTACCTTCATAACAACCCAGACAGTTGAGTGCAAGTGTAGAATTCTGAGTTCCGCCCCAGAAGTTGGAGGTGCAGAGGCAGCCCTGGCCTCCAGCCTCTTTCTCTGCTCAGCTTCTTCCTGCAGCCATCCTTAATGTCCAAGGTCCCTTTCCCAGGCCTAACCCCACCCTCATACCAGTGTACCAGTGTGCCACCTGCCAACTGCCAGGGAAGTCCAGGCAGATGTACTGGAAGCTGGCCTGGGCTTTTGAGCAAAGATCCCAGACTCGTACCAGGAACTCATTCTGGAGCAGAAGTGTTTGTGCCAACTTCCCATTGGTATGTTGAAGCCTTAACCCCCAGTGTGACTATGTTTAGAGATTTTGCATATGAGGCTAATGAAGCAATTAAGGTTAAGTTAAGCCTCAAGGGCAAGGGCCTGCTCTGAGAGGCTTAGTGTCTTTCTAATCAGAGACAGCAAAGCTCTCTCACGCCCCTTCCTGTGTACATGCACCACATAATGATCATGGGAAGGCATAGTGAGAAGGGGCCACCTGCAAGCCAAGAGAGTCCTCACCAGAAACTGACTGTGCTGGTACCCTGCTCTTGGATTTCCAGACTCCAGAATGATGACCAAGCATGCTTCTGTTGTTAAAGCACTCAGTGTGTAATATTTTGTGATGCAGCTCAAGCACACTATGCAGGACACTGGGCTGTCTTCTAGTGAAGGAGAGCCAACCAGAAAAAAATGCTAAAGTCTACTATAAAGAATGGGCCCTACGGCCAGACATCCTTGAGGTCCAAGAATGGTCTCTCTCTCCCCAGGTGCTCAGGGAGAAGTGGAGAAAGTATGAATTTCATTCATACTTGGTTGAAGCTGAGAGACCGTGAGAATTAGGTCAAGAACAGAGTGGGCCTTAACAGTATGGTCATGGGTTATTCCACTAGAAATTATCTTAGAAGTCATCTAGTGTTCATTTTACATTTGAAGTATCCAAAGTCCAGAAACTTCTCAAAGGTGGCACAGAACATTATTGAGATCCTGGTTCTCTGAAACTTAGGCATATGTCCTTTTTTAGGTTATAAAGATTTTCTGCTTCATGGATTAACTTTCATATGCCCATTAATTTTAGTAGGAGAAGATCTGTGGAGAATGTGTTAAGGATTTTTGCCCCACTTCAAACCAAGAGTACTTCTGTTTGCCTTGTCTGGGTTGATGAAGCAAAAGCATTTGGTTGAAAATCATACATAATTGCCAGTATAATTATTTGTGTTTATCTTAACACTTGTTAACTAAATAAAAAGTGCATAATTAAATTCGGGGGGGTGGATAAGGCTTTGGATATTCACAGACTGTTATTTACTCCAACCAGACAAACATATGCTTAACAGGGAAAATATATCTTTATGAGGTTCAAATGCAGTGCTTGTTTACATTAAAAGTCTATTCAGGGCTGGGGATTTAGCTCAGTGGTTCTGCCATCTGTCTCGCAAGGTCCCAGTCCTGAGTTCGGTCCCCGGTAACAAACAGTTTATTCAAGTCACAGAAAGGGAGCAGCTTTTGAAATGGGGAAGTGCCAGCCAGGCTGGAGTTCAATAACGGATCTCAGATCCAGACACATTCCTGAGGACCTAAGGGGCCAGGGAGGGGGACCACTCAGAAGATTTCCACGTAAAGGAATAAGGTTATCTTCCATTCCTGTGGTTTTGTGTGCTTGCTGTCCTTCCTTTAATGATAGGCAACCTATTTCACTGATGATAATGACAATCCTTCCAGACAGGGAGAGAGGTCCAATTATAAAAGCAAACTTTATTTATCTAGGGCATTTATATTTCCAAATGACTCTTACATGCTTGAATGCATTTGACTTAATTTGCTTTGCATTTTTCTTATTCCTTTTTAAGAAGTGACAATATTAAGATTCAGAGAGACCAGGGCTGGGGATTTAGCTCAGTGGTTCCAGAGCCTGCCTTGCAAGTGCAAGGACCCAAGTTCGATTCCCAGTACCACAAAACAAACAAACAAAACAAAAAGCCCCTACCAAGATTCAGAGAGACCAGATGATTGGAGAGATTAAATGGTGAAATCAAAAACTAGGCATTGAGGGCTGGGGGTTGTAGATCAGTGGTAGAGTGCTTGCCTGCCATGTGGGAGAACCTAGTTTCAGTCCCCAGTACTACAAAAACAGAACAGAACAAAACAAACAAAGCCTCGTGCTGAATTCATGTCTTCTTGCTCAATTCCTCTGAGTATGCTGTAAAAATAAAACAATCAGAGATCATGAATATATCCAGACATTGACTGTACTTATCCAGGGAAATTATTTTGAGAAAGAAAGCAGATATATTACAGTTTTTCCTAACAGGGCTCTGGGTTTGTGCACGTGCTTTGCTTGCAGCTTCAGTAGTGCAGATGGATTCCAGGCTGGTTTGTTCTGTTTCCAGGTCTTGCCCTTTCACAGCTCAGCCTTTGACGGCAATGATTAAGGGACACTACTGCTGCTCTTAGGACCGAGTGGATTGGATCCGGGGACTGTTATGGTTTGGAATTTCAATGTCTCCCAAAGATAAATGTGCGAAAGATTTGCTCACCAGCTTGGCTAAGGGGAGGTGGTAGAAACTTTAAAAGGAGAGGCCGGGTGGGTGGTCCTCCCAAGGGAAATGTGGGGCTCTGGTCCCTCCCTCCCTCTCCTTGGCTTCTGGGTGATGAGGTGAGTGGTCTTGCTCTGCCACTTGCTCTTACCACCCTATGCTGCCTCACCACAGGACACAGAGTAAGTGGTTTGCCAGACCATGCATCAAAGTCTCCAAAACTGTAAACCAAAATAAGCCTTTTCACATTGTAAGTTGATTTATCTCGAGGATTTGTTATAGTAACAGAAAATGAACACAAGGGCTGTGTCTAACTAGTATCTGCCAGAGGAATATGTCACTCAGAATGGCATTTCTAATAATTCTCTCAAACCATAGTCCAATGTTCATTGTTGTTTTCTCATTATAAAATAAATTTTATAGATTTATTTATGGAAAATTTAGAAAGCGCAGAAAAGTATAATGAAGAAATAAAGTCCACCTGTAATTCCACTCAGAGATAATCACTGATTCCTTTATTTGGAATATTTAAGTCACACTTTATACAAGTATTTTGTATCTTAGTTTTTCATTTAGGATTATATATTAATGCATCTTCCCATGCAATTAAATATTTTAAGACCCATATGTTTATTTAATGAAAGTACCACAACTTATTTCAGTGCTTTTTTGTTACCTATTTTTAGGATTGCTTTTGAATTTTTATTTTATAAAATAATTCCATAATAATTCTTAACACAATTCTTTACTTTTAGCTCTAATTTTTTTAGGATTGACTATTAGTGGTGGAGTTATTGGATCAAAGACTCCTGGTTCTTAGAGTCAAACTGCTTTTGAAATAGGCATTACCATTTATTCCACCAGCAGCAACATAGAAAAGTGTCTGTCTCACTACATCTTTCCAGAAGGATTCTTACCTCAGGGTTTAGCACCAGTATCTGGTTTCCCAGTCAGTCTGTCCAAAATTGAATCCCAACTCTACCACTTTCCAGACTGGGAAAGTCGCTCAGCTTTGGTTTCTTTTCTTTTAAATGGGTATTGACCCCTTTCATTGGGTTAAGTGTTTTCTTGTTAGGGATTTGTTGGAGCCCTTCATATATAAGGATACTAAGTTCATGTGCACCATAAATACACAGATATTTTTCACGGTTTAAAATTAGTTTTTAATCTTTATGTTTTTTTGTTGTATGAATGTTTGAAATTTCAGTATGATCAAATGTGATATTTTCTTTGAAACCTCTATTACTTTTGCTTAAAAATTGCCTCCTACCTTAGTTTGTAATACACAGTTTATCATTCGTAACTTGAATTCTTACATTCAACACTATAAGATTTATTTTTGAGATTTCCTAAAACCTCAGACAGGTTCATCACAGCACTATTTGAATTATTCTAGCTTTATACTGTTTTAATCACATTAGCCTTTTTCTTTCAAACATTTCTTAGACATTCTTGAATATTTGTGTTTTCAATTTTTCTTTTCTTGTTTTTTCCTGGTACCAGGGATCAAACTCGGGTCCTTGCGCTTATGAGGTAGGCTAGTGCTTTTCAGTTTATTTTTAACATCATTATGTCAAGTTCTTACACCTAAAACTATTTTAGGTTAGATTTAGATTAAATCTGTACATTAGGCAGGAGTGGTGGTGCACCCTATAATCCCTGCACTTGGGAGGCTAAAGCAGAAGAATGGCTGCAAGTTCGAGGCCAGCCTGGCCTACAAAGTGAGTTCAAGGACATCCTGAGCTACATAGTGAGACCCTATCTCAAAAAAAATCTGTAAATGAATTCTGTTTTGGGAATACATTTAAAGTTTTGCAAATTTGCTGTGCTTATTTTCAAATAGGCCTACTCGATTCCTACTAGAATCATTTCTAGTGTTTTAAATATTTTTATATTGTAAGTGGATTTGTTCCTCCTAATTATATTTCTTAATATTGCTGGTATATGGAACATTTACAGATTTATGGATATTTCATATTTGACAACTAAAGAACTTTCTTTGAACTGTTAAAAATTTTATAATTGAGTCCGTTGGATTTTCTAAGTACATAACCAGATAGATCATCTGGAAGTAACATTAATCCTTCCAATTTATTAGACTTCTTATTTCTGTTTCTTGGGTATTGTCAGTTGCTGAACATGAGTAAAAAATGTAACATCGAAAGCAATCTTTCTTTCTTCTTCTCTGTACTCCTGCATCCAAGAGAGCTATAAGAGGGTGATGTTGCATGTAGCTGGGGAGAGAGGGGTGGAGTTAGGTTGGTGCCTGACTGGGAAGGGCAGGAAGAAGGGGCCTCAGGACTGTGGGCAGATTGGTTTCTGCAGCCCTGGGTGCTGGTCAGGAGTTTTCCAAAGCAGCTGCGGGTTGAACTCCTGATTTGCTGCGGTCAGTGATCTGCCACCTTGCCCTGGGTTTCCCTTCCCTTTGCTTCAGCCCTGCCCTTCTCTCTTCCTCTTCCCCTGTGGGTGACGTGTCAGTGGCCATGGCCTTGGTAGGAAGGCGAGAAGTTGCTGTCATGGTTCTAGCTTTTGTAGGAGCTTTTTCATCTTTGGCCAAGCTCAGACCCTGGCTCATTGAAAAGGCCCTCTTAGCACACCTGCCCTGATGTAATTCCTCCTTCTTTTCATCCTCTCTGCTCCTACTCTTTCTAGCCACCAGATCCTCTCACTGTGATTTTTGCAATAGCTTCCTAGATGGCTCCTCTCCAATTAATTCTCTTCACAGGGTAGTATTTAAAAACTCAAATCAGAATGCATTCCCTTATTAAAAACCTTTTAGTGACTACCCATAACACTTAGAATAAAAACACAAACTCCTTAATATGGGCCTGTGTGATTGGTCCCTTTCTGTCTCCTGCAGTATCTCCCTTCTCCCCATTGTTTGTGCTTCCACCGCTCTAATGTCTTTTCTGTCACTAGAACACACCAAGAGCATTTCCACTGTGGGCTTTGCACTTTCTGCTTCCTTTTACCCCAGCCCTTGATATGTTTGGCTTTTCAAGTCTCATATCTATTATCCATATCCCCACCCTTTCTGCTTCAGAGCACCTTGTTTGTGTTCTTTGTGGCATTTGGCATTTACTATACCCTGTAATGATCTTGTTTGTTCTCTCTATTTTATTTAGTATCTTTGTCACTAGAATATGAATTCGATGACAATAGAAAATTTCTCTTTGTTTACGCCCAAATCCCTGGAATCTAGAACTGTGGCACATATAGATACTTGAGAAATATTGGGTTCCTTTTAACCTGGGTTCCTTCCAGAAAATGAAATCTGTTCCCAGCGTGGGCATACATTTTAAGAAGAGGTCCCAAGTCAGAGGAGTGAGGCTGGGAAAATAAAACAGTATAGGAGGGAAAAGCCAACACAGACATTTCTGGTTTGACCACTCAAGGCAGGGGATTGTGGTGATGGGCATCTTTTGTGGAACCAGTTGTCTCAGAACTGTGCATTCAAGGGAAAGAAGAAGGAATATCGACCTACTAGAGTCTGTGCCAGCTTTGGTCAAGGGCTCACATTTCCATTAGGGCATTTGGGAGCCACTATATAATTTGCAGGATATAGTCCCAAATTATATTACAGGTCCTTACTCAAAAAGTATTAAGAATTTCAGGATGAAGATGGCACAAACTAAAATGAGACCCTCGCAAACACAGGGCCCCACGCCACTGCATGGGACTCATGCCCTTGCCTTTGTGCCTTAGATCTGTGCATGGGTGCCAGGCAGGTTCCTGCAACTATCTCACCGCGTCAGAGAAACTCCACGGAGCAAGAGCTAGAGTGACAGGGTGTGGGTAAAGGAAGGTACTGACTGCCAGCTTATACATGTGGGAAGCAGTTAGCTCAGGGGTGGCTAAAGAAAACGGTGGACTGATGGATGTCAGGCCAAAGGTAAAATAATGCATTCAGACTTGCTGGTGCTTATTGAAAACTGGCTGTAATTCTAGAAATGTTAAATAGTAATTTTGAGAGTAAACGTTCATATATTTTTGGTAATGATAATGGCTATAACTCTTGTCCATTAAGTATGGTTTGGCTATTGCTATATTGTTTGAGAATTCAAACAATATTTTTATTTTTTAAATATTTTTATTTTTAATTGTCATTTACTATGACTTCAAAAAAAATTCACTTTGGCCGGGCGTGATGGTGCATGCCTGTAATACCAGCACTCGAGAGGCTGAGGCAGGAGGTTTGCTGTGAGTTCAAGACCAACCTGGGCTACACAATGAGTTCCAGGGCAGTCTGAACTACATAGTAAGACCCTGTCTCAAAAAACCAAAAAAAAAAAAAAAAAAAAAAAAAAAAGATTCACTTTGGAAAACATTCAATGAATGTTGCCTTACTAGTAAAAAAGTAAGTCATTAATTTTTGATTATGAGACAAGATACACAATAAATTATATTTATATACAATGAGCAGCTGTAAGGTAAAATACATGTATATTTTAATGTATATTTATATATATTTTTACAAATTTACATTTTTATATAGTTTATAAAGTTAATTCTCTAAAATCTTATGTGTATAGAACTTAACTATTCCCATTCTTATAGCTGTATCATCACAGATTTGCTTAAAACTTTAATACTACAGGCACAAGTTCTTTTCATTGGTTTAAACGAGGTTGTATTTCTTATGTGAGCTTCACTAACTCAGTAAATTATTCCAAGTCTGCTTCAGTTTAAGGCGACTGATTCCAGATCAGGACAAGAAGATCTATGTCCCTATCTTGTGCCTGAGACAGACATGGCTAATCGTTGGTGACATTTTTGCTTTTTCCCTGCTCAGAAGTAGCTTCATCATCTTTTTGACAGCAAGGCTGCAGAAAACCACTCTATTGAAAAGCATTAACAACAAGCTAACACTTCCTGAGAGGTAACTATGGACTGAATATTTTATTAAGGACTACTTCAGAATTTAATACTTGTCTTTCCAGCCATGAAATACATCTTTTTTGTATTGGGCACTAGATATTCTTTCCACTTGGCTGAGTGTCACCTGATCAACTGCTTCTACTTGGCAGTCTGGTTAATCACTCAAAGGGCAAAGAAGCTCATTTCCCCCACAATATTTGACAAAACCTCAAACGTTGATCTTTCGATCATCTTTCAACGCAAATAACTGTGTGTACATAAGGAAGGCTGCACACGGGGGAATACTTACTGGGTGTCTATGTCAGCACTGTGCCAGATGCGTTAGATATTCATGTCATTTAGCAGCTACAGAACCCTACTGACAGACTATGTGGGCCATCTTTAATTTTTCTCTTTCATTTTTATACCTCCCAAGAAGTAAATAATTTTAGCAAGCTTGATATGTTTATTAATTCATTTACATACTCTTTCAGTGATTTTAAATGGGAAAAAAAAACCCAGTTCTAGTTTCTGGGAGGGAATATAAATATCAGGGTCCTAGCTGTAAGGCATTCAGCTTGTGTGGAGTATACACTTAGAATAATGAGCTATGGTGATTGGGAGAAGAGGGTGCTCGAGGAGGCAAAAAGGCTGCAAACAAAAGATGGTCTTCGAAATGAGTGTAAGTGGATGAAAGTGGCTCATCAGGTAGGAAGCAGCATTCCAGGCTGAGGTAAAATTGTGTGTAACGGCCAAAATTCTAAATTTATAATGTTTGAGATATTATAAGACATTTAGTAAAATTGGCCCTTATAATAATTATGTACTTCTCAGAGTGAGGTATATCAGCTAATAATGGTATATTGTCAATTACTTTGCATTTTCTTGATGAACTTGGAGTAATCTTTGCTATAAATGAAGCTGTTATGTTAAGGAAATATCAATGTATAATATCGAAGTAAAATCAGAGGGAAAAGTATGTGCTGGTAACAAGCTATCTGATTTCAGGCAAGACTTTAGGTCGTACTTGTCTCATCTATAAAATGGAGAGGCCAGTGTGGAATGTATTCTTTATCCTATTAAAACTTCTATGAAATAACAATGATCCCAAGGACTCACTCTCAAAATGGAGAAAAGAAAATCAGCAGGTATTTAATTAATGCAACCCTAGTGAGTTTACAAGCAAAGCAAAGAAAGGAAGTATGTATATATTAATGTAAAAGTCATACTAAAATAAAAGCTTGGACTTTTGAATCTAATGACAGAAAAATTGGGGATTCTAATGATTGGGGAAAAGTATAATTGTGAAGCTAAATTGTACTGTTTGAGAAGGAACCACCAGATTTATATAAAGAAATCAGAAAAAGAGTATAACTAAACTCTTTCAATACCTTGTTCTTAAAAAAACAAAGGTGATCATTCATGGAACCCTGATAGGAAAGTTTCCAGTAGGCAGGTCAGCCAAGGTTCAGCCAGAAAAGATTTGACTTAACATTGTTGGTGCTTAGCATGAAGGAAGAGAGGTACTTTTAGATTCCAACTTAATCTAGGCTACAACATGTAGAAAAAGGGTTCAGGTGTTTTCTAAAAAGAAATAAAAAGAACCTTACATAGTTATTGCTGTGGTAAAAGTCACATATGAGAAATACCACATATGATAAATGTCATATATTTTATGTTTCAAGAATAATGCACTTTCAAGTGACCACATAGCTAAAACAAATTTGATTGGCCCAAACTGTATTTGGAGGTAAATTTTCTGAGGCCATTGGGGGAAAATTGGAGACCCTGTCTCAAAAATCCAAAGGGGGAAAAATGTTCATGAGGTGTATAGGCACTGTGCTAGGTGCCAGTAGGCTGTGGAGGATAAAACAGACATATTCCTTATTCTCACTGAGTTTAGAGTCTAGTGGGGAAAATGTGACTAAAAAATAAGTGCCATAATAATTCTTTCATTGATGCCTTGAAGGCAGGCAACAACCTTGCATGAGAGACAAAGACTTGGGTGATCTCTTTAGGGCTAGGTAGCCAGCAAATAGCTACTCTTTCCATTGTTAAACAGATTCCATTCAGCTGTCAACCAGGGATTTTCTGGTGTAACTTTCAGAGCACGACAATTGTTTAAACATTCAAGTGACTTACATATTGTATCAGGTTTTGGAGGCCCTAAGAATTAAAAAAAAATTTTTTTTGTTTTGTTTTTTGAGACAGGGTCTCACTATGTAATTCAGGCTGGCCTTGAGCTCACTAGGTAGCACAGGCTGGCCTCGAACTTGCAGTAATCCTCATGCCTCAGTCTCCCAAGTGCTGGGATTATAAGCATGCACCACTATGCCTCGCTGGCCCTAAGAATTTTGAAATCTCCATCCTTGACATATGAGTCAAAAACTGTTTTCACTCCGAACCACATTTTGAAAAATGCAATTTATAAGTCTTTCGAGGATTGCCGGCCCCCTGAGATCTAGATAAAGCTCTTTGAAATCTTCGTAACACAATGTAGAAATCAAAACCATTCCCCTACTTCTGAAAATTCCCTAGGAATTTATGGTCATAGCCACCTCAAACCCTGAACATCTGCTTTTGCAATGGGTTTAGATTATGAAACATGTTGCATTCTTATAAATGTGGTTTCTGTTCCATGCCATGTTAACCCACATGTCAAACTATGCCCTTTTTTGATTGCCACAGAACTCTAATAGGATATTTATTATAGACTTGTTTTGAAGATTTAAGAGATGGGATGAAGAAGTTTATATCAATTAGAATATAACTGCTATACCAAACAAGCCCTATTGCAATAATTTAACAATACAATAAGTCCCTGACTTATGAACATTTTAATTCCAAACTTTCACAGATATGAGTGGACTTTGCCTTTGTTTTTTTAAAAATGCTTTACATTGTATATTTATGTCAAAAGTATGTATAAGACTCACTTTGTTGGACTTACGAATGAATCTGAGTTACGAACTTTCCCAGAACGGGATTACTGTATCAAGAAACGATTACCTCTTACTTATACCATGTAAATTGGGCTTAGGAGAAGCCTGATGCATATAATTACTCACAGGTCAAGAGTCCTGGACTCCCCCATTTGATCCTTGTCACTAGCCTGCTGGAATTCTACTGGCAAGGCCTGGAGATGGCTCACTTCACTTCTGCCCACACCCCATTGGCTAGAACTAGTGACACGACTATACCTAACTGCAGTAGAAGCTGAGAAAATTATTCTAGTTTTGAGAAACAGAAGAAAAAAAAAAGACTTTTGTAATTTATCTCTGCCATAGAATTTATTCTATAACAACACAAATAACTTCAAATTTAACATTACATCTAGTTTTCAGCAATTCCTTCTCATTACTAGGAATTTTTAATATGATCATCAAACTCATGCCTGTTTACTTCTTTCTCCATTTTATTCCTTCTTTCTTTTTCTGTTTTCCCAGTCACCAACATTCCTCTTGATTTTTTCTAACAATGTTCTGAGTTCTCTCTCATTGCCTTGCCTCTCACAGGAACTTGAGGCTCTCACTGACTCTTAAAATGTTCTATTAGAGAACAAACACATCAGTAGGGAATGTTTTCCAGGAAATCAACTTGAGGCTTTCTGAGGCCTATATAACACGTACACCTGTGCTTCTGAAACTGCTAGAACTGTAATTTTGGGACTCTAAGGCCTTATGGCTGGAAATACTTGAAGTCTGAAGATAAAAATAATCTCTTAGCACAAAACAATCCCCAAGGGGACAGTCTGTGCTGCTTTTATCCTCATTTGGGAAAATTTTCCTTTTGTACTCTCCTACTCTAAGAGGCAACCTAAATCTTCTCAATATAATCACTCAGTTCTTTTCTTTTTCATGGTGAAATTAAAATATGGGTCCTCCAGCCCTCTACTGGGGGAAAGGAGCAAAAGCCAGAGAGTCAATGTGTATTGAGGGTCTCAGGCCCTTGAATTATCTTGTGACAGTCCTTTCTGATCATATGAGCCAAGGGGTATCTTTCCCTCTGTAAGCAAGTTCACAATATTACTGGTTACCTACCACTCAAAGAATTTGGATTCACACAATAAACATCAACATTCCTCAAAAGTCATTATTCACTATTGTTAAGTCTGTGCAAACCCTGCAACGTTAAAACAACATTTTATTTTAAATAGCAGATATGTATTATTAATTAGAATGTCTGGCTATGATCTGGGTCCCTGGGATAGTACATGTTCCTTCTCACCTAGAGGCATTTGGGGAGGAAAGTTGGAGGGCTATTGTCACTATTCCAAGCTTGAGAAAGTGTCTAATTACTTTTTTTCCCTTGTGGATTTCTCGGTGGAGAGGAACTTTTCCCAGGAAACTGTGAAATGATGAGCTTCTTATACACTTACTTGTTGGATGTATTTGGGGCCGTGGGGCAACAGAAGCAGGGATTTGGAGGACAACAACTTCTGAAGTCTGCTGAGCCATCTGGCACTGGTAGAACTTGCCCGACTTGCTTCCTGAAGGTTTTGGTAATATTTATAAATAATTTACAACACAAAAATTTCAAGAGAGGCTTATAGGGAAATCTGTCTCACTGGTTATCTCAAGATGTCAAGAGCAAGCTGCAAACTACTCAGCTACTTTCCTCTCACCAAAAAGTGCCAGCTTTGAGTGGAAAGGAAACACTTGTAGCTCTATTTCCTCTAAGGCACAAGCAGCTCTATTTCCTCTAAGGCACAAGTAGCTCTAAAAAAAGAAAGTGAACAGAAAGTCTCAGAGAAAGAGTCTTAGCTATTGTTTGCAAAGTGATGAGGAAGCAAAGCTGTAGTATTAACAGAATTTATTTTGAAACTGCAGCAAGCAAAGAGAATGGCAAATTAGAAAATACACATTAGTGGGTGAAAAATATCAAACAGGGTCTCCCTCCCTGCATGCGGAGATGTTTGTTTCCTGTGTTCTGCAGGTGAAATTCTCTTTATCTTCTAATATAAACATGGCCAATTTATTTCTTTTCTTCTTACAGAAGAAAAGGGATTTCTATTTTAGTTTTAGCCACTTTGTTTTGAAATTGGATGATTAGCCACAGCAAGATATAGCTTAAAAAAAAAGTGAGATTGTGCACAAGGTTAGATTAATAATTAATGAGCCTGATTATAGATCCATAAAATCTACACATTATTTTTATATGTTTTCCATAGTTGTAAATCCTTACGGATAAAAGGATACAGAGTTTCTTGTCTAGTATGCTGTTGAATCTCTTGAGATCTTAGCCTAAGATATCTCTTGTTTTCTTTTCTGTAAAATAGGTATCAAATTCTATGAAAACAACCTAATTGTACTATGTTGAAGTTGGTTAGGATCATCAGATTTATCACATAAAACTGCTGGGTTTCTGTTTTAATTTGGAGTTAATCTTAGAAATCAGTTGTTCAACTGTCTTCACCTATCTGTTCCTGTCAAGAAAATGACTTCCATATTAAATTGATTAAGATTTGTCCGGTGAAGAAACATGCTATGACTCATTTTTGAAGAAAGTTCTGAAGTCACTGCACTTGGTGGTGATTTCAGTTTGACAAACACTAAAAAGCATTGTGCAGCCCAGGCCTTGGGATCTGTGATCTGTAATACAATCCTCAAGTACATACCACACTGCAGCATAAACTCCTTAATTTTGTATATATAGTCTGTGGGAAATATCCAAATGCTGTGAGAATAATTAGAAATAGTAAGACAAGTGGATGGGTTCCAAGTATCCGAAGTGTAATCTGATGAGTTATATAATTAGATTGTCCATTGTTATCTATCTATACACTGCTTCCCCAAATAAATCGCCCATCCAGAAATACATGAAATTAAAATTTTTTTATTACTACATTTAATTAATATTTAAATCTAGTAAAGTTTACTGTTTTTGTGGTCGAGTTCCATGAGTTTTAACAAATGCTTGTTACCACTACTACAACCAAAATGTAGAACAGTTCCTACTGCTCCAAACATTTTTTTGTGCTATCTATCCTTTTATAATCAAAACCCACCCCTCCCCTCAATTCTGGAAACCTCTAATCTCTTTTCCATCACACTCTAGTTTTGCATTTTCCGAATGTCTTATGAATGGAAATAGTATGAAAAGTAGATTCTATGCCTTTGTATAATACACTGGAGATTCACCTTTGTTGTGTGTCTGTTCCTTGCAGTTGTTGAGTACTATTCCATTACATGGCTGTTGCACAATCTGCTTATATATTACTCAAACTGGAAACACTTGGGTTATTCCCAGGCTTGGGTGAACGTGAATAAAGTTATTATAATCATTCACGTATAACTCATTGTGTAGACATGTTTTCATTTCACTTGAATAAATACCTGGGAGTGAGTTACCTGAGAAGTTTTGAAAAACATTCTCACCTCCACAGAAGTACAATTCTCAGTTAAGGGGCCTTTGACTATGTACTCTTTATAGTGCTTGTCAGATGTGACTTTATTTATTTTTTTTTTTTGGTACCAGGGATCAAACTTTGGTCCTTGTACTTGAGAGGCAGGCAGTACAACCACTGAGCTAAATCCCTGACCCAGATGTGACTTCTTAATGAATAAGAATTGCCCTTTTGAGTAGTAAATGTCTTGGGAATAGAGATAATGACTGTGAAACATTGTGAATGTACTAATGCCACTGAATTGTGCACTTTACAATTGCACACTTTACTAATGGTAGCCTTAAATCATACTTATTTTATCTCAGTTTTTTAAAAAAGCTAAAACAGACAAAATTCTCCCAGGCAACTTTGATGTTTGGAATGTCAGATCTTGGAGGCTGTGCCTGGGCAAGCTTCATGTTAAAAGATATCTGAATTTTTGTTTAATCTCTTTGAGAATCTGCATCGAACTGAATTTTTCTTAGAAAATTCAGGGAATTTTTAAAAGTTTTGGTAGCTAGCAGGCAAGCCTGTAGACTCTGGGTTTGGATGGACCCAGATTTCTGAGGTCATCACTTTTCCTTTGGTCTAAGCAGAGCTGTGAAGCGTCAGCAAGAGCCTGAGCCCAGCTCCTCCTGACTGGAGCAGGGTGGTTACACACTTCCCTTCTACAGACTATTTTCATACGTATTTCACAGCAGCAACTTTTCACAGAGAAAAGTAGCCAGGGTTCTACAAAACGTCTGTTGTCAAATATGTTATTGGCTCACTTTTGTTTTCATTTCTGGGAAATATGTATCTAATTTTATGAAAATAGCTAAAATTATCTACACTGTAATTGGTTAGGATTACCAGATTTAGCACATAAAAATTCCTGCTTTCAGGGTTTTAATTTGAGGTTAATCTTAAAAATCAGTTGTTGAACATGATGTTTTACCCTATCTATGCTTCCATATTAATCTTATTAATATTAATATGATGAGGAGACAAATATAACTCATTTTTAAAGAAAGTTCTAAAGTCAGCAGAAGATCATCAAGGCAGACCAGCCCTAGACTCTGTTGAAATAGTCCTCAGAATCATTTTGGATGATCAGGATTTCATAGTTATCGATTCATATCCCTCTGAGATTTTCACTTTTCTTTTTTGTACTGGGGATCGAACTTGGGTCCTTGCACTTGTGAGGCAGCTGGCGTCACCACTGAAACCCCCAGCCCTGAGATTTTTACTTTTTACCAGAAGAGATACAGTCCTTATTACAACATTTGAATAGCTCAAAGCTCATTCACTGGTTCAGATATGACAGGGAAGAGCTTATATGCATAACCTTAACTATGTTAGAGCATGGTCCAGCATTCAGAGATGAGATAAATTAGCTAGATGTCCAAACAAAACAGGGTAGTGGTCAAAAGGGCACCCTGTATCCTATAATGATATGCAAGATCTTAGCTTTCGACTTGATTTTTTTTTTTTTTCAGTACTGGAGATTAAACCCAGGGCTTTCACATTGAGCTGTCTGCCACCACCCCCAATCCCCGCTACTTTTTAAATTTTGAGACAGGATTTTAAATTTTGAGACAGGTTCTTAAATTGTTGAATTGTCCAGGCTGGGCTTGAATTTGCAATACCAGTGCCCTCACCTCCCAGAGTTCTGGGATTACAGGCACTTGCCACCATATCCAGTTCTAGATTTGAGTTTTAAAGACTGAAGAGAAGCACAGAAGGAAACAGAGGCAAGAGAGACAGAGCGCTCCTTGAATCTCTGTAGACTTCCATGCTCCATTCAAATCTTCCTCCAGGCTTCACCTCCCTACACACCTCAATAGCCTTACATTTTCTGTATTTGCTTTATCCATATTATTTTAACTTTTATCCACTTGTCAAAGTAGAGGATACTTATACATGAATATTTTCTTCTTCTGGGATTTGTATGCTCCTAGAAGCTTTGAAGATGGGGGTGTAAGCCAAAGGAAGATGGTAGCTGGAAAGTGGAGCTCAGAGTTAAGCTCTTTCTAAGTTTTCCAAAGTTACCACTTCAGTGGAGTGTAGGAGCATTTTTGAAAAGCAGGCATCATCCCTAGCTCTGCACATTTCCTCAGAAACTTAGAATCTGAAGAAGACAGAGTTTGGACTTCTTATCAGTAGCATCTGAGAACTCTGGCCTAGTATTCTGAGGTTTATTTTCTCCTTCATTCTCATTCCCTGGAATGGAAGAGTTTTAGTATTGGTCTTTGCTACTTAGCAATTTTTATCTTTCCCCCACTAGATTTCATGAGTTGAATTCCAAAAGGACAGCAAAGCAGACAGAATTGGACTTAAAGCAGAGATGTGGATGGCCTTGGAGGAAGGGTATTATGTATGATGCTGGGGAGGGGAAAAAAGAGGTGGCATCTCATGGCTTACTTATATTACATCTGAACACAGGCAAGAAGAGTTAGTTACAGCCCACTGTTTATACTTCATGTTCCCATTTTCCCCTGCTTTTCCAAACTGACTCAGGGCTGGGATCATTTACACAGACTTGACGATGGGACTGATGGAAAAGCATGTAAACTTGCAGGGACATAATTCATCCTCTGCCTCTTTATTTCCAATTCTGGACCTCTTTTCCTGGAACCTGGGGCCTTTGGAAAGTCCCAGAGTGGAATGCCTCAGCTGTGGCCCCTTGCAGAACTTTATATGTCCTAGTCCACTTCTGATCACTTCTTTTTTCTTGAACTAACTTCTTTTGCCTCTTGTCCTTTTAGAGCTGGTATAAGATTGGACTTTGATTGTGGACAATGACATAATTTTAACATGTTTGCCCACCTTCTGCTTCTGGGATACTTTTTCTTTACTAATATCTAAAGGAGTGTGTAGGATACAGTGTGAGGAAACATGGTAGAGCTGTTAACAGAGATATTTTTTGATAAGGGTACACATTTAAATGTATTTTATGTAAGACATTTACTGAAATGTATTGGCCTTGTACATAAAAGTCCCAAATTCCAGATGCATAGAATTAACAGGCATATCCATCCATCTATTTACTCATCCAGTAAATAATTATGGAGCCTTCCTATGTACAAGCACTGTGCAGTGTGATATATTGTGCTATATGCTGGGAGGGAGAGGAGAAAAACATAAAGACAAAGAAGATAAATAACTGACTCAAGGTGGCTGTTGCCTGGGATTTTATTGAGAGAGAATTTGACTAACTTGGCTGGCACATACATTGGTGGTGATCCTTAAGGAAAATGATACAACTACTTCACAGCCTGTAAGTGACACCAAGAAACACATAACGCCATCTTGGCAAATCAAACTTCAGGGCACATTTCCCACAAGGCTGTGGCTCCCTGTGTCTGCAGCCTCTTTGGCTATAATAGTGGCGAGCAGGCTACGTTTGGCTGTTAATGACATCTCTCTTTGTGGGAATAGTGGCGCAATTGTGGACAGAAGTTCATGCTGTGTTCTATTTATAGCTCCTGGTGAGTCATTAATGTTACCTTAGCAAAGGCTAGCTCCAGAGTCAGCCTTCGATTACTCTATCAGTCAAAAACATTCTCCCTGGAGTATTCTGATGAAATATAAAGCAAACTGCAAAACCTTTCTAGCAATTTGCAAGTCAGCCTTTTAATTGGTATAACATTATTATCCTTGGACCTGATATTGCAAAGTACAATTTTCAAGGGTAACTAGGTAATTTATCAACATGTAGGTTTTGTGTTAATGGAAAAAACAAAAAAACAAAAAAACAAAACTTCACTGGCAGTCTTCTGCACACTTAAACTAGCAGCTGATCTAAAAGATGTCAACTAGCCTTCAAAATATTTCCGTTGCCGGAAGTCTTTGTACCCTCTGTGACTATGCCCTTTGTGACCTTTCCACGCATGTGATCTTCGCACTGTGACTTTTATTCCAACAGAGATATTGTGGTCAAAGTAAGACTGCTCTGGAGAGATGGTATGGAAGTACTTTGAAGCAGTGCACTTTTTTCAGTTCAGTCTGAAAAACAATCTTTGTGGTTAAGCATGTTAAGTCTCCCATGTGCATTCGTAGCAGCTTAGTGAAAGCTAATTTCTGTGAAGGCTGGAGAACAAGTTGGAGATAACAGACCAGAGAGCCTTCACTGAGATGAGTTCAAAGGAGCTACTCATCTTCTGTATATTTTGGTGGAACCTGATAATCAGATATTACTCCATGCTTTGTTAGACACTTAACACGTAACAGAACTATCAACATCCACTGTGAGGAAGAATTTGAAGTAACTGGACTCTCATATACTTCTAATAGGACTGCAAAATCATACAGGTGTTTTGGAAGCCATTTTGGAAGTTCTTGTAAAGCATCATATAATGTAGAAATCTCATTCTTAGATATTTACCCAAGAGAAATGAAAATATATAGTTCTGGTTAGGGAGTGAAGTATGTGGTGGAACCAAAATATTCAGGTAGAGAGACACAGCCTTCAGGCAGAGGGATCGGCACCTGCATGGGAGTGACCAGTCTGAGGAACTGTTGTGAGGAAAGTTATGGACAGGCAACAAGATGAGGCTGGAGATATAGCTGGTCCAGGACTTTGTCATGGTTGGGATTTTGGCTTCTATTCTGAGAACGATGAGAGACCATTAGAATGTTTTAATCAAAAGGGTGGCATAACCAGGTATGCCTTTTAAATAGTTCAGTCTGTTTATAGTGTGGAGGACAGACTGAGGGAGGCAAGTATGACTGTGGGGAGACTGTGGAATTGTCTGGGAGAATTTATAATGGGGCTTGGGCTAGGGTTGTAGCCTTAAAGGTGTTTTCTTTTAATCCCTCAACCCCCTGAGAGGGTTTACAACAATTCCATTTATATAATCATACTTTTAATGGGAACAACAATAATGAATTGCTTCTTTTAAAAAGTATTTATTGTAAAATATTTAAAAAGATAATTTAAGGCAAATTATAGAACATAATAAAATATTTGAAGCCATATTCCTATTCTAGAACTATAACATTATTATTATGAGATACTTCTATCCTAACCTTATTTATTTATTTATTTTTGGTACTGGGGATCAAACTTGGGACCTTGCTCTTGTGAGGCAGGTGGCGGCACCGCTGAACTAAATCCCTGCCCCTTATTTTCTTTTATTATAGCTGAATACCAAGGTAGAACAGTATGTAAAGAATAGAGACTTATTTACCTCATGATTCTGTTGACTGGGAAGTCTAAGACTCTGGCATTTGATGAGGGCTTTCTTGCTACATTATAATATGGCAGAGAGCATCATCTAATGAGATGGAGAAAATGTGCTCTCTTGGGTCCTTCCTTATAAAGTCACTAATGCCATAATGGGAGCCCACACGCATGAGGATTCTACCCTCATGACCTTATCTAATGCTAATTATCTCCCAAAGGTCCTGCTACCAAATACCATTAACAGATGAATTTGAGGATAAAGTTTCCAACGTGTAACTATTTGGAGGACACATTGAAACCATAGCACCTTCTCTACACCCAATTTTTAAAAAGGCATTGAAAACTGCCCTTGGAATACAGTGATATCAGGACCATCTAGCAGAACTTATAAGCATTAGAAGTGTCAGCCTTTGGAGGCTGCGAGAGACCCAGATGAAGGCAGTCTGTAAGAGTGTGGATGAAAGGCTTCTAGGAGAGGAGGAAAGTTGGGTGGTAGATTACAAAAGCACCAATCTTGAAATCCTATGCGATCGTGCCATACAAAACATTAAAACATATTAAAAGCGAATCTCCCAAGGGGCATTTAAAAACCTTAGATATTAGTTTTTCAAAACCAAATATATACTGGTAACTACTTTTGGTAACTCCTTTGCTTTTTGAACAAATAAGATGAAACCATGGACATACATATATTAACATATTTACCACTTTACTATGGAAAGCAGTGTTGCATTCCCCCTAAAACCTAATCATTGAATTACCATATTGTCCAGCAATTCCATTTTTCATTATATATTCAAAATAATCAGAAGTAGGAACTTGCAAAGATGTTTTACACCAATGTTTATAACAGCATTATTTGCAATATCCAAAAGATAGAAATATCTCAAGCATCCATCAATAAATAAATGGACAAACAAAATGCGGTATATACATACAATGAAATATTATTCAGACTTTTAAAAAATGAAATCCAGACACATGTCGCAGCTTGGTTGAACCTTGAATATATTATGCTAAGTGAAGTGAATGAAATACAAAAGGGCAAATATATTTATGATTCTATGTACATTCTGAATGATTCTACAGAACAGTTGAATTCACATAGTCTTGAAAAGGCTGTAGGGAAGGAGGAAAGGGGAGATATTTTAAAATTTTTTTGTTTTTTTTGAGACAGGGTCTCACTATGTAGTTCAGACTGACCTGGAATGTAGCCCAGGCTGGTCTCGAACTCACAGCGATCCTCCTGCCTCAACCTCCTGAGTGCTGGGATTACAGGTGTGTGCCACCACACCTGGCTTACAGGGAGTTATTTTTTAACAGGTACAGAATTTCATTTTGGGAGGAAGGAAAGGTCCTGAGGTATTTGGTGGTGATGGTTATACAAAAATATGAATTTAGTTAATATATCTCAATTATAAATTTTAAAATGGCTAAAATTATAAATTTTATGTATGTATACTTTACCACAGTAAAGAAGGAAGTTATACAGAGAGATCCCATGTATTTTACTCAGTTTACTCAATTAGTAACATCTTCCTAAACTATACAACACAATATTGCAATTGTCAAATGTTATTCATATTTTCTCAGTCTTACATGTACTTGTTTGTGTGGATTTTTACATTTGTAAATGATAGAAAGAGAAAAATGAGTATTTTAGTGACACATGAAAGTGATACAAAATTCAAATTTCAATATTCATAAATAAACTTTGATTGGAACACAGCCACATTCATTCATTTATGTATTATTTATGGCTACTTTTGTGTTGTAGTAAGAATAAAGAAGGTCTGATAGAGATTACATAGCCTACAAAGCGTGAAGTGTTTATTATCTGAACCCTTGTAGAAAAAGTTTGTTGGCTTCTGCTTTAGAGTACAGTTAGCTGCAAATAAGTTGTGAGTATAAGATAATGTAGGGGAAATGACATATAATATATGTATAACTTTAGGCAAATGAAAATGATGAATTGTCAAGATTTGTATGTATAAAACTACAGTTGATGCTTCTTGGCCTTGTTGGGAACCTTAACTGTTTCCAAAATGTCGCTTACCTTTTCTCACTGTGTATTTAGTATTGCTTTGTTGTTGTGTTTTTTGTTTTTAGATTTTTTTTTTGTTCTCTTGCTTTTGGCCATTGTACCAATGAATATGCTTTTGATGCAAATAAAGGAAAACATAACTGAATGTAGTTTAAATTTAGAAATTTTTGCTGGGCGTGGTGGCACACACCTGTAATCCCAGCACTCGGAAAGCTGAGGCAGGAGGATTGCTGTGAGTTTGAGACCAGCCTGGGCTACATAGTGAGTTCCAGGTCAGTCTCAACTACGTAGTGAGACCTTGTCTCAAAAAACCAAAAAAAAAAAAAAAAGAAAGAAAGAAAGAAAGAAAGAAGAAATTTTCATTATCTTTCATTACAATTTTAGAAGAAAGGGTGATCTGGAGTTGATTAACTCAACTCAAATATGTAATCAAAGAGGACAGCTCTTACTACTTCTCTGCTCTGCCTTCTTAAGCTTGTTCTCATGTTCACTCTTTTAGATTTTCAGTGTGGCTGCAGTAGCTCATTGAGTCCTAAAGTTGGAAGAGATGAACAGACCTGTCCTTTGCTCATGTTCCATTATAACATGATGCAAAACTTGTCCAGAAATCCCCTGGCAGGCTTCCTCTTTGGGATGTTCACATGCCTCTTCCAGTCATGATAAGGGGAATAAAATATCTTGAGTGACCTAGACAAATCAGTGTTCATCTCTAGATGAAACATGCTGTTATTTGATACTTGAGCAAAGCTGAAGTTTTGTTGGCAAAGGAATATGTGGGGGGTTACCGATAGTGTCTGCCATGGTCGCAGTTTGACAACTGTAGCCTTAGATGTGGAATTTACTGTTTTTACTAAGCTCAGCTGTGTAATAGTGATACAGATTCACTTCGCTGAGGAAACCTAAATAGTTAGTTATCTTTTCTTTATTCCTCCTTCCTCCCATCCTTTAAAAACTGAAAGTCAACTTGGTCTCTCCTCTAGGGGCATGAGAGATGGAGGAACAAAGTCTAGGATTCTGAGGGACTCTCTTCATTGCTATGGTGTGAATGTTTATGTTGTTCTTCTCCTCCCAGTCTCATGGGTTAAAATCCCAATTCCCCAAGATAATGGTATCAAGGAGATAGGGCTGTTGGGGAGGTGATTAGGTCATGTGGATGGAGTTCGTGTAAAAGGGATACTAAAGGGCTGACGGCCTTGACTTTCACCATATAATGAAACGATAAGGAGGCGCCATTTCAATGAATCAGGAAACAGGCTCTCACTCGACACTGAATCTTCTGGTGTCTTGATCTTGGATTTCCCAGCCTCTAAAACCATTAGACATACATTTTTGCTGTTTGTAGTTATCCAATCTATGGTACTTTGTAAGAGCAGCCTAAAATAATTAGGGCATTCAGTTTATTTTTAAAAAATTTTTTATTTGTTTTGGTACTGGGGATCGAACTCAGGTCCTTGTGCTTGTAAGACAGGCAGCAGAACCATTGAGCTAAATGCCTGGCCCAGGGCATTCGGTTTAAATCATGAATACAACATATTTGTATCAACAGTCAACACAACAACAAATCTTTATTGAGTATGTGGTATGTGCCAGGTTCTGGGGATGTAACATTTTATAAAATAGGGACCCCCAGCTCTTTGGAGCTTGCATTTTATCAGGTAAATTCAGTGTAATACTATCTATTGGGCCCATTTAGTATTTCCTTCCATCTGAGGTTTTCTGATATTGACTTTTCTTTCTGAGATGATACAACTTAGTAGTACTCATCTCAACTTGTGGACAGAAATAAAGCACTAAAATCAATCTGGTACATCCACAATCTCAAATTTACCCACAGCCAGCTCACCCATTCTTTTTTTAAAATTAATTTTATTGGTACATTTAATGTATACAATATAATGACATTCATTATTGGAAATTTGTACCTTTACATAATCAGTCTTGGTTCTTATTTTTTCTCCATTCCCCTGCCTTCCTTCAACTCCTCCCTCCCTCCTTATGTACGAAGACTTTGTTTCAATTATTTTTTATTTTCTCATGTTAATTCCATTCCCTTCTTTCCTTTCCCCTACCCCTCACATTTCCCTTTCCTCTTTGCCCCTTTTCTTCCTATTTCACATTATCCATTATACCTTTTAGTCCTTATTCATTTTTTCATTTTATCACACTAGAGAAACTATTTGTTATTTACACGTGTATGTCCTATTTATACCACTTAAGAGTATCTGCCTCAAAGTGCATCCATTTAATTATAAATGTCTCTAATTTCTCATTTTTATGAGTAGCACTTCATTTTATAAAAAACAAAAACAGAAACAAACCATATCTTCTTAAACCATTCTCCAGTTGATGGGCAATTGGGCTGTTTCCAAGATTTAGCTATTATAAACTGGGCCGATATAACCATGGGTGAGCATATATCACTGTGGTATGATTCTTTTAATTTTTTGGGAAGACACTCAGGAGGGAAATAGCTGGGTCAAATGGGACTTCTCATCCTAGTTGTTGAAGGTATCTGTATACAGATTTCCACAGTAGTTCCACCAGTCTGCCCTCCCACCAACAATGAAGAAGGATTCCTTTCTCTCTACAACCCCACCATCATCTGTTATTAGTTGATTTCTTTTTTTGAGACAGGTCTCACTATGTAGTTGAGACTGACCTGGAACTCACTATGTAGCCCACGTTGGTCTCGAATTCACAGCGATCCTCCTGCCTCAGCCTAGAGAAGTGCTAGAATTACAGGTGTGTGCCACCATGCCCGGCTTAGTTGATTTCTTCATAGCAGCCATTCTTTCTGGGGTGAGGTGGAATCTCAGTGTTGTTTTCATCTGCATCTCTCAGATGACCAGTGATGTTGAACATTTTTTCATGTGTTTATTTGTTGCTTTTACTTCTTTGAGAAATGTCTGTTTATTTCAGATGTCAATTTTTGTATTGGGTCTTTATGTTTGGGGGTCTGCTTTTTTTGAGTTCTTTATACATTCTGGAGAGTAGAGCTTTGTCTGAGGAGGAGCTGGTGAAAATTTTCTCCCACATTGTGAGTTGTCTCTTCACACTGTTGGTTGTTTCTCTTACTGTGCAGAAGCTTTTTAAAAAGAAGACACTTCACTTGTTGATTGTGCTAGCTCATGGATAACTGAGGTTTTGTCCATAAAATCTTTTCTTACACCAGTGTCTTCAGAGTTCTACCTAACCTCTTTTCCAGATGGTTAAGTGTTTATATTTTAATATTTGGATATTTAATCCATTTCAATTTTAGTTTAGTGTATGGTGAGAGAATTAGGTCTAGTTTTAATCTTTGGTAAGTTGAAACCCAGTTTTCCAAGCAGCATTTATTAAAGAATCTATCTCTCCTCCAGTGAGGGTGTTTGGCTCTTTTGTCAAAGATGAGGTGGCTGAGTGTGTCTGGACTTGTTTCTGCATCTTCTAATCTGTTCCACTGGTCCTTCTTTGCTAGTACCATGCTCTTTTTATCACAGTAGCTTTGTAGTATAGTTTCAAGTTTCACCTTGTCTTCATTGCCTAAAATTGCTTTTGCTATTCTAGGTATCTTCTTGTTCCAAATGAATTTTTGGATTGTTTTCTCAAGGTCTGTGAATTATGCTGCTGGGATTTCATTGAATCTATGTTGCAGTTTTGGAAGTATGGCCATTTTCACTATGTTGATTCTTCTTACTCAGGAGCAAGGGATGTCTTTCCATTTCCTGATATCCTCATCAGTCTCTTTTTTCAGAGTGCTGAGGTTTTCAGAGTAGAGGTCTTTGATTTCTTTTGTTAGGTTGATTCCTAGGTATTTCAGTTTTTTGGGTGCTATTGTGAAAGGAATTAATTGCTTCATTTCTCTCTCAGTGAGTCTGTTTTTTGTGTGTACAGAAAAGCTATTGATTTTTGTGTGTTAACCTTGTATCCAGCTACTTTACTGAATTTGGTTATTAAATTTAGAAGACTTGCAGGGTGTGGTGGCACATGCCTGTAATCCCAACACTCGGGAGGCTGAGGCAAGAGGATCGCTGTGAGTTTGAGACCAGCCTGGGCTACATAGTGAATTCCAGGTCAGTCTCAACTACATAGTGAGACTCTGTTTCAAAAAAATAAATCAATACAAAGTTTAGAAGACTTTGGTGGAGTTCTTGGGCCTTCTATATAGTGTATCATGTCATCTGCAAATAAAGACAATTTGATTTCTTCCTTTCCTATCTTTATTCCTTTTATTTCTTTCTCTTGTCTAATTGCTGTGGCTAATGTTTCCAAAACTATATTGAACAGGAGTGGTGATAGTGGACATCCTTGTCTTGTTCCTGATTTTAGTGTGAAAGATTTCAGTTTTTGACCATGTAGTATGATATTGGCTGTTGGTTTTTCATAGATGACTTTTATCAGATTGAGGTAGAGACTGTCTATTCCAATTTTCTGTAGGTTTTTTTTTATTATGAATGTGTGTTGGATTTTGTCAAATGCTTTCTCTGCATCTATTGAGATTATAATATGGTTTTTATCCTTGGCTCTATTAATATAGTGTATTACATGTATTGATTTGCATATTTTGAACCATCTCTGCATCTCTGGGATGAGTCCCACTTGGTCAGGGTTTATGATCTTCTTGATGATATTCTGCATTCTATTTGCTAGTATCTTATTAAGGATTTTTGCATCTATGTTCATTAGTGAGATTGGCTTATAGTTCTCTTTTTCAGTTGGGTTTTTATCTGCTTTGGGGATCAAAGTGATGCTTGATTCCAAGAATGAATTTGGGAGTGTTGCTGCCCTTTCAATTTCATTGAAGAGTTTAAACAGTAGTGCCAGTAGTTCCTCTCTAAATGTCCTGTAGACTTCAGCAGTGAAGCCATCAGTTGGTAAGTTTTAAATTACATTTTCAATTTCATTGATTGATATTGGATCATTTAGAACTTTTAGGTCATCTTTGTTCAACTTTGGTAATTCATACAAATCTAGGAATATGTCCATTACTTCTGTATTTTCCATCTTATTGGCGTAAAGCTTCCCAAACTAGGTATTGATGATCCTCTGGATTTCTGTTTGGTCTGTTGTAATTTCACCCTTTTCATTCCTAATTGCATGGATTTGGGCCTTTTCTTTCCTTTTTTTGATAAGGTTGGCTAAGGGTTTGTCAATTTTGTTTATTCTTTCAAAGAACCAATTCTTGGCTGCATTTTTTTTTGTACCATTCTTTTAGTCTCTATTGCATTGATTTCTGCTCTGATCTTTATAATTTCCTCTCCTGTGTGAGCCTTGGGTTTGTCCTGCTCTTTTTTTTCTAGAACCTTGAGTTTCAGCATCAGGTTGTTTAACTGAACTCACTCTGTTTTCCTAATATGTGTATTGAAGATGCTATAGTGCTATGAATTTCCCTTGTAAGACTGCTTTCTTTCTTTTACTTTTTGACAATTATTTAAGATCTTTATTAACAGATGCTTGCAGTTTGTTGACTTTTTTGAAAAAATCAAGTGGTAAACTTTTATTACAAATTAAAAATGAAGTTCTTAAAAATTTCAACTTGACCAGATATGAAACAATTTAAAAACCTTTAAAGGTGTCTTGAGAAAAACCTGGCTTTAAAAAAAAACCAAAAAAACACATTTGTCATTACCAAAAGAGATGTCTTTAGGTAAAAATAATAAAAACTCCATGCTGCATAGATAATGCAGGTAGTTCTAGTTATCTGGACAATGGGCAAAAAGCAAGCACTTAAGGTCTTCAATTTCCAATGTTTTGTTCATTTCTTCTTGCTGGAATTTCATATTTATTTTTTCTTGCTGGATGACTGAACCAGTTAATGCTGAAGATGTTAAAATGGCATTTACTCAGCCCCACCCTGCTCAGACTCCTGATGGAGAAATTCTCAGCTGGTGAATCTGCTGCTTTAGTTTCTCTGCATCTTGTGGTTTAGGGTTCTTTGGGCATCTGTGTAACTGAAGTTGCACTGGTACTGATGTTGAGGTGGCTGCTGATTTTGGGTCTCATCTCTTTGATTTTCCTTATCCTCTTCATTGCAGTCCTCTCTAGGCTATCTTTGGCAAGGAGGGCCCTTGCGGAATCATGGTCTATAACCTCTATATATATTCTGTCTCACTTATCTACCTTGTTCTTCTGAACCCTGGTTGTCAGCACCCTGCATCACTTCTCCCTGCACAGGAGGATTTGGAATACTGTGGTTGATGCCCCACAGTGTCTCTGCATATAGTAAGGTGGGAACCTTCACCTGTGGTAGGGCTGTCTTGTTTTTGGGCCTCGTCTTCAGGAGCACTGTCTGATCCCTCATTCTTTTCCCCCACTTGCACTATTCTGGTAATTCTGCTGATAATTGTGTGGAGGACCCCTATGACATGGATAGCATCTATAATGGTTGTGGTCTGCTGTGTATTTACTGCCTTGAACTGGAACTCCACCATGGCCTATAACATTTGCTGCCTCCATACCCTTTTATCCTTCAACAACTCCACAGACACTCCATCTCCTACACTGCGGAGGTGCTTTCTGGGGTTATTCTTCTTTATGGCAGTCTGGTGTACAAATACATCTTCCTTGATGTCATTCCTGTTGATAGAACCATATCAGTTTCTTACATTGAGCCATTTTATAGTATTCAAAACCTTCCTTGTGATGACCTTCTTGTCCCCACTGGAAGGTACCACCAGTGTGAGGCTGCCTTGGCCACTGCTCCCTGCACTGCTGCCCAGAGTGCCAGGCTTGGCAATGCTGAGGGCGGGGGGTGGCAGAGCCAGGTAGGGAGATGGTGGGCAGCTTCTGGGTTTCCTCCTCACTGTTCATGGTTGCGGTGATGGTGACTGGGGCTGTCTGTGGCAGCTGCAGCTCCTCCCAGGGTGTGATGGTAACTAGGTGGGCAGAGGTGGGACTACTCAGGGCTCTCTGGGGTCCACTCTCAGCTCCTGCTACTGATTGAACTCAAGACTGCTTTCATTGTGTCCCATAGATTCTGATATGTTGTATTGTCATTGTAATTTAATTGTAGGAACTGTTTGATTTCTTCTTTAATATCCTCTGTGACCCATTGGTATTCAGGAGTGTGTTGTTCAATTTCCATGTGTTTGTGAAATTCTTGTGGTTCCTTTTGCTATTGATCTCCAATTTCATTGCACTATGGTCTAATAATATCCAAGGGATCACTTCAGTTCCTTTGCACTTACTTAAACATGTTCTACGAACAAGTATGTGGTCTATTTTGGAGAAAAACCCATGTGCAGCTGAAAAGAATGTGTATTCTTATTTTGTGGGGTAGAACACTGTAAACATCTGTTAAGTTCATTTCTTCAAGAGTTTGATTGAGTTCTAGTATTTTGTCATTTATTTTCTGTCTAGTTGATCTATCTATTTGTGGCAGTGAGGTATTGAGGTCCACCATTATTATTGTATTAGTGCTTATTTGATTTTTCATGTCCGTTAGTATTTGTTTCATATAGTTAGTTGCGTGAGCTAGTGTTTGGTGCATGTACATTAATGATTGTCATCTCTTCCTCTTGGATTGTTCCCTTTACAAGGATGTAGTGGCCTTCTTTGTCTCTCTTAATTAGTGTTGGTTTGAAATCCATGTGATCTGCAAAGAGGATAGCTTTTTTTTCTTCCTTTTTTTTTTTTTTTTGGTTCCTATCACATGGAGTATTGTTTTCCACCCTTTAACTTTCTGTCTAGGAGTTTCTTTTTGAATTAAGTGTTTCTTGTATGTAGCATATTGTTGGATCTTGCCTCTTGACCCATTCTGCCAATCTATTTCTTTTGATTGGTGAATTGAGGCCATTAACATTGATGTTATAACTCATATGTATTGACTTATCCTTGTTATGACGTTTTCTTTTTGTTGGATTTACCCCCTTTGCATTAATTTCTTATCATGCCTGATAGATTCATTCTGCTGGGCTTCCTGGTGTTGGTATCCTCATTGTCATTTCCTAGGACAGTGTTTAAAATTTTTTGGAGTGCTGGCTTGGTATTCATGAAGTTCCTAAAGTGTTCTTTGCAGTGAAAATATCTTATTTCTCTATCAATTTTGAAAGATAGCATTTCAGGGTACATCAATCTGGCTTGGAGGCTGTTTTCATTTAGGGCTTGATATACATCACTCTAAGCTCTTTTTTCCTTGTTGAGAAGTCTGCTGTGATTCTGATAGGCTTTCCTTTGTATGTGATTTGTTTCTTTTCTCTGACTGCTTATAGAATTTTTTCTTCTGTTTGGTTTCTGGAATTTTAACTATTATATGTCTATGTGTAGATTATTTTTTTAAATCATGTATAGTTGGAGTCCTATATGCCTTATTTATCTGTATGTTAAATTGTTTCCCCCTATTTGGGAAGTTTTCTGTCATTACTTCTTTTTTTTTTATTGAGTTTATTGGTACAATCTAGGTGTACAATACAGTTACATTCATTATTGGGATCCTGTACCTTTACATAATAGGTCTTGATTCTCATTTTTCCCCTTGTCCCTGCCCTCCCTTCACCCCTCCTCCCCTCCCCATTTACAAACACTTTATTTCCATTTCTTCAATTTCTCATATATTTTTCCTCTCCCTTATTACCTTTCCCCACCCTTCCCACTTTTGCTACACCTTTAGCCCTTTACTTCCTATTTCATATTATTAATTATCACATTAGGATCCTGTGTGCTATTATAGTTTTTCACACCAGAGAAACTATTCGGTATTTCAGTTAAAGAAATCTCTGTATGAACATTAAAAATAGGGAATCCTAAAGTAAAACTAAAAAGGAAAGTAAAAGAGAAAAGGCAATCATGTAAGATTAAAATAATCCTTAATTCTGAAGATGAAAATTGTCCCTTAACATATTTAAATTGCTTCTTGCTCCTGTAGTCTTATCTTATTCTTTTTTTTCATTATTTAGAGAATACTTTATTAGTTTCTGTAATCAAACCCATGTAGATATGACCTTACATATTTAGTACAGTGTATTACCCCTGTACAAATGGAAAAAAGTAAAAACAAAAAAATTAACATTTCTAGACCAATATGACTGTCCATTTCTGTACAATGCCAACTCAACACAGTAAATTGGAATAACTTTTTCCAAAGTTGACAGCACCATTAAAATTTCCAAAAATTCAAATTATATATATATGTCTGTATATATATTTATATTTATATAAAAAGACCAATAATAGCAGTATGTTATGTATCAATAGCAGCAACAGCTTTTCCAGGTTCTGCAGTCATCTGAACAAAATTATAGACATTCAGCACATTCCATTAAAAAAAAACCCCAAAACAAAGAAAAGAATAATATCCAGAAAACAGCAAAGTTCTGTTTTTTTATTAGCATCTTAACCATCATCTTCAAAGAGAACATTCTAGAGTAATATCATTAAATATAGCTCTGATAAAGCATGGTCACTACTATGTATCATAAAGCACGTACAAGATATTTTACATTCACAGAGGTATGATACAGTACTGTCCTACATCTATAATAGTAGAATCAGTTTTGGTTTGTAATTTGCTTTTTCTGCAAATAAGATTGCTACCCCTGCTTTTTTCTGGGCTCCTGTCACATGGAGAATTGTTTTCCATCCTTTCACTTTCAGTCTATGGGCTTCTTTTTTCACTAGGTGTGTTTCTTGTATACAGCATACTGTTGGATTTTGCTTCTTATTCCATTTTGCCAGTCTATTTCTCTTGATTGATGAGTTGAGGCCATTGACATTGATGGTTATAACTGCTATGTACTGACTTATTATTGACATGTTATTGGCCGTTTGTTGACTCTTTTTACTTTTTCACCTTCTCCTTTTAGTTTCTTGCTTTGCCTATTTGATTTGCTCTGTTAGGCCTCATGGTGCTGTGACCTTCATTGTCTTTTTCTAGGATTTTGTTTAGAATTGCTTGTAGTGCTGGTTTGGTGTTCATGTAATTTCTCAGGTGTTCTTTGTTGTGGAAGTGTCTTATTTCCCCATCCATTTTGAAAGAGAGTTTTGCAGGATACATCAGTCTAGGTTGGAGGTTGTTCTCTTTTAGTACTTGAAATATCTCATTCCAGACTCTCCTTGCCCTAAGGTTTTGTGTTGAAAAGTCTGTTGTTATTCTGATGGGCTTTCCTTTTCATGTGATTTGTTTCTTGTGTCTTACTGCTTGTAGTATTTTGTTCTTCTGTTGGGTTTCTGGGATCTTGATTATTATATGTCTAGGTGTAGATTTTTTTTGATTGTGGCTAGTTGGGGTCCTATATGCCTCACTTATCTGAATGTCAAATTCTTCCCCTCTGTTTGGGAAGTTTTCTGTCATTAATTCTGTGAACAGCTTTTTTAAGTCATTTGTATTTTCTCCTGCTACTTCATGGATTCCTATCAGTCTTATGTTATTCTTCTTTGCATCATCTAGGAGTTGTTGGATTGATTTCTCATGATCTCTTACTGTTTTTAAGAGACCTCTGTTTTCATGGTCACTGCCTACAATCTTATCTTCTATATCTGAAAGTCTATCTTCACATTCTTTTATTCTGTTGCGTACACTTTCAATAGAGTGTTTAATCTCCTGGATATCTGTTTGAATCTGTTTTATGGATTCCATTTTTTTCCTCTGCTGGGTGTTTATTTTTTCCATTTCTTTCTTATGTTGGGCCTTCATGGCTTCTATAGTGGTCCTGAGCTCCTCTATGTTTTTGGCAGTTTCTGCTCTAGAGTCTCTAATCACAACTTCCATTTTGCTCACTATCTCTATGGTTATCTGGGAAATTATTTCTGTTTTGAATTTTTCTAGAGCCTGATTGATCTGTTTTGTTACTTCCTGTGCTTTGAGTTCAGGGTGTCCTGGTGGTTCACTATTGTCCTTTTCATCCTCAATGCCCTACTGTTTGCCACTGGTGAACTGGAAGTCTGTCTTTGTGTCTTGCTTAAGTGGTTTTTCATTTTTATTTTTGTTATCAGGCTGTCCTTGGTTTAATCTCTGGGTTATTTCCCAAATCTTCCTGATATAGTTGCACCCTTGCTTCTGGGTCTCTAACGATCCACAGACATTCTCATCTTCATAACATTAGAGAAAACAGCTCATAAAATCAACCACAATCCTTTATCCCAACTGATATAATCAGCAACACTTTAAGATCAAGCACAACTTGGAAACTGACCACCTGTGGTAGTCACTAGTCTATCACCCTTAAACCATTTGAATTAAATTGAAATCAAGAAGCAGTCCAGAACATGTCTGCAGTGAACAAACTTTTCAATATAGTATATTTACCATTTAATGGCTCAGACAGAGCTAGCATGCAAGACCCCCAATCTCAGTTAGCTGATGGCTGAACCCCATGATGCAGACTAACCTTGGGCTGCAAGGCCCAGATTGAGTTCCCCAACCTTCTGAATGGTTGAACTCCACACTGTTCTACTACAGGTTTCCCACGCCCTTTCTTTAAAGATATTCAAAGTTGGGAACTCAGAAAAATACCCTTCATGACCACCTCTGCCTCTGCAGAGTGGGTCCAAAGACTGGCACAATCAGGAGGTCTGAGTGTGCCTGTGGTGGTGGGGTGTGGGGGTAAGGGGAGTTATGGGGATTCAGTGGTGCCCACGTGGCTACCTTCCTGGTGCTGGAGCGATGGTGGCTCCAGGAGGGAGAAGGCGTGGCTCTCCTTCCCACGGTGGATCGGGGCCCAGGCTACCTTCCTGGTGCTTGAGTGATCTTTCTGTCATTACTTCTGTGAAGAATATTTTTTTAATATTATCTGCACTCTCCTGTTTCTTCATTGACTCTTATATCATTATTAGTCTTATATCATTATTCTTTGCATCATCTAGCAGCTGTTGGATTGATATCTCAGGGTTCCTTACTATTTTTAAGAAATTTTTCTATTCCTGTTCATTATTTGCAATCCTATCTTCTGTATCTGAAATTCTATCTTCACATTGCCTCATTCTGCTGCATAAACTTTCAATGGAGTTTTTAATTTCTTGGAAATCTGTTTGCATCTATTTTATGGATTCCATTGTTTCCTATGTTGGGATTCTACCATGTTCCTCAGCTCCTCTATTTTTTAAAAATCTGTGTCCACTCTAGATTTATTAATCATGTCTTGCACTATGGACACAATCTCTGCTGTTATCTGAGAAATTATTTCTGACTTAATTTTTTCAAGATCCTCTCTTGTTGCCAGTTCAGGGAGTCCAGGTGGTTGAGTATCAGGTTGCTCCATCTCATTTCCCTTTGGGGTTGCCTCAGGTGATCTGGAAGTCTGGTTTTGGGACTTGTTTCCGTGTCTTCTCATTTCAACAGCCTGCCTTACCTTTGTTGAGGAAAATTTTTGCTCACCCAGTAGTCTTCAGTTCTCAGCAAGCCATCAATAGACCTTTTTTCTGCTGCTCACCAGTACACCAGTTCCTGGGTTCAAGGCACCTATCCTAAGGGGTGGGCCCCTGACTGAAGCTTGTGGGCCTGTGCAGCTCTTTCCTAGGTGGGCCTTGGCTGAGCAGGTTTGACCCTTGGCTGGGCAGGTTTGCCCAAGCCTCTGGGGTTAGGCCAGATCCCTGGCTGGGATTTGCCTGCAGCTGTGCTGGTCTGAATGACACCACTGCACCCCCGGGATCTGTGCATACTCACCAATGCTATGGGGTGGGTCTCTGACTCTCACCCATTCTTTTTAAGAATGGGAGAAAAGTCTGAGAGAGAACCTCTGATTGAAATAGGGAAAAAGAATCAATGGCATCAATGAGAGGGTTTCTAAAGTTGTTGGAGGAGCAACAGGAGAGAATTCCAAGGGTTGAATGCTTCCATAATCATCCTTTGGGGCAAAAGAACCTTATATCAGGAAATTCTGTGGAATTTTTTTCTTCCTCTGACATGAATCTGGAATCTTGAGCAATCAGAAATTTGAGATAGGGCTTGTTAAGGTCATATCTGTCCTATGGAAAACTGCCGCTAGAGTTAACACCAGAGACTCTTCCCTGATAGGCAGCTGCTTTCTCTGCTCCTTCCTGCCCAGGCAGATCAGTCCTCACCTGCTTCCTGCACAAGGTCTAGTGTGCCCAGAAATACAGCTCAAGTCTTAAAGAGCTCTAGTGAGGCTGGACCTTCTCTTTCCATAGTCAGATCTCCTTCTCCCCTAAATTATCAGTGATACCATTCATAGAGCCAGGCTGCCTTCACACTCTTTGCCAGGTCCTTGTGAACCTTCTCCTGGCATCATTCTGCCCCTGAGTACCTGGGACTGAAATCCTGAGTAGAGCTGGGATATTAGGAAGTGCTCTTAGAGCATCTGGACCTTGTTAGGAACAGTGGTAGGAATAGATGGGGCAAAGGCTGGGCATGGCAAAGATCACTCAGAAGCAATTGCCATCATTAATGTTCTCTGAGGCTAGGTGACAGAGTGCTAGGATGATGTGAGAGGCACATTTGCCACCCTTGGTAGCAGAGGAATGAATGTGAAGAAGTGGGAAGGAAAAAAAGCTGCTTCATAGTGCATATCTGCCTCTAGAAATTTATATTTTGGGGTGGTAAGTAAAGATTTTTCTTTCCTATGTATCTCTATATCTATGTTAAAACTATAGCTAGAATTCTTTTGAAAAATGTTTTGTTAATTCATATCCCTAAGGCTCTCTTGAGAAAGGGTATATAAAATATGACAACATAACATAAATAATAATTAGACAGAAAGAATGAAAGACAATGTAAAACGGAGCCAGGAATGTGACAACACTGTAATTACTAGGCATTACCCAGCTGCAAATTGAACTTTGGGCTTGAAATGGGAACTGTGGCTGTTTAGACAGTTTTTGCTGCTGCCAAGATAAAAAGGGAAGGACCCAGAAATAAGTACAACCATTCCTGTAACTGAGACCAGGAAAATTCTTTGGGGAGTCCTCCAGAAAAAGACAGCACAAAACGTTGAACGATGTGCTCAATTATAGCCCTTGTGGAGCTCCATGTTAAGTTCTAATAGTACTCTTTAGTAAGGCAAATTCTCCACTGGGCAGAGTGGATGGTGGTAATGGTTTCATTGAAATTTCAGTGTGTATCCATAGCTTTGAAAAGCCACAAACATACTGAAAGTTTAGAATATTTTATTGTTTTATGGAAAAAATATAAATCTACCTTATAGTAGAAGGAGAAAATCCTGATATTAAAGCACTAGTATCACTGTTTTCTTACTCTGTCAACACACACACACACACACACACGCACACACACACACACACACTTCTCTAAATTTTTATTACATCATTTGGCTGAATTAAGGAAAAGTTATAACGTGTTTTTAAAATGAAAAAGGAGCCACAACAGAAATGAGGAATTGAGACCAGGCAATAAGTTATAATTAAAAATCATTCTATTACAATAGTGCAGTCTTTGAGTGAGTCCTGAAACTTACACAATTTTGGATACTCTCTAAGGAAAAGGATGTAAAATTATTAATGTAAAAATAGATATGATAGCTGGGCGTAATGGTGCATGCCTATAATCCCAGCACTCAGGAGGCTGAGGCAGGAGGATCGCTGTGAGTTTGAGACCAGCCTGGGCTACATAGTGAGTTCAAGGTCAGTCTCAACTACATAGTGAGATCCTGTCTCACTCCCCCACCAAAGGTATGAAAATAAATGCACAGAAAGAGAAAAGAAACCATAAGTTTCTGGAGCAAGGTTAGGGGTGTGGTTCAATGAGAGAGCACTTGCCTGGCCTGAGAGACCCTGGTTTCATGACCAGCACCCCTCCCCTTATTGGAGCCATGGAGATCTGTGTCTTTCTATGTCCTTCTGAGATTAGGCAATTTATCAGAAATGTTTAAATAGTAATGATTCCTGAATGTGACTTGTACCTCCCCTTTTCCCACCAAGAGCTAACTCCTAGTAATCACAGGGGCCAGTGTAAGGGATCCCCAAGGGTAATTTCATTAATTCACTGCTTTATGGAAAATATCCTCAGTTCCCATCACTAAGTCTATGGTCATTATATTAAAGACCAGGTTGCTATTTTTCTTTGAACTGCTACTGACAAGATCCCAAATAAATCAAAGTTTTTCTTTGGAGGTGACTTCATATCCATCAGGAAGAAATAATAGCTCTCAGTTTTATTTTATACATGTAAAATGATGAGGTGCTTTTCCTTACCATGTATGACTATGTGGATATCCTCAGTTGTTGCACAAGAGAATTTCCAGAGTAATCTTTTGTAGGCAAACAGGAGGACTGAGATTTTTTGTGCTCTATGAGGCAAATAACAAGTTGGGAAAGTCTATTTTCTTTAAATGCATTTTCTGTACTGTTCTGCCCTCTATTTAAATTAATTTTATTTTTATTTCTTGCTTGAAGAGCTATATGTGAGTTTTCATTGACAAGCTATGAGAATTCTGACTTCAGATTTGTGAATAATAAGTTGAAGTTAGAAAAACCAGGTATAGAAATCATCTCCAACTTGAGAAAATCTTGGGTATGTGTTGGAGAAAAATGAACCATAGGATCTGCCTATTTTAAAATGAAACCTCACACATGTGGCTTTTGCTTTAACTGTATTCCTTTATTTCTTGTAATTTCACTCCGGGATTTGAACAGTGTTAGCGTATTTGCCACACAATAGGTTTCCTGTAGTAAGAGGAAGGAGTCCTGCGTCGTGTTTATTTGATGAGAGGTAAGGGCCTTGGAGGCCTTTGATGAATGTTGAACACTGATTATAAATGGTTAGATTTTTGAAAGTGAAAATTAGGCTAAAACAAGAAGATGCTCCTGTATGTTACAGTGCCTTGTAGCACCAAGGTCTGGGCAGCTGCCTCACAGCAGTGATTTCCTCTCTGGTCCCAGGGAGCTGGTGTGTGCTGGGAGAGCAGGTCAGTGCAGGTGCCCATGGGGATAGGCTCTGGCCCAAAGCTGGGAAGCAAAGCCTGGGACCCTCGTGCTGATTATTTAGCCTCTGACTACCCATGGGTCTCTGGAGAAACATGTTAGTATTTACGCCTCTGCTTAGGGGGCCACAGAAGTGCTAATGGGAATGTATGAAGTAGACCTGCAATTGCAATTTTTATAGGGAATTATAGAAAGAGAATGGGGAGCAAAACATAAGAAAGAAAAAATAAAAAAAGAAAGCAAAGGAAAGAAAATACAAACTCAGATCCAGTGCAGGGAGAAGAAACACTGTAAAAACAAAAGGAAAATTATGATGAATGCCACATTGGAAGAAGAGCTTTTTAAGATGGAGCTGGAAAGACACTGGAGTGAGCTGGACTTGACATCTGCCTCCAGTGTGAACTTTGGTCGCCCTCACTCTTTGTCTGTAGCATCTGGAACAGCCAGACAATTACATTTGGATGCGTATCAAGGTTATTGAACTCTTGCTTTTTACAGACATTATGATTCTGTTTGTACATCCTTTTCTTTATCTTCTGTCGGTCATTAACCCCTGTTACTTTTCCTCAACATTTCAATAAAGTTTCCTACTGAGAAATTTTACTTGCTTTATAAAAAGCCAGCACTCCCTACTCCATATAAGCTCCCACTTTACTCATCTTCTTTGTTGTTCTTGGTGTTTTGTTGTTGTTGTTGTTTGTTTGTTTGTTTTTTGAGACAGGGTCTTGCTCTGTAGTCCAAGCTAGCCTTGAACTCACTATGGAGCCCAGGCTGGGCTCGAACTCTTAGGAATCCTCCTGGCTCAGCCTCACAGGTGTTGGGATCACAGGTGTGCACCAGTAGCCCTACTTGGCCTTTGGAACATGGATTCAGAGCTATTTGAATCTATGTCTCTCCAATTGAAATTCCTAAGACCCCCAAATAAAGTTCTTCACATTTTTGAATTTGAGTTGATCAACAGCCAATATATTGTTTTGGGACATATAATACAATAAACTCTCAGTCACTCAGAATATTCTCATAGAGGTTTCATTTAGATAAAATGTAAAGTATACATTAATTTTAACAGTAAATCTAAACTGATTAGTTTAAGGCATATTCCTTAACAATTAAATAGCTGAGGAAACCATTAAAACCCCACCTGGAATTGCTTCATGCCTGAAGAAAAACTGTAATTGAGTCAAGTAATTGTTCTTATCTAAATAGATGATGCTGAAATAACTTCAAATACTTGAAACAGTTCTATAAGAAGTTTATACATGATTTTAAAATTTGTTTCAAAAATATTTTTCAAAATACTGCATTGGCAGAGTATGGCTTGCTTCTAAAATTATTCTATACTCTACCAAGGTAAGAAAGAACAGTTTTATTTCATAATAATATAATAATTATTCTCATTTATTATATATTTCTTATCTACCAGGATTTGTACGGCTCTGTTTTTGCATTATTTGAGATTAAATTTTTAAAAGTAATAATCTCTACCCACTGAAACTTTTAAAAGATGTACATAAAGTAGACCTGTGTACCTTCTGAGACACTGGACTATGTTCTAAAATATTGTCTCACTTGAGCAATACGACTGTCCCATGTGCTGATTACTACTGTCATCTTTAATTGACTGATGAGGAAATTGGAGCATTGCACATATTTACCCCAAATCACAAAGAAATAGGACCGATATCATAAGCCATGTCAGTTTCATCACCACTATACATCTTCCACTTTATCTTTACTCCAGATGGCCTCAAAGCTTGGACATGCCCCCAATTCTTCCCATCCTGCAAGGCCTGCTCATAATAATAACAATAATAACATTTATTGATTGCTGCCTTGTACGTCAGGCACTTATGGACATTGTCTTATTTAATTCTCCTACCTTGGTAAATAGGTATTATTATTATCCCCACTTAATAGAAAGGAAACAGATTTAGAAAGTCATACAACTAGTAAGCGGCAGCCATCCTGGTCTAATCTAAGGCTCTTGCCTCCCAGCCTGGGCCCACTCACTCCAAAAACTGTAACGCCACTGGCTTGGAGTGATTTCCCTTCTCCAGAGATAGCCAGGCCAAGACAATATCCACTTGGAAATCATCCTGTAGTGTTCTCTGGCAGCTTCGTGTTCTAGATTTTTCTTAACTTTGCTCTCTGCTCCTGGAAAGCAGAAGATCTATTTTTAAGGTTTAGTCATAAGGCAGTTGCAGAAGTCCTAATGAGCCCTTATAAAGCAGAACAAAAAAGGGACTAATAAAAATCAATCTCTTTAAACTTCTGTCTAGAATTATATCATCAGCATATTTAATTTTTGAAAAATCAAATGCATGTGTACTGGAAGCAGTGAAAGATGAAAAAAGGCAAGTTAGTGTGGTGGTTCTGTATGATGTGGTCCTTCAGGGCTCCTGCCTCAGTGCGGGTATACGGGGATGAGACCTTCAGAGGGTGTAGGTTAGGGTTTGGGTTCGGGTTCTCAGGGTGTAGACGCCTCTGAGCCCAACTCTACTGCAGGGTGCATTTCTTCCTCTTTCTTTCTTTTGAAGATACAACAAAACCTTTTTATGAAGGCCTGCTATTTTACCTGCTGCTCAACTGAGGACGTGGCAGTAGGTTCAAATACTGGAAGAATATCTGACTGTATATCCTACTTGTGAGAAATTAAAGGCTTCTTATAATTGAGCATACACTGTTCCTACCTTTAGAACCTAGCCATAATCTAAGATGTGAATACATAGTACCTAAGGTAGAAGGGTGGTCTTTAGCCAGAAGAACCTCAGATCCCTTTAATTAACACCCCAACATTGGGAGTGGGAGGCACAAAACTTGGACACTACTTTTCACAGGGAAAAAACATTTGTGGGTGAAATAAAGGCCCACCCCCCCTCCCCAGTCAATCTGGTGACAGTGTTTCAATTTGCAGAGTAACCACCGGTGCGGCTTCTCTTTATAGGAAACAGCAACATATTCACCAATGGGACCTTTTATCATAAACTGTGAACAAAATTTGGACAATTGCATTAGAGCAAGTTTCCTGTCAAACTTCCACTCTGTGATTTTATTCCAACAGTCCTAATAAGGGTATGGTAAAAAGGACTGTGAATAGCTGATAATCTCTTTTTCTCTTTAACCAGGCATATTAACAGCCATCCCAACACTTGGCTCTTACTCCTTTTGGAAGCAATCCTGGATCACTGCTGGGGCTGTGGACACCATAGCCTTGACCTGGGTGAACACATGTAGCCCCCTGACCCAGAGTGGGCCCAGTTATAGCTTTTGCCTGTTTTGTTTAGGTCAGTGTACCCACCGGGAGTGGATTCATTAAATTTAGGGAGGATTAAGTGCAATTCGAAAGTATTTGGATCCTGGAACCCCCAGCTGGGTTAGAGGTTTACTTTGGAACCCTTCTCTAAAAGTAGGACAGAGATCTAAAGCTCAGGGCCAGGGCCTCAGGGTTAGAGAAGCTGAGTACCAGAATGGCTTTGAGATTTTCTAGGGATGGTCACAGGCCTACCTCAACCCTTGGGCCCACCTGGTGATCTCTGCGAAACTGTCTTTGCCTTCCCATGACTCAGTTTGGCTTTTCTGAGAAATGGCTTTCTTGGTGCCCACCTAATGACCTTCAGAAAATTTGTTTTCCCTCTCCGAGAGTTCACACTACTTCAGGGAATACTGATAGGTTGCCATGGAAATTCAGGAAGCCACCTCTGACAATCCTCCCTCTCTGACACCCCTACCCTTGAGGGGGAGGGGGGGAGGAGAAGAGGGGGGAGGAGGAGGAGGAGGAGGAGGAGGAGGAGGCCGAGGCCGCCAAATCCTGTCAGTTCTCTGCCAAAAAAGCCTTCCCATGGATCAAGCCTCGGCCCAGGGGCCATTTTCCTTCAGGAAATCCTGCCTGAACCAACAACAGTCCCTGATTCTCACCCCATCTGGCACTGCTTGGCCACTTGCTTTGCTCCCATAGCCCACCTGTTTGCTCCTGTGGACAGGATCCAATGCTGCATTGTTCTGTCTGCTTGTCTGCCTGCCACTCAACATGGGTAGTTCTTGAAGAATAATATCTGGATTTAATTCATTCTTGCATTCTTAGAGAACAATTGATCTGCATAGGAATTTTTGTCTTTCCTCTTCCTGTATTGTCCTTGTCTTTATTTGGCTTTAAATCACATATTTTCAAGTAAAGAAAAAGCACAGAGAAGAGAGTAATTAATATTCATCTATCCAGTTACCTAAATAATTGCTAACCCCTTACCATATTTATTTCATGTATTCTTTTGGTTGTTTATTCCCTTTCTGTTTTTGTTTTGAGACAATGTCTAACTAAGTTGGCCAGGCTTCAAACTCGTAATCTGACTTCCTTCGTCGCCAGAATATTTAGGATGACGGCCATCTGCTACCTTACCCAGCACTTCCTTTGTTATTTTTGCCCAAATATTTCAAAGAAAATTCTATATATAATGATATTTCACCTTCAAAAACTCATGTGTGCACTGTTAAAAATGAAGATATTTCCCCACAGAACTATACTATATACCATATCAGTAAAATAAGTTATTTTGCAACTGATTTATTCCAATCCGAATCTACTCCTCAAGGGGCACGCATTGTTTGTAGTTGTCTAGTCTCCAGTTTCTCTTCCCTGCTTTCCCACATTATTGATTTGTTAAAGAAATCAGACCAGTTCTGCTGAAAGCTCCACTTCTGTTTAGCAGTTTAACCTCCCCCGACTTCTGAGGTGGGGCTGACCAGAGGGAGTCACAGCCACCCCATCAACCTTGTCTGCTTCATCCAAGTGTAAACCCCCGAGGCACTGGCTGAAGACCAAAGGTTCATCTGCTCTGGGCCCTTTCTTCTTCTTTCTTCCCTGGCTTTGTAGGATCTGGAGTAAAACTTCCAGTAAAGCGGTGTTACTATCTTTCTTCTTTGTAAGAATCTTTTTGGTTTATGTCTTGTACTCTGAGGAACTATTTTGCAGATTAAGATACATGGTGTAATAACCATTGTGATTCTCATTATTTGATTATGAAAGCTTGTTTTATTTTTTTCATAAAATAAAAAATTTGAAAAAAATAAAATAGCACTGACAGCATTCCCTGTAGCTGTTGGCAACAACTCCATGAAACCCTTGTGGCTTTTAACACAAGGTAGGGAAAAAGCCTTTGTGAGGCTCTGAGGCTTCATTGCGAGTAGCAGCCACTATTTTTCAAAATGAAATTAAACACCCTCCTCCTAATTTCCATGAATTCAGTAAACTTCTTTAATTTATCCTAGAAAAACAATCTGCTTTCCAAGTAATGTGAAGCCCAGAGGTCCCACCCCCATCTTCAGGCCTGGACAGATAGTCTCGAGGCAGAAAAATCACATGGCGTCTCTTCCTGACAGAAAAAAAATTTCCATTGCTTTGACTAAGAAATGTGAGGAGGGCCACAGTCTGTGCCACAGTGTCAAGAGAGAATCATCTTGGCTGAGATGTACCAGCAAGTCTCAGCCTAGGGAGAGCAGTATCCACTTTTTATTTTATGAGTAAGAGTGAGATGGAAGGCTGCAGCAGGGAGATTGGAGGCAGTAGGGAGTTTCAGAACAGATTCTGGGCTAAGGCCAGTCAGGGAACATGAGATTTCCAGACACAAAGAGGAGCAGAGTTGGGCCAGCAAAGAGTGTGAGCTGGAAATCCCAAATGGACAGTTTCTCCCAACATGACACGAATACCTCACCATGGCCTTTGGCTCACTGGATTTCTATTTGTGTTTATTATTATTATTATTTTACAAGGAAAAATTCTCCAACAGCTATATTTTCTTTCTAAGGGTGGAGTAGATCACATTTTATTTGTTGGGAACACGAAAAGCAAGGAAGGGCAGAGAAGGGATGACTTTATACTTTTAACTAAATTTTCAATTTATGGGTCTATTAAAATCTTTTTATTTTCTGTCTCTTACTAATTCTGTTTCCTGTTTTTCATCTCTGCCAGGGTGCTCTCTTCCCTTGTCTCCCCCTCCCCCACCGACACCCTCCCCCCTGCTTTCATTTAATTATTGGCAAAATTAGAGCTTTTGAAATAGTCACTATGGAAGTTTATTAATCTTTGTTAAGTTTTCCTGAAGTGGATTTATACCTTTTTTGGGGAACAGTTTAGAAGGTGTTTGTGTGTGTGTGTGTGTGTGTGTGTGTGTGTCTGTGGTGGGGGGTAGGTACACTGGTGATAAGATGACTTCTCAAAGAACCTGCTTCCTTGTGCTGAACAAAAGCCTGGGCTTTCTGGCAAATAACTTAGCCACTGTTTTGTTCTGTGGTTGGTACAGAAAGCAGGTTGTTGAGAATGGCAAAGAAATCTGAAACCATGCTCTTGAAAACTACCTTTCAGTGAGTACCCTCCTGACGCAGGAGGGCTGGGGTGTGGGTTGCCTGTGCATATAGAATTATGCACAGCCTGCTGGGTCTTCAGGGAGGTTGGACTTTCCTCTCTTTGGGTAGAGCCACAGTGGGAAACCTGGGAGTCTGTGAGCTACCTGCAGCTTTCAGAAGTAAATTAGGAAGCCCAGTAAGTAACAGGAAATAATCACTTGGTCTTTACAGATTATTAGTGTTTTATTGAAGTCAGTGAATATAGAAATCGATATAAACGATCATAAAACAAATGTAAAAATTGAAGCTGGGCATAGTAGTATACACCTTAATGTAGTAGTTTGTTTTGTTTTTGGTTCTGGGGATTGAACTCTAGTCCTTGCGCTTGCAAGGCAGGCAGCAGAACCACTGAGCTAAATACCCAGGCCCTGAAATTTTTTTTAATGTTTTGTTTTTGTTTCTGTGGTACCGGAGATCGAACTCGGGACCTTGCACTTGCAAGGCAGGCTGCGGAACCACTGAGCCAAATCCCCAGCCCTGAATGTAGTATGTAGTAGTTGAGAGTGGATTACACTGGTCCTTTCTAGACATTTTTTAACTTTTAGATTGCCACTTATGTCTTTAATACTCCTCTCCTAGAGTCATCAGATCTGCTCAGCTCAAAAAACGTTCCTTTTATACCCTTCCCCAACATTCCAGTGAGTGAAGGTTCATTGAGCACACAGCCATCCAACCTATGACCCAGGCCGGCACCCACAATTCACCACTGCACACTGTGGTCCCTGAGCTGCTCCCTGGACCTTGGCCTATGCCCCTCTTGGGACTATATTTGGTAGCTGGGATTTAAGACCTACCTGTTGAAAGGAGAACAGAAATGATTTAATGACAGGTTTTGGTTTTGCTTATAAATGAAACTATAATCAGAGAAAAGTTGTGAACTTTTGGTTTGCTGTATACTTTTTTTAAAGATTAATTTTCTGTTGGGGAATTTTTCTTTTACTTTATAAGAGAAAATAAAAGCCACTAGACAGAAACTTCCTCAGATTTTTGCCACACACTTACCTGCAGAGGTGCTTAGCACTTCCTCCCTCCTCCTCCTCATAGTTGCAATTTCTCATTGCTAAGGCCAACTCCAAGACCCTAACTCTTTCTTTGCCACCTGGTAGACTTTGCTGCATTGTAGATAGATTCTTTCTCCTTTTGCTTTGTTTGCTACTGATTCCTCCCCCATCAACATTTAAACAAGCTCAGATTTCTTCCATCCTTAACAGCTTCCCTTGCATCTGTCCCCTTTCTACTCACTGCCTTACCTTACTTGTTGTGGTTATAGTTAAGTTTACTGAAACAGGCATCTACTCTCACTGTCACCACTTCCTTATCCTCTACTCTGAAATCCTCCTTGGCTTCTGTTTCAAAATTCCTATGGCACTCATCCTGCTAAAATCACTAACAAATTGATTGCTAATTTTAAGTACCACCCCCTGCCCATGAGCCTTATGTCTGACCTTAGCTCTAAATAGCATCTGATACTGGTGACTAGGGTCTTAAAACTGTCTTTTGGGGATTTGGTCTCTCTCTCTCTCTCTCTCTCTCTCTCTCTCTCTCTCTTTCTCTCTCTCACCAGGAATTGAACCTGGATCCTTGCACTTGCAAGGCACATGGCAGAACAATTGAGCTAGATCCCCGGCTCTGGTGACATCTATCTTTTCACCACAACTTCTTAGAATCCTTTGTGTGCTCTTTTTCTATTAATATGTTTATTTTAGAACCTATAGAAAATTCAGTGGTTTACTTATCTCCATTTAGAAATCCTACTAGTATTCAGGATGGACACATCCTAAATTGAGCTCATAATTTCCACCCCTACACCTGCTGTCCAACTATAGTCCCCATCTTAGTGAAGGGTACCATAATCTCTCCGTTTGCTGAAATCAGATTCCTGACATCATCCTTGACACCTTTCCTTCAGTCAATCACCAAGACCTGATGATTTAGCCAGGCATGGTAGCTCATGCCTGTAATCCTAGAACTCTGGGAGGTTGAGAAAGGAGTGCTGTGAGTTTAAGCCCACCTGGGGGGCACTTTAATAACTGAGACTCTGTCTCAAAAAAAAAAAAAAGATGGGGATGTAGCTCAGTGTGAAGGTCCTGTGTTCAATCTCTAGTATCCTCCTACAAAAGACCTATCAATTTTGCATTTTGAATACCTCCAGGTCCATCTACTTTTGAATTATTTCAAATTACTCTCACCTAGTTAATGCAACAACCTCCTGACTAGTCTTCTTGACTCCATTTCCGATTTCTTTGTTTCCATTTGTCATACTACAACCAGTGTCCTTAAACATTTTCATCTGGCCAGATGTGGTGGTGCATGCCTGTAATCTCAGCACTCCTGAGGCAGGATACATAGTATAAGGGTGAGTTTCAGGAAAAATTGTAAATTTCACAACTTGGCCTTCAAGAATTTTCATTTTGTGTTATTTGTTTGCTTCTCTGTTTTTTTCTTTTCTTCCATCACACTCACCCTGACTCTGTTCAGCCATATGGAAATATTTGCAGTATTTGGAACACTATTTTTCATTTCCCAGCTTCTGTATATGTTAATAATGATTCTTTCTTAAAGTCTCTCCTGGTTTTGAGGTGCTCCTAGAGCCAACACAGCACACTTGACAAAAGTCTTATTAAACGTTGTTGTTGATGCCACTCTACTTATTTCCTTCACGGTTTGAGCCACTGAAGGACTGGTCTGGGGGCCTGTACCATTTCCCGCATCTTGCACAGTTCTGGCACAAATAGTTACTGAGTAAATGTTTGTGATTATAACCCACGCTTGTGGGCAGGGGTTCAATGATATGGCCGGTCCTGAGAACATTACACATTTTGTCCTCATGTTCTTTTCATCAAGAATAATATTCATTGAGCACTTACTGTGGGTCATGTTATTTTCCAAGGGATAGAAAGAAGTTAGCCACTTCCTTATTCCTTTCACTGAAATGATATTTAAATAAAACCACTTTCATTTTTCCCTTTTATTTCTTTGGTGATTAAATCTGAGGTCACTGTGCTTGGGACCGGTGCATAATAGCTCTGAAGGACCAACTACTGATGTAATGCCATTGCGTAACACTTATCTCAGGATGATAAATTTCCTGGTTATCCTTCATACATGTTGAACATATCTATCTGGTCATTCACTAGATCCTGGAAAATGTTAATGACCAAATAACACCATTTAACAACATCCTTGTTTAAGAATTGCTTTTAAACTTTTTGAGCTTTACCACTTGTTTCCCATCTCTAATTATTAAATTAATGCTACATTTATACTTTTGGCTTCCATTTAGGCATGTAATTGCTAATATGTACTTGGTAAAACAAGGTCATTGTAAGACACAGTGAAGTCATTACTTGTGAATTAGTAGAATTTTCCGTGGTTTCTCAGAGAAGACGTATTTATATGTCAGATATTTTGAGCCTATTTGGCAAAGGCTGTAGATAATGTATCTTTACAATTGCTGTATAGGGTGAGTACCCACACTTGTCATAGAATAGATTGCAGAGACCTAACAGGAACAGCAGGGTTCCCTGGACTAAGTTATTCCATTTCCATCCTCACAGAGAGGAAATTGTTCCATTTAATGCTTCCTTAAATCACCATTCAAACTTAAGAGAAAATGTATCAATAAGGTCAGTGCTATAGTCAGAAATTTGAACAAAATTATGAACTAAAAGCTGAATAAATAGAGTTATCTTCTTGAGCCAAATCAAAATATTATTTTTATTTTGTTTATTTTACTAGAGCTCATTACTTTTAAAACTAAAAAAAAAAAACTTGTTTGGTAGAGTCCAATAGACTCAGCATTGGATTCTCAAATTAATTTTTTCCCTAAAAATATTTGAATTGGAATGAAATAAAAATATTCTCGTGTTTCTTAAGTAGAGCACGAACCAGAGTTGTATGTGAAACCCTGGAAATAGCTGAAAACAAACAAATGACATGTGAGAAATTTTAATTCTCCAGGCCTCCAATACTGAGCAGTTCTTGAATGTGGTTAAGAACAAGAGTAGGGATCAAATGTCCCTTCATCCTAAGCTGTGATGCTAGAGGTTCTAGAGAGTTTGACAGAACTAGCCCATTCTCTCTTCAAGGCTCTGTATGAACTGGTTGTGAGGCTGGGAAGTTGGAAGATTCTCCAGTGGAGAGAATGCCCTCTAGATATGTGCACTCCTGTGCCTTTTTTTTGCTTGTTCTTCATGCAAAGGAAGGCAAAGGAAGTTGCTTTCTCCAATCTGAATCCACAAGAGAAGGGATTCAAAGACCCACTCATGAGTCAGTGTTGTGTTGATCTTACCTGGATCTTACCTAGGAAGACTCCCTAGAGTACAGAAAGAGCCCCGGTAGAAGGATGAACAGAATCTTAGGGCTGGTGTGAGATATAAGCTGCTGGTTAGAGGAAAGGACTTGTTTCCAACAAGACAACTGAGTTAGATGCTCTGTAAGAAGCCTCATTGAGGAACGAAGCAGCTATGCTGGACCCTTCATCCTCAGTCCCTCTCCCTGGGTAACCCTGAGATATCTGAAACAGTTACTCGGGAGTTGGATTCCTAGGAGCTTGATAACAGAAGTGAGAAAAGGCCAGTGTTTGTCTTCTGGTGCAGGCTTCCAACCATGAAATAGGCCCAAGCTAGAAGTTGAGATGGGAATGATGTCGAAGTCTTGCTATTAAACTGGATTTTTCCCCCTTGTGCTGGGATTAAACAAGGGCTTTATGCATGCTAGGCAAGTGTTCGTTTACTGAGCTACACCCTCATCCCCAAACTGTTCTGATCTTTTAAAATAACATGATGTTCTGGGATTTGGAAGAGCTATGGGACATGCCTGAGATTATTATCAGCAGCTTGGAAAAATGATCCACAAATTCAGTTCACTATTGAGTGTGGCAAGGTTAAAACTATTTTCATGTCTACATTCTGCTAAGACTACCGATCTCCTTCAAAAAACAGGTAACGTATATAGTTTGGAATATTTGTTTAAAAAGACATGTATCTTTGTTCTCTAGGCTCCTTTCATGTGTATGTGCCACACACACATGCACACATTATATGTAAACATAGAATTTTACAGCTGCTAAGGTATTTAGAGATGTTCTAGCTCAACACATCCATTTTATAAATGGGGAAAACAAACTTTGTGGCATCTCTTTCAGTTCTAAAGTCCAATGGTATTGGTAGCTACTTGTTGAGGATACTGAAACAAATCATTCTTTTTCCCTTAGGGGTATAGGTTAGACTCTCTTAAATCAGACTCAAGGAACAGCTAATGCTGGAAACACTAGTTGACTTGTTGTTGCTGCAGGACACAGAGGATGATTGCTTCTTCTTTTTATTTTAATTAGCCATGGGATCTGCCTGCCTAAATTACTGCAATACTTGACTGACCAACAGTCGTCCATGGGAGGCTCAACACAGAGAGTTGAAGAATCCCCTTTTAGACAGGAGTGTCTTTATTCACTTTCAGGGAACATTTGCTCCTAACCTGTCCAAAGTTTAAGCCAGCTTTTAAAATGTCAGTTTTTTCCAGGCGTGTTGGCACATGCCTGTCATCCCAGCACTCCGGAGGTTGAGGCAGGAGGATCACTGTGAGTTCAAGACCAGCCTGGGCTACATAGTGAGTTCAAGGTCAGTCTCAACTACATAGTGAGACTCTGTCTCAACAGAACAAAACAAAACAAAATAACAACAAAAAAGTGAGTTTTTCCATAGAGCTGTGACTCTGCATTCCTGGATTTTCTCCTCGTGACAGAGGTGAATTCAGAATGATCCAAGAAGAAAGTAAGAGAGCAGAAAAGTGGGCAATGGCTAAGCTTGAGTCATCTCCTTTTTCCTTTCTGAATTTACCATTTAACATCATGAAGTTGTTTCTCCCTTGCCACTGATAAACCAATTACCATGTGTATTGTGGTTAGTGGGAGGTGGGAGAAAGGGACACTTGCCAATGGAGTTTGGTAAGCATTTCATGGTAGTTGGACCACCAAAGATCCTAACTGGTCTCAACACAGACTCCTGTTCTTGTGCCCTCAATTGTTAAGGCCTGCAGTAGCAAGAGGAGGTGGGTAGTCAAAAATCAAAGTAAAGAGGCAATTGTTTGAAGCTGTGTTAGTGTTTTGAATATTTAGACAAAACAGGCTAATGAGAAGCATATGGAACTTGGCTTTGAGAAATCTCTTGAGCATGGCTAGAGTTCACCAGTCCAGCCTCTCACTGACCTCTTTGCAACTCCTGCTCAGTCTCAGGATTTCCCAGCATAGTTTCAGGCTGACTGTACCAAGACACTACCCTTGTGCAAACTCTGGGATAAAGGTCTCTTCTAAAGCTGATTGTGGTGGTGCACGCCTATAATCCCAGCACTTGGGAGGCTGAGTCAGGAGAATTGCTGTGAGTTCGAGGGCAGCTTGAGGTATATAGTGAGTTCAAGAAAAGCCTGAACTACATAGTGAGACCCTGTCTCAAAACAAGAAAAGTATCTTCTACCTTTGAGTGCACACTTCCTCATTAGTTCAGAATGCTTACCACCAAGTTCTGTAGTCAAAACCAATAACCACCTGTTGTTTTGCTGAGATTCTCTTTTACACTTCTAGATGACAAGGCATCTTAAATCTACTTCTTAACATTTTTTTTTAATGCAAACTGATGAAAAGTCATCTTTTAATAGAATAATTATTGACCTCAGTCATTACAATAATCTGGGAACTGGGGTAAAAAATAACTATGACAATATCTCCCAGATCTGAGAAATATTAGCTATTTGTAAAGAATGTGAAGTGTTTCAACCATGTCTAATACAAAAAAATATCTGCTGCATCAAAATATAAAATTAATACAAAATTTGTTGAAGGATCTTAACTGGCTTTTGTGATTCTACATTTGCACAACATAGATTGGCAGCTTTAATCACCACAACGTAGAATGAGTGTTCCGATGAGCCAAGCAGGCGAGGTTAGCTTTGTAGACAGAAAAGGGATGAGGAAAACTGAAACTGAAAACAAAAAGCAGGTTGGTTATTCATCCTGTAAAGGTTAAAGTAGCCTTTTCATGCCAGCTAAAACTGGCTTGTTTGTGAATTTGGCTAATGCCCCTCTCTCTTTTGATTTCTTGAAAGGTCAAATAAACAACTTGCAGTGGGCTTAGTAATGTAGATGTTTAGGATGAATGACTTCATTTTGGTTTCATCTCTTGGGCTTAGCTCAGGAGTTCTGCCCAAGTCAAAGGCTTCCTATAAAATTTTATGTAACAGCTGCTATTGTTATTCCTTCTTCTTATGACTTCACCTAAAAGCATTATTTTCTAATGTTCAAGACTCCCCACTGATCTTCATCTGTTTCTCTTTTTCTTACCCATTCTCTTCTTTGCTTTGTTTGGATGTCTGTTTCCATTTCTGATTTGTACTTTTTTCTCTTCTGTCACACACCCTCTGGCTGTAAAAGTTCCTTTTATTAAGTCCCACCCTGTGGCCTCCAGTTCCTTTTCTTCCATCAGATGTCTTCTGAAAAGTTCCTCTTAATGAAATCTCTTTATTGTGCACATTTAAAGAATCTCTAAATTAAGTGGAGTGTTTCCCTCTGGTTTTCTATTTCTTCCCTTACATTTTGTCATCATTACAGAAAACATAACTCTGTGGAGTCAGGGCTATTAGTAGCAGTAGCAGCAATCCTAGTAAATGGAAATCAGGATTTATGAAATCTCTGAGATTGTATGGGACAAAGTAAAACATAGAACCTGAGGTAACTAACAGTTTTTGCTAATTGTCTTATTTGTATAAATGAAATCTGAAGAATTTTAGCTGGCATCTTCAGCATGGGGAGCTTAATGAGAGTAGCTATCTTGTTTTATTTGTAAATGTGCGTAATTCACGTTTTGCTTAATCAATCTTTAATTAGAGAAAGGGGAGTTAGTAACAGATAGCAACTGGTAAATGAGAATAAAGGAATGGATTTATTAAAGACTAATGTTTTCTTCTGAGGTTTGCCACTTTATTTATTTATTTTTTATCATAGTGCTGGGAATTAATTCCAGAGTCTTGTACATGCTAGGCAAATGCTCTGACCCTGGTTATATCCCCAGACCCACCACCCTACTTTTCATGGTATTTTAAATTAAGAAGTATTTTTCTTTGCATGAAGAGGACAATAGCAATGTTGGCAGGACCAGCAAAGTTTATAAAAATGTATGTCTTCCGGGTCTAAATGGCCATTTTCTACCATATTACTCATTTTTCTCTTAAAACGTTGTTAAGAAGATATATTATTCAGATTAAATTTAATTGAAAAATGGCAATTACTCTTATACTTATGTGGGTGACATTTTAAAGTAATAACAAAATCATAGCAAAGCATTACATTCTAGTAAATCAGTTGTGATTGTAAAGTGGACTGTGAAGTTAACTTTCAAATGCTGAACATAAAACATACTTCTTTATGTACTGTTCTGTTCTTCTTTTTTAAAAATGTTTTTGGTACTGGGATTGAACTCAGGGCCTAGCACTTGTAAGGCAGGTGGTGAAATCACTGAGCTAAATCCCCGGCCCTGTTCTGTGCTTCTTGACTTGACTACGAGTCAGCTTCACACTGCCACCACAGTAGGAAAGTACTGTTCTTATTCTGTACCCCAGATCTTTGTGTCTGCACATATTTGGGTCTGTCAATTTTCCATCACAAGGCGTCTATGTCAGAAGCTGATGAGTCCTCCAGGACTCTTTCCTTACTTCGCCCACTTCTAGAGCTCATGAGCAAACCCACATGATGGATAAGTGCTTAAGACAAAAATGGGAACAATAAAAATTAGTTCGTTTTGCTTTTCAAAAGCCATTGTATTGAAAGGTTTGAAGAGAAAGTTATGGGTGATCCATTAAAACACTAAGGCTCAGGAGTACCTTCAAGGCCTCTCTACTTCTGCTGGTGTGACTTCTATAAAGGAAAGTTGCTAGGTCCTTAAACTCCTGCTCCTCCAATCAGAGAAATGAATCCTTTCTTATAGACTGATGAAGAAAAGGTCAATGCCACATGAAGTATCATTTTGAGAAAAAAAGAAATAGTGATGTAAACACTTATGAAGCTGGAGCAGCTTTGTCAACAGACGAAGATCTCTTTTTTTCCAACAAGTGACCATTATAAAAACAAGTGCAGATTTTCTCACACTCTGGCCATGTACCAGTTACAAAAAGACTCTTGTCTGAACTTCAAAATATTGGATTATCGTTTTAATTTTTATTCGTGTTTGCACCTGTCTAGAGTGTTTTATTTTTTACTTTTTTAAGGCTCTGAGACTGTAATTCTGGGGCTCTGTAACTTCAAGTGGGAGGATAAAAGCAGAAAAATAATTTTGAGACAATATTTTCACCTCTATGTAAAGGTAATTTATTGGCCTAAGATCATAAAAATAAATGAAGTGCCTAAACAGAGAATATATAGAGGAATGACTTTTTTCTCTAATACATTTAGGAAAATTCTTATCAGTTAACTTCATAAATTTGTTATGTCCTTTATAATTTATGTATTATTTTTCCCACTGAAACTACCACAGTGCAAGCAGTCAATATAAATTTGTTGAAAGAATGAATAAGTGCACAAATGCATTACAGTCATTTTTGGGGGATCAGAATAAACTAAGCCAAGTCCACAGAACAGGTGGCAGAAAAAGAGATAATTTCCAGACGGTAACATTAGAATGAATCCCCTATTTAAACTAACCTTTCTCCTTACTAATAGTGATGGCTATGCAACTAACTAAGTAATTCAGACCCATGTACTCCATTTCTGCACACATGCACCCCCCCACGCACAGATACACACACACAGACACACACTCACACACAAACACACATAAATCTGTATTTTGTCTGGCAGTAGGATTCTGGTTTATCCCTCTTAGTTCCTTTCTTTGTTGGTAATTATGCAATACCACAGTCTAAGTTTTAATGAAAGATAATTGGCTGTGGCTCATGGTTCTACAAGTCCAAAGGGGAAGGGCCATCTGGGGAAAGCCTATTAGGTAGATTCCTGGGGCATCACGTGTTATGTCAAGGGACAGGGAACATGCACACATGTGCACCTGTGTCTCCTTCCCTCTGGCCTATCTTCCTCTTTTTAAAAAGCTACTCATTCAATATGAGGCCTCCATCCTTATGATTTAAATTCTAATCACCTCCCAACAGCCCAACCTCTAAACACCATAGTGTGATTAAGTTTCCACCCTCTTATTAGCTCGCAACAGGGATGAATTTCAACACATGAACCCTTAGGGGATATACTAAAATCTTAAATTCTGGAAGAGCCTGCTACAGGAAAGACACTGTCACATTCATTTCCTGTCTGAGTTGGACTCTTTTACTGTCTTCCGTGTTTATTTCTTAGCTACAAAGGGAGTTGGGGGGGTTCATTTCCGGAGTGTTAATAGGATGAGGGACTACCAACAAGATCAGATATGAAGTCACCAAAGCCTGAATTAATATCAAATTTCCTACCTTGAACAAAAAAATTAATTAAACTGACCTGTTGCTGTTAATAAGTTTTGAGGGTAACCAGGAAAAGCAGCGATCGTCTATAAATACTCATTAAGGTGTGTTTGGCTCATGACGAACTCTCAGGGGAAATGTCACTTTAGGTGCAGCACTGAGTAATACATGCTTATATTATATGGGTTTCATTAACCCTTAGATTAAATTATATGTAGTGAAATGTTAAAATTCACTGTGATAAAACCTAAGCCTGTTGTGATTGCCCTCAAGAGTAGGTTCTCTAACAACAGTGTTTTCAAAGGATTATGTCTTTTTTTTTTTTTGGTTTTGGTTTTTGAGATAGGGTTTCATTATGTAGCTCAGGCTGGTCTCAGACTTATAGTGATCTTTCTGCTTCAACCTCCTGAGTGCTGAGATTACAGGGGTGTGCCACCACGCCTGGCTAGAGGTTTATCTCTTAAAAATACTATTAAAATATACATTTTAACTTAAAATGCTTACACTTCTGAAAGATTTAATGTCTGTTCATTTGGATGTAAACAAAAAGGAAAGGGGAAAAATGGCCTGATTTTCAGTTTTTGCTGATTTCCACAGTGCAAATCTTCCACCATGGTTGTTTTCAAGATACTAATGATTAAACAAGTTTACAAAATTTTTGAATATTTAACAGCACACCCTGCACAATAAAAGCTTATTCTTTTTATAAACCTTTAATCGATTTTTTTCAGCTTTATTTGAGTTTATTGGTACATTTTAGGGATACAGTACAGTTACATTCATTGTTGGGATCTTGTACCTCTACATGACAAGTCTTGATTCTCATTTTTTCCCCTTACCTCTGCCTTCCCATCACCCCCTTCTCCCCTCCCCATCTACAAACACTTTATTTTCATCTTTTCATTATCTCACATTTTTTCTTTTCCCTTTTTACTCTTCCCCTACCCATCCCACCTTCCCTACACCTTTAGCTCCTTTCTTCCCATTTCTAAATGTCAGTAATCTTATTAGGATCTTATGTATTATCTGTTGGAAACTGGATAAAGAAGATGTGGTTTTTCTATAAAATGGAATATTACTCAGCCATAAAGAATGAGAAAATAGATTCATTCATAGGAAAATGGATACATATTGAAGATATACTCCTAAGTGAAATAAATAAGTCACACATGTTTAAATACCGAATAGTTTCCCTGGTGTGAATAATCTGCAATAATACATAAGATCCTTTAATCAATTAATACAAGGGCCTTTATGGAAGCTTGAATCTTTGCTGGGGACTGGTGAACTTCAGGAAGGCCAGATGTGCTTACAGAAACATACTGAATGCCGTATTATGGAGACTGAATGGGTAAAGATTCTAGGGAGAGGAGATGCCTTGGATCTTTTCAATTTGCTTTAGTTCTATGGTTCTCTTCATTTCTTTCCAAAATCACTTGCTCAGGGAACACTGAGATACCCGAGGTTCTAGGGTCTAGAGTGAGCCACTTAAAACATGAGAGTATTGCCTTGGTAGTTTCCTTTTCTTGAAATCATTTATATGTGTCTGAGAAAAATCTTCTAATGGCTTCCTTTAAACTGTAAAGCATAATGCTGGTTGGGTCTACCTCCTGCCTATTGTTTTTCTCTTATGTGCTTTCAGAATCTCGGCTCTTCTCATCTTGTTTAGCAGCTTGAAAAAGTGTATTCAACTACTTTTGAAAACTTGTCCAGCAGTAAGTGATCTAAAGGCTATCTCTAGGATCTTGAACTTTTTTAACCTGATGAAGTGGGATAATGCTTGTAGCCCTATATCTCAATGGTAGATACTATCTGATTAAATTTACCTCTCCAGTAAGGATGAAGTAGAGAAGATACAATTTCCATATCCTGATCTGTGAGCAGCATCTGAAGTGTTGATCAAGGGAAACGGAGCCCCTCTTTCTGAGGCTGTGGCCTGGCCTTAGCTTACTCAATACAATTCTCTGGGATCTGAGATGTGGCTTTGCTCCTAATAACTTGTCTTTTTATTATCAATGTCTAAACAGTCAGTGATTGTAGGTAATTGCCTTCCATAAAAGCCTTTTTGGGATACTTTTATGTCACATTAGAAGAAGCAAAGGAAATAGTCTATTTTGTTTATTCTTTTACATTATTTGTTATTATGTCTTTGGCCCAGGTTCATTTTTAGTGCATTAAACATGTTGTTCATGCTCTTCTGTTTGTATCTGTGTTCACTTGTTCTTGGACTTGCTGCCCATGCAGAACTAATTATAGTCTTTCTTGTCCTTCACCTCATTTTCCCATCTTACAGCAGACCTTGATCACCAGAAACTTAACTTCCTATCTTTATGTCAACCAAGTAGAGTCTACTTTATTTTCCCAAGGGAACACTAGATGTCTTTCTTTTGCTTGGTAGACCACTAGAAACTTGCAAGGTTATTTACCATTCACTACTGATAAAATTTTTTTGCTAGAATTTTAATGATCAACAAATTATTTCCTGTTTTTCATTTGTCAGTGTGAAAATTACCTTTATTATTGTAGTGACAATTGTGCTAGTGTAACATCCTGCCTGGAAACTTTTCAGCTTTTCACACAATTTACTTACTGACTTCCTAAATTTGATTGCTGGGGAACTCACTCAATTCAGAAAAACAGGATTGGTCTAGGACAGAGGTCAGAATGAAAGTCATTTACTTAGAAAAGCCATAGTTATGATAGTCTTCATTTACCAATATTAACATTTCTATGTTAATGGCTAGGAAATATGTAGCTCTGATAGAACGTCTTCATATTAAAATGTCATTTTCCCCAGGAGAAAATAAGAGAGTCTATCTCCTACTTGTGAGAGTTGCTAACATGTTGCTTTATTAATTTGTTTTTTTTGACTAGGATATTATATTTTATGCTAAGATGAAATATATTTCTTCTTAGTTACCTAGCCTAAAACTAAGGCGAATTTCAGAGTTGTTTTTGATAGGTTGACTTTAAAGTGGCAGGAAGGACATGCATTGGTAAATTTCAAAGGGTAGAGGCAAAAGTGAAATTAAAGGTTGTTTGTCTTTCTGGAAGACTCTGTATCTCTAAACAGTCATTTGGTGGGGTTTTCTAAAATCATACAAAGTGTCAAGCTCTACACTGTGGTACAATTGGAAGGGATAATAAGCTGGAATCACAGAAATTATTTGTACTGGCTTAGTTCCAGGAAGAAGAGAATGTTGGAGTTGTGTTTATAGAAGAAATAACACCTATGTTAATCTAGGTGATTACCAAAGGAAATTAAGAAAAATGGAAGAAAATAAACAATTTAAATTTCCAACAACTCTAAATAGTTTTGACAAAATACTGGGTTGGTGGGCACATTTCATAAATTGTAGTAGCAGCTGCATTTTGCCTATAGATGTACAAACTGACTAAATACAATCAGAAAAGTTGTTTTGCCAAAGGTATACCACACTATGAAATGCAAATGAATTTTCTGAAGTGGAAACTGATGGTTTGGGCATCCTGTATGTAGACCATGGAATTAGAACAACCTTATTTGTAAGTACTACCCTGTTATATTATTTTGGACCAATTATTTCTCTTTCTGCTTTGTCTGTAAATGGGGGAGTATGAAAAGGCTTATCTTATAAATTAACATAATTATTCAAATAAAATAATGAATACAAAGTCATGATTTTTATGTGTGTATACAAATTGATATATTCTTAGCAATGAAAGGAGATATCTGCTTAAACAAGAAAAAATGCCATTTTTACAAGAAAAGACTGATATTTTTGAAAGTTAAGCATTAATTGGTATGAAACAATACTGAGATAATTTATAGAGAGGAAAGGTTACTTTAACTCACAGTTTTGGAGGTTTCAGTCCATGGCCAGTTGGCCCTATTGCTTTTGGTCCAGTGGTGAGGCAGTGCATCATGGCACGGAGTGCACACTGAATAAAGACACTCAAGGCTTGACCCGAACAGGAAAAAAGAGGCAGAGGAAAGATCCAGAGTTCACTATCCCCTTGAAGGGTACTTCCAGGGACTGGAAGACCTTAATGAGGTATCACCTCTTAAAAGTTCTATCATCTCGCAAAAGTGCCAAGGTATGGACTAACTTTCACACATAGGCCTTTAGGGACAGTTCAAATCCAAACTATAGTGCTTGATATCTGATTTGGCAAGCAAAATATTGCCCAAGAATGAATTTTCCCAATACACAACCTTTCCTGATGATGAAAAGACAGCTGTTCTATTTTTAAAAATGGTAATAAGTAGCATGCTACTTCTTCATAGGCAACAAATACAACCAGATTTCATGTCAAGGTCCAAGATTGGAAGATTCTTTGTATGTCTCTGTGTATAAATAAGTGTATTTTTAGGGGGATATAACAGTTTCCAAAGCTGTACAATTTTCTACAAATTGCTTTGACCTCCTAGTTATCCACTTAGTGGAGGGGCATATCAGCATCCTTAAATGATCACTCAGGAGCTGAACTTAATTTGATAATCTTTGATAACTCATAAATATTCCAATTCTCCCCTTTCTGGACACTTAGAAGGATTACATTTCTCTACTGCAATTTTGCTTTGAAGTTAGCCATGTCCACAATGATTTTATTTGGCAAATTAAATCTGAGAAAAAAAGATGAGATTTATGTTTGATATTCACTGATTTATCACAGGGAAGCATGTGTCAAGATGGAATCTACTTCAGCCAACTCTGACAGCTGGTGTGGGGCAAGAATTGTAGCTGAGAAGCAAATTATGTTAGCCAGTGGGATTTTGGAGTTAACACTGAGGTAGAGACTAACCTATCCTGATGAATCTAGGTGGGTTAGGGCAAGGCATCTACTATTGTATAGACATGGATTTAGACACACTGAACAGTATAATGTTGGATGCCTACAAAGAATGATTCTTCAAAGACAAAAACAACCCACAAACAACAAAAAAGAAAACTCTTCAGAAGCTGTCTTTAGAGCTCTTATATTTGTACCAGGATTTTCCCTCCCTTTAGCTACTGCTCAGTGTGGGAGGTTGGTGTACGAGCTTTCTGTTTTATAATATTGATTAAAAAAAACTACCATTGTCAAAATGGGGTTGTAGCCTCTACACTTCTTACATCCTCCTCCATTTACAAATCTCTCTACCTCTCTATTGCCTTCCTTTCTGAAAAAACTTAAGTGATTGGAACCATGTGGTATAAATGTGTAATCCCATTTCCTGGGAGGCTGAGGAAGGAGGATGGTGGGTTCAAAGCCAGCCTAGGATAGATAGGGAGTTCAAGGCAAGCCTGTACTACATGGGGAGACATTCTTAAAACATTTTTAAAAGTGATTGAATATCTCCTTTGTTGGCTCCAAAGGAGAGTCTATCTAGTGTATGGTAGAGTATGACCTCTCTAAACAAATAATACTGAGGTAGTGAATGTTATATTTGAGATACTTACAAAATAATATGCAGACATAGAACTAACATGGAAAAATTGTCATCCTTTTTTTGTTATTTTCCTTTGTAGTCTTGGGGATTGAATTCAGTGTCTTTGCAGTCAGCCACATCCCCAGATTTAATTTTTTTTAAAATTTTGAGACAAGGTCTCACTAAGTTGCTAAGTTGCCAAGGTGCCCAGGCTGGGTTCAGACTCGTGATCCTCCCATGTCCTCTTCCCAGAGTGCTGGACCAGGTTGGGGTCAGACTTATGATCCTCCTGTGTCCTCTTCTTGGAATGCTGGAATTATAGGTGTTTGCCACCAGGCCCAGCCAGTGATCATCAATTTAAGTGACTTCTCCTTGACCTTCACAGACAGGGCTGTGGCCCTAATCAAACCACACAGCATGCATGTCTTAGTAGGAGTCTTTCAAAACTGTATGAAGTCTTAAGTTTGGGAAAGTCTCAAGTAGGCAGAAACCATTATTTTGAAAAATAAAAAAAGAATTATTAAATACATAATTTGAGGAAAGTATAAGAAATGCCTATTTAACTCTGTTAAATAGGCCATGATGTACACCTTGTCAGTTCATATGACCTGCTCACTGTTGAAATAATCAAGCATATCTGAAAACAATAGCCGGTAGAAATGATCAAATAATAAAGAAGAGACATAAACTTTGTCAAGTGGTTTGAACTGTAGCCAGGAACTGACAATGTTAAAAAATATTTTGCTGAAGATTGTATTTTTTATAAGTCACAGACTGGTTGTAAGAATGTATTACTTTGGTTTTAACTAAGCTTTGTCAATTCAAGGTAGAATTATAATACACGTGAAGAACAAGACTGAGATGTCCTTTTAAAAAACATTTTGTTCATCAAAGCATACATTTAAAAAAAATAAAATAATTCAGCAAACAGACAAAACAATACACATGCCACAAAGCAAACCAACTATAGTTAAGTTTCCTGGCTAATAACATATACATTTTTAGACATTTTGGCATGTAGAGGTCAGATAGACATAATATATGCACACTGCAATACTGTATTGTAAGTGCTTATGAGAAAGTATTTTTATTTGGAATAAGGGGTTTTGAATTATAAAATTGTGAATGGCTTATAGATGCAGCTTTCTAAAGTAGTCTTTGTTCTTACAAACCAGAGTAGTCTCATGCTCTGAGAACGGAAGGTATTTGTCATCTGTATTTTTGCTGTCAGCAGTACTCAGTTAATTTGTATCATTGGTGGGACTGGCAGAGCGCGCACTGTCCTCAGCAGGTGTGCTGTGTCCCCGTTGACTGGGAATCGCAGGAAGTACTCTGTTTGTTCGTAGAGGTTCTCCAGATAGAACTGGGGAGAAAGAACAGAATGGGATAAGTTCAAGATCTTGTTGTCTCAGATACTCCTGAGGAATTGTGTAGAAAATCAGGGCTATTTTTTTAAGGAACAGGGGCATTTCCATGAAGCATGTGTTTCTGAGAGCTGAACTGTAGAGAAAAGCTGTAAATGAGAAACCATTCAGCTCACCACACGTACTCAGGGATTTTAAATGTGCACAAATACAAGACTAAACCAAGTATGCTCACAGAGCTGATCGAACTCTGTGTGGCGTAGCTGTGGATGGTCCAGTGTACACGGCTCTGAACCAGCTTACGACATTCGTACTGTGCCTTTATACAAACCTCTAAAGGTTCTCAGGCTCTTTTAAGAAGAGCTCAACATTCTTTTTCTCCCTCTAAGTTGACCAGAGATTTCTGTCTTCTCTTTTAAATATTGTGAAAAGCAAAGATTTTGGGCTCTGCTAAGAAAAGCCTCTCTGGCTTTTCTAACCTCCCCCTTCAAGTCTAAGGACTCTCTCCTTAATGAGATGGCTTTGCCACTACAGTTCTGCTGAAAAATGGGTTCAGACTCGAATTTCATGCAATACCAAAAATAGACACCACCACAAATTCTCACTTTGCACGAATCAGTAAGGGCAAAAAGAATCCTCTGTCAAGGAGGGGGTCGAGGTTTTTGTTTCTAACTCTGTGACTTGGAGCAAATTATTCCACTTAGTTTACTCATCTACAAAAAGATTAGGTTGTACAAAGACCCCATTGTTTTTACCTAAAAAGTTCTAGAGCTCTTAGTTGGTCCCCTTTAAACTGTAGCATGGGGGAGAAAAGGCACGTGGGGTATTTATTCTGTGCAAATAGTGAGCCCAATGGTTTACATAGGTAGATACTTATTGAACCTTTTCAACAGTCTTACCAGTCTGGCAGTATGGTAGGTCACTTGAGGTGAGGAATTTATCTGAAATAGGACAGCTTTTAAATAGTCTAAACTACAGTTAAGAGGATGTAGAGGGTTTCTCTAAGTGTGTGTGTGTGTGTGTGTGTGTGTGTGATAAATAAGCAGGGTGGAGTAGGAAGATAAAGAAGGAAGGAAATTAGAATCTGGAAAGTGTTACTGTTTCGCAAGACAGCTGACTCGTATCCTGTATTTTTGGTCCTGGCTCTGATACTTATCACCTAGGTGATGTTGGGAAAGCCACGTACACTTTCTAAAGTCAGTTTTGCCATTTGTACAATGGGGAATAATAATAAAACTTGCCTCAGAGTATAAATATTTAGGACATATAAACTCAGAATCACTAGATGTTGGGCCCAGGAATCTACTTTAGAATAGGCATTCCAGGGGATTATTTTTAGGCACTTCAAGTTTGAAGATTATTCATCCAATAGAATATATTTTATATTCTGAAAGTGCTGGGGTCTTTTGGGCATAAAATATCATAAAATAAATCAATAATGCCAAATAAATAATTAAATAATACCGATGAAAAGTATCCCCTTTCTGTTTAGGAATGCACAGGCTACAACACACAGATATTACACATTTCTGTGTATCCAACACAGTTGGGAATCCAATGTCAAGAGGCCAGTCTTAAAAATACTTTTAGCACCTTCTTAACGACATTAAATAATATATAGCAAAACAAACTTCTGTTACTGTTTTTATACTTCAAACACAAAAACACCTGAAGGGACTATTCTTTTTATAATTAAAAAAAAGTACTACTGAGTTTAATGAAGGTTTAAAGATTGCATCTATTTTCCTGCAAGTGTTGGCACTTGATGTTCTTTTAAAAATGGAAATAAAGTGAAATAATTTTTTTTGTTGTGTATAGATACGTTTAGTTGCAAAGGAAGCTTAGGAAGATTCATACTACTTACATTTTTGGTCTGGGAGAGGAGCGAGGTTGTTCCGAGAAAAAAGAAGATCCCTGATTTTGCGTCTGTTTGGGGAGAGATGCTGCAGATTTTGTCCTGGAGACAAACATATTTGCATCAATCCTTGAAGATTCAACTAAGTGTAAATTATAAAATTCAAAGAACAAGAGAATTTGTTAACAGCTGTTAGAGATCACTAAATTTAAGGTGTTAACAGGAACAACGAAAAGAATAGCAATAGCCATGCTTTATTGAATTTTTATTACATACTACTCACTGTTTAAATGAAAAGGTACTAGAAAAAATTTCTCAAATGAACTAGTTTAAATAAAAATGTATAGATGAGAAAAGTTGGTCACTCACTGTTCAAACCTTAAAGTTGGAAAAAATAAAAGTAATACAGATTTGGCATAGTTTATTCTATCTTTGATGAATGAGTGATGAGTAAGATTATTTTTTCCTAGAACAGTATTTCTTAATGCTAACAACACACAGAAATAATCTGAATTTAAATAAAATTATTGCTGTCCTGGCTATACTACAACTAAATGAGAATATATCTAGAGGTGAGGTGTCAGATTATCATCAGCTTTCAGGTCACTCAAATGTGAAGCTGAATTGTGAATCACTAGCCTAGAAGGCTGATGGATTAACCACTAGGGAAATCGTTATTCTTTAACTTTGGTGGTAGGCAATGGTATGCTGTGCCTACTCCATTTGAACCTACTCCAGAGAGTTGATGTTTACATTTTGGGGAATTTTTTGAGCTGCTTCATATTACCTTTTTAAGATTTTCTGTACAGAGGATTTAACCCAGGGCCTCATGCATGATAGGTGAGCACTTTACTACTAAGTTATGTCTCCAGCCTATGCTGCTGTTTTGAACTTGGCCATGTGGACGTATTTATGCCACTGAAATGGGAAAGTACTGATTTTTCCTCCCTGAAGCAAGTTAAACATCCAACACATTATTGATGACAAGCAATGGATATTCTAGATCCCTGAACATAGACAGGAGTACACAAAAGTTAAATAAGTCCATTTTAAAAGTTGACAAAGTAGAATAATGAATGGGATCTTCAGTTCTGGGGTCAGACAGGATTAAGCTTAATTCCTTGCTTCCCCGTGTTTTAACTAAATAACAGGGCAAGTGACATAACTTCTTTAAACCTCCATTTCCTTTTCTATCGAATGGTGAAAATAATTGTGTTTTCCAATTCTCCTAAAGATTCTCCTAAATTGGAGACCAAGTGTGAAATATTTAGCTTGCAAAGTAGAGGATTCAGTCAACATCAGCAGAAAACAAAAAACAAGCAAACAAACAAAACCAAAACAATAAAACAAAGCAAAATCCACACAAAGAAAAGAAAGACAACAAGCAGACAGACACGTAGACAGAGAGACACACATGATCTTTTGTCTAGTAAGAAGAAACCTGAAACATTACTCATATCCTGAACCAGTGCTCACGAGTTTTGGGGAAAGCAGTCCTTAAAAGTATCAACTGTAACTGTAGATTGTGTAGGAACAGCCATCTAAGCAATATCATTTGATGGAGATTGAACAAAATGTCCAGTTTTTCTGGATATGTCTTTATATTTTATTGCATTAATTTTGAAAATCAAATGACTTCATTATCCATTATTAATAAAATATTATTGGGTTGAATTACATTAGAATTCAAATCAGCTCATATCTTAATTGTATGGATAATTATTTGTATGGATAGCAGAAATTTGTAAGACCAGGAGTTGAGCTATTATTAATTACAGCTAATGCTTATTGAGCAGTTTCTATTATGAGGAACTGGGCCAACTGCTGCAGGTACATCTTCCCCAGGACCCTGTGGTTTGAAGAGCTTCTAAAATGTGCTCAAAGTCACATGATGGGAAATGACAGAGCCTAGACTCAGGCCAGATCTGTCTGGCCCTAAAATCTACACTATTCTGCCTCCCTGGGAATTAAAGCAATGTTGTTAGGATGGGAGAAGTGGGCAGAGAGGACCCCGGTCAGGGATTTGGGAGAAGGGAGGAGAGTTCAACCTTATTCCATACTGGTGTTTTGCCCATTTAAAAAAATGTGTGGGACTATGTATAGCCCCAAACTCCCTGCCTGTTGTTGCTGCAGGTACTTCTAGGGAAAATCTGGCCTGTGGGGACAGAACTGAAGACTACTGTCTTAGAATAAGGGGCAGGAAAGGTTTTCACGGTTACATGAAGGAGCCAAAAGTGAGTGAAGGATTAATAATAATAAAATAATGATAATGAATTAAATTTAGCCATCATCTATTGAGAACTCACAGTATTTTAGATCCTAGAGGGTACAAAGAGAAGGATATGGGAAAGGGCTTGGAGAGCCTTAAAATTTACATGAGATGAAAGATGATAAACTTGGAATTTTGAAGCCCCTTGAGTAGTGTTGTGACGATTAACACGGATTGTCAACTTGATTGGTTTGGGAGACCCCTGGAGTGTAGCTTGGTTGTGTCTTCCATAGGTCGGGGAAGTGTGACTTTGAGGGTCTGTATATAAAATTTTACTCCTTCCTTTCTGGCACTGTTTCCCTGCTCTGCTAGTGTTTCTGCCTTCTGGCTAGGGATGGAATCTCCTGAAACCATGAACCAGATTACATTTGTCCTACTTTAAATTGTGAGTGTCAGGTACTGTGTCTCAGTGTCAGGAAAACTGACCAATACAGCTATGATGATAGAGTCTGCTAGTGCGTCACAGGGGAATGGAGGGTCCCCTAGAGTAAAGATGTTCTTGAATCACATAGACCTTGTTTGTATGTCTGCTTTGCCACTTTCAAGATAGCGCTGGGACCTTATGTAGGTAAGGCCTCTGTCTCTTTATTTATGAAATGGAGATTAAAAACTCTCTGGCAGTGAAGTTGAAAGGGATGTGCTCAACAAGGTAGAACTATTGTTTTTTATTAGGAATAGTAAGAAAAAAGAACACCTGCTATAGGGATTAGGGTGTCCTTCACATAGAAAGACAGTTTTAAACTGGATCTTAAAGATTGTAGAAATCTGTCAAACACACAGTGCAGACAGAAACCCAAAACATAGGCAAAGATGTCACCTAGGGCAAAGGTAGTGGAGCTCTAAGGAACTGTTGAAGGGGTTTGAGACTGCAGATACACAAGCGGAGAGGGAAGCAGGCCAGACCATGATCTAAGTGCTTTGCCCTAGTGGTTTAGGAATCTGGCTTTTGCTCAGCGTTGATGAAAAGTCACTGGTGGTTTTAAACAGAGGGTCCACAAGAGCCAACCTACCCAATTAGAAGTATATATCGTTGCTGGGATAGTCTAGAAAGTCATGGATAAAGAAGTTCTCCTTTGAGGGAGAAGGGAAGTGAATACTTTCTTACTTTTCTTGTGATGGCTTGAAAATAACCAGGCTACCAGGAAACACCACAAAGATTTTTCTGTTCCATATTCTCTGAAAGCTGATCGCAGTGACTTAAGCTGAGGTGCTCCAAATTCCATCTCACTGGCATAGGGGCTTCATCCCCCATATCTCTGCATCTAGCTCACAGGTCTCAGAAAACATTCAGCAATCATCATTACAGCTAAAGGTTCAGGGTTGCGGAGGTAAACACTGCCTGGAATTTCACACGATAGACTGCTAGCCCATTTCATTTCTACTGAACCTGGAGTAAGAAAGGAGAAAATTCAAAGATAAAGGGACTCTCCAAGTTCAAGTGAGTGGCACAGTGGTATGAGTTACAGTATCTAATTGCTTTACCTAGATTTCACATAAAATACGGAAGCTCAATGTAGAAATATGTTAAGTTTCATCCTGCCTAGACTAACAAAAACTTCAGTGGACCTTTTAGACTGTAGTGCAGAAGCCTCAGTAATTCTAAAAATAAAGCATCACATTGAGTTAAAAACATTCCTAAAGATATAGTTTTTAAGGCAAGGAAATCTTTTCATTTTGGGAAGGATACTGTAATGGATGAGAAAATTATACAGTAGATAATCAGTATATCAAAAAACTAGACTTGAAGCTTTAGGGGGACAAACACATTGCCTTGGTGATACCTTATATTCAAGAGCTCTGGATTCATGTTCATTAATGGGCTGTAAGACTGAGAAAAATCACTGAAGTTTTCTAGGTTATATGAATTGTAACTGGAAAGGGCCCTACGTGTCCAGAAAGTCAGAATAATGTGGCCCAGAAGGATGTTTCTTGCTTTGTCAATCAGGATTCACTGAGGAAAATAGACACCTGTCTAGGTTTTCCAAACAGAGAATTACATATAGAAAATTGATTGTAGCTGAAAGTCAGAGGGCAAAATGAAAGAACAATCCACAAATTAGCCATAGCAGCATGATGCAACTTCCTCTTAGCTGAAGAAAAAGTGGCAGGAAAGGGTATTACCAAGGCCCAGATGATGGCAGGAGTCAGCCCCACAGAACAAAAGGCTGTGTGGAGGAAGGTAGAGGAGATGGAGCCTATCATGAATTCCATAGGAGAGATGGATGCTGCCCGCAGAGAAATATTTTCCTACTCATGTCTTTCTTCTCTTAATTTTCTGTCAGAGCCTCCTATTGGCTGAAACTACCTGGAAGTCAGCTGGCAAGGAGGTCCAGGAAGCATAATTCTCTGAGGCAGAGTAGAGTAGGAGGAAGACAAGCAATCAATCTGTTGGTACACTTGCTTAAGTAATTCCTTTTCCTCACCTCTCTTCTCCTCTCCTCTGTCTTCCCCTCCACTCTCCCTCTTTTTTCTTTTCTTTCTCTTTTCTTCCTACTTTCTTCTCTCCCTCTGTCTCTCCTAGTCTTTCTTCTCTCTCTCCTTCCCTTCCTTTATATCTTTCACCATGGTAGGCACTAATTCCTGGGCTCAAGGGGTCCTCCTGGCTCATCTTCAGAGGTAGCGGAGACTACAGTGATATACCACAGTGACCGGCCTACATTTCATCCTGTTTAAAATAACGATGATCTATAGCTTGTCTCTGCAGTGTAGTGCTTAGCCTAGCATCCTACCCACAGTTCAACAAAATGTTTAAAATACATGTAAACAGTATTACATGCAAGTCACTGTCTTGCTTTACATGTATAAACCCATTTAATTTTAATGGCTACCGATAGTCCTATAATTAAGTATTTTTCTCCCTTTTTTTGTTCAAATGAGGAAACAAAGGCTCAGAGAAATCAAATAGCAGTAAGTGGCAAAGCTGGACTTTGAACTCAGTCTGATTTTAGAATCTGTCTCCTATTTGTTGTTGCATACTGTCTTCTGATAAATTAGTAATGATAAACACTTAATCATTTAAGTGATAGGATAGCTAAGATTCTTTCCATTAAAATCCTATGACTTTGTGTTTAAACATGAGAAGAAAGTCAATTTAAAGTCAATTTGGGGCTGGGGCTGTAGCTTATTGTAGAGTACTTGCCTAGCATTCATGAGGTCCTGAGTTTGATCTCTAGCACCTCAAAATAAAGTCATTTGCTGAATTACTGAATTATTTTAGCAATCCGTATCACTTAAAGCTCATTTATAGGCTGAAGACTCTTGGAAGATTTATCTTACCATGAGTCACTTGTCTTGAATGGCGCCTACTACTTATAATCAGTAGAAAAATATAAAAATAAATTATTTGACATATAAGCACAGCTAATTTCTTATGAATCTCTTGGAGAATTTAACTTTTCCTTTTGTGCTGTTCTGCTCCCCTAGGATTTTTCCAGTTACTTCCTTGGGAGCTAAACAAATCTCCAAAGCAAGTTCTTATTAATGTCCTTATATTTCAAATAAAACAGAAATTTTTGGATGGCAGGAGCAGAATTTACAAGTTTTCTATTCCTTTTCCCTTAGAAACAGAAATTTAATTTTTGGAAAGACAATAATGTGCCTAGCTAAAAGGCTAAAATTCCCAGTCTTCCTGGAAGACTTATGACAAAATTTATGACAAAAATTTGAGCCACTGAGAAGCACACAGAAGTAGGGTCCCCATAGGACTTCTTAATGGGAGCTGATTCAGCTGGGGAACATCCATTTCTTCCTTTCCCTTCCCCTCCCCTCCCCTCCCCTCCCTTCCTTCCCTCATTCCCATTGCACCATCAGTCTTTGAAGTCACTTGAGAGGTAGAAGTCATATTTTAGGCTATGGAGCACATAGATCCAAGGAGTCACAAAGTGTGGGAGATGCCTACTTCAAACTTCTTTCATATGAGAAAAACTGAGCCCTTGTTTGATGGCCACAACTGAGTCTTCACTAAACCTTATGATAAATATGTAGCTCCTGCTGCTCAGAAGCATCTCTCTAGAACCTGAGAGATATTCTCTAGAACATAATCATAAAAATAGTGAGATCTCTACCTCCAAGACTCTGTGGGAGGACAAAATACAACTTTGATAATTACCAGACAACAAGCATAGCTGGTCTAGTTTCATTTACATGAGCCAATTCTTTGTACTTTGTACTTCTCTGACTGACTCTCCATATACTCCTCCTCAGTTGTTTGCTTTTAGTTGGCCTTAAAAATTGCTAATTTTGTAGGTCACAGAGGTGGACAATATATTATTAGTCACTCACTAGCTTTGTTGTAGATAAGAAGTATGACTTTTGGGTCACGATGGTAACAGTTGCAACGTTACTTTTCAGAACTTGAAGATCACTTTTGTTTCCACCAACTCTTGGGCCAGCACAGATATCCATGGGTGACCTTTGATATCAGAATGCCTCAGATCATGCTACTGCAGTCATTTTTGGAACACACATCCCATGAAGAGCCACAAAAATTGATTATGCATGTGCAGAATACTGATTATTTCACCTCCAAATCACCTTTCCTATGCCATAAACCATCTGTTTCTTCAGATCATAAATATTCACAAACACTAGCCCTGGTGAGACAGATTTCAAATTTGGGTCTCCCACCTCCACCATGCTTAGCTACCTTGTGAATAAATGCTTTCTCTTTTGTAAAGCTTATTTCAATGACTGGTGTACTATGCAGAGGCAAGAAATGGGCCTGGTTCAGTAATAAATGTAGTAAACTTCTGTTATTCAACCAATCATGACTTTGAATTTCCGATACAAATAACTAAACCCAATCCTAATTCATATAACAGAGACATCCCAAGACTGTATATAGAATAGAAAAAGACTCTCAAGTTTTCAAATAAAGAAGGTATTAGTTGGTTAGGACAGTACTAACTTCAGAAAGCAAGCTGAGTGGAGGCCTTAGAGGCCATTGAAGTGTCTGTTAAAAGATGGCAGAACCATGTGTTCTTCTCTTTCTTATCCTGCTAGAGAAAAAAATGCAAAAACATTACCCATGCCACTAGCCAAACACTTCAGTGCTTTGAGGAAGAAGCAAACTCTTGAGTGGATTACTAAATGGATTAATGTGTTTATCCTGTACTTAAATATGTGTAAATATGTATGAGCAAAACCATTGTCTACCTCAAAGCCTCCATGTATCAGGCATAAGGCAATGAGAGAAGAGAATCCCCCACCCTGTATTTCAACAAGAAGGCATGCTCCTTATTCTACAAGACACTGCTCCCTTTTCTACTTTGAAAAAAAGTATGTATCTCTTGGTCTTCCATTTTCTAATTTTGACAGAAGTATGGGCTCAAGAAATAGATCGTGTTTTCTCTTAGCACTACTACATGAAAAACAACAACAGAAACACATTGATGAAGAATTAGTGGTGTGGACTGAGTGGCCCTGGGGACAGTTGGTGTCCAAGGGCACAGTGGTTACTCATTTGCAGCCCATTATCACCACATGAGAATTTGGGTTCATTATTGTCAGATTTTCACCTTTCTTAAGAGAAGCTAGAATGTATCAATTTTTATAAAATATCATGGTTAAAATATTGGCAATTAACTCATGTAAGAAGCAAACCAAAGTACTGTGTGACTGAACAATTTTAGAAGCTGTTTTGCAGCCCCAGACATTCTTAAGCTCTGAAGTGCATCAAATCACATAGGAATAAAAAAACAAAACAAAGAAAAAGAAATTGTAAGGGCCGGGGATTTAGATCAATGGTTCTGTTGCCTGTCTCGCAAGCTCAAGGACCTGAGTTCAATACCGGTACCAAAACAAAACAAAACAAATCACATAGGAATCATTTTTTAAAATTTAAAGTGAATTCTTTGTTGTTGGCTGGGGATGTAGCTCAGTGGTAGAGTGCTTACTAGCATGTGTAGGTCCCAAGTTCAATTCCCAGTACTGAAAAAAATTATTTAGCATGATGCATGTATGCATAAGGAATAGAATATATACATATGTATGTATGGATATAAAATAAAAATTCTTCATTGTGATACATTTATTTAAAAGGGGTGTGTACACCCCTTTTAAAATAATATTGGTAGCTTTGTATGAAAGGGACTAGGTACTAAGAGAAGAAGCAGGGAAAAAATTGCCATGTAATCCTTTGATGTGTGTTGAGACTTAAACCATAAATGTGCAAATGTGTTACCTATATGTATAAAACCGGGATTGCCATTTTCCCTCCTCCCTCACCAAGATTTTGGTTCAGGAGTTCAGGGGTAGGGACTAAATGCCTGATTTTAAAATAATCACATAAAGAAATCAATTTCTTGAAGGTGATTTTGCTATACCATCCCTGGTTAATGATTCTTTTTAGTAGAAATAGTAATATTTCAGCTCTAAGCTAGTAGACAACACACATCTTGGCTGGGAAGACAAGAAAGCACCTCACACACTTTAACCCGATTACTTTCTGAGTGGAAAAGACAGAACATTTCCATAGCCTGGAAAACTCCAACTCAGTGATAGTCCAGGAAATACAACACCCAAAAGTGCCCCTAGTCACTCGTCTCATTCTTGTCCTGCCCTCTAGGTGACTGGTCTTTCTTCAGTCCCTAGCCTGGAAGTTCATGAGATACCTCCTGTACAGACAGCATCAGGAATGAGGAAGAGGAAAGCAAGGACATTACCGGGTGGAGGATTGTGCAGATGAGGAAGATGTGGTGGCCCAGCGAGCTCCTGGTGACCTGGGCGGCCAGTGAGAAGCCTGTCTAGCAGCTTTTCAGAAGAAGACACAGCCCAAGCTTTGTAGGAGAATATCTGATTAGAGTCTCCCTTCCAGGGATTATCTAACAACATCTGGCACCCAGTCCTGTTACTTAATAAATCTTGCTCGCTTTGGCTTTTCTGAGATCTCTGGGCAGTATGCTGAATGTCAAGGCTCAAGGCAGCTTGGGAAGTGGCCCCATGGGAAGCTGTCAGGAAATTATTGCCCAGGGTAATGGGTGGGAGACTCTGCGTTCTGATGGGTGGAAGCCCTTTACGGGCAAAAAGTTTCTTTTCTGGCAAGAGATACTTTAAATTCTCTGAGGTCCTCTTCTTAAGGTTGACCATAGCCACCTGATCACCAGCCTGTTCTTGGCAGTTGGTATCCATGCTGTCAAAGGTGGTGGTGATGTCATCAACTTCTGAGGTGTCCTCCCCACTGGGTCGGTCCTTGCCGTGATCCTTCTGATGGGCTTTCTGCTCCTCTATCTTGCTTTTGCAGAAGATTTGGTTGAGCATGTTGAACCGTCCCTCCTTCTTCTGGGATCGACTGTTTTGGGGAGGCAGGAGTCGAGCAGGCTCTGTTCTATAGAAATATAAAGAATAAAGATCAAGTGTGAGGACAGAAAATAGAGAAAATATCACTAACCAAGATACTGTACACCCATTCCATATGCTTGATTATGTTGTCTGGGGTTATCCACGGTACCCCTCAAGTCCTGTCAAGTCAAAGCCACTGTGTAAGAATTCACATCCTTCAAGGTCCTCTTGCCAAAGTGGTTGGTCCCCTGCTCACTCAGTACTTTGTTTTTCTTTTTCATTTCCTTTAAAAGGCTATCCTTTTTTTTTTAAATTGAGTTTATTGGTACATTTTAGGTATACAGTATAGTTACATTCATTATTGGGATCTTGTACCTTTACATGACAGGTCTTGGTCCTCATTTTTTCCCCCTTTCCCTGCCCTCCCTTCACTCCTCCTCCCCTCCCCATTTACAAACACTTTATTTCCATTTTCTCATATTATTTTTATTATTATTTATTTTATTATTATTTCTCATATTTTTTATTATTATCTTTCCCCTACCCTTCCCACTTTCCCTACACCTTCAGCCCTTTTCTTCCTATTTCACATTGTCAATTATCTCATTAGGATCTTGTGTACTATTATAGTTTATTCACACCCGAGAAATTCTTCGGTATTTACACATGTGTGACTTATTTATTTCACTTAGGAGTATATCCTCAAAGTGTACCCCCACACAATCTACTTTAACTAAGATAAGCTGACATTAGTTTAAAGTGTTCATGTGCGCCCCCACCCCACCCCGTGGTACTAAGGATCAAACCCAGGGCCTTGTGCATGCACGGCAAGGCACCGAGCCACATCCCCAGCCCATTGTGTTCTCTTCTTAATGACAGTCAAAAGGAATATGAGCTCTAAGTAAACAGAAGAAGGCCAAAAGCTAGAGTGCAGGTTGCATCTAGTAGAAAGATGATAGTAGCTGCCGACGTGGGGAGAAAGTGGTTTTAAGCTTTCTCTGAAGGAGATTCCAAGGAATTTGGAGAGAGAGATGGAGTACAGACCTTTTCCACTGCAGAAACCTTGCTCATTTTATGCTGTTTGAGGGACTGTTTTCCTAAATCTTTTGTTGAAAATACAAAATGAAACAGGGAGAGAAGCCTTTATGTGAGTTCCAGCTAAAGAAGTTTGCATGCCAGAGGTTGGGCGTGGCGGCAGAAGAAAAATGAGCAATGCCCAAAACACAAGCAAATTCTAAAGAAAAACACCCAGATGTTTGGCTGACTTTACTCAGATCGAGTTTTGAAGCACTATTCATTTTTCTTTTTTGACACAGGGTTTTGCTATGCAGTTCAGGCTGACCTTCAATCACCATGTAGCATGGGTTGGCCTTGGACTCGCAGTGATCCTCCTGCCTCACTCTTTTGAGCGCAGGGATTGCAGGCATGCGCCTCTGCTCCTGGCACTATGCTGTTTTTCTTCCTTGGACAATTCTGTGTTATTTTCTTTTGAGGCCACAACTGAGTTAATACTTTCTGCAGATGGAATGAATGATGCAACGTGACCCATATGCATACCGTTAAGAGTCAGACTGCAGCGTTACTCTTGGGAGGTAGACACTGTAATCTGTTTAAAAGCATCCACTTATTTAGATGCATATAATGAATGTCTTCTGGAGACGTCACTCAGTGCATAATGGAATCTTTGTTCCCACAATATATTTGTAGGTTTATTCTTTCACCTTTCAATACGCTTTTTGAAATACTTGACTCAGCTTCTGGACTCCTAGTACTACCAGGAAGAACTACAGGAGATCTCGACATTCTTTCAAGTTTCCTATGAAAATATGTCCCTATGATTATTGTTGTTAAAGCATCTTCTACACTTTTTTCCTCTTGTTACAGGCTATGATTTAGGCCAATGGGTCTCAAATTATGGCTCAATGAATGCTCAGGAAAGCATCCCCAAGGCTCTTCCAGGAGTTTCGTGAGGTTAATACTATAATCAACATAATGCCAAGAAGTCAGTTGTCCTCTTTAATGGCTTCTTTTGCACCCATTGATGATGTAACAGAAATGTGAGTAAGGTTGTAGGAGACTTAGCAAAAATTAGCCTCACAGTGTATCAAACATGTGCACTTTTAAAAAAAAGGCATTTAACTTAGTAGTTTCCTGTTGAGGTAGTGAAAGTTATTAATATGGTAAACATTTACGCTAGAGTGTACATTTTTTTGTACCAGGAATCGAATTTGGGAACTTTTGCTTGTGAGGCATGCAGCAGAACCATTGAGCTAAATCCCCAGCCCAAGTATACATTTTTAAAATGAAATAAGAAACAGTCATGAGCAATTGTACTGCATGTGGAGTTTTGACAGTTGTCTTTAGGCAAGGCACTTGGGTCATTGTTGGATTGCCAGCTGGCCTATGTATTTTTTTTTTTTTCATGGAACACCATTTTCATGACTTATAGTCAAACGACAGCAATGTGGAGTTGGGTATTTGCAATTGTTTTTGTCAAATGCAGAGTACAACTATGGTTACCAAAGGTGAGGGTAGAGTAGGGGGGATGGGAGATGCCAGTCAAAGGGAACAAAACTCCAACTATATAGAAGTAATAAATCTAGAGATTGAAAGTACAGCACGAGGACTATGGCTAATAATATTTGTGTTAGCTTTCTTTCACTGCGAAAAATACTTGGGATAAACAGTTTATAAGGAAAGAAGATATATTTTGACATATGGTTTCAGTCCATGGTTGCTTTTGGCCCTGTCACTTTGGAAGTATGGCAGCACAGAGGAAGTGGCAAGAGTGCAAGGCAGAGGAAACGTCACCTCAGAACAGCAGGGAGGCAAAGAGAGGAAGAGGAGGGGATGGAGTTCCAATATCCTTCGTGTGGAAACTCCTCAGTGACCTAACTTCCTTCTTCCAGGCCCATCTCCTAAAAGTTCTGCTACTTTCTCATAACATCAGGGGCTGAGACCAAGCCTTTAACATATGGACCTTTGAGGGGACATTCAAGATCCCAGCTATTGAGTGTTGTGTTCGATAGCACAAATGTGCTAAGAAATAGATTTAGGTGTTCTCATTATACACACAAAAAAAACATAACTGTGAAGTGAAGGCTATGTTAAATAATTGGGCTAGCATTTTACTATGAATATATATATATATATATATAATATTAAAACCACATTGTATACCTTAAATATATAAACATTTATTTTAAAACTGAACAAAGCGAGCCTGCCATTTTAATGTAAATGACCGACAGTTATTGCTGCCAATGACAAAAGTTAAGCTTTCAAGCAAAAATTGGGATTTAAGAAAAATCTTAGAAAATACTAGAAATCATAGAAATACTGTAAATTTGATAGCATCCCGAAATATAAAGGCTTTTCTGGTGAGATCATTGCTGGTATTACCAAATATGACTTCTTGATATTGTATAATGAACTGTGTCATTTTGAAGATATAACTAAGTGAACCAATCTTTTCCAACTGACCAATGCAAAGAATAAAATCATGCATGGGTAGAAGACCGTAAGGTGTATGATATAGTAGTAAGTTTTAAAAGATATAACAAATATATCTTTAAATTAATATAATATATCTTTTAATTAATATATCTTTTGTTATATCTTTAAAAGATATAACAAATTCATTGATATCATGACAGAGATCACATTGCATTTAACCTTTGTAAACTATTAATTATTAGGTTGTGGCACAGTATAGGAAGAAAATTAGCAGAAATACTTCAACTACCTATCTAGGTGAAGCCAGACTATCATATACTGTGTGGGAATCCTATCGTCTTCTACCACACTTCTAGTAAGACAGAAAAGAGGTTTGCCAAAACTGCGAAGCAATGTAGTGCTTATTAAAATTTTCTTGTTTCAGAAAGTAGAAATACTAAATAAAACATTTGTGTTTATGATTAAAATGTGGAATTTATGTTAACATAGAAATGTCATGGGTTTATTACTAAGTTAAATGAATAAATAAGTATTCTCTTAAACATTTCTCAGTTTAATTTTTAATGCCGTAAGTATTGACGAGATAACTCCTAGATAACTTTGGGGTTCTTAATACTTTTTGAGAGTATAAGAGCGTCCTGCTAACGAAAAGTTTCAGAAATGCTGATTTAGGCAAAAGAAGAAGGAAAGCAGTGAGTCAAGTCTAGTGAGTGTGAGGCTGACGGATCCAGGCTTTTACTATTATTTTGTTCCACACAGTCGAGAACATTTCACTCTATGTTAGATAACAGGAAGCACATATAGTTAATTGCATGATTATTTACTTATATAATTATATTAAGTTTTTGCTGGTTTCACATATTGGTGATTGAGAGAATGTATCTAGTTTCATACATCTTTAAGAGGAAGAAACGCACGAGTGCCTCTTGATGCTCTCACCTGCTCTCTTGGGAGAGGAGCTGGACGCAGGCTGTGTGGCCGCAGTACAGGGCATAGGCCAGGGGCGTGCTCTCATTGATGTCCCTCAGGTTGCTGTCCATGCCCAGCGCCAGCAGTGACTGGACACATTCTGCCTTTCCTGCAGCCGCAGCCCAGTGCAGGGGTGTCCTGCAGGAACCACACAAGGAGAGCACATAAACAGTACAGGTTGCTTAGCTGGCAACTGCCACACAAAGTGTGGGTGAAGTAGGAAAATCTTGTTGCTATTTAGAGTATAGAAAAAGAATGTATGAAACACAGCGTAAGGTTGAAGATGAGTATGCAGGGGAGCCTCTCCTCCAGCTCTGAGTATTCTCTGGCTTTCCACGTTCATCGGCCTTTCTGAGAATATCCTAGAAGAGGACGGAGTGGGTCAAAAGTATAAACAATGTTAAGATTCTTTGCACATAATGCCCAACTGCTTTCCAGGAAGATTGACTCAATCCCTTATAGCTGAGTCTATTTTTTCCCTGGAGCAAGTATTATTACCCTCTTCAAAAACCTTTGCCAATTTAGTAGGTAAAATGATATTTTTCTATTATTTTCTTTTGCATTTCTTTACTTTTGAAATATGTTTATTAGTCATTTGAATATTTTCACTGAAATGACTCTTAGCTTGGTGTGTTAGGATATGTAGCACTCTGGAGGGCTGAGGCAGGAGGATCTCAAATTCAAGCCTAAAATGAACAACAAAAGAACTTATTGAAATTCTGTCTCACTACAAAAAATAAAATAGGGATGGATATGTAGCTCATTGTGAAGGCTCTGGATCATTCAATCTCCAGTACCTTAAAAAAAAAGAAAGGAAAGAGGAATTACTCTTTATGTCCTTTGTCCAATTTTCTATTAGTGTCGTGGTTTTTCTTACTAATTTGCATGGGCTTTTTAATATCTTAAAATATATAAATATTTTATAGGTTACTCTTATGTAAAGATTTTCTCTAGTTTGTTACTTGATCTGTAGTTTTTGAGGGATTTATCCACAATTTAAAAATCACCATTTCCTTTCCATATTTTTACCCTCATAATGTATGCTTAGAAAGTTCTTCATTAGTGAGAAGGCAAATAAATATTCAACAGTATTTAAACATTTATTAAATTACAAAACCAGTATTTTCTTAAGAAAATAAAAAGAAACCCAGAAAGTAGGAGAAAATATTTACAAATCATCTATCCAATGAAGTGCTTGTCATTTTAATCTTTCAGATCTGAAAAATAGAAAACCAACCCCCTTTTAAAACAGGGAAAGATTGGAATAGACTCATTATTTAAAAAGATATATGTATGGCAAATAAGCACGTTAAGAGCTTCTCAGCATCATTTGTTCTTAGGAAAATACAAATTAAAATCACAAGGCTGTACCACCACACACCTACTAAAATTAAGTCAATTGGGGCCGGGGATTTAGCTCAGCGGTTCAGTGGCCTGCCTTGCAAGCGCAAGGACCTGAGTTCAATCCCCGGTACCAATAAATAAATAAAATAAAATAAAATAAATAAAGTCAAAACAAAGGAAAGGTACACAGTACCCGGTGCTGATGAAACCTTCCTGGTGGGAATGTGAAATGGTACTGGCTTCTTGGGAGAACAGTTTGGGGATTCCTTCTAAAATTAAATATACATTGTCTATATGACTCAGAGATCCCACTTCTAGATATATATAGCTAAAGGAACAAAAACTTACATTCACACAAAAACCTGTTCTTAAGTGTTTATATAGCACCTTCACAACTGCCCCAAACTGGAAACAATGAATGTCCTTCAGTATGAAAATGAGTAAATTATGGTTCATTTACACATTGGGAAACTACACAGGGATGAAAAAGAATAGGCTACTGATAAATGGATAGCTCTCAAATGTATTCTGCTAGGTGACATAAGTCAGTCTTAAAAGGTTATATAGGATATATGGGCCAAGCTTCTCTAACCTGAAAATGTGAAATTGGAAATGCTCCAAAATCTGAAACTTTCTCAGCACCAACGTAACACCACAATAGAAAGTTCTGAATCTGACCCCTTGTGATAAGTTGTAGTCAAAATTCAGACACAGTAAAAGTACAGTGTAAAAGTACTTTTAGGTCATGTGTATAAATGTCATGTATATACTTAAGTCCCATCCCAACACACCTTATTACCTATATGGAAATATTCCCAAATCAAAAAATTTCAGGAATCAGAAATCCATTGGATCATAAACATTTTTGCTAAGGTCCATTCAACCTGTAATTTTGTGTGGATATCATTCTGGAAAAGGCAAAATGATATATAGAGAGAGCCAATCAGTAGTTACCAGGGCTTAGGATGGGAGGGGTTGACTGTAGAAGGGCAACATAAATCGATATTGGAATTGTTCTGAGTTTTGTTGTGATTACACATTAAAATTCATAGACTTTCTTTTTTTTTTTTTTTTTTTTTTTTTTTTTAGACAGGGTCTTTCTCTGAATTCAAGCTGGTCTTGAACTCACTATGTAGCCCAGCCTGGCCTTGAACTCATAGCAATCCTCCTGCCTCAGCCTCCCATGTGCTGGGATTACAGGCGTGCATCACAATGAGTGGCACTGAACTCAGACTTGTGATTGCTTCAGCAGCACATACACAAAAATACTCAAAGACTTGTATACCAAAAAGTAAATTTACTATATGTAAATGAAAAGAAAATTAATATTTTCTTCCAGATTTTTATGGATTAAAAATTTAAAGAAAAACTATGCTTGTGTCTATGTGTATGTTTTGGTAGTACATTGAGGAATACAATCAATCTATTTTCCCAATACATGGCCAATTTTTCTTAATGCCACTTATTGATGTGACAGCATTGTATTTTTATATCCTGACCTATATACAAATTTTTCTACCCTTTTTCCTTATTTAAGGGAATGGTTGATTTTCTACTAAATATCAGGGAGGAGGATGTGGTGGGGTAGATAAGAAAAAAAATCTTCCTATTTCTTTCTTTCTGTTTTTTCATTTAAAAAGGTTATTTTAATACCCAAAACATGAGCATATAATTTTTTTCTCCCCCCCACTCCATACCAGGGATTGAACTCAGGACCTTGCACTTGTGAGGCAGGAGCAGTGCCACTGAGTTAAATCCCCAGCCAAATCATTCTATTTCTGAAAGCCAAACCCAAAACTGAGAGCAGATCTGGGGCAAAGGCAAAACATTTAAGTGAGCCTACACAGGGAGATTTCTTCCCTAACCCCCACGCTCTGCAGCTATCCATGTGGCTATTCCAAGAGGGCAATAAGAGCATAAAGGATGGCTGGATTCAAGAGCAGTGACAAGAACTTTTCTTCCTTGCCAGAAGGGGCAGCTGTGTGGACTGACCTCAGGCGCCCAAGGTCACTGTGTCCCAGCAACAACGTGGAAACAGTTAGACATCATCAGACCTGAAGGGACAAGGAGAGGAGATGAGGGACCATCTTCTGTATGCTACACACCTTGGTGCTTTAAAAAAAAAAAACAATTCCAGAAGCTTGGCACAATAAGGAAAGGTCGGGCGGGGCTGGAAAAGATGGATGCTAATAATGTTTCTCAATGGTCTACTGAGATGAACCAAAACCAGAAATTAGATTAAATTACAGATAATAAAAACCATTATAACTTTTAAAATGTGGATTGTAACGTATTCGGTGCAATAAATATTCCTTCCTTTCCTTTATATATGCTATGTGATCTATGTGGGAAGGAAAAGGGAGCATTTCACCCTGTGTTATCTCCAGCACCTAGCACAGTGCCTCACACTTTTAAGGCTCAATAAAAGTTAGTAAGGGGATGTTTTGTGATATAGTTTTCTTTATTACACAAATGATAAAATGATTTGGAGTGATATTGAGACAAAAAATTCTGAGAGTAAAAACGAAAATTTGGACTATCTTTTTGGTAGGAGGTCCCAGTGGGTTTTGAAGTGTTTCCAACATACAGCAGAAGTTTAGAAGTTGTGACTTAGCTGAAGCATATAGAAAGTTACCCTGCTGGAGACAGAATTGTATCTCTGCAGATTATATGTAGTCTAAAGAAATCTTTCTTTCTTAAATGCAGATTTATGCTGCTCTGTGCCTACATGTTACTGGTTTTGGGAACTGTGCACTTTTAATTGTTTGAAAGTTGCCACCAGGAGATCAGCAGAGAGCCAGAAGATGGTCTGAGATAGACTGCAGACCACCCTGGAAAATACTGTGAAAAGGGACTGCGCACTTGATTCTACACAGGTTTTAGTCAAGACTGAGCAGACTGTATTTTGGATGATGTATTGGTGTCACACTACTGGGCTCTGCAATTCTTTTTTCTGGAGGGTGGGGTGGAGAGAGGCAAGGGGCAAGGTGACACCCCTGTGAGTGGGGCTGTCCATGGAAAGAATGGCTGCCCTCTTCTGTAAAGGAGGGCATGGAAGGCCTCTCTTCAGCTTGGTGCTGAGGCCTAAACCCTGGGCAGAAGGGTGCTCCTGAGAGACCCAAGAAAACTTGCATGTATGGAGGCAGCCAGGGCCTGAGCAGAGAAGACTTAGATGAAGAGGCTTGGACTAGGTATTTGGGCAGCATGAATGTACACTAGGGTGGCCCCTAGTCCCTACCCATAGCTTATGTCCTCTGTCAATTAAATATCTTATGAATAAGTAGCAATTTTATAACACCTAATAGAGCCGTATATTATTTTCTGTTCAGTAATAAATCACACCCCCTGTTTGAATGTGGCAGGCATGATTTGTTTCAGTTTTGTGTGAGAAAGGTTTCCAGACAATCTCATTTATTCTACAATATAAGACATCTGCAGATCACGTCTTCTCATTTAGAGAATAGATTACCAATAAAGTCAGTAGCAGAGGGTTGAACATTTATCTAGTCAGGCTTCCCAGCATGCAGCAATTTATTTTGAAGCTGTATGAAATTCCCTTTTACAGGACTTGCTAAGAGTGAGTGTTTTAATTCCTCTTACCATCACCATGAAGAGGCCCAGAAGTATGGTGGAGTAAACTGTTTTGTTGAGGAAAGAGAGGAACGTATAGATGTCCTCTCACCAAGGGTTTTAGGGGCAAATTTGTAGTGCCTGATCTCAAGTTTCCATAGTTCCTTTCTTATTGCTAAGCTTCGGGATGGTCCTGCAAACATAACATACTGGTCTGAGCCATCAGGGAGCCAAAGTTCAGAGCCCATGCTTTTGAAGAAATTGAGCAGTGACAAGCACTGGTGATGTGGTGACATCTGGATGTCAAGAGATGGTGGCTGTAAGGAGGATTTCACTGGGTGAGGTCAGTGTTCAAGAACTCATTTGTGAAACATGTAAACACTTGCCAGTGCATTCCCAGAATTACACAGGGAGGAGAACTTGATAAAAAACTATCCTCCCTGAAGATAAATGAGTAATTTAGGAGAGTGAATTGTGACCTCGTAGACTGGTGACATTGGCTTATTTAAAATATATGGGCTGTTTCTAGGTCGTGCATTCTCTGCCATTAATCTTAGGTAAGTACTGCAGTGTTTTTAATATCATAGATTTACGATGTGCTTTTATGTGTAGAAGGATAAATTCTCCATTTTCCCCTGTATCTTTAAAAAATTACTTATTTTTTTCTTCCCTTTCCAAAAAAAGTTTCTGTGGGAAAAATCTTTCTCTGGGAAAGGGAAGTCACAATGGTTGTAAATGTTTAAAGTGCTTAAACCTAAGAAGATTTAGAAAAAGTTAAATGACTAACAGGAGCTTATGGATTCAATGTGAAGGCATGATTGTGTGTTTAGCATAAAACAAAGTGGAGGCATCAAAATGATTGATCAGTAAATGTGGCACTTGAGTTGAGCTTTCAAGCAGGAACTAACTGGACCCACCCCACCTCTGTATTAGGGATTAAACTCAGGGCCTCACACAAAATGTAGGCAAGAGATCTACCAACAAGTGACATTCCTTACCCTCTTCATCTTTTACTTTGAGACAGGTCTCAGGCTGTCTTCAAACTTTCACATCCTCCTGCTTCAGCCTCCCAAGTAGCTGGGGTTAGAGGCTTGTCGGGAACTGGGCTCTTCTTGAGATTCTACTTTCCTTTTAACTCTCACAGGACCTGATCTTTTATACTCTTTCCTCCCCTTGTTTTTCTTTCTTTCCTGAAGTCTAGGGAATTGGATTGTCTTTACTATGGGTGTGTTAGTGTAAAACAGAAACTGTTCTGTTCAGAGCTGGTACTAGGGATATTTTGAAGTAGGCAAACGTCCCTTTTGCCTCTCTTTCTGAACTTGGTTCCTTTATTTTCTTTATGAGTCATGCAGCTTTTCTCCACCTACCAGCATACTTCTTCCTAACCTGCATGATCAGACCTTAGGAAAAAGTCTAATTTCAATGATTTATACCTTAGTTGTAATTTAAATCACCATGCTGACCACCTGTAGCTTCCCACACCCATGTGGTAACCTAATTTTTTCCTTGTGTTAAAATAATTCCAGATATTGGGGAAAACATTTTCTTGGTACATCTAAAATCATGAAAAGCAAGTGGCTAATTTTGCACTGTAAAAGAAGAAGGTACAAAACCAAACATAATAGCTAAGCCTTATACTTATTTTCAATAGCTTTTGTTGTATTTTTGTTATATTTTCCCAGACTCAATGCCTAACAAAAATGAAAGTTAGGCAGGCAGGACATTGTAGCTGGAAAGTTTAAATTTGGAAGGAAAGGGCATAAGCCACCACTGAGTTGCTAACTAGCACTGAGATAAATCTTTTTACCTTTCCAGACCCATTTTCCTTTTCCAGCCAGTATATTTTGAATTACGAAAGAAGTCTGATAAAGTCCCAATTTCATGAGCCCATTTTGTTTAGAATATAAAATCTCTCTTATGCTCTCCTCTGAATAACAAGAACTTGTTGACTCATGACATAATCCAGGAATGAAGAAGAAAATAAAACCTACCATTAAGGTCAGAAAGAGCATGTAGCAGGAAGCTGATCTACAGAAAGTCTTCAGAGAACACTGAAAACACTTAGCAAAAAAGTGGAAAATCTGACAATACAGTAGTCAATATAACAATGATTTTCCCTCCTCTTACTAAAACAGAGCAATTTTTATTGCCACAAACACATGTGTATTACCGGCAAGAAGGATATAGTTATATAGGATGACTCCTTAAGCATCTTTATTTTACAATTAACATTTGGGGAAGATGTTTGGTAGTTTCCAGAATTTTCTGAGTTGCCATGGATACCTGTCATCCACATCCAGAGCCTGCAGGTTACACTCGGGGACTCTTGCCAGTTCATTAATAATGTCGCTGAAACCTGCAGCTGCTGCAATGTGTACACATGTCTTCCCACTCTCGTCGTCATAGTTGATTATAGATGGCCCCTGATGGTGGCTCAGAATGATGGAACACAAAATTCTGTTTCCACTCTGAAAAAAAGAGGCAAAGAAAGCCCATGATGACCAATAACAGGGCTATTTCCTGTTAAGATAAAAATATGAAGTAAAAAATATGAGGGGGGGGTAGGGGGAAATATACGTTTTATACAAATGATCTCTTAAAGGACAAAATTAAACAATTTAGGTAAGATAGTGATTGGCTTTGTTTTTTATTCCAAAATCAGGCAACTCTTCATTCTATAAAATAAAATAAGTATTCCAATGGGCTGACTAAGAGTTTGGTTTTATAGGCAGACAATGACTGAAAAAAGTATTAACAACCAAAATTAGATCAATCATTTCAAAATTACTTTTCTTTTAAGGTGGGGACAGAGAGACAGAACAACAGAAAAATAACTGATTGATTGACATCAGATTACTTCAAGTTACTCTTTTTTTGTTTTGTTTTGTTTTTTTTGAGACAGGGTCTCACTATGTAGTTGAGACTGACCTGGAACTCACTATGTAGGCCAGGCTGGTCTCGAACTCACAGCGATCCTCCTGCCTCAGCCTCCCAAGTGCTGGGATTACAAGCGTTCAAGTTACTTTTGTAAGGATGAAAGGTTGTAAGATTTAAAGAAAGAACTTCATTGTCATGCCCATTAGACATTTGGGAAATTTAGCTATTATCTCTCTCCTGATTTCTCTGAAGGTCATGTAACAACTTATTTTTGGTTGGGTGCACTGGCATTTAAGCACGACTAACTCTGTTTTGATATATAGTCTGTCTGCCGGGGCCTAGAGTGGAAATCTAGTTCAAATCAATGTCCTCTCATAAGTTTCATTTACTATTGCAAACAGATTTCCAATTATCTCAGTTTTCTATAGGGATTTATCTCCTGTAAGCGATAAATTGTCTTCTATAATTAATGAACTAAGGAAGAACTTAAGTATAGATAAGATAGACTACCATTGTACGTAGTCTGATTGACAGGTCCCTGGGCCAGAAGCTTGCTCATCAGGTCTATTCATATTGTCTCTCTGTGATGGCTGAAAACTAGCATAGTTCGTTTTATTTCTTTACTTTTTGAGATAGGCTCTTCCCATGTTGCCCAGGCTCATTTTGAATCCCTGGGATCAGATAATCTCCCTGTCTGTACTTTCCAAGTAACTGAGATTATAGCTGTGTACCACCATGTCTGGATATAACTTTAATGTTAAGAAAGCCTCACAAGATTATGGTTAGCTGGGCATGGTGGCACAGGCCTATAATTCCAGCATGCTTGGATCACAAGGCAGGAGAATCTCAAATTCAAGCCCAGCCTGGGCAATTTAGAAAAATTTGCAATTCATAGTATAGCAAAAAGAAAAAGACATTTTTAAATAAGCAACAAGAAAATAATTATAGTTACAAAACTGGTGGAGAAATGATGCACTATTGTGTCTCTTTCTACCTGTCATGGTGATTTTTATTTGCTAATTAGTGTGTGGTACCCCCCCATGAATGCAGACCCTCTTTTCAACTGGGCACAGTGAAGTATCACCCTCTCAGAATCTGTTTGTATCCAGGGCTTGCCAGGGACAGAGGGTAGCAGTGGTTGCTGGGTGGGAGCCAAGGAGTTGAGGGCTGAAAATCTGTCCTGGGAAGCTGGGAGGCAGAACTGTGTGATTAGTCTCCACTGTCCTATCAGACTTTACTTACTAAACAAAATGAGAATTTCCAGATGGTGACCGCAGAGCACTGTCTACACCAAGTGCATGATTTTCTTCTGAGCACCTGGCTTCCTATGTCTGTATTTGTCACATGCCCATACCGTGGTCCCTGCATAAAGACATTTCCTTCTCTTCCTTTAACCTTCCTTCTTATATCTTCTTTCTTCTTCATCCTTTCTTTGTCTAACAGGGATTAAAAAATACCTTCGATGAACTATTTATATTCTGTGGCTTGCCTGTCCTCAGAAGGTTGTTAGTCTGAGCACATAGTTCATTTTATTAACTTTCCTCAGATTCTTTCCCTTGATTTTATTTATTAATGTATTTTTGAAGGAATCTGAAACATATTTTAAGCAGTCAAGAGATATTTTTCTTTAAAAGCACTAGCCATTGGACAAGGAAGACAGAAAAGGTTGCCAACTCAGTTAATTTATTTTGTTTACAATTTCCTGGAAGAGTAAAGGAATTCAGCCAGGGTGATTCAAAGGGCAAACTGCCCTGTCACAGTTTCCCCTCTTTGGGGAAAAGGGAGCAGTAAGCACGGATGGAAAAAACAAAATCGCACTCCTCCCCTCTGCTCCCCCACCCTTCTCCTTCTTTTCTTCCTCGTGTACTCTTCTTCCTTGTCTGAGGCTTAGGAGAAGCTATTTGGAAGTGATAAACTGAAAAAAGAACTCTTGCCCAGGATCCCTGTGTCTGCCTCCTCTGGGCTTCTGACAGCCAGAACCAGGTGGCGGGTGTCCTGGGAGCTGGAACTCTGTAGACTGCTTCTCTGAAAAAGCGAAAACAGACTCCAACCACACTCCCCTTTACCCTTTTCACTCAAAATGCCTTTTGTTCTGATTTTCCAGACAATTCCTTTGCCTGTGCACTTGGATTTCAATTTTAATATTATCACTTATATTTTCCCTTTCTTTCTAAGATCCTCCCAGGATAACGGTGCTAGCTGTAGTTACCGAGTGAACATTCTGTGCCTGGCAGTTTTCGAAGCCTTTCTTCACACTAACTTCCTTACTTGTGACAATAATCCCAGGACACAGGTGCTGTTATTAACTCCATATGGCAGAAGTTAAACAATGAAGACACAGCAGAATTAAGTAATTTGCCCAAGGTCACAGCTAAGAAGTAGATAAGCCAGGCCTGACTCTGCAGAGTCCTTGTGTTTCACCACCTCACCCTTCTGTTGCTGACCAAAGGAATGTTCTGGTCTGGTTATTCAATCCTGCCTGTTCATACTTGGAGAGCCAAAGAGAAAATGGCTGCTAAGACCTGCAACGTCAGTAGCAGTGATGTGTGCCCAGTCAGATGAGGCCTTCTTCACAGTTAAACAGAAGGTACTTTAAAAGAGTTTTCCTAGGAAGGTTGCCATGGTGCACACTCATGAGAATTTAAGGGAGCCTAGACAGCACTGAGTTGTAAGCAGGGGGCCTGGATGATGGTCTCTTGGTGACAGTGTCCTCTTCTTACCAATCTAGACTGGGTGTCAGCCAAAGGAGGTCTCAGATCTAGGAGGCCAGGGAGAGTTACAGAGACCAGGAAGCACCAAGAAAGAAGAAATGGGAATGCTGCCCAGGAGGGGCCTTAGGAAAAACCGAGTGCATTTACATTTGGTGGGAATGTTATTAAATAGGGGAAATAACAGTGTTGTACACATCATGTTCCTGCTGAGATCTAGAATTCTACATTAAGCAGCCAGATCAGAAACGCCGATGTATTTGTTTTTGTAGTATTTATTTGCTTTGTTTTTCTCCATGGGCAATGTCTTCACATGCTCTTGAAACTGCTCTGAGTCCTAGTTGTTTTCTCTTTGTTTCTCGTGGGGGAGGAGAGTTGGGAAAGCCTGACTCAGAATAAGACTTGCCAAGAAAAAGCTGAATTATTACATGAGATTTTGTTATAGGCAGAGTGAATTTTAAAACAAGAACATTCTAATATCATTATTGCGGACACTCTTTAGATGACCTCTGAAGGGTCTAGTGGGAAGCTTTAAGATAATTGGTTATTTATTAACATATGTCTGGGAAATTAATTGTACAGTGGCTTCCTTTTGGAAAGAACCCCAATCTTCTTTCTTGTCTTGAATGACAGGATATGTTTTCATTGCTTGTCTTCTGATGGGGACTGTAGAAAATCGAGACCAGTATTTTAGCCACACAACCTTCTTAAAGGACTGTGTAGTTTATAATTTGAAAAGATCACTGTGGCACACAAGTTTGGCTGGAGCCAGGAATGTCAGACTGTGACGGGGATTTGCAATGTGAACACTTGAGAACTGAAAGTTTGGGGCTAACAAGAGGGATCTTTTGGATCCAGGCTTTTTTTTTGGCCTGGATCCCAGAGGCTGCTGAACCCAGTAACCAGGGGTTGACTTTTCCTGAGAGAAACTGGAAGATAGAATTGGTGGGCGGGGGTAAGCATGTTGCTGAAGGACTGATATTTAATATAGACAAACTCTACTTTCTGTGTCAGTGTGGCTTCTGCTTCTAGTTGTCTAACAAGGTGAAATATCAATGCTTGGAGACGTCTTGCTAAAATTATGACTGGGAACTTTCTGCTGTAATGCAACCTTAAAAATAATAACTCTCAGTAAATATTTGCTGAATAACGAATAAACGTATGTGTAGAAAAAGCCTTTATAAACCATGGGTAAAACCAGCAGAAGTGAATTTTACTCACCCTTTTTGGCTTCTCTTTCTTCTCATTATTGCTCTCCTTTCACTGTCTTTTCTCTTTCTCTTATTATATTAATTCTAGGCTGGTCCCTGTTTTTCCTTATTCTCACTTACTCCCTTCCCCCTGCCACTGAGCACTGGGAGCTGATATATGAAGGTCACTTTAACATAGCCTTCCAAGGCTCCAGCCTCCCCAGCAGGTGTTATGGTTTAGATCTGCATTGTCCTTCAGAACTCAGGTGTCAAAGGCTTGCTCACCATCCTGTGGCACCACTGGGAAAAGGTGGAATCTTTGGGAGCTATAGCCTAGTAGAAGAAAGTTAGGTAATGGGGGTGCTTTAAGGGGATTTGGAACCCCTACCCCTTCTTCTCAATTTTTTCCTTCCTGGCTTTTATTAATGAGCAACTTTGCTCCACCAGGTGCTTTTGCCTGGCCATGGCAAAAGTAGTGTAGCCAGCCAGCCGTGGTCCAAAAACTCTGAGAAAGTGAGTCAAAATAAATCTTTAAATCTCCATTCAAGGTATTTATTTCTATCTCAGATGTTTTTGCCACAAGGACAGAAAGTTGACTAACACAACAGTTCAGGGTCTCTGCTCCCAGAGTAATGGATTGGTTTCGTAAACTTGATTTTCTCTTTGTTTGCTCTGGGCTTGTGTAGCTTTGAGTCATTCTCTTATCAAGCACAGCAAGTTCTTTGGCCTGAGATTCTGTGTGAGTACTGGATGCACCTGGGTAACGGATGACCTCTTTGTGCCCTATTTTCCCACCTAGGAACTCAAATCTTACGCTAAATGAACTGTGCAGTCCTTTCAAGCTCAAAGATTCTTTCACCTTATGAGCTGGACCCACTGGTATATAGCATTCATAATTATCTTTTCACATTCTGATTTTATTTGGAGTTAAATATATACCTACAGTATTTTGACACAGTTAGAAGAGTTGACAGAGATCAACTTAGTGTGTTAATTTCCTTAATCACATTTGATTAACAGACATGAAATAATTATTTTTTATTTAGTGGAGCTTTTTCTTTCTGTCCTCACTTGTGGAGTATACTGAAAGAAATACGTTACTGAGGAATATGTAAAACAAACTCATTTTCTAGTAAGTGTATGTGTGTGCAGGTGGGTGGGTGGTGATGAAACTTGAGGGGCAGTAATACTTTTCCTTTCTTATTGACATCATGCCTGGAATTTTTACTGTTAGAAAAATTCCATAGGGTTAAGGTACTATACTCCCAGAAGGCGTAGTCAAGCTGAAAATATTATGCTAGAACTCTTCTTACATCTACGAGAGAAGTGAGGTCATAGGAAAAACTGTTGAGCCCCAAATTAGAGACACAGGAAGATATAAAGAATCATGATATCTCAGAACAGAAATCTCTGTGGGAACTTGTACTAGGACAGGTAAACTGAACAATAGTTGGTGAACTGCTAAACGCTTCACATGGATGAGTCTGAGTTACAACTTTAGAGGAATCCATATATAGAGTGGGGGACTCATAATTGTCTGAGTCTTGCCTCCATGAACTTGACCAGGTTTTCACAATAAATATTAGAAAAAAATGTCAGAAAAAAGTTCCCTTTTAGTGGAGGGAAAGAAAAGGAACCACTATGAAATACACCAACACATTCAAGAAAAACTAGGTAACCAGAGCCTAATCTGCTGGAGTTTCAGAGCCTGACTTACCATAGAGAAGGAAATTAACCAAATGTAGCCCAATACTCTGCTCTAGGTAGTCATCCTGTTCCATCAAAGGGGCGGGGAAAAAAGCCCCAAGAACCTCTTATAAAATTCACAGCCCAGAGACGTAGGCTCAGCAAAGACTCAGACCTAGTCATGGTGAGGCAAGAGATTAGGGCATGGCAGGTAGAAGAGTATTATTTGAGATAGCCTTGGATTAGTTATAGAATATTTTGCATACTATATAGAGAAATCACTGACATAGTTTCAAAAAAAGAAGAAATCTATCTAATATGTTAAGAAAGGAAAGAACATATACAGGAAGCAAATCATATAAAGTGGTAATTAAAAACATGAAAAATGGAAAAAAGAGTAAAGACAAAAATGGGAACAAAAAACAAAGGCAACAAATAGAAACCAGCAACCACAGTACATCTTAATATATCAATAATCACTTGGAACATCAAAGATCAAGAGGCTGAGTGAATCAAAACACAAGACCCGATTATATGTTGTTTATAAGAAGCCTACTATATATAAAAGCATGTATAGATTAAAAGTAAATAATGGAGATAAATCTATCATGCAAACACTAATTCAAAGGAAGTGGAGTAATAATATTAATTTGAAACAGAACAAACTTCAAAGCAAGGAAAGTTATTAGGAATAAATAGGGACATTACATAAAGATAAAATAATTGATTCTTCAAGAAGGTATAATAATCCTTATGACCTGACAAGAAGTTCTCAAAATATGTGAAGTGAAAATGGGTAGAGCTGCAAGGAGAAAAGATATAAATCTATTTTAACATTCTTGTACCAGAAATGGACAGACGTAGCAAGCAGAAAATTAGTAAAGATGTAGTTGAACTATTACAATATTGATAAATTGTATATAATCTACATCTGTGGACTACTTCATCCAACAACAACAAAATAATTTTTTTAAAAAAGTTTGCAGTACTGTGAATTGAACCCAGAGCTTCACTTGTACCAGGTAAGGATTACCATAAAAAATACACATTTTTGGTGATCCTATGGATTGAATCCACAGGTTTGGTTATTGCCTCAGTCACTTTTTCGTTACTGAGACACAGTGTTTGACACCTACAACTTTAAGGCAGAGAAGTTTATTTGGGGTCATGGTTATTGTCCCTGGTCAGCTGGCTTTAAAGCAGAAATAGCATGGTAGAAAGGCTTGGCAGAGGAAAGCTGATCACATCATGGTGGCCAGAAAGAAGAGAGAAAGGAGGAGGGAGATACACCTTTTCAGGTCATGCTTCCAGTAATCCACCTCTTCCAACCAGGCCCATTTCCTAACAGCATATCAGCTATGGATTCATCTGTGGTTTAACCCACTGATGAGTAGAATGATGGTCCAATAATTTTTCACACACAGAAGAATTTTGGAGGATATTTTAGATATAAGCCACAACACGTTGCCCTGGCCCCCAAAAGTCTCATGTGCATATCTTTATGTTAAATAAATGTAGTCCTTTGATGAGTCGCTAAAATCTTAACTGTTTCAGAATTGTTGAAAAGTCTCCTCAGAGACCCAAGAAAAAGTCTTAGCTGTGAGCCCCTATGAAAATTGAAAGAAACTTAAATACTATAAGTATATAATGGCACAGGTAAACATTTCCATTCTCAAAGAGAGAGACCAAAGCAAGAATGGACATTAAATTCAGCAGGGTGAACATTAATCCTGTCACTTTGTGTCCAGCATGCAGGGTAAGTTGTGGGGAAATGTGATGTCCAAAGGGCTCAAGTACACTTGCTCCTATGGCATTTCTGGTTGCAGCCTTTGTGGCCTCTCTTGGAGTCAGTTTGCTCATTGCCTGTGGTGTTCCTCGGTGGACATTCCACATTTTTGGCTTCTCTAACTTCTTGGGGTCTCCACTGAATTTTTGGCTTCACTCTCAGGTTCACTCTGCCCTTTCAGGAACACTGCTGGTCTCCTAGGACTTCCTTTGAAGTCTGTGTGGAAGCTCCCCTGACCCCAATTGAAAATTTTTGCATTCTGCATCCCTGTAAAACCAGTAACACATGATGATACCAAGGTGTGCCATCTGCTTGAGCTCCCAGGTAAAGTTGTGGTGAAATGTAGCTCCAAAGTAGCCTGACTTCTTGGTTCATGGCTACAGGAGCCTCTGAGTGTTGAGATAGTCAAGTACTGTGAAATGAATCCTGGAGAACTAATTTCCTAGGCAGCCTCTCTTGAGAAGGGTACCTTGGGGCTCTTTTCTCAAAGCAAAATCATTCAAAGGAGTTTACTTTATACTTGTACAAACCTGAGCCAGTGAAGGTTGGGATCCTGAGATACTCTTAAGCCATCTTTCCTATTGTCCTGATGCGAAGTATTTGCCTATTTATAAAATGCTAATCTTTTCGGTAAACATATTGTTTTGTGGGCACTCCCTGTCTGCAAAACTGAAAACTGTTCAAATGGACATTTTCTTCCTGTTTCTCACTATAAACCTAGGTAAAGCTGCCATCAGTATCCATGTCACAGCCTGAATATTAAACTGTCTTGACGTTTCCTCCACTATAATAATTAGTCCACTGCATTTAGTCTTAATCTCCTGCAGAGATGGGGCAAATGTTGATAAATTTTCTGCCTCAGTGTAATGTACATGGCTTCTGCCAATGAGGTCCTTGTTCCCAAATGAAATATCCTGAGCCAAGTCTTTACTGTCTGTTTTTCTATCAGTATTCAGATTTCCTTCCTTCCTTCCTTCCTTCCTTCCTTCCTTCCTTCCTTCCTTCCTTCCTTCCTTCTCTCTCTCTCTCTCTCTCTCTCTCTCCTTTGGATAGCACCTCATTATGTACACTGTGTATTTCAGGATGAACTTGAACTCACTTTGTAGCCCAGTCTGGCCTTGAACTCACAGAAATCCTCCTGCCTCAGCCTTCAGAGTGCTGGGATTACAGGTATACACTACCATACCTGGCTAGAATTCCGGTCTTTTGAGTTCTGACCAGAGTCTCCCATTAAACTTGGCTAACAGCACTCTAGAGCTTCTCAAGAAACATGTCCAAATCTTTCCAAACTCTTCCTACAAACTGACTCCAAAGGCTTCTTAACCACATGACTAGGTTTACATTTACAACAGCCCCACTCCTGATACCAAAATCTGTCTTGGTCACTTTCTTGTCACTGAAACACAATGTCTAATTCCTACAACTTAACGGAGGAGAAGATTATTTTGCTTATGGTTATAGAATGAAATAGCATAGGCAGAAATGGCATGGTGGAAAAGTCTTGCAGAGGAAATCTTCTCACATCATAAAGGCCTGGAAGCAACAGAAGAAAGGGTGTACTTTTCTGCATTACACCCATGGTAGTCCACCTCTTTCACAACCAGGTCCATCTCCTAACAGAACATTCAGCGATGGTTCATCAATGGGTTAACCCACTGATGAGTACGGGGCCTTGATGATCCAATCAACCTTCCACACACGTGAGAGTTTGGGGGCACATTTTAGAAATAAATAAGAACAGTCATGCTAGGCAAGTGTTCTACCACTGAGGTTTCCCTTTTAATTTTTAAATTTTGAGATGGTTTTGCTTAGCTACCCAGACTGGACTCATATTTGTGACCCTCCTGTTTCAGTCTTCTGAGTGGCCAATATTAAGGCATATACCACTATCCCGGTTCCACAAATACACATTCTTTCTCTTTCTAGTGCTAGAAATTGTACTTAGGGTCTTATGTATGCTAGGCAAATTCTTTACCATTAGGTTACATCCCCATTCCCAAAAACATACTCTTACCAAGCTCTCATGAAACATTTATAAAGGTAGACCATATTCTAGGCCATAAAACACATCTTAACAAATTTAATAAAATAGAAATAATATAATATATGCTCTCAGACCACAGTAAACTTAAACTATAAATAAATAACATAAAGATGACTGGAAAAATCATAAAATATATGGAGACTAAACTGAATGGTTCTAAATAACATACTAAGAAAACACATCAAGAAAAATTTCAAAGATATTTTGAGTAAATGAAAATAAAAATATACCAAAATTTTGTGGAATGCAGCTACATTATTTTTCAGAGTATAGAAGCATAGGGAATATTTTCTTACTCATTCTGCGAGTATCACCATAATACTAAAAATGGACAGAGACATTATAAGAAAACTACAGAAAAATAACTTTTATGAACATATGCAAAAATATTCAACAAAAATTATCAAATAAAATCCAAAAATGTATAAAAAATTATAAAACATGTCCAAGTAGGATTTATCTAGGGTATGCAAAAGTCTGGTTCTAAATTTGAAAATAGATTAATGTGATCCATCATATCAACAAGCTAATGAAGAAAACAATCACATGATGATATCAACAGATACAGAAAAACCGTTTAACAAAATGAACAAATATTTGTGGCAAAATTTCTTTGCAAAATAGGAACAAAGGAACTTCCTCAACTTGGTAAATATCCATAGCAAAACCTACAGTTAACATCAGACTTAACAATGAAAAATCAGAAGGTTTCCAAATAAGAACAAGAAAAAGATGACAAGGATGCTCTCAGCATTCCTTGTCAACACTGCACTCAAAGTGCTAGCTAATGCTATAAGACAAGAAAAGGAAATGAAAATTATACTGGCTGGAAAAGAAGAACTATAACAGTCTTTGTAGATAATATCATGGTCTATGTAGAAAATCTGAATAGAAGATGACAACAACAACAATAAGAAATCCCTGAAACACTGAAACTAAGAAGCGATTATAGCAAGTGTGTAGGACACAGGTTAATATACAAAAGTCAATTATTTTCCTATATATCAGCAATGAACAAATAGAACTTGAAATTAAAAACTGCTAAGGCTTGGATGTAGTTTGTCTCTGCCAAACTATTGTTGAATTTAACTTTCATTGTAATATACTGTAATCATATTGAGAAGTGGGACCTTAAAGAGGTACAGTAATTAGGTCATGGGAGGTCTATCTTTACACTTGATCTTAGCCAAAAGGCTGAGAAGTGATTGGGAGATCCATCTTTATGAAGGGATTTATGTGGTCCTCATGAAAGTGGGTTAGTCATTTCAAAAGTGATTTGTCATAAAGTGGATCAGCTGTATTGTCCCCTCCCTCTCTCTGAATATGGTCACTTGATTTCTGCTTTTTTTATCCTTTATGGAGCAGCTTGTGGCCCTCACCAGAAGCTGAGCAGATGCTAGTACTATGCTGCTCGACTTCCAGACTATGAAACAAATAACCCTTTTTTTTTCTTTAGAAAGTACCAAGTGTCTGGTATTTTCTTTTATAGTAATAGAAAATGGACTAAAACAAAAATACAATGTCATTTACCTTAGTCCTCCCAAAATGAAATATTAAGTATAAGTCTAACAAAAAGTATAAGTCTAATAACAAGATCTACATAATGAAATAAAAGAACTAAGTCCATGGAGAGAAATTTCACATTTATGGTTAGGAAGATTCAATATCACCAAACATCAGTTCTTCCAAATTTAAGCTATAGATTCAATATATTTCCAATAAAAATACCAGGAAATTGTTTTGTGAACCTTGAAAAATTGGTTCTGAAGTTTACATGGAGAGCCAAGAGATACAGTGTAGCCAATACAATAACTGAAGGAGAAGCATAAAGTTGGAGGACTGATACAACTGGACTTCATGATTTATTATAAAACTACAGTCATCAAGACAGTATGGTATTAGTAAAATATTTTTTTTGGTAGTGGGGATCAAACTTTGGTAATGGGGATGAACTTGCAAGTCAGGTGGCAGAACCACTGAGCTAAATCCCCAGCCCATAATATAATAAACAACTAGATGAATGGGAAAAAACAGGCTGCCCAGAAATAGACTCACAGAGAAAGTCAACTAATTTTTGACAAGGGAGTAAAGGCAGAAGAGACAGTCATTTCAACAAATGATGCTGGAACAACTGGAACTCTACATGCAAACAAATGAATCTAGACACAGAAGACCCTTTATAAACATTGAATTAAAATGGATCACAGACCTAAATATAATACATACAACTATAAAATTTCCAGATCACATACAATAAAATCTAGATGGCCTTGGGTTTGGTGATGACTTTTTCTATATGACACCAAAGTCATGATCCATGAAAGAAAGAATTGAGAAGCTGCATTTCATTACAACTAAAACTACTGCTCTGTGAAAGATAGTATCAAAAGAATGACAAAACAAAACACAAATTGGAGAGAAATATTTGCAAAGACATACCTGATAAAGAACTATCATCCAAAACATGCAAAAAGGACTTAAAACTTACTAATAAAAAATGTGACCAAAGGTTGACTAAACACCTTTATAGCCACCTCACTAAAGAAGATGTACAAAAGATAAACATATGAAAAAATATTTCACATCTTATCTCATTACTGAAATGCAAATTAAAACAATGAGTTACCTCTACATACCAGTAAGAGTGGTAAAACCCAGAACACCAAGTATTGGCAAGGATGTAGAGTAACAGGAACTCTCATTCATTGCTAGTGGGAATACAAAATGGATATAGCCTCTTTGGAAGACGATTTGTCAGTTTCTTGCATTAAACACTTCCTCACCATGCGGTACAGAAATTGTGCTCCTTGGTATTTACTTAAGGGAACTGAAAACTTATATGTACACAAAAAATAGTACATTGATGTTTATAGCAGCATTATTCATAATCACTAAAATTTGGAAGCAATCCAGATGATGTCCAGCAGGAAAGTGGGTAAATGAAACGTGTGGCACATTTAAATAATGGAATATTACTTAGCACTAAAATGAAATAAGCTTTTAAACATGAAAAGACATAGAGAAAATAGAAATGTATATGTACTAAGTGAAAGAAGCCAATCTGAAAATCTGTTTACTTTATAGTTTCAGCTGTATGCCATTTTTGTAAAAGGGAAAACTATGAAAACAATAAAAATATCAGTGGTTACCAAGGCCTGGTAGGGAGGGTAGAAAGAGTAAGGAGAGCACACAGTATTTTAAGGCAGTGAAACTACACCATATGATACTATAATGATAGGTGCATATCATTATATATTTGTCAAAATCCAAAAACTGTAAAAAAAAAAAAAGAACAAATACCTACCTGGGTGTGGTGCTATATGTCTGTAATCTCAGCTTTTGGGAAACCTGAAGCAGGAAGGTGGTGAATTTGAGGTCAGCCTGGGAAACTTAGTGAGACTCTGTCTCAAAAGAAAAAAAATTAAAAAGGATTGGAAATATAGCTTGGTGGTAGAGAACTTGAGTAGCATATACTAAGTCCTGGGTTTATTATCCAGACCTAAAAACAGGGTTGTTCTACTAAAGGCTTCAGTTTCTGTCGCAGGTATCCTCCTATAGCTGCAGATTTCCTGGTCTTGGTGCTAAGGTTTGAATGTGTCCCTCACTGTTGACTTATTAGAAACGTGGTCCCCAGTGCCACTGTGACACAGTGTCTCACACTGTGTGTGAGAGGTAGAACTTTGAATTGGTGATTAGGCCATGAGGGCTCTGCCTTCATAAATGGATTAGTGCCCTTTATCTCAGGAATGGCTTTATTAGGATGGGAGTGACATCGTTAGAAAGGATGAGTTCAGTCCCCCTTCCTCTGGTTTTCTCTTGTGTGTGCTCTCTTGGCTTTCTGCCATGGGGTGATAGAGCATGAAGGTACTCCCTAGAAGGCCCTCTCATCCTTGAACTTCTGGGCCTTCAAAACTGTGAGAAATAAATCTCTTTATAAATTATCCAGTCTCTGGCATTCTGTTATGGCAACACAAAATAGACTAAAAGTAATCGATTACTACTTCTGGTGCCTTTTTAGGCCCATATATCCCTGCTCTTGCTATCCCTTGGGTTGTGTGTAAACAGTCTTCATAACTCTCTCTTCAGTTACTTCCACCAGAATACACTCTTTCTTGCTGGGTCCCTGACTAGCAGTGAGGATTGAAAGGAGGGGAGAGAGACAAGAGAGACTGAGGAGGTGGAACTGAGGGGTCTTGATAACCAACTGAATGTAAATAATGATAAGGAAAGGACACCCACAGCCTATTCAGGTCTTTGGATTGGTTTACTGGGAGGATGGAGAGATGATAGGAAGCCAAGGCCATAGATTCAGTTTGGCCACGTTGAATTCAAAGTGTGAGTGAGAAACTGTGGAGAAATGTTCAGTAGAGGTGGAAATATAAGTCTCTAGTAAAGAGAGGTCAGCACTGGCTACTGATCTGAGATTCTTCTGAATTGGATGGTAGTTGAAGCCATAGAGGGGATGAGCTCTCTGAAGAAGAGTAAGAAAGAATTCAGGATGGAACTTCTGCCCCGTTGAGTGAAAGGGAGACGAGATAGACAGATACCTGTATGGACTGCTGACAAGTTGGTGCCATCACAGGTAGACAGGAACGTGCCCCTCGGGGACTGGAATGCCATCATGGGAGATTGTCATGTGGAGAGGATAGTAACTCTGCTCATGGTGAGTTCAAACACAGCTAAGCAGTGGCCACTCTGAGACATCGGGGGCTCCAGAAAAAAGGCCGTGACCCATTGCTGGGGGTTATCAACTACCAAGAGACTTGAGACATGGGAACAGACATTGGACTTAGTTTATTTCTGGGCCTGATGTTTCACATCTTTTTGTTTTTGGTTACCTAGGTCAAATGCAAAGACTTAATTATTTCAAAGCACTCCAGCTTTAAGTTGGATCTCATTGTATGATTCAGAGAAAAGCAGGAAGTTCAGCAAAAGGAATAAATGACAATGGGAAATACACTCATTCATTTGGGAGAACTTTAAAACGAGCACAGTGCTGGTCCCAAGTTATAAATGAACAAGAAGGCTAAAGAGGGCAAGTATAATAATGATTTCAGTTGACATTTAGAATTACCCTCAGTATTTTCAGCATAAAGGGCAGAATACAGAATTTTTTAGTTTTACTGCTAACCACAAGGAAGGAGAGTGTGACTCCTCCAGAGTCACGATTCTTAAGCTTCGAGGGGTAGTCACTGATTACCTCTGAGTAATTGAAGACAGTTGTGGACTCTTTCCTCAGAAAAATGGGTGCAAGCACACAAACTCACACATATAATATTGCCTAAGATAGTGGGTGTTTTAAAAATGAACTTCTTGTTAATAATTTTACCTCTAGTGCCAACACATAATAAATGCTCAAGAAATATTTATTAAAATGACTGAGGCATAATGCTTAGACAATCATGGTAAAAATGCAAATATAATAAGTAGTATAGGTAAGATCAGCACTTACTGATATGAATTTATTTGTCATAATGGCTTTCAATCATAGTTACACATTATAATTTCCTAGGGGAGGATAGGGCTTTACAAAATATTGATGCCTGTCTTTCCACTCCAGAACAGCTCACTGAGAATCTCAGGGTTGGGGCCTGTACATCAGTATTGCTTAAAAGTTCTTCAGATGAGTCTAATGAATGCAGTAAGTTAAAAGCCATATCATTTAGTAGTGAGACTAAATATGAAAGCATAGTATGACAAACAAGCTTTCATGGAGGAAATCAGGAACCGCAATAAAATGATAATCTCTCCCAATTCCATAGCACATTTTATTTATTTTTAATTTTTAAATTTTTGGAGTTTTTTGAGGCTGGCTTTGAACTCACTGTGTAGCCTAGGCTGGCCTCCAACTCGTGGCAATCCTCCTGCTTCAGCCTCCAGAGTGCTGGGATTACAGGCATGTGCTACTATGCCTGGCTCCATAGCACATTTTAAATCACTGTCATATGCTTGGTCTCATTCACACCCCTCAAAGGTTCATGGATAGTTAAGCCAAGCAAAAAGGTGTTGGTGATTCTCTTCAGATCAAACTCACTTCTATCAGCACAAACTCAGATCTTCAGAGTTGAGCACGCTGTTCTACTACTGTAGAGAAACTGCTTCTTAGAGGACAAGGACAGCAGCCCCATCCCTTGACTGCCAGACTCGGCCAGTCCACAGTGGGGTCTGGGCACCTGCCATTTTATAAACACTGCTGGTGATTCCAATGTGGCACTACGTCTAGGGCCGTGGCTCTAAACTGTGGCAGGGGAGAAGGAAGGAGGGGGCACAGAGGAGGCAGGTCAGTCAGAATTACCAGGGGGCCTTTTCAGAAGGCACACCCTAGAATGAGGCAGGCAGAGTGTTAGGGTGTGGAAGGAAAAAATATAAAAGATGCTGGTTCTGGTGCAACTTTTACCTTAGCTGAGGATGAATACACACGGGGCACTTGGGAGTTGGGTCGGGTTCCTCTGGGGCCACTGTGACAGCGGTAACCCCTGATTGGCCAAAGGCCTCCTTTACAGGTCATGGGCACAGATTGGCAGCTGGGGCAGGGAGGGTGATTAGATACTGAAACTTCGTAGGAGGGTGCTCAGGGCAGGTGAAAATGACAAAAACAAGTTTTGCTCACTGCAGTTTTGCCCAGGACAGGCTCTGATGCAGAGTAACTGAAGTCATGTGCAGAGGGACCAAAACAGAGCAGTTTCCAAATCACTTCTGTTTCCCCTTACCTCAGGTACTTGTGTCAGTCCTGAAAGTCCCAGGTGCCCACCTCTGCTGTTCCTGGCACAAGGCAACAGAGACTGAAAACACAGTCAGGCAGCAGAAACTCCTTTTGGGAGGATGCCAGGGGCAGCCCCAAAAGGGACCCTTTCTGCGCCAGTAGAAAAAAACAGTGGGGCAGCCTATGCTTAGGCATCCAAAGACACAGCAGGCAAGTTTGTGGAAGGAAGCAGTCCTGCTGTCCTTGAAGAAAGGAATATATAACTTCTTTGTTAGCCTGTTACTCTCAGTAGTCATTTCCCTTAAATAGAAAGTGCTTCTGTACATGTTAGCTATCACCATTCTTGCCCTTTATTCTCAGCTCTGTCTTCTCTTGATCCTGACTAGATTTCACAGGCCTATTCTGCTACCTTGGTCCTGTGTACTGCTAGCAGCTCGCTTCTGTGCTGGTGAGGCAGGCTCACAGGTTACTGTCCTCGTATATCAGTGAAGATTTCAAGATCACTTGCAAGGATACTGCTGTGGGGGATTTGGAGAGAAGAAATTTAGAACATTGTGGTCCAGGGATTTTGAAAGGATTTTCCAGTACTCCTTTGAAGTTTACTGTAAGCCAGCAGCAAACATCAAGATGGAGGAAAGGTGTGTGTGTGTGTGTGTGTGTGTGTGTGTGTGTGTGTGTGTGTGGAGATCCAAGGAGATAGTGATTCCAAAGACAGGTATGCTGTAGACGGGTATGCTGTTGTCCCTTGGATATACAAGCGGAGAAAGTCAGAGGAAATCTTACCAACTCTATTATACATAGAAATTTCCTATCAATACCAGGACATGCACCTGCAAGAATTCTCTTTCCCATTTGACCTGTTCAGATAATCATTGATATTGCTTTACACCATTTAAACTTGAGGCCAGCACATTGGCCAATCTCTCACCTGGACTGCCCAATGAAGAGCTGTTTTAAAGTCCTTATCCACAAGGGTGGGGTCTGCCCCCTTCTTCAACAGCATTTGGGTGTGCTGAGGCTGGTTGTGGAAAGCCGCCCAGTGGAGTGGTGTCATTCCCTACAAAATAACAATCAGAGGAGGCAGACGTGAGCACAGGCTCCTGGGAGGAAACTGGAAATCACACTTTCTGTCCAGGTCTGGGGACCATCACTAAATGGGCTGGTTGCTGCTAACTAGATCACTCATTTGCTAAACCATTCATTTAATAGGTATTTGTTAAGCTTTTGTTTTTGTTGGGCAAGCAAGTATTGAGGATACAAAAGTAAGACAAACAAGATCTTTGCTCAGATGGGAGTTGCTTGTTGATAAAGGAAGAAAGCTAATAAACACTGAGAAACCTGTCAGCGGATTTTCTAGATTAAGTGCACACGAAGAGCGTTGTGATAGCGAATAACCAAGAGGGTACAGCCTATTGTACAAAGGCCTCTGCAAGAAGAATCATGGCAAGAGGACACCCAGCACCCGTCTCATCTGTCACAGAGACAGAGGATGTTCAAGGAGGGTCCCCTAAACAGGAGTCATGATAGAATGCACAACCCTACCTCAAGGGCAGGGACAGTTGCACTTGTCTCTCTCACTTTAGAGAAAGGAAAACTGAGCTTTAAAGGAGCTCCCAAATCCTACTGAATGTGGAAGTAATCTAGGGATTGAAGTTTGTGGGGCACTGGAGTTAGAATGTTAAATCCCCTTAACCAGTTCCATGTTTTAATTTGTAAATTATGGTGTGTTTCTAGGTTTCAAGTTTTAAGTGTCATATAACACTCCAGGGATATTCTTGAGGCTACTTCAAAAAATTGGTCCCATATGGAAGAGCCTGCTGATCTGAAAACAGTGGAATGTTTTGCTTCTACTTAAATAGCTGGATTTTTACTTTTGAGTACTTTAATGTATTTTAAAGAGTCCTCTTCATTTTCAGCTGGGCCCATGGGATTAGAAATCTGAACTCAAGGGATTTTATTTTTTGAAATTTTGCATAGATGACTCCTTTTCCAGTTCTCAGTTCCATTTGCTTCAGAGCCATTGGCTCCATCAAGAAGAACCAACAGTATTCAGTATTGAAGATATATTTAAAATTTTTTATTCGTACATATTCACAGTGCATGATGATTACATTTATTGTAGGGGTTTGTACATGTACATAACACATCTTAATTCATTTTTTGTCCCCTTCCCCTCTTATCCCTCCCTTCATCCTCCAAGTCTTGTTTCCTTTCCCATTTGCAAAAGCTCTGTTTCCATCTTTCTTCATTTTGTCCTTTTTCATCCCTTTTCCCATCCCTCCTTTTTCCTCTCTCCATCTCTTGTTCCCTTGCCCATTTGGAAAAGATCTCCCTACTTCCTATTATCTATCTTTTATTTTGCTCTTCATTTATACTTTGGGTTTCTCATGAGAAATCATGAGATATTTAAACTCACAAGTCTGGGTGCAACCACTATGGAAATCAATATGGAGATACCTCAAAGAGCTGGGACTGGAGGTTCCATTTGACCCAGCCATCCCTCTGCTGGGTATCTTTCCAAGAGAACTAAAAGAATCATATCACAGTGATATATGCACACCCATGTTTATAGCGGCACATTTTGTAATAGCTAAAACTTGGAAACAGCCCATTTCCCTATCAGTTGTAGACTGGATAAAGAAGATGTGGTTTTTCTATAAAATGGAATGCTACTCAGCCATAAAGAATAAGAAATTAGTCTCATTCATAGGAAAATGGATACATATTGAGGATATACTCCTAAGTGAAATAAATAAGTCACATGTGTAAATACCAAATAGTTTCTCTGGTGTGAAAAACTGTAATAGTACATAAGATCCTAATGAGATAATTAATAATATGAAATAGGAAGAAAAGGGCTAAAGGTGTAGGGAAGTGGGAAGGGTAGGGGAAAGGTAATAAGGGAAAAGAAAAAATATGAGAAAATGAAAAAATGGAAATAAAGTGTTTGTAAATGGGGAGGGGAGGAGGGTTGAAGGGAGGGCAGGACAAGGGGAAAAAATGAGAACCAAGACCTGTCATGTAGAGGTACAAGATCCCAACAATGAATGTAACTGTACTGTATACCTAAAATGTACCAATGAACTCAGTGAGAAAAATAAATAAATAAACTCACGAGTCTGATTTATTTCCCTCAACATTATGGTCTCAGGGTGCATCCATTGGCACCTTTATGGTAGAGTGGCTTAAATAGCACATTTTCTTTATCTATTTTTAATGACCTTTTTGTTTTGTTTTGTTTTGTTTTGAGACCGGGTCTCACTATATAGTTGAGACTGACCTGGAACTCACTATGTAGCACAGGCTGGTCTTGAACTCACAGAGATCCTCCTGCCTCAGCCTCCCTAGTGCTGGGATCACAGGCGTGAGTCACCACACCTGGCTTATCTATTCATCTGTTGATAGGTATACAGGCCACTTCTGAGATTTAGCTGTTATGAATTGTGTTGTTATAAACATGAGTATGCACATATTACTGTAATATGATGACTTTACTTCTTTTCGTAAGATAGCTGGGTCAAATGGAATGTTTATTTTTAACTTTTTGAGGACTCTCCACATTGATTTCCACAGTGACTGCACTAGTTTACATTCCCATCGGCAATGTAGAAGGGCACCTTTTCCCTCTACGGCCTCGCGAGCATTTGTTATTATTTGATTTATTGATGGTAGTCGTTCTTTCTGCAGAAAGGTGGTATCTCAGGGTTGTTTCAATTTTCATTTCTCTACTGGCCAGTGTTAAAGATATTTTAAAAATTGGAGACTAAATATGTATTCATGGAGAATGGCTACATCAACTAGAGGTATTTTTACAATGTAGAACACTATGAAGCCATTAAAAGGAAAGAGTCAGATAAATACCTATCAACATGGACAGAGTTCTAAGGCACATTCTTGAGTTTAAAAAAAAGTTACAGAACAACATAGAATGCGATATCTTTTATGTAATAGTCCATCGTTTCCATGAATATATATTCAAAGGACTGGGAAAGAGATATATCAAACGGTGAATACCAGAGAGCCAAAGTGGCAGGGTGGAAGTAATCAAAGACTTTATCGCATTATTTGTAATATTTAAATTATTAAAAAGCGTTGATTCTGACTTTCCTGATTTTTGTTTCCTGGTATTTAGCAGAGGTATGATGTGTCAGTTTTAACTGTTAGCTCCATGCCTCCTATACAATGGGAGCTCATTAAAAAATGGTTGAGAGGAGAGTGGAGGAGAAGCTAAACACAGAAATTCTGCCCAAGTAATAAATGAAACTGAAAGCTTAGAGTTTGGCTTGGTGGCCTATACTTGTAATTCTAGCACTGTGGGAGGCTGATGGAGGAGAACTGCCTGGGCAATTCAGTGACTTGGTGAGACCCTGTGCCAAAATTTTTAAAAATGGGGGGTGGGGTGAGCAGGGTGATGGAGATGTAGCTCCATGAAAAGGCCTTGGGTTCAATCTCCAGTAACATGCAAGCTTGGGCTAAATTCTTTCCATTTTAGAATTGTCATGATTGTTATTTTTGGTGCTGGGGATCAAATTCAGGGCTTAATTTTAGGCAAGCAATCTACTGCTGATGTATTCCAAGCCTTCATAATTGTCCTTATCTTTCAATGGCAAAGATCTTCTGGCCCTTGCAAATATATACTGACTGGTGCACATTAACACTGACAAAATACACACACATGTGCATGCACACACACACACACAGATTTGCATATCTGTAGGTTTCATATCTATAGATCCAACCAATTGCAGGGGAAAATTATGTTGGTATTAAACTTGTACAGACTTATTTCATGTAATCATTCACTAAACAATAAGCATAACAACTATTTACATAGCACTTACATTTTATTAGTAAGCTGCATCATAAGTAATTTATAGCTAGTTTAAAGTATAGGGGGATGTACATAGATTCTATGAAATACTATGCCATATATATAAGGGACTTGAATATCTTTAGATTTTGGTAACCCTGGGGATTCTTGCATCCCATTCCCCATGGATACCAAGGGATGACTGTGTATATTAAATATATATTGTAGCAGGAAAAATACAGGCAAGCACTAGCAGTTAGTTTCTGGTAGATTTCAGGCTTTTTGTGATCCAGACTGAAGAGGAACTATGACACTGCATAGGAAGTATTCCTTTTGAGGCCACTACTTTTGCACTTAAAACTCAGTGGGTCCAAATACTGGTGTAACCGCAGAAGAAACCTTTGTACAGAGGTCACTTTGCATGAGGAAGAACAAAGGAGCTTTGCAATATTTGCCACACTTTATCTATTTAAGATGTTGCAATTATGATTCTTAGAAGATGTGTGTCTAATTTCAATGTTTCTATCAACCTGAAGCCTCCTAGCCTGGAGGAGAAAAGGACACTATGGCTTTTTGGGTAGGTGGTGGTTCAGTTGGGGAGTGGACAGCATTAGAGGCCTATCAGTGTAATTTAGTGTTAGTGTATAAATGACTGAATCATTACCTTCCTAAATAAGACCCACTTAGGTGAGGGCAGGGACTCGAGGGGGAGGAAGTGGTTGGAAACTTGCCTAGCAATCTGCTGACATAAAGCGCAGCTGCTCAGGTACTCTGCTTTCACACCACGGGCAGAGAGCGGTCAGTGTGCCTGTTTTGTCTCTGGTTCTTGTTTTTAAAGCAGAAGTTTAAAACAGGGCTTCTGGAGCCTGGCTTTAAACCACTGAAAATTAGGGGAGTGAAAGCAGCCTGTGACCTGAGCAGAAGAGGCATGAAACCTCAGACCCAGCCTGCAGACAGGGGCTTTTTGGTGTGGTCACTAATGCTATCAGCAAGAGGCCTTTAAGTAAAAGGCTGAAGACAGATGGGTGGGTTTCATACAAGAGCAAGCTGTTAGGAGGCTTACCTCCCACCCCTTAGCTGTGGCTAACTGGCCTCCTCAAAGATAATGTAGTATAGCATTTTGCATATATGTGCTTTCAGGATTATTAGACTGTTTTACTATTACTAGACCTTCTTGGCAATGTGCAGCTAAACCAAGCACACATTTTTAAAGAAATTCCATCAAAATTCCAGAATTTAAGTTGGTTTTAGGAAGCTTGTTAAAGACAGTAGACTGGCTAATGAAAACCAGAATTGTTTTTTTAAGAGTTTTGTAATTATAACCAGAACCTAAGCTACTCCTGGGTGCTTCTGCGGTGTCCAACTCAATTTCCTCTAAGAACTTTGCTCAGGTTGGAGATTGTCTTTTGGAACCATCCACAACACTGCCTTTGCAATATGAAGGGCACAGCAATTGTGATCACCAGGATTGATTATGTGGCCTCTGGAGCAGCTAGCCTAGAATTATTCTCTTTCTATCCTCTTTTTCTTAGAGAGAATACATCTGGAGCCATTGCTTGCCATCTAAATTTTGGGGATTTGAAAAGACAAGAGAGGGCAACATTTATTTCTCAATGAATGCCCAAAGGGAAATTACATTTTTATTCTTATGACTAAGGCCTAACAGTTTAACGCAACGAAGCCCTTCCTATTAGAAGCTACCCACACCCATGATGAGGATGCATTTCTGCCTGCAAATGAGCAGTGAGGGTTGAAACACAAAAATGTTCTCCCTTTCTTCCTTCTCAGATGAAGCACTAAGGTTCAGAGAGGTCCCAACCCCACTACTCACATGACAAAATGACGGCCTGTGGCCAAGAGAGCAGACTCACCTCATTGTCCTGGTGATTAATTTCACTGAGGTTAGATTGCTGTAGCAGGACTGTCAGGAGCCTGAAAGGGAAAACAGAAATAGCTCAATAGGACAGTCATGAGGCCTTATATTGGATATAAAAACAGCATTAGAAATACAGTCAGTTGAAGGTCTCCAAAAGAAGATGAGGGCCCTTCCCTTGTGTCTGAGGGAAAATCACTTTAATGATTAAGAAGGCCTGTGAGGAATACCTCTGTCTTGGCCTGCCTCTTCCCTATTTTGATGCTCCTCAAGGAGGCCAGAGGATGGAGAAAATGAATCTTTAGGCTGTACTTATTCATCACCTTACTTTATGCACGCTCTCCAAGAACCAAAATCATTCTGTGCTTCTTCATTCATTTCATGTAATCTTAGTGTTTTCAGACTGCTTCTCTCCAAGTACTTGTGTCATGCCTTTAAACACAGATAATACTGGCAGAGAGTCCACATCTACAATTTTGCTCATTCTTTGCAAACTGGACAAATATCTGAGCAGAAGAGAACAGTAACCACTGTGGAATAGTAATCGATGATTCTCAAGTGCAAGCTTTTATCCCATTTGGGTCCCACACTTGATTGACTGAGGTCAGCACTGTTTCGAAGAGAGCGAGAGAGAGAGAACGTGCGCGCACGAGAGAGAGGCAGTTGGACACAGTGGTTGGGCCCCAGACTCTGGAACTAGACTACCTGAACTCACATCTCAGCCCTGCCACTAAGTCCGTAACTTCAGGCAAGTTACTTAATCCCTCTGAGTGCAAGCTTCCTTATCTGTGACACGGAGACAATAAGAACCTTCCTTATAGCTCAGTGTTGAAGATTACATGAGTTAATATGCACAAAGTGTCTAGAGCATGCAACGCAGTATTATTTCTAGAATTCTTAACTTTAGAAGTTTGAGCATTGGTCCAAACTCAGAATCACCGGGTTTGTAAAGCCACAAGTGTTGGACTCTAACTCAGAATTTCTAACACACATCTGGGAGAAGCCCAGCTTTTATGGTTCTGAAAAGTTGTTTTGGAGATTCTGGTAAACAGCTACATTGGAAACTATTGAGAAAGGTGATGGATGTGTTACTCAATGGAAATCCATCAGGAGGATAAAGAATAGTACAGGGCAGGCAGTGAGTGAAATTCAAAGATATTTTTGGAAAAATTATTTGAAAAATAAAATTGTTTAGTCTCTTTCCAATCCATTTTTATGCTTAGTCCACATCTAAAGCATTAAATTCTAAATTGCTACTTATATTAGAAGAAAAGAAAGATAGAGGAATCATTGCCTCAGTAGTAAATGTGACACAGAGAGCTTATGTAGGGATGAAATTGTGGTCATAGGCTGTGGGGGTGAAATAGCAAGAAAGCCTATGGTTTAAATCCAGCCTTGTCACTGATTTTTGGAGAGTCACGCTGCTACTGTAATGTAACTCTGACCTTACTGCTATGTGACATCTTTGAGCTTCTGTGTCCTCAAGGGCATAACAGGGGGAATGACAAACAGCAGTGGTATGGAGGATAGAATAAAACAAGAGGTGGAAAGTTCCTGGTACACAAACTTAAAAGGATCAGTGGCTGTGACTGAAAATGGTACATTTCTTTTATGCCTTCTGAATTCTAGACTAGTCCTCTGTCTGGTAGGAAGTTATTACAAAAACAATTGAATTTAGACAATACTGTTTTTGCTTTTATAATTATTTCATCATGAGATATATTTTCCCATATATTTCCCATGTGGCTGCTTTATGGATGAATGCAGGGTTTCCATGGTGACTGTCAATTCCCCTGCCCTCATTAGTCAATCTGCGTTGCCAGATTCCAACTGATTTCTGTCTGCAGGCCTCACTGATCTTCAAAGTCAGACACAAATTTATAGATGACGCCTGTCTGTCTGTCTGTCTCTCTCTTTCTCTATCTCATTTCACAACAGAATAAACCAAATGCCCACATTGCTCACTCAGGATGTCACATCATAATGGCTCAGTGATCCAGCCTGTCTAGGCTGCTAGAAAGGAGATGAGGTTTCCGTCTGGCACTTCTTTACTGTTTGGTGCTGTAGGAAGGTAATCTGCAAGACACTTGTCCACATTTGTCTCAATTACCAGACAACTTGTAGTCTTCTTCCCCTTGTTTTCTCAGAGCAGGGATATTTCTGCCCACAACCCTCATTAGCAGCAGTTCCAACTCCCTTCTGCTCTTGGATCTCTGAGGCAGCAGCATAAGGCCCGCCTCGGCCCAGGTACCAGAACAGCAGGCCTGAGTCCACAGCAGGAGCCTTTCCAGACATGGAAAAGTACATGAGCAGTAAGAACACAGGGATGGGGCTGGCCCAATTTGTGTAGGATTCTCCACACCCTGCCAACCAGCCAGGACCTTGGGAAAGCTATGAAATTTATTATGCCTGCATTTTCTTATCTGTAAAATGGAAATAAGTATAGTTCCTAATTCCTAAAGATTTGCTATGACTTTATGTGAGTCAATGCATACCAAGCATTTATAATAGCAATTATATGATAATTAATATATTCAAAAGCTCCTGCCTTCTTTTTTCTGAGTCTTCCCTGTTCACCTAAAGCCCAATCAGGGGTGGGGAAAATGGTTCCCAAGCCAACTGTCTCCCCTTACTGAAGCTGCCTGCATGTGAGAATATACTGTAGAGAAATAGCCACACCAGGTTTGAGCAGGTCCTGACTATAGAACAGGACTGAGGAAATGATTTCCTTCCTCCTTCTGGCTGTAGTCAAGTGTGATGAAAACAGACAGAGCTGCTGGCACTGTGGTGGTGCGGGGGAATCTGCCAGTAACTATGGAGACTGTGAAAAAGGCCTTCAGAGAGCCCCGTGGCTGCTTTCAGAGGAAATTGCTCCTTGCCTTCCAACAGTAGCATGTGCGGCATTGTACAAACATGACTCTGTTCTCTTTGGAGCTTTGTCTTAACGATCGTGCCCCTTCTTTTACACTGGCGGCCTCTGAATGTCCAGCCAAGGGAGCAAGAAAAGCCCTGGGGATCTGAAAGGAGAAAAATCGGACCTGCTGAGATGCAAAGCATTCAAACCAGGAAAGAGGCTTGTGAGATAAAACCTATGTTCTTTTGCTTTTGTCAGTTCAACATGTTTTCACATTCATAATTATACACCACTTATTCCTGCATCTGCTTCGATCCCCACTGCACTGGGATTTGGCTACAGATGCAGATTGGCACTGATTGGCTTGCGAAGGAGTTGTTTTCCAGGAAGGAATCAGAATTCCTCAAAGGCCAGGGGCTAACTGAAGTGTCCCCTTGGTTTGTTTTTAAGCAGCTTTAGTTGGAGGCTTCCCTCTGAATAATCTCCAGTGAACATTAAGTGGAAGGAAGCCTGCTTAGAGATTTTAACACCAGTATAAACAACTTGTTGCCTGTGCATTCTGCTTACTATTAGGACAAAAATATAAATGTATCTGCGTGAATGAAGGTGACAAAGAAGTTCTTTGAGGGTGAAATGGTTGATTTAAAGTTCGCTGGGCTCTGAAGTCTAGTAGCAGTTCACTTCCCTGTATCAACACAAGCAGGAATGTTGTTCATATCCTGACAACCTTTGCAGTTCACCAGCCATTAGGACCTGTGTATGTGGATCTCTGGTGTGCCGAGGTGAAGGCCAAGATGGCAAGTGGTGGAGTGAGACAGTAACAGGAGTTCATTCTTTAGTGCTGATCAATGATCTTCCATGACATCATCATTATCATTATCATTGATATTATCAATCTCATCATCATCAACAGCACTTCCTGAACATGGGCAATATATTGGGTGCTGTGTTCCATATTTCCTATGTATTTTTTCTTGTTTACTCCTGTCTATATTCCTATAATGTAGGGCTTTCATTCTCTCTACTTTCTGGGAAATAAAACTAGCTAGGCTTTGAAATATTAATGTGACCAAAACAAACTTCTTGGCAAGAGATGGAGCCAGGTTTAAATTCAGTCTGACTTTTGGTCACTCTTGACCTTAATTTAACAAGGATTTTAGTTACATGAAGGGAGACAAAGTAAGTGAAAAAACTAGACAAAGAGAAAACAAGGGTAGAATAAAGAAGACGTGATAACCCTACATATGTGCCCAAGGTGGGGTTTCAGTTGTGTTTTGAGTTTTCTAAACATAGAAAGAGAGTAACTGTACTGCCTACCTAGAATGTACCAATAAATTCAATTTAAAAGAAAAAAAAACATAGAAAGAGAAAAACATAGACATAAATCACAGAGTCCATGTAATAAAATACAAAACGATTTCTCAGAAGCCCAGAAATTCCTCCTTTATGAGAAAATTTTCCTGTGGTTACTTGTATAAGATATTTTAGATGCTGTAATGAGTAAAAAAATATCCTGAGAATGAGCTAGTAAGCTTTGTAAGGCTGTTTCTTACAAGGTCTTATTAACAAAATATGGCCAATATGAAAATTGATTAGCCCTCCTGTGCCTCAGTTTTCTCATCTGTTAAATGAGTAGGCCCAGCTACTGCATACAGCAGTGATAAAGATTAAATGAGAACATGTAAAACTTTGGTCAGGACACAGTGACAACTAATGTCATCATTACCGTTTTAGGCTAAGTGCAGACCTGTATGCCTCAGTGCTCAGCCAAGCTGGCCTCAGCCTGCGTTCTCCTGGGAAAACTGAGTGGTCCAATAGGCTCCCAATGTCCCAGCAGAGGACCTCTGCCTTCTCTTTATGGTGCTAGGATTAAGAAGTGCCTATAAACCAGACCATATATTTTTTTATTTTTCAGAAAACAATTCAAAGTTTATGCTAATACAGAAACAAATGGGTGACTATAGCTCAACTCTGCAACAGAGTGTGGCTTGCTTAGTTTCTGCTTTAATTAATTAATTAATTAATTTTTTTTGAGACAAAGTCATACTATGCAATTCAGGGTGGCCTTGAACTTGTGGTGATCCTCCTGCCTCAGCCTCCCAAGTGCTGGGATTAGATATGAACAACCATACCTGACTTCTGCTTTAAATATTTAATTTAGATGTTATTTAATGCAGTTTCTATCATAACCATAAAATTTCTTAATAAAACTATAAAATATTTAATTTTTAGTAATGTAATTTCATGAGGAATTCTTTAAGGCAATCTGATTTCTAAATGTTCTTTCAGTTACTAAGCTAGTTGCTGTATTAGTTGTTAGGATTTGACTGTTGATTTTTGAGGATATTTACTGGAAATAATAATTCTGGTTTTGGAATAATCTCACCTGGATTTTATTAATTAAAGCAGCTAGTATTACTATATTTGACAGAAGCACGATTTTACCTTTCAGAATTAAATGTCCATTCAGGACAATATAACCATACCATCAGCACACAGACGATGTTTATTTTTCTGGATTCAAGTCATCCAAGAGTGATGGCTGTGTTATTAGGTACAATTTCAAGTGCAGGTGAAGCCAACACTCTCTGCTGTCCTCCCAGTTACAACAATGTAATGGAGACCGGAGAGTGCCTAGAGGCACTGCTGGGCATATTACAAAAGAGGTATTCAAGTCCACAAAAGAGCACATCCACATGACTGGCTTTCAATTTATTATTGCAATAATTTAAGAGGATGAACCTAACAGATTGACCTAGCTGACCCTGAATGTATTTTTAACTAACAAGGTTTAGTTCACCTCTCATGTACACTGAATTGATGGTAGAGACAGTTAGATTTTCACCAAAATCCATGTCTCCCTTTCATGGAAGGGAATTATAGATAGGAATTCGATTCCTGGCCTGGGAGTCTATTCCTTGACTCATTAATACCCACAGTGTTCAAATGACTAGTTTTTAGTGAAATGTGAACAGATGTGATTGTGTCATTTGCAGGTTGAGGATTTATAGAAATAAGTGAGGTTTCTCTATACTCTTTTTTCCCCATCTGCAGGCTGAGTGAAGGGTAACCCATGATCCTAGGGGATGATGAAGTCACAAATGGGAGAATCCTAGGGGATGAAGTTCCCAAATAGCCATATGGATGGGGAGCCACCTGTCATCCAAGGCCACTACCTACACTGGACTGTTACATGTCTGAGAAGAAAGCTTCTATTGTGTTAAAACACCGAAGCTTTGGGTTTTATCTGCTACAGTAGCTTTTATTGCCATAATTTAGGATTTTATCTTCCTGAATCAGTGGACTTTTAAATTGACTACTCTCGATGAGGCAAGGAAAGGCCGTTAAGTACAATAAATCAAGGAATAATAATCTTAAAAGATAAGTTTTAAACTTATTTTCTAAAGACCACACTTGGAAAAACAGTATGATTTTGTGGCTAAATATTTGTGTGAAAACAAGTCATTCACATTTCTTTTTCTTTGTCTTGTTTTAATTTAAAATTCATCAGAAGGGAGTCATCTCCTTACACACAATGTTTATTGATTGTTAACTGTCTGGGCTTGCTGTTTCTTCTCTAGGTTTCCTTGCTTTGTTGAGCTTTGGGTAAATTCTAGTTTTCTATTATTTCTGGAAATAGCCCAAGTAATAAGAGGCAAGCCTTGGGAACAGTCCTGGAATTTCCCAAACCCTTTTACTTTTCTGTAAAAGTAATTGAAGTGAACTCTTGCTATCTCTCAGCCTGATTATGCCCTTCTTCTCCACAGCCCTGCAGAACTTTAGGTCCTAGTTTTGCACATGGTTATAGATGGCAAGGCATACAGAAAACTCCTTGTGGTGCTAGCCTGCAGCCTGGGCCTGGGGAATGCTACATCCCTGCCAAAGGTATGTTCTATACAAGCATAAGTGAAGGACTATCTTACAACATTACTGTTTCATGGTAGGAATTAATGCTACTAGCTGCTGAGAGGAGCTTTCAGAAGAATGGAGATAGAGGCCAAACAGATGCAAAGGAATGTGGAAATTTCCCTTGGTCTGGGTAAAACTTTTCCTTGGTTGCTCAACTGTCATACAATAGTTCAATCTCCTTGTATAACCACCTTCTTTGAGTATCTTTCTTCACATTGTTTCCAGGAGCCTACAATTCTGGTTTTCCTTCCAACCTCCTAATCTCTCAGCCACAGGCTGCTTTGATTACCCCCAGCTCCTAGATATAAGGTAGATTCTGGGTTTAGACAACAACCTCTCTGCCCGGTCATGGTTCTTTCAGCATGTTTGATAGTCTTCAAAATGTTTGTCATTATTAGAAATCTCATTCTTTTATTTACCGGTGGGCCACTTAACTCCTTCTCTGGGACTAGAACCATAGATGGCCCATAATAAGTGCTCACTGAATACTAATTCAATAGTAATAAATAGCAAATTCAACCAATTCAATAGTTTTTGAATAATTGACTGACCAACTAATTGAATTGAGTGTATCAGTTCTGAAGATAACAAATAGCATTTCTTCTTAAATCAGATTCTAGGAGAAAAAGTTCTTATTTAAATAGAAGAGGAATGAGTTTAAGATTATTCTCTGTCTACTACAACTTTGGAAAATACTGTAAAGAGGATGGATTTTGTTTTTATCAGTTACAGAGGAATGAACATTAGATGATTTTCTAATGCAAGTTGGATCTCTCCCAGTTTGTATGCTGTAGAGACGTGGTAGCTTACCTCACATCGGGCTCAGCAGTGGCAGCATGAAGTGGCAGGCGGCCATTTTTATCTGGGATATTGTGCTTGGCACCATTTCTGAGTAGACTCACACAGCCTTCAAGCCAACCCTGAAAGGCAAGAGCAAGAGCATGATTATATAACACAAACTTCTATAACACAGGCCAACAAACTTTCTCTAATCCCATCCCCCTTCTTTGGGTTGGCAAAAAACATGTTTTATTAGACTTGAAATAGTTAAGGACCACAATTCCAATTTAGATACCTCGAGAGAGGCTTAAAATCTTGAGGTACTGATTCCCAAGATTTCTGGAAGACCAACTCTAGGACCCCTCTCCCTTTTGACTCCCATTTCTCATTTCCAGGGCCACTTATATCCTTGCTATGGTCAGTCTGTAGCAGTTCCCAGGGCTACAGGTGACATGTGACAGGGAGTGATTAACCTGATTTGGCTTCTCATTTTATGGGTTTATCTCCAAATCATGCTTGTCAGTGTGGTCTGACTTGGGTCCCAGCGTCCATTCTTCACATCAGTATATCCATGACTGATAAATAGGTCTGGGTTCTCTCTTCCAAGTATTTTTACTAGCAACCATAGCACCGCATCTTGCTTATTCTAATCGACCCCATCTCAATGCCTAGAAGCCTAACCTGATCCCCACTCTAATGGCGGGGATCTGATGTTAACAGCCTGATGTCATAAACATGGTGGTATCGTAACCATCTTCCAAGGGCTCCCCACCGGTTGTGTCTCCTCCCTGCTGTCCATTCATTGTGCACATCAAGACCTGATATTACCATAGCTCATGATTGTCCCTTCCTTGGCCAGCACGTCTAGCTGGGGCATTTTCTATCTCTCCCATTTCAAAGATCAGGAGTGACCTCTGGCCAGCCCTCCTTCTCTGTCCCATGCTACTTTTAAGTTTGGAGCTCATGTTGCAGAGAAGCCCTCCTACATTCATCCAGAACTGCTGGTATTACTCAATTGTATGTAGACTAACAATAAATGAAACTAGTTTTATGAAGAATAATGTGAGAACTATAAACAGAATAACCCCTACCCTATAGGAGAGTTCATATTTTTTGGTCCAATCTATGCAGTGTTCACACAATGTACGTGCAGGGCCCATGCACCCTTGAGCCAATGGCCTGCATGATCATGCTCTACGGAGATCTTAGACAGCCAAGGACACCTGGATGATGTTCTTGTAAGAGCCCTGGAGGGTTGTGACTCAGCAGACTCCATTCTGGGCTTCCTGATTCCATTTTGGGGCCATTGTCCTTATTGCCCACTAGAATCCTAACTCTGGTCTCACAAATCCTGTTATAACACCACGTGGTATCATGCAGCCTACTTCCCTTACCCAGCTCCTTAGAATGCCTTGCTATAAAGAGGTGTCACCTTTTCAAGCACAAGGGTGTCCCTTTTAATTCACTTTGGTCTAGAAGAGCACTTCTTCTAAGGCCCTTGCATGATGGTACAGCCAAAAAAATTTGAAATTTAGAATTTTAGGAATTTGAAAGTAAGCTTGTTCTCACCATATGCTGGAGGCTAGTGGCAGTGAACTTTATTTATTTTTTCTCATTGGGTTTGTTGGTACGTTTTAGGTATACAGTACAGTTATATCCATCATTGGGATCTTGTACCTTTACATGACAGGTCTTGGTTCTCATTTCTCCCCATACCCCTGCCCTCCCTTCACCCCCTCCTCCCTTCCCTATTCACATAAACTTTATTTCCATTTTTTCATTTTCTCATATTTTTTCTTTTCCCCTATTTCCATTCCCCTACCCTTCTCACTTTCCCTACACCTTTAGCCCTCTTCTTCCTATTTCACATGGTCAATTATCTCATTTGTATCTTATTTACACTTTTAGCTTTTCACCACAGAGAAACTATTCAGTATTTACACACGTGTGACTTATTTACTTCACTTAAGTGTATGACCTCAGTATGCATCCATTTTCCTATGAATGACTCTAATTTCTCATTCTTTATTGGTGGACAGATTCCATTTTATAGAAAAAACACATCTTCTTTATCCAGTCTCCAACTGATGGGCAATTGGACTGTTTCCAAGTTTTAGCTATTATGAACTGTGCTACTATAAACATAGGTGCGCATATATCACTGTGATACAATTCTTTTAATTCTCTTGGAAAGATACCCAGCAGAGGAATAACTGGGTCAAATGGAACCTCTAATCCTACTTCTTTGAGGTATCTCCATATTGACTTCCATAGTGATTGCACCAGTCTGCACTCCCACCAACAATGGAGAAGGGTTCCTTTCTCAGCAGTGAACTTTAGAAAGTACCTCTACCTCCTTCTTTAACCCACTGGTCTAAAACTTCTCTTTTTCTCAGCTCAAATACCAAAAAAATCTGCAGCAAGAGCATTATGAGGGCATATGATATAAAGGAGTGACTGAGAAGACAGTCACACATCTGCCTGAGATAGGAGGCCTCAGCTAGCCTACACAGAGCAGTGGTTTTCAAACTTCAGATGGCATAAAAATGGCCAGGGAAGTTTGTTTAACCCACAGACCTCCATCCTCTGCCCTAGTCCTGTTCCCTGATGTCTGACTAGGAGGTCTGGGGTGTACCCCAGGAACATGCATTTGAAACAAGCACCTTAAGGGATATTAACACAAGAGATATGTTCACTATGCTTTGAAAAATTCCTTCCATGTGTTTTCGGGTCCTAGAGAAAGAGTGCATATAAATATATAATGAGAAATTGAGTTCTGAAGAAATCTCCAAGGATTGGGCAATTTATCATTGCATCCTATGCTAGACTGTGGCAGGAAAGGGTGGTGTGTTAAGAGAAGGGAAGTGTTTTTCTACAGCAGGACATCTCAGTAGGGCTGGTCTGAAGTGACTCTGTCACCTCAATGAAAGCAATAGCAAATGCATGAGTCAGCAAGTACAGGAAGATAATGAAGATTTCTGGGTACCTTGTTGTGGAAGAAGAAGAAAGATGCCTCCCACGTGGCAGTTAAGACTTGTTTGACATGGAATCAAGGCAGCTCTGGGGCCTCCCAGAAGGATCACTGGGAGCATTTGAGAGGAGAGGGCTCAGGGATTTTCAGAGAGTCTTAACCAAGCTCTTTCTAAAGTTGAAGAAACACCAAACTGACATGTCCATTGCGAGGCCTGGCATCATGCGGTTTCTAACTGGAGCACTGACTGACTTGGAACTGAGACTTGATATTTTCCCTATTTCGTCCTCCCCTTCCCGTTCCCACTTCTCACTGTATCTGGTACTCCTCAGCCTGGAGCATCCCTTTAACTATGCCTACCCACATGGATGTTACCTGGATCTCCAAAAGGAGAATACCTTGCTGAGTTATTTATGGACAGTATTCTTTTGTGGAGGGATCAGAAATGTCCCAAGTTCTCTTGTTGTTAAGATAGAAAATAATTTCTCTAGTGATGACATCTCCTGTCTCTTGACATTTGGAGGATCCCAAATTACTTGATCCATAAAATCTACTGTTTCGTGGTGATATAAGTGTTGAAGATGATTGATGTAAAGCTTGAGGTTCTATTTCTAGGGGCCAGCTGCATTAAGAGCACTTTTTTTCCAAGAGCAACCCCCAGAACAACACCTTTAGTACCCCTGCTCTTCAGTCCTTTTAAGAGACACAAATTGGTACCAGGTAGGTGGCCAGGCATAAACTCGTGCGGCCATAAGCATCCTGCATGTTAATGTTGGCCCCCATCTTCAGCAGCAGCTTCACCGTGTCCACTTGACGTCCAGAGACCGCATGCATCAGTGGTGTACACCCTGGAAGGAGACATGTCGGCAGCCTTTAACTTATTTACAAAAAGACTTTAGTTGCTCATTCATTTATTCTGCTTTCTGTAGAATAAACCCCGCTGTTGAACTTCAGTGTGAAACTGAAGAAAGATAAAGGTGATTTTGCTACATTTATATATAAACTGTGTTTTTCCTGGCCTTTTCTCAATTGTCTACATTTTTGCAATAAATTGTTGTTTAAAACATTTTGGGCAGATGATCATGTGGGGTCAGTATAACTTGGGACTTAAGAAGGTTCATTCTGACTTGGCTTGAAACATCTAGAATCCAGACATGCCTTTGGAAAGTAACTCCAGGCAGGCAGTTAGGTCCAACATGCTTTTATTGGAGCTGTGGATGGGTAAGTTTTGTGGTAGCCTGACTTTGAGTTGTATAAATTCTTGCTAAAGCCACCTGTAATCAATATTTCTGTGCTTTTAGAATCAACATAGGCAAAGGTATTTGGCTTTTTAAATGTGTTTTCTTCCTGAATAAAAATAAAGACGAAGTGACACATTTTGAGTAGCTTTGCAGGGCTTTTAGAACAAGCCAGCCTAGCGAAGTATGCTATAGGTGTTTCACCTTCCTCAGGGTGGAGAAACCAAAGTCAGGCACAGCTTCTCGCCAACTGAGAATTGCTTAGGTCTCTTGATCTAAGATTCACTTGGTAATCATTCTCTGGAAGGTGTCACTCTCAAAGTTTCCTAAGGATGCGTAGATCTGAGGAATACCGCTCTTACTGAAAGATGGCTAGCAACCCAATTCCCCTCCACACCTCTCCCTTCTAAGACTTTTGGGTATCTGTGCTGAGTAAGAGCAGCAGTGCAGTGCTATGTCTCAAAAAAGTGGCAAAATTTCCTTCCTCCCTTCTTCCCTTGCTCCTGTCAACAAGTATTATTATAGCTCCAGTGGAGGAAAGCACCTACTAAAAAGGGCAGCTGCTGAAGCGGTTTGTGAATCTGAAATGCTCAGTAAATAAAGCTAAAGAAATTTTAGGCATAATTTTCATAAAATTACATGCTCTGCCTGGCTAATTTATATCTATCTTGACAGCCAACCTTACATATAAATTTCCCCAGAGAATACCTCTTCATCATCTGTTGTAAAGTAGAGCTCCGAGTTATAATCTCTCAGCATTCTTTATTTTTAAATAACTTTTAATTCTTTAATTATGCATTTATTGGGGGGTGATCATTTATTTAAAATTTGTCTCTTCTAAGCTGCAAGTTCTAAGGGGAGGAACCATGAATCTCACACTCATCCTGTAGCCTGAGTAATAGTCACTCTACCTGGCACCTAGATGTTAAAAAGCAATTTTGAAATGCATAAGTGACCTCTGAGGTTCAGAAAGAAGCGATAAAAGATTCATCTCCGAATTTGGCTCCCAAATTTATTTTAAATTGCTACACTTGTCCTCATAGAGCACAAATAAAATAGAACAAATAAGAGAGTACAGCATTATTGCTGTATATAGAATTAATACACAAAAAGGTGTTCTTAGAAACAAAAGCAATGGGAAAAGTAATAAAAATAGCAATAAAAGTACACTTAGGAATAAAGCTAGCAGAAGAAAAGCAAGGCATGTAGACAGAACATATTGGGTGAGGCAGAAAAGAAGAATTAAATATGTAAAGATCTAGGAGGGTTACGAAAGGAAGACTCAATATAGTAGGGCTATCAGTTTCCTGAAAGTGAATCAATTCAGTGTAATTCCAAAATTTTCAACAAAGCTTTGTGAAATTAAAAGAAAAAGATAATTTCAAAGTAGATAAAATGGAGAGAAATTGCTTTATCAACCACATTTATTATAAAGTTTTGCAAATTAAAACATTAAATAGATTTGCAGAACAGACAGTACTGGAAACATTCAAACCTGTACAGGAATTCAGTATGTCAGTGACATACAGGGGGAAAAAAGGTATTTAATTAAATGATGTTGGCCATCTGGGTCTACCAGAGGGGTAGAGTAACATTAGAGTCAAACTTCACATCACAAATAAACATAGTCCAGATGGAATATGAAAGGCAAAATTTAAACCAAAAAAAAGTAGAAGCATATTCTTTTAACCTTAAGATTAGTAAGCCTTATGGAAGGAGATGTAAAAACTATAAATTGAAAAAAATTCTTATCACATTAGGTTATATTCAAATTTATAAATTTTAAATTTGATTATTTAAATATTAAATATTTATTTAAATATAATTAAGTTATTCAAATTTATAAATTTTAAATTTGATTATTTAAATATTAAATATTTATTTAAATATTTAAATTTTATGATTTATAAAATAAAGAAAAGATTACTACCTAAAACTAAAGAACAATCCAACTAGAAAGAAATAAACAATATAAGAGACAAAAAAATGTACGCTTGTATATACAAGCAATTCACAAAAAAGGAAACACAAAAACATATAAACATAAGCAAAAAAGGTGATCTCACAATTAGGGGGTGCAAATTAATATGACATTTCATACCACTTTGTACATATTGAATTAGTAATTATTAAAAGTTTAAAGTGCCATGTGTTGTCAAACATTTGGAAACTTACTGTTCACTTAAATTTAAGTTAGACAACTATTTTGGAAATAAATTTCACAGGTTTAATGAAATTGAGGATATTCATAACTTATAATCAAGGAATTCTACTTCCAGGAGTATTTCAAGAAGAAACTTTCACATTAATGAGCAGAGATATAATCAAGAATGATCAATGAAGAATTAAATTAACAAGATGGCATAAATAAACATAATAGAGAAATGCATAAATTATGTTATATTTACACCAGGAAATACCACAGAGCAGTTTAAAATATGCAAACTAAATTAACTTGTATTCACTTGATTAAATCTTGAAAACATAATTTTGAGTGAAGAAAGCAAATTGCATAGAGATGCAATATTACTCATGTAAATTTTATGAATAAAAATAACAGAGTGGGTCATTGTATACTTTTGCAAATATAGTTAGAGCAGAAAACAGGAAAAGGAAAGATACACATCCACTTCACAGTAGTAGCTTGTTATTTTAGAGAAATGGAAGTAAAGAGGATGGAATCAGAAAAGAAAGGGCCTTCAAATGCTCAGTAAACTTTTCCTTAAACAAATAAACAAAACAAACCAAACAAACCAAACCACCACAAATTGTCAAAATTGCTAACTCTAGGTATTAAATACAGAGTAGTATACTGGGTGGTGAATACAGAGTAGTAGTATATTGTTTTCTGCACTTTATGTTTGACTATTTTTTACACAAAATAAAGAATGAAGCAACCAGACTAGGTATGGCACACATGGAGCTAGCTCTAGCATTTGCCTCCTTAAATGATCCACTCTTCCGTGTAATGAAGCGCTCAAGAGCTTTATAACCTCTGCACTATGACATAAAGAGCAGAAGAATTCCTGCGGCAGAGGGAAGAGGTTCCAATTCCAGTTTTTTTAGTAGCTGTGGGACTTTGGCTAAGAAACTGAGTCACTCTGAGACTTGTTGTCTTGTTCTGGCTGGTTTTAAGTAGCTACAGTATGGTTATAAAATTCCAAACAATAGCTAATATTTATTTGCAATATTTTTCAAACCATAGATAATATTTGTTGAGTGCCTGTTAGGACCAGGCATAAATCCAGGTGGATTAATACATCAAATTCTCATTTTAAAAAAAATCCTAAATCTTCTGAGTTACTATTATCATCATTTTAGATAAGGAAACTGAGGTACGGGAGTTAAATAATCTATTGAAGTTTATTCTGCTAGTAATTAGGGTGAAGTAACATAATTCTGTATGTCCATGGACCAATGACCTTGAAAATAGTATATTTTTGTGAAATGTGTAGTTTGCAAATATTTTCTCCCACTCTCAGTCTTGTCTTTGGATTCTCTCAACAGTGGGGCAAAAGCTTTTATTTTTAATGCACCTGTATTTATAAAATTTTCCTTTCATATACTATCCTTTTAGTGTTAAGGCTAAGAACTGTCTGCCTACCCTAAAATCCTGAAGATTTTCTTTTGGATTTTTTTTCTAAGTTTTATGTTTTACATTTCAGTCCATGATCAATATTAAGTTAATTTTGTATCATGTGTTAGACTTAGGTTGAGTGTGCTTTCTTTGTTTCTTTTTCCCTTTTCCTTCTTTCCTTCCAGCACTCCCTTTCCCCTTTTCTCCCCTCCGCCACTCCCCCTAACTTATTGCTTCCAGAAACATTTGTTGAAGAGTCTGCCTTTTATACACTGAATTATATTTATACCTTCATCAAAATCAATTGGGTAGAGTTGTGTGGGTTTTTTTTTTCCTGAGTTCTTTGTTCCTTTCTATTGTTTACTACTTAGCCAAGACCATATAGTCTTGAGTTCTGTAACTATGTAATAAACCCTGAAATTTGGTACACAAATTTCTTTGGCTTTATTCTTCTTTCTCAAAATTGTTTTAACTCTTCTAGTTTTTAAAAAATTTTATGGAATTTCAGATATCTTGTTTTTTTTTACACACACACACACACACACACACACAGTTTTGCTGGGGTTTTGATAGAAATTATAGTCTCTATTCTATGCCAAGGGTACCTCTTAAGAAATTGCATTTAACCTGTCTACAAATTTGGAGAGCATTGAGTTAAAGCTTTGTGTCTAACACATTTATGTAAAGAAACACAGAAGTATCTATACTTAGCCATAGACAAGCTACCTTTTGTCTCTCCAGTATCAAAGTGGCCAGAGATAATTGTATTTCTATCGCTCATCTTAAAGGACATTTCTAAAGGGATAAAATATTATAGTTTGGATTCAGAATGCATAGATATCTCACCTTCACTGTCACAGCATTCTAAGATGGAAGGGTCCTCCCGAATCACAGAGGTCAAAGCATTGACATCTCCATTAGATGCTGCCTGATAAACCATGGTCAGGTCAATTTCCTCAGATGAGTCACCTTCATGAATCAAACAGACACATGGTGGGTATAAGGAAGGAATTCACACAAAGAATAACAACAGCCGCACCAGTGATTCATCAAACTTTTCTTGTGAATCCAGGCAGAGGCTATGTCATACTGATTACATGTTCCTTCGCCACTTCTACAGAAAGATGGGTCACTGAGAGCAACTGAGCCACCACTGTATGCAGGAAAGGAACGTGAGGAGTTAGTGATATTTTGTGATTATCTTTCTAGGGCTTCATATTTCTCAAAATCAGTGAGGCCAAAGAGAGAAGTAAGGCCCTCATCTGGCTTCTGGATTTCCCTTTTTTATCTGAAGCTTGTTATTTGTCTTTTCAATGACTCAGTTTACCCACTTTTGAGAGAGGCCCATTGCTCCTTTTTCTCTCCTCAAGATTCACTGAAAATCCTTTCCCAACCTGCTACCCTTGCCTTCTGGCTTGTCCACAGGAGGCATGGGCAGGAGACCGGGCAGGAGAAGAGAGACGGATGGGGCAATTCTGTCCACTCCCACCCAGCGCAGTGTTTAGCATTAGCCATCACCTTCCAACCAGGTTTTCCTCTGTAGTATCAACTTGCCCAGGCACCCGTGGTGATTGCTCCCTATCCCAATTCCTTGTCAGTTGCAAGCTAAGTTAATGGCTCCCCACTGTGGTTCATGTGCTTGGAACTCTGTGTCTATTGCCCCTTCATGAAAGCCCCTTCATTTCAACTGCCTCGAGTTTTAAGAGATACTCTTTCTCTTAAAATGGGGCAGTCTGCAGCCCCTTTGACTTAGGAACATTATTGAACTAAGGAATAGTATGGAGAGAAGTGACAAGAGAACTGTGGATCAAGTGACTCTAGGTGTGTGTGCTCAGGAGGACAGGGAGGGTAGCCAGCAAGCTTTGCTCTTGGGTAACCACTGGTGGGATGCTGTGCCGAGCTTCTCCATGTACTCATGACAAACCTTGTCCAAGCACAGTCACTGCTGAGAGACACAATGTTTGTGTAGAAGTTTTAAAAGATGTATTTTTCTTCTGATGTGGACCTTATGCCAGAGCTTTTCAGCTCCTATTGATCTTTTGTTGGCAGGAATGCTAATCCTGTCATTTGTTTTCTCTGTCCCAGTATTTCTAAGAAGTCATTAATGATTTTTAACCAGTTAACATGTACCAGAAGGAACATACCACAAGTGATTTGCTTATAAACATACTGTTTTGTAAGGTGGGTGGTTGCTTCCTGATTTGTCCGGAGTAGCCAGATAACTGGGTTCAAGTCCTGCCTTTACTGTCTAGCTTTGTTGCCTTCTCTGTGCATTAATTTCCTCGTCCTTAAAATGCAGGCAATAATGATAATGATGAGGATGATAACAACTACCTATTTCATGAGGTTGTTGTGAGGAAGAAAATGAATTAGTATTTAATTGTATACACCTTTTAGAACAGAGCTTGGCACATTGTAAGCACTGTATATACTTTGCTACTCCTACTAATCCTTTTTGAAAAAAAACTTTTTTGGCTTACCTAAACAACATTGGAAATCTGGGACATGTATAAAAAAAGATTTCTTATTGATAGTGGCTAATAAAGAACCCATATATTGCATAGAACATTAACTTTCTATAAAAACCTTCCCAGTAGTTACACATTGTGTTAAGACAGCCCACGATACCTCTGGGACAAGAAGTAGGGCCCAGATTTAAGAACAAAGATTGGCCTGGTATCTGGTTATATGAGCACATCCAAAGGTGATCCTTGGAGGGGAAATGATGACAGGTCAAAGAGCTGCCAAAGGTGACAACAGAAATCTAGGTATTTATGGCCTCTGTGTTATAATAATGTGCTTACATAATATATACAAATATATTTACAGCTGTTCATGATCAAATGTAACAAAATATGTAAGGCACATTCATCACACTGTGGGGTTGCATTGCCTGATGATAGAATGATGATCCTCAAGATACCTTGCCAGGAGTATTCAAATAAGAGCATATTTAGTAAGAATAAGCAGAAGGTAAGATATCTTATTCCATAAAATATCCAGTTGAACTAACTGAAGAATGTTGAAACTCACCTTTTTGTTGCCCACCCCCCCAATGTTAACCTTAACCTAGTTATTCTGGGGGCCACCTTCTGATCCACTTACAGCCCATGATATGATTCAAGGGAATTGACTACATCTTGGTCAGGGGGTGGAATCTATGACCTAGAACAAAGCTACTCAGCATTTGCATTATCCTTCCTATGGAGACCGATTCAGGGACCAATTATAACCCAGTTATAGAGTCCATACTTGGACTGGAATTGTTGGGACTAGTACTCTCACTTTGTTGTGTGACTCAGGAACCTGGGAGCTTGGTGACGCCATATGAGTGGAGAGCCTGTCTAAGAAGAATGAAGTCCAAATGAGGAGAAGAGCAAAGCTAGATTAAGAGAAGGAAATGGATGAGACCTGGTGGCATCACTGAAACTTTGAATCAAGCTATATACATATTATGCCAGCACCAACTCTAGCACATTTACATGTGCCAATAAATTCCCTTTTCCCTTAAGTAAGTTTGCATTATCACATATGCATGCCTTGGTTTTGTTTTCAGTCACTGAAAGAGTTCTAACCAATATATGGTTTTAGCAATGGAACATTAGAAAAGAATTTCAAGTTTTAGGTAGCTCCAATGAATTAGCAATGTTTAAAAAAACTACTAGGAACTCTTGCTCAATTATTAAGAGTCTAGTAATCCTATTGAGAGAGGTAATAGGTCCTTTGAATTTTTAATTCATTTCTAATTGATGTCTATGGGCTATGGATTAAATGGGGCTGCAAGTAGATGGAGGACATTCAGAGAAGAATAACCAGATTGAGGTACAAATGGATTTCACTCATGTCACATGAGAAATGGTTGAAGGAAAAAGATGTGTTTACTCTGGACATTACTCACTAAGGTCATGATGGTAGCCTTTAGATATATGAAGATAGTTTTTTAAATTATGGTAAAATATATAAAACTAAATTTACTATTTTAACCATTTTTAAATGTATAGTTCAGTGGCATCTTGTGCTTCACATTACTGGACAACCATCACCACCATCTCTTTTTATTTTCAAAAACTTGTAACCATTAAAACAACTCCCCATTATTTCCAGCACCATTCCACTTTCTATGTCTGTAAATCTGACATTTTCTGTATCTTATGTAGAATCAACAGTAGTCTTTTTAGGGCTAGCATATTTCTTTGAGCAGAATGTCCACAGGCTCATGCATGCTGTAGTATGTGCTAGATTTTCCTTCATTTCTAATGCTGGATAATATTCTATTGTGTGTATGCATATACCATATTTTGTTTATCTTTTCATCTGTTGAGGAACATTTATGTTGTTTTTACCTTTTGAGGGGAGTGCAAGGTGATGCTTTTAGTGCATATTTCTTTTAAAATGTTTTTGTTTTAATGTATCACAAGTAAATATTAATAAAGAAATTATAAAAGCTCTTCTATGAAAAAATAATTTCTCATAAATTATTAGAGAATAACCATGTTAAATACACTGTGCATCATGATCTTAAAATAATATGTTTCATTTACTAATTTGTCTCTCAGCTCATTTCCTAATAATTATATCTTTTTTTTTTTTTTTTTT
>NW_022900913.1:41556524-41587595 GCF_012274545.1 Fukomys damarensis
TTTTTTTTTTTTTGTGGTACCGGGGATCAAACTCGGGTCCTCGCGCTTGTGAGGCAGGCCACCGAACCGCTGAGCTAAATCCCCGGCCAATTATATCTTTTTTTACATAAAATATTTGTGAATAATGTGGCCATGAAGATAGTTATACCAATCATTTTGGGGGTATATATTCTCAGAAGTGGAATTGCTCAATTATGAGATAATTTTATTTTAGGAACCACTACACTGTTTTGTGTGTGTGTGTGTGTGTGTGGCAGGCCACCGAACCGCTGAGCTAAATCCCCGGCCAATTATATCTTTTTTTACATAAAATATTTGTGAATAATGTGGCCATGAAGATAGTTATACCAATCATTTTGGGGGTATATATTCTCAGAAGTGGAATTGCTCAATTATGAGATAATTTTATTTTAGGAACCACTACACTGTTTTGTGTGTGTGTGTGTGTGTGTGTGTGTGTGTGGTAGCTGTATCATTTTATATTCCCATCAATAATGCAAGAGAGGTCCAATTTCTCCACATCCTCACCAACACTGATTTATTGTGTGTCTCAGATTTTCGATTTTTTGATAATGAGTGCGACCTGGCAACTAATTGTAGTTTTGAATTGCATTTCCCTAATGATTAATGATGTTGAGCATGTGTGTCATTGGCCTTCTCTGTACGTATCTCTAGAGAAATTTTCAATTCTTTGTCCACTTTTCAATAGGATTTTTTGTTGTTGATCAGTTGCTGTGCTTCCTATATTCTGGATATTAACTCCTTAGCAGATATGTAATTGCAAATATTTTCTCTCATTCTATGGCCTGATTTTTCACACCACTGATAGCTTTTTTGGATGCATGTGAGTTAATAAATCTTCATATAATCCAATTTGTCTATTTTTTTCTTTTGTTGTCCACACTTTTGGCATCATAGCCAGGAAATCACTGTCAAATCTAATGTCGTGAAGCTTCCCCCCCATGCCTTTGTCTAAGAGTTTTACAGTTTTAGATCCAATGCTTGGGTCTTTGCTCCATTTTCAGTTAATTTAAAAATATAGTATAAAATAAGAATCTAGTTACATTCTTTGCTATTTGACTCTAGTTGCTTAAACATTATATGTTAGAAAAAAACTGTTCTTTCTCATGGAATAGTCTCAGCCTTGCTGGAAATTAGTTAAGCAGAGGTATTAACACTCAGTTCTATTCCGTTTACCCACACAGTATGTCTATCTTTATGCCAGTACCATATGTTTTTATTACTATAGCTTTGTAGTAAGCCTTGAAATCAGTGAGAACTTCCAGCTTTGTTTTTCTTCTATGAAATTCTTTTGGCTACTTGGGTCTCTTGAGATTACATATGAAGATTAGGATGAATTATTTTATTTATGTAGAGACATTAGATTTTGGTAGAGATTATATTGGATCTTTGGACTGTTTTGGGTGATGGTGAGATCGTAACAGTATTGCCTTTTAATTTAGGATACACAGGACACCTCATTCGTTAGCATCTTTAATATCTTTTAGCAATTTAGTAGTTTAGTATGTACATCCTTGCCTCCTTGGTTGTTTATTTCTAAGTATTTTATTATTTTTTAAATTGCATTTAAGATTGATTTTCAAAGGGCTTTTATGCAGACATTTTGTAGTTAAACTGTTCCGTGAAGCCTCAGCAGTTAGAAATAGTACTGGGTGAGAGTGACAGAGAGAAAGGTATTTTAATTATTAGAGCTTTGTAAATGTTTCAGGTCACCACAAAAGATAATGATCTTTCTGTTACTGAACATGGCCAGTCTTGTCTAGAAGATCAAGAAACCATGTTTAGAAGGAATTCTGAGACAGAGTGAAGCACAGGTACAAGGGGAGGGAAGGTCTGGGAGGCAGAACAGAATGTACTTCACAGATCCTCCTGGCCCTGCGGTATGATACCAAACCAGAATGATCAAGAAAGGAAATGTAGGAGTTTGTCTAGAGGTTGTGTAGAAATAGCCAATCTACACTGTGGCCAATGCAAATAATTCCATCTAACCTTGGAGATCGTACAAAGAATTTCTGTGGAAATAGAGTGATGTAAAAATAACAGGTACAAAAGATACGAATGATTCATGGAATCTAAAGTGGGGCAGGAAAGTATTTTTTTACTGAAGGTCACAAAGCCAGGATAGCTGAAAGGTCTATATAAACAAACAGCAGGTAAATCCTGTATCTTCTCTCTTTCACTCTCTCTCTCCATCTAACCATTGCCTATTCATCATACGTATATCTCTTTTCACATGGAGCATATTTTGAATGGCTCTCACCTCTCTGGGTGAAAGCTACACAGACAAACTTAAAGGAAAAAGAGAGGAGGCAGGGCAGAGGAAGAAGAAGGAGGAGGAGGAAAGGGGAGAGAGACAGAGAGAAACTAGAAGAAAGAAGCATATAAAAAGATCTAGACTATAATTTGTGAAAAATTATAAATGCATATATACATATATGAAACACACATATACATGCATACATACATGAAACATGTAAAAGACTAGAAGAGCATGCATTAAAAAAATAAATAGAAGCCAGGTGTGGTCCTCCGTGCCTGTAATCCCAGCTGCTCAAAAGGGACAGGAGAATGACAAATTCAAAGCCAGCCTGGGCAACTAAGTGGGAGCCTGTTGCAAAATAAGAAATAAAAAGGGCTGGGTATGAAGATCAGTGGTAGAGTACTTGTCTTTGCGAGGCCTTGGGTTCAAGCCTCAGTACTAGAAAAAAAAAAGTAGAGATAACTTCTTGGTTATTTTTCTGAACTTTCTCTATTTTCCAAATTGTCTATAATGACTGCTATTTGACTCTAGTTGCTTTAACATTATATGCTGGAAAAAACTGTTTTTTCCCATGGAATAGTCTTAGCCTTGTTGGAAATTAGTTAAACAGAGATATTAATTCCATTTACCACACAGTATGTCTATCTTTATATCAGTACCACATTTTTTCATTACTATAGCTTTGTGGCAAGCTTTGAAATCAGTGAGACCTTCCAGCTTTTTTTTTTTTTTAAATGAAATTCTTTTGGCTACTTGTATGTGTTTATGCTCATCAATGTTAGCCAAGCTAATTTTTTTTTCTTAAATGGTGGTGGCTTACTAGCTTTATATTAATGTGCTAGTAGTAAAAGGGTAGACAGAGCTTACTAAGCTTATAACTAAGAAGTCTTTGAGATTGACAGTTTTTAATTCTAAAACTAATGCTGACCTTTGTAAATACTCTAGTAGACTTTTTAAAAACAGTTACATGCTTTATATGGTTATTAATTTTTTACCTCAAAATTAGAAGGACAGACATTCATGAAGTTATCTCTTTCCCTCATTTTTTTATGGTTTATCTAGAAACTAACTGATTCCTAGATATGTCATGAATTATCTGTATAACTGTAAAGGGTAATGGATTTCAGATGTAGGAGAGGTTAATAGAAATGTTTGGGGTGCCCAGAGCTTCCCAGATGTTACAGCAATGTGGGCCCATTTTCTAGAGCTTCATATTGCAGTTCTGCCTTGGGTTCCTGTGCAGTACTTCGGCAAAGCCCTGCCTTGAATACTTGGCCCATATTTTTTTGGAATTCCTTAAAGGACAGCTTGACCTTGCTCTCTTAATCTGTGACCCTTTTGTGGGAGGGCCAGGTCAGTGTCAGGACAGCTCGGGCATCGCAGTTTCAAGAGTGCAAACCAGGTGTTTGAAAGCGTGTCTACAGTTTTACCTAATCTGAGGGTCCTTGTGTGACTTAGTCCTCTCTAGAGTAGCCTGTGAAGTCTGGATTGCGAACAACTGCAGAGGACTCTGAAGACCTTTTTTGGATTCTTCCTTGTAATGCAAACGATTCCTCTGTAAGAGTTTAACTCTACTCATTCACCCATTCTTTTCAACACCTACCAGAGATAAGAGTGTGGGTACAAGGTGGTAGAGTCTCTATCCCCAAGAATCAAAACATATCCCAGTGAGAAGACAAAATTTGAATCCATGATTGAAATATCTAGAGATATGGTGGGACAGGGTGGAATCACTTAAAGGAATAGGTTACTGGGCATTCTAATTTAGATCCTTCTTTCCTACAGCAGAATTATCCAGGGTGCTGGGGGATAGCAGAGAAGTTACATTCTTTGGGCTACCCAAGGTGGCAAAGCCTTTTATTTACCTTTAGGGTAGACACCAATCTCTCACCACACCCCCAAGATTCCATGTGACAACACTGCCACCCACTGGTGCTGGAGAGTCTCCTGGGCCTTGAGCCAGGATGGGCCTGATCTGCAGGGTAGAATTAAGAGCCCATCTGGAACTCGCTACTGATACAGAGACAATTTAAAGTCATAATACAATTGGCTGGCATAGAAATAAAGTTAGTCTCATGCACAGCATATACATGGAGGCAATATAGAAACATGGTAGGAGCACAGACTTTGGGACCCAACGTCCAGAGTTGGAATCCTGACACTACTACTTACCTGCTAGCTATGTGACCTTTAGCCAAATTGTTTAATCTCTCCCTGTTCATTCTTTTTTGGTCAAATTGGATAAGAATAATGCCTACCTGCGGCTGTTCTGAGAGCAAAGTGAGTTAACGCGCATGAAATGCTGAGAGCTGCGCCTGGTACCAAGGATATGCTCCAAGTGCGCCAATTCATATTATTGTAAACACTTCTGCTTTGACATAGATAGACAGCTCCGTCTTCTTTCCCCCTAATGAGACCCTCTCCAGTGGGCGATAGTGATTTTGTAAGCTGAAACATTTTGCTGTGTCTCGTGTTTTTTCCTTCTGACCATCAGGGACTATTGTCTGAGACTTTAATAATGTTTTACGAAGTGTCAATCATGTGGGAAGAAGATAAAGAGTTTCTATCTGACATTTTAAAAAGAAAAACAGCTCCTGACGTTCTGCATATGCCATTTGAGGGAACAAAGAAGTCAAAGTAACCTTCATGTTGTGGAGGTGGAAAGAAGAGATTTTTGTCCCATGGGAAGAAAGTCTTGCAAAAATACTGTTGCAAGGGAAATACATGAGCACAATTAGACATTCCTTCATAACCAGACTTGTCATGCGGTACAGTATTTCCTTGAATCTCAGCATCCCCACCCCACTGTGTTCCTTGGCATGCTCCTCTCAGCTGAGGATGCTAAGACATGTTTAGCAAATCTCCTAGACAGAGGGGATCTTGGAAATTTGATTTTTTTGTTTCAGGAAGCATCGCTGTGTTGATCTTCAATAAATCTCAAAGTTGCACTTTAATTTTAATATTAATTCTTAAAAAGATGCTCTTTAATATGTAGGAATTTTAGAATGGGACAATTGCATCTATTGACTGATTCAATATGTATACTATACTCAAATAAGTTTTCTCATCCACTGAATTTTTGTGGAAATCTTTTGTGATGTCAAAATATTGTGTCAGAAACGTCCTTGTAAATGAACAGGCATGAATCTTACATTAATTGATGAAAGATGGCTCTAGCCTTAGTTGGCTTTTGGAATTTAAACAGTAAGTCATGTGTTATTATGTCAACCATTCTTCCTCCAATCTGCCTTACTTTCTTCTGAATCAACTATCTGACTCTACCTACTTCTATCACTTTCTAGAAATGGTGGGTGTTGGAGGCAGGTGTTTATCATTTTAAATGGGGAGTCTGGAGGATGAGGAGTAAAATAAAGAAGGATTTGTTTATTTGGAGATGAGTAGACTTAGTTGAACATAAAGATGCTTTCAGATGTTGGAAAAGCTGGAAAAATAGTTTAGGATTGTTTTTGTAGATCCAAGACTAATTTTTTTTTTTTTTTTTGGTACCGGGGATCAAACTGTGGTCCTTGCATTTGCGAGGCAGGCCACCAAACCACTGAGCTAAATCCCCGACCCTATCCAGGACTAATTCTGATGGGTACAAACTGTAATAATAAAAGCTTTTGAATAACCAGAGATGTTCAAAAATAGCAGGGATTTACTTTGTAAGGTGTGTACTCCACATCACTACCCGTGTTTCAGCAGGATCTGACAAACATATCCCATCTGTGGAGAGAGGCATATACTGAGTTGGCCCCATAGGGAGGTTGACCCCTAAGTTTCCTTTCATGACTGATGTTCTACGTGTGTACCTAACATCTATGGAGAACGGAATAATGGATCACCTATGACTGTGAGCAATGACAGTTGGGCTGGGAAAGACTGGGAGGTATTTCCTCCTTGGATCTTCTAAAAGGGATCCTCCTGGTGACCCTCTCCTGTGCCCACTTGTAACCTGTTTCTAGTAACTTGATCTCTTCAAAATAGTCTTCAGAAAACAATTTAATTTAGGTGACTGGACTAAGTGTCTGACATTGAACGAGGCTATCACTCTGTGGTCCTTGAGCTTTGTGCATTCCTCATGACCTGTTGTGACTCCATCCTGTCAGTTGGCCTTCAGTGGATGTACTGACTGTCTGTCTGGATTCTATTTTGTCCTCCTTTAATCAGTGATATATTTCTAGATTGGACATGATCTCTTCTTTAAGTGTTCTCTAAAATTTCACGGATCCTCTGAAGTATGTTTCCTGTCTACACTCATAGATTAACAATAGTTCCTTGATTATTGTATCATGGGTTCCTAAAGCTGCTTTAAAAATTGAAATGAAAAAGCTTCTCACGATATTGGGGTTAATTTTGGGTATCTGTTTGGTTTGTTGCTTTGTAAAAGCATAAAATAAGGCTCAACTGGTAAATGATTACATTTCAGGGAATCTCACTAGAATTCTTACTTATTTTAGTTGTATTGCTTTGTCTTTATTATAGAACAAAGCCAAAACCAACCTTTATATAGTATGAGAGTAGTGTTAGTCATATTATAGATACTGAATAAATATGTACTTACTGATTTTATTAGCATATTGTCTCCTAGTTGGAAAATTGAAGAGAGTGGATATAAGAAATGTTGAAATGAAGGCAGATGAGCCTGGTAGTGTGAGCCTGGTAGTGCAAACCTTTAATGTCCCCATTCTAAAAGTCTGAGGCTGAAGAATTGCAAGTTCCAACTCAGCCTGGATAACTTAGTGGGTTGGGGATGTAGGGGAAAATAATCAGAAATGAAGGCTATTTCTCCCTGATGTTCAAGTATAAAATTAGGGCTAGTGACAGAAAAAGATTTTTTTTGTTCATTTAATTTTGTAGGACATGTTATTAGCAATACAGTAGAACTGAAGTAAATGAGCAACTCCCTTCAACCCTCCCATATTATGAATACGTGGTTTCAATAAAGCTTGTTTAAATCATGCTAGCAGAGCTGTGAGCATATAGTTTTGCAAGATCTAGAAAAGTGACAACAGAAATGATATCTTATGACAATGAGTCTTTTTTTGAAAATCAAAACATATTTAGTCTAATGATAATGCAAATGGCTCTGGGTTTAACATTGACTATACATTAGAATCACCTTGGGAACTTAAAAACAAAACCAGAAACGAAACAATAGTAACTGATGCCTGAGTCCTATTTCCAAATATTTTTGTTTAACCAACCTATCACTTTATGTTATTCTATTTATAATAATTTTTTGGATTACAGAAATTATCAAAACACAAATAAGAAGAAAGAAAACACTCAAAGATAATCACTATTAAAATGTGGGTAAAAAAATGTGGGTCCTGGTATATATTTGACTAATGTAGCAGATGGGTTTGCATTCTCTTGCACCCCATTTCCTGGAACCACTTATCTCTAACACCTGCATAATGTAATGTGGGAGTGAGAAATGCCAGCAGGATGCAAAGTTTGGAAGTCTGAAGAATGTGGTTGCTTCAGAGTGTGTAGTCAGTCATAGTCCCTGCTCTTTCCATCTTCCTCTCTTAGACGCTAGTTACTGAACTCTCTCCCCACCCCCCCATCCTTCACCCAACATAGACATGGCTGAAAATGAGTAGTCCCAATTCAAACATGGTAGAATAGACAAAGGAAGTTCCTGAGGTAAAAACAAAGGGGTTAAAACTTCCTAATAGCTTTGAAGCCAGGAGGCAGGAAATAGGAGGGAGAAAGTTCTGGAAGGTGCTGCTGCAAGAAGCGGATGGAGCCTTGCAAGATTAGGACATTTGCCTCATGGCTGTGGCTGAAACTGGTGTCTGTCAGTGGCAGCAGGGCTAGTTGACCAGGCGAGTGATGAACATCCCAAATTTCCCACATTTACCAATCATTCTATGGAATGAAATACAAAGTTAGAACCTGAAGAAAACGACTAAAATTCTCTAAGATCCTGTGTGAGTTTAGGTAAAACTAAGAACATTCTATTGCTCATTTATTAAGCAAATCTATTCTCCCTTCTCCTGCACCTCTCCTGTCTCCTCCTTTGAAATTCCTCTCTTACAAGGAGTCAGATAAAGGGTGTTGACCAGAATTGTAACAGCCTAACATCACAGGCTTTGCAGGATCCTCATTCAGAGTGGAGGCAGCCTGATAGCCAGTAGGTCAGTAGGGTCAATAACTTTATTTGCTGTATATGGATAGTGTGTATGTGTACCTCCTCCTCTGCCTCCTCCTCCTCTTTCTCCTTCTTCTCCTTCTTCTTCTACTGAAGATTGAACCCAGGACCTTCACACTGAGCTGCATTCCAGCCCATTTTATTTTTATTTTGGGACAGGTTCTCCATAAGTTGCTAATTTTCCCAGTCTAGGCTCGAACTTGCTATCCTTCTGCCTTAGCCTCTCAGAGTTCTGAGATAAAAGGCATATGTTACTCTGCACAGCTTATTCTTTTTCACTTCATATTATATCATAAACAATTTTTTCCATGTCAAGATTTGAAAATGTTACATGTAAAATGTGGCATAAAATCTGATGAATTAAATTTAATGCAACTTATTTTTGGACATTTAAATAGTTTTTTGAGAGTAAAAATTCTGTTGCTATTCTAATTACACTATATCATTCTTACACATATATGTCTTTTTTGGTATCTATCTTAGTTACTTTTTTGTTGTTGAGACAAAATTCCCAACACCCAAAGTTAAAGAAGGGAAGGTTTATTTGGCTCACAGTTTACAGAGGTTTCAGTTCATAATTGGCCAGCGTCAGGGCAGGGTGGCATGGCAGAGGGGTGAGACGAAACAGTTCATGGCAGACAGAAGGCAGCAAAGCAATAAGCAGTAAGCAACAAGTGATTCTCTTTCTTTCCTTTATATTTTATCCAGGCTACTAGGGCAGGTAGCACTCACATCTAGGGTGAGGCACTCTTAATCTAACTCCTAACTATGTCAAACAAATCAGTGGACTAATTTAGTAATCACACACCCTTGATCTCAGCAGCATACAGTCTAGATCCAGCCATTCCTGAAAAGCCCCACCTATGACCATATGAGGCTTTAGAGGGATATCTAGATACAAGGCATAACAGTATTTTTGATGATTCCCTTTCTAATCTCTGAAATACAGTCCTAGAAATGAATCAGGGAATCAGTGGATTTGACTCTTTGCCAAATTGCTCTCCAGAAAGATTAGAACAGCACAAATCTCAAGCAGTGCTTGAGAACACATATTTCACCTTATCCTCAATGATGCTATGCATTATAAATTTGTGCTGATGTGAAAGGAGGAGAATAACATTAACTATTTCATTTACTGTTCCAGAGATAAGTTTTTTCATGTTTTTGACCATTTTATGAATTATCTACCAGTGTTCCTTATAACTTATTACTTCAAAGTATTTATCCCATTCATTTGAAAGTTTAACATATAGTAACACCAACACTTTTATCAGTTATAATGCTGCAGTTACTTGTACTTATTTTTCACTTAAATTCTTGGTTTCATATGTTTTGTTAGTTTTTATGCATTTTTAGTATTTAGAAAGTAAAAATCTATGGACACTGCATTTTAAAATTTATTTCACTGCTTTTATGATTAAAAAAAGTATCCTAGTGGAAACTTGTACTTATTTGGAGACATCTAATAATATTTAATATGGGATTTTTGAACTTTATTTTTGTATATTGCAATGAATTTTTTGCCAAGTAGTCAGTTGTTGAATAATTCTCCCTTTTCTTACTAATTTGAAGTGACAGACTTAGATACTACATCATTATTAACATTTTGTAGGAGGCTCTGCCTATAGAACTTTCACTGGAACTGGGGCTTGAGAAGCAGGGGCCCCCAAAACCATCCTCTTTGCAGTGATTCATGCATGAACTTGGGGATAAAGCCAATATTATTCACATTCCATTGAATCCTCTGTTCAATCCACATTCATTTTTTTTTTTTTTAGTTTTTTAAGTGTTTTTTGCATAGTTTTGAATTCTGGAATTTTTGGTAGCACATCTGAAGGAAGTAAAAGACTTGAAGAAACTCTGAAGCTGATGAAAACAGTTACACGATCACATCTGCAGAAGAACATCCCCCAGTCACTATAGAAGCATTAGTTGTTCTTGCAGTGCTCATGGGGATCTCTGCCTAAATAACAGCCATGATGATGTCACAGTGATGGCCAGAACTTCTATAATGTTCACTACATGCCAGGCACTGTGCTAGGCACATCATATAAATCAACTCATTTAATTTTCACCATATGAAGTAGGGACTACAATTATCCCACTTCATGTGGAGGAAACAGAGTTATGGAGTGTGGGACTTGCCCTAAATTAGTAAGTGGTGAAACGCAGACAAGGCCACAAATTGTCAGAACCCAGATTGTACTTTCTGACCCATAGACTCTGTTTATAACTGTCTGTTCACTCTCAGACAAAGTGCCCATAGAGCCCAGGGAACTTGTGGGCTTCTTCCATGCTGGGTGGACATTTTACATTGCTACATTTCACTTGTTCTAACTGCAGCATTACCCCACCCTCCACTCTGCTGCACAAGCCATGTGGCCCTGTGTTCTGCCTGACAGACATCATCATCCTACAGTTCCTGCTAACAGCAGAAAGAAAACTGCACACATTCACTCAAAATTGGAAGCACACCTGAAAGAGCTAGTGGTACACTAGGGATGGAGGTAAAGCTGGTGGGAATGGCATAGACGTTCTACAGAGCGTGTGAGTGGACTTAAAAATGTCAAAATAAAAGTAGCATAATTAAGGAATAAGTCATTCTTACATTAAAGCACAGAAAAAGAGTAAAATTTTCTCATTTATTTTCTAAGCCTAAATGGAACACACACATCCACTTGGAGTCTTGGAACAAATCCTCTGAGGACAAGGTGCACTATAGTTACTACCCATCAGGCAGCACACGGAAACTAACTACAGAACTAATAGAGTGAATCGGACTTGACTAAGCTAGTCAGAACTTGAACAGTCTATATCACATAATATGAAGAAGAAAATAACTCCTTACAATGAAAATGTAAAAAATGGGAATTTACTTCAGTAACTATTCATAATCAAGTGAGCAAAGCTATAGAACTATATTGTGAAATATAACAGAAAAATTGAATTTATGCAAGTATACATCATGTTCCTAGACAGAAAGACTAAATAGTATAAGCATTTGTTTTTGGCTGTACTAGGGAACTGAATCATTTTTTAAAAATTTGAGACAGGGCCTCGCTAAATTGTCTAGGTAGGACTCAAACATGTGGCCCTCCTGTCTCAGCCTTCCTGAGTGCTGGAATTACAGACATGTACTACCATGCCTACTGTAAGCAAATTTTAATTATTGCCAGATTCAGTTAGGTTTAATTTCATTTCAGTCAAAGCTCCTGCAGTTTTGGGGGCAGAGGAATCAGAAAAATATTAATTCTTATTAACAAATTGTCAGCCATAGCTTTCAAAAAGGACAAAAGAATCTATTTAAGTATTTGCTTATTAATATTTAAGATCTCTCTGAAGAGTGCTCCAAGGACTGGTTATATTGATTTGATCCCAGAGAGAGGGGCCTTGGATGACCAGAAGTAGGGGAGTGGCTGGATTATTCATTGCATATTTTTTAATTTCTTAAAAGCATGCAATTGTGTTATCATTCCAAAAGCAAAAATAAAAAAGAGGAGACAAAAAAAATGAGGAAGACTCTCCAGTCTAATTGAAACAATATTGAAGAAGATTTTTTCTATTAAATAGTGCAACATTATAAAAGTACAATAATTAAAATAATGAAACGTGACTTCAATACTAGAGAGATTACTAGAGTGGCATAAAGCCCAGTACTTACATGGTACTGACACAGAAGGTAGAAGCTAACAGCTAGGCTGGCTTTTGAAAAAAGGGAAGAGTTTTTTTGTTTTGTTTTGTTTTAAATCTAAAAGGCATCTATTCTCAGAGGGTAGAATTTCAGGAACAGAGGAAAAGAAAAGAAATAATATTTCAAGGTCTCTGAGCTTCTCTGGAGAATTAATTTGCTTCTGGTTTTTCTGCTTGGGCAAATCCTGCCTCTTTCAAATGAAAATGGAGGCTCTGCTCTGAATTCATTGTAGAAGAGAAGACAGCTTAAAGGGTGGGAACTTAAGGGAAAAGAAAAATATGAGAAAAGGAAAAAAATGGAAACAAAGTCTTTGTAAATAGGGAGGGTAAAGCGGGTGAAGGGAGAGCAGGGGTATGGGAAGAAAATGAGAACCAAGACCTGTCATGTAAAGGTGCAAGAGCCCAATGATGAATGTAACTGTAGTGTATGCTTAAACATTACCAATAAACTGGATAGAAATGGAAAAAAAAGATGTGCCGTCCATAGGACCTCAGGTAAGTCATTCATACTAATCACTAGCACTTACTAAGTGATTGCCATGGGCCAAGCACACTTCCAAGGGCTTTGCATGTATTGCTTCATTAAATCTTTGTAACAATTATCTGAGGATTGTCATAACAATCTTTATAATCATCCGACAACCCACACCAGCACTTACTGAGCGATTACTGTGGATCAGGTGTGGTTCCAGATGCTTTCTATGTATTAATTAATTCTTTGTAGCAATCCTTTGTAATATCACCATCTTAACTTACAAGGTGAAGAAAGGGGAGCAGAGATGTTAAACAGCTGAGTAATGTGGTTAAGAGGCTGCAATGGAATTTAAGCGTTCCATTTGATTCCAGCGGTCATGACACTGTACCAGGGTGAATCCCTCTGTTTCAATCTCCATACATATGGAAGAGGTTGTGTTATAAATTTACTAAGATTCATTTCAGTTCTTAAAGTACTACTTTTCTAAAACAAGATACTTCCAAGATCCGTTCTTAAACTGGCTTCTGCTGCGGCTATCTGAGACCAGATACCTATGGGCCCATCTCTCTATATTCAGTAATTCTTGTCAAGTGAACTTATTTGTGATCAAAACTCTAGGATGATATTTTAAAATAATTCTAGATAATCAGAAGGATAAAAGTGCTACTTCATGTTTTTATGACAGTTTTTAAAAGTGAGATTTAAAAACTTAGTGGGATGTGCCTGTTTATTGGGGTGAAGCAAAGATCAAAGATGTGGTCTCCAGGGTAAAGTTGATGGACCCACAATTAAAGAACAGGATGCCAAGGTTGAAAAAAGTTTTTTTTATCAAGTGCTGTCTTCACGTGTCCTTGTTTACAGCATCAGACCTCTCTGATCTCTCTCATGGAGAAATGTCAATTTGTTGCTGATCAATCAGAAAAAGTGGACTGAGTAGGAGGATGATAATGAACCTGCTCTCAGAAGCTTCTGATGAAAGCCAAACCCTGACCTTGTAGATCCCCAGTTCCTGCCACATCAATGGCACAGGTGCATCTCACCCTTTTAACCCCTCTTTCTCCTCCTCAGGTGCGAGGCCATTCTTTGCCCCAAAGGCAGCCTGCCATGGAGACCAGATCCACTCCCACCCTGGAAGAGGCAGTGCTGCTACAGTGAGCAGAAGCCTCTTGGCAGATTGCCTCACAAAGGGAAGGCCAGCCTAGGGGAGCCACAACTGGCCCAGCTTGAGAAAATGGGAGCAGGAATCAGGCCAAGGACTCTAGCTCCCTCACATGTCTTCTCCTTTTAGTGCTAAATGTCAAGACGTGCTACAGGGCATGGGCTGTCAGAATCCAGAAGGTGTACCTTGTTGTGAGCAGAGTGTGCGAAGGGACTGGAGGTGAGAAGACTGAGTTGACACAGCAGCATTCTTTGTCCCATGTGGCTTGGGCAAGTCACATAACCTCAGATGGATCAAAATGGAATCTCTCTCAGGCCATGACAAGGGTTAAATGTGATAACGGAAATAAAGGGTCTGGCACAATGCCTGGCATATGGGAGCTGCTTAACAAATGGCTCAATAAAATAAGTGCTCTTCTTCTAATCATAAATCATGTTTAATGTTCTTGGCCTGATCTCCTGTTTGTCTTTGGAACCTATTCCCCAGCACCAATGTGGAGGGAGTTCCCATGGATTCGTATTGGTACTGAGAAGCTGGGGACAGGCTGGGGCTAAGACTCTGAAGCACAAAGCCCTTTACGAAGTGAGGAAATTCAACATTTTCCATACTGTATTAAGTCTTATTACTGAAGTTTTTTTGAAGAAGGTGATATCAACTGCACAATTAGGAAAAAAGTTGTAACTCTGTTAGAACCAGTTGACATCTAATACTATAACACTTCTACCCCCAGGTGAACATTATAAAGGATTTAATTAAACAATCTTAGGATAAATTGAGACAGACACCACAGCACCTATGCAGTGCTTTGGCTGGGATGTGTAATATAAATTGAAGCAGGAGGCAGGTAAATTCAAAAGGAGGAACTCAGCACTTACCAAGACAGAGATGATAACTTTCAAAAAATATCATTGTCATAAAAGACAAAGAAAGTTTGTAGAAAATGTTCCAGTTTAAAGGAGACCAAAGACACATGAAAACTAAACATAAAGCACAATCTTAGAATGGATTCCATACTGGGGAGAAATTCTTTAAAACACATTATTGGGTCAAAAGACAAAATTGGATACAGACAGTAGATTAAATAAAGGTCCACACACAGAGAGATACACAGAGAGAGACACATGCACACAGAGAAAGAGATTGACAGAGACAGAACAAATGATAACAAATGATAAAGCTCATGGGATAAAATTAACATTAGGTGAATGTGGGTAGAGGATATTCAAGTATTCTCTATACCATTCTTAGTTTTAAATTTCTGTAAGTTTGGAGTTATTTTCAAATAAGAAGTTAAAAAGGATTAGAACACTATTACATATCAGGTACATTTAAAATGTTCAGAGTGTCCACTTCACAATGGAAATGTTCCCTGTGTAGAGTGGAATGTGTTCTCACCTCTTCCTCCCTCCTTATATCCAATAAAATAAAAGTAGCTTCATCAAGAGCAAGTGCCATTCTCAATTTTTTATAAAGAAAGAACAAAGGGCTCTTATTTAGCAGGCAAACCTATTTTATTCGTTTGCTTTCATTTTTAATGTTTTTTTAATATCGGGGAAAAACAATTGTGATTTTAAAAGATAAACCGGAAAAACTGACATGAAGACCATTCGTGGTATAAGAGAATTCTCGGAATCAGAAGACACTGTGTTGAATCTCCAGCTGGCTTTCTGAGAACAAGTAAACGCAGCCTGTGACTCAGCCTGTGACTCCCCACTGAATATGGTCTCACTGTGAGATGGTGTCCAGCCCATTCACCTCTCATCTGTTACATCAACCTTAGACCTTGGAGAATCCATACCTTTATTTTCCCACCTTATCCTATATTTGGGGACAGGTGACAGATCTGTTTCATATCTGTCACATAATAAAAATAGCTATAAGTTCAATGGTTTTCTTTTAGGTGTCATTAAAATATCCTTGTGCCAAAATGATGGTGTCAAAAGGAAAATCCTTGGCTATCATTTACCAAACAGAGTTGTTTCATCCTGGAAGTGTTGTGGTGTTAATGGAGAGTTGGTAGAAGAAATTCAGTGTGGTGTTCCAGCTGACTGTGGGGTCAGAGGCTGGGGTAAAGGTTACCTTGAAGAAATTGATCTGGCGAAGTTGTAGGAAACAATGTCAGAGTAGAATGTGGCTGCCCACTTGAGCTCTTCTTCCCCGGTGGATAAAACTCCCTAATCCTCCCTCTTGATGCATACTTTTCTGGGACAGAAGTTGTCCTGTGCTGAACAGGGTCGCCACTGACACCACATGCTAGTCCCTTATACTAAATCACTTGCAGTTTTTAAGGCCACAACTGGTAATTGTTTGGATAAGTCTTTCAGGAACTTCTTTCTCTACATGTCTGCAAAAGGAGCTGGGGAGAATAGAAGGAACAGAATGCTCAGGTTATCAGAGGCAGAGTCTGTCTGAGGTGAGAAGGGATGAGAACTTCAGAGCTACAGAATGGGCTGATCTATAACAATCTCTCGGAGGTTGATGTGAGGAAAAGGGGTACAGAAACAAAGAGGCCGAAAGATTCTCTAGCAGGCTTCTAGCAGACTTTTGTTCCCATCTATTTTGCCTTCTTTTTCTTAATTAAGATGGGGAAGGCCACACATCTCAGAGACAATAAGTAATTTGATTCTATACCAATGGGTTGGTGATTTGCCAGTCTCCCTTTATCTAAACTCTAAATCTGAAAACCAATCACAGAATTCTCAGTGCTCCTAGGTTTCGTTCCAGACTCCTATTATAAATTCCTGAGCCTGAAATCATCAGCTGAGCCCACGTCAGACCCATCTCCTTCTGTTTGCCTATTCTTGCCTTTCCTTTGCTCTTTGCCCCAAATCCCTTTCAAAATTTGCTAATTTTCCCCTTGGAAGCATCTGGTTGTCATATTGTGATTTAAACTTTTGTTTTTTCAGCAAAGTGCAAATCTTTTGGTTTAGTATTCCAATTTTAGATGAGAAGTTGGGATTTAAAACTAGCACATCTGTGTGTGGGAGCTTTAAAAATATAAAACACAATGGTACAGTATAACAGCTTGCATATGAAAATAAATCTTTCTTTAATTTGAGTATTTGCTGATGCCTTGGTTTTTCTCATTAAACTTTATATCTAGCCAAGAAAGAAATACACTGTGACAGAAAGAACATAGTTTTGAAGTCAAACAGGTTTAGGGAAACAATGGGGTGGGTTCACAAGTCCCTCAGTGCCTGGAAATTCTCTGCTCAGCCTCATCAAATCCATTCCTTACAGAATTGTAGCAGGGTCCACCTTCCCCACTCTCAACTACACGGAGGGCTGGGCAAAGCCCTGGGGAGCACCCTTATTTCTCCTGTTTTCTCTGTAGCCTGGGATTCCTCCAGGTACAGCAAATCTTTGTCCACAAGTAGTAGCCAAGCTACAAATGCAAACATCTGCAGTTATATAATGTGTCAACTTCAGTAGGAACCTCTGTTCTGTAGTAAATTATTTTACTATGGTTCCTTTCCCTGATGTGGGCTCTGAGAGGGAAGAGAGCCAGGTAGTGCACATGAGATCAGAGAGCTGTTGCTATGGGGAAAGCAGAACACACACGATTAAAATGGGAGTTCTGAAGACTTATATTTCTTCCCTCTTTGTTTAAAAAGTAAAGCCCTAAACCACGGGGCCTATTAGATAACCTGATCTACAAGACTCCAGCAATGTAATATTATCCACATTTCACAGAAGAGGAGACCAAAACCCGAAGAGATCAATCAATTTATCAAAATTCATGCAACTGGAAGAAGGCTGAGATAGGACTTGTACAAATGACTATCTGTCTCCATGACCCTGGTATATGGGTATTTTGACCTTCACTCAAAGAGAAATAAAGAAAGATGCAGTTGGAAGGACTCTAGCTTACTAAATTTATCTTGGTGGAATCTTAAAGGTCATTTTGTACTACATTGCCCCACCACTTGATGAACCCAGTGGTGGTACACAGCTACCCCAACTGATCACTGGGAATCTTCTTTTTGTGCTGCTGTTTGGACAGAGAGCATCCAGGGAGGGCCTGGTGCCCTCCCTGCTAATAGAGGACCATCCTTGAATGTCTCCATTCTTCAGTTCTCCCATCTGAAATGTTAGGAGGATGAATTGGATGACTCGTTTTCAATCTTTGCTGTACCTTAGAACATCCTCGGCAGCATTTGTCAGATCATTTTCAGACCAGTTAAATTGAACTTTCCATGGGTAAGAGCCAGGTGTCTACATTTTAAGATCTCCCCACGTGATTCTTTTGTACAGTTAAATTTGAGAACCAGGGTATTTTATGACTTCTAAGGTTCTTCCGGATGTCGTGTGTTCTCTTGTCAACATCTGCATACGAACTCTACGCTGCCAGCCTGCTTTGCTAAGACTCAACACACCCTGCCTATACTCAGCTATTCTTCTTCCCTCACTCTCAAGCCCTCCACCTTGTATTACCTCACCTACGTTTGTCCCACTAACCCCTCTACCCTATTCATAAAAGATCCGGCTCAATAACCTGGATTCAGACTCTCTTCTTTGGAATTATCCAGGAGGTCCTCCCCAGAGCCACCAAATTCAGGCTGGCTGTGTTCTTTACTGGACTGTTTTCATAGCCCAGACATTAATACTTCATAGAAAACCCTCCACTAAGCTCCACACTCAACTTTTCCAGAGAAAATTACTGCAGTTTACTTAATAATATAACCTCATAAAATTTTTTTCAGCTTTAATTGAGTTTATTGGTACATTTTAGGGATACAGTAGAGTTACATTCATTGTTGGGATGTTGTAAAATTTTTGATGATCTAAACCTATAATGATTTTCCCCATTTTAAGAAAGAGGAAGGATTAATGGCATAATAGAACTATTCATGCATCATTGTGTTAATTATTATTCTAGAGCTTGCTCTAAATGGTACCCTAGAGCTCTAAAAAGCAATTAATTTAATCTAGTTGCCCAGTACTAAGTAAAATCTCATTTGATCTGAAAACTGCTAAATTCAAGCTAGATATTAAGAGGTAAATAGTCATTGGCTTGAAGAACTTCTAGTTGGCTATTACAGTTTTTGTTTTGTTTTGTTGGATTTTTGAGACAAGGTCTCACTGTGTAGTTCAGGCTGTCCTTGAACTCACTACATAGCTCAGGCGGGCCTTGAACTTGAGGCAATCCTCCCACCTCCACGCCCCCAAGTGCTAGGATTATGGGTACGAACCACCACACCTGGCTTGGCTTTATAGTTTAAATCTGAAATTGCTCTCAAGACTCATGTATTGAGGGCTTGACTGAATGCAGCAGCACTCAAGGGTGGGGCCACAGAGGCAGTTGCATCACGCGGGCACTGACCTCTTCAGTGGAATAACCCACTGATGAATTCATAGCTGACTGGACACTGAGGAGGGGAGGCTCAGTTGAAGGGAATGAGTTGTGAGGGAATGACCATGGGGACTGTTTGTGAGCCTCTTCCTTCTGACTCCCCCCAGCTACTTTCCAGATGCCGTGAGGTAAGCAGTCTTGTTCCACCAGGCCCTTCTGCTATGCTGTGTTACCTCACCGGAACCCTAAAGCAACAGAACCAATTGACTGGAGGATGAAACCTGTGAAACTGTGAGCCAAAATAAATCTGTTCCCCTTTAAATTGTGTATATCAAGCACTTTGTCTCAGCCACAGAAACATGGCTAACACTGTAGTAGTAAAAACAGAAACAACATCTGCAACAAACATGATTTAAAAATACTTATTTCATGTCAGGCAGTGTGACACTTATTATTTAGATCCTTATGCTCCTGCTATATAAGCATCATTTTCTTCACTTTATTTCTGAGGAAACTAAGGCCTTTCACCAAGGTCACACAGCTAAGAAGTAACTCATCTTCCATTCTTATCTGTGTCGGAGAGATTTAGAAATCCCTGCTACTTCCACCTTAGTGTAACCTCCCTGGAAAGAAAGAAAGGATTGAGAAATGGAGATAGAGATGGTGAGGAGAAGGTTAATTGTTTTTATAGGGGATAATCAGGCCTAGGGAGGAGAAATTGCTCATATGAAAAGTATAGCAAGAAAATAAATGCTCTAAATTAGTATTTCAGCTATGTTTTGAGCTATTTCTGTTAGAAGGTCCCACATTGAAACAGGTGTAATCATTACAAAGGGCTTGTTCTTCTGCAGTCAGTCCCAGCTCCCTTGAATTAGCCTTCAAAAATAAACACATTGTGTTTTTCTGTAGATTGCATGGCTCAATAAAGTCACTTTTTAGGCAGTAGAAGTGCTTCACTGCTAAGCAGATTTTTACTTGTGCTGATTGTCATCAATGGTACAAAATGTACAAAGAGGAATGAATAGTGGTGGGCAGAGCTGTAATAATCCTTTTTTCTATGGTGATTGTGCCCAAACCCAGTGTGAACCAGCACATCCTGAAAGTACACACAACACACACACACACTGTACAAAATGAGTTAAGACTAGGGAAGACACTATATACTAAAATACATTCGTTAACTAAGAAATCCATATATATTACTATTTGAGAGACTTATTGAGCTAAAATAATTCACCCACGAATCCAGATATAGATTGAGGGATAGAGCAGCAAGAGGGAAAAAGAAAGAAGCAATGAATTATTTTAATAAGGCTTTCACAAACCACCATTTCATTTTGTGGCCAAAACAAGGGAAACCAGCAAACAACTTAGGGTCTTGAAGAATATTCAGGGATTGTAGAAAAAGGTTTACAGATCAGAGACTTTTAAAAAGATTCTAAAATATTTATTACATTTAAGCAATGGAAATTTCCTGTACATATGTAAAAAGATACTTATGCTCACTGAATATGCAAAATGTATATACATAGACTGTAAGGCTATCTACATGCTCATTATAGGATGAGTCAATTTCACATTAACCTTTCCATGTAGATACTACCACCATTCTGGAAAGTATGAGGAAGGAAGATGTACCCTGTCACTGCAAACAACAGCATAGTGATAAGTCATTATACAACCTCAGTGAGCTATTATACCAGCCCAACATATCTACTGGCAACATTTATTCCTGAAAGGAATCAAGATATGTTAATGAAGCTATAGCAGGGAAACATAGGGTTAACAGAATAAAAAGAGATACCTGATCTATTCTTCTGATTTTATTTTCTCTAATATATTTTTAAATATTTCAAAAAAGCAGAATAAAAATGAACCATCTGAAATAGCTTGTATGCTTGCAACCCAATTAAAAAAAATTTGTGCATAGTAATAGTTCAGTAAAACAGAACACCATAAGCTTATTTTTCTTCTCCAGATGCTTATCAAATTGCAAATAAACATTCAGAACAGATTTGTTTTCTAGGTGGAATCCTCTTTCCACATCACACACACACACACACCTCTCCTTGTAGAGGAAAATCCCTCCTGTTAGACTAATGATGCTATAAGCCAAAGAATGTAATAAAGCACTGTTTTACCTTTTTGCTGATCAAATACAGAAGAGGTGCTGAAATCCATGGTAGCTTGTCTCACCATTTACCATGAGAATGGCAAAAAGTATCCAGGTCTCTAGAGAGGAGAAAAACATCATTTCACAGGTTGCAGTCAACATAACAGATGGATACAGCCTTGCTTACCAAGGCCCCTGCGTGAGAATTAAAAGTGCACAGGTTCAGGTTGTTGTCAAGGCAAATGATAAAAATAGATAAATACTTTTCATGCTAGGGAAAGACTTACTCTAACAGCATCATTCATCAGCTGTACTTGTGTGTAAGTATTATACATTCCCCACTACCAAAAGGATAAATAAAACAGCCCAACTGCCCCCCCCAAAAAAAAACAGTACTCACAGGGATCACCTGCTTTGGATGAGAGCCAGGAAAATGCTGCAGCTCACGGAGCTTTAGCAGCTGGAACGTCGCTTTAAAACCAACAGAAATCTCAATGGGTGAGTGAGGAGTCACAGGGCCAGTCGGAGCATGTGCAGAGCTGCCAATGCAGATTGCATTCAGCTGTGCTCTTGGTGGAGTGAGAACTGCATTCGGGTCACGTGAGCTGAGAGTGCCACCTCAATGGAATAGGACGTAAATATTGTAGCAGGAGGCTGCTGGCCATGTGCTGTACGGAATAGCTAACCATTTTGTGTCTCATCTTCAGACTCACGTCAGCTCTGGTCTCCAACTGACAGGGAGGATGGAGAAGGAAGCGGCATTTGAAAGGTTATATTTTAAGGCTCAAGTGTTTGCGATGACAAAATTAAAACAGTCTGCAGTCACAAGGCTGTTTACTGCAGTGTTATGTGTGGTGAAACTGGAAAACTCATCCAAATGTATATTATTTGAGGAGAAGCTGAGTAAATTGTAGTAAATTCATATCCTAGACTAAAAGAACTGAGGTAAATAAATCTATGTATATTCATCTGATGATGATGTCACTAATCTATTATTCAATTAAGCAAAGATGTTATATATTTCATTTGTTACATATTCATAAATCGGAAATCACTCACTATATATGTAAATATGTTTATATATGTTCACAGGAACACTGAGAAAGACACATCTTAAACTGTTAATATTGGTTACCTCAGGATATAGCAATTAGAGTAGGGGATTTTTAATTTGTTTTTATCCATCTGTGGGTCTTTTTGCTTGTTAAAAAAGTATCTATTATTTTATATTTGTAATAAAAATCTGATTCAAAAAGTACAAACAAACAAATTTTATATCTAGGCATGATACAACAGCCAGTGCAATGGCTGTTTCTTTTATTTAATATTTTGTCAGTGCCCATCACTTATTTTCCATTAATAAATTGGAGAGCCTTCAATTCACTTGCCACTTCCTGTGACAATACTACCATTCACTCAACAATACTATCACTTAATAACAATCCTCTGACTCAACAATACTCAATCTTCTTTCCCACATCTGCCCCTTCCTTCAAAATGCCCTGTATTCTCTCTATTTAAAAACACAAGCAGAACATGTGTTTTATAAATCATTACCCAAAATATACTCCATAGGTAAAACTCTTAAATTTCTCAGCACCATTTTCTTACATTAACCATGAGAGTCAAACTGAGGGGCTGAAAGATTGGAAAGGAAACTGTTAATTATAGTATCAGCTTCTCAGCTAAAGAGATAGCTAAGTTGGCTAAGTTCATCCAACTGACAGAAGGGGGAGAGTTATTGCACTCAACCCCAAAGAAATGGGAAACGAAGGACTCAGATGAACTTCCTTTCCATTCATCTGATCATGAATTCATCAACTGCTTTGGAAGAAGTACTACTGTCCAGTCCTTTCTATAGGCACTAACAATGCAGGTGTGAGCGTGACAAGAGAGGTCTCGACACTCAAATGAGCTTACATTCTTGGGTGCAACTTCTGCTCCTGGCCAAACTGGAGTCACGGAGACTGGATTTACCCCCGTTTTAAGCAACTAGAAGACTGGGCGGCATCACTGAAACCATGGCTGCCAGACATCAGAAAGCAAAGGACAGTGATCATGGGAAAAGATTAACAGTTGAGGTCAGCCTGACGACTCTCCAGTTCACTGCCCAGGGACAGTTCCCAGGTTGCAGTGCATGGAGTAGGTAGTGAGCTAAATGGTTTGTTGAATGATTCACAAGAAGGTATGCCCACATTCTAATCATCAGAACCTGTGAATGTGAACTTACCCACAAAAGGGGTTTAGGCAGAAGTAATTAAGGTAAGGAGTTCAAGCTGAAATCATTTTGAGTTATCCAGGTGTGCCTGAATTCAATGATAAGTATTCTTAGACACACAAACAGAAGAGGAAGGTATACAGACATGGAAACAGAGGTTGGAATGATGTTGTCACCAACCAATGAACACTTGCAGCCATCAGAAGCAGGAAGAGGTAAGAAACCCATTGTCCTTGGTATCTTTTGGAGAGGGCAAGACTGCCACAATCTTAACTTTGAACTTTTGGTATCCTGAACAGTGAAATAATAAATTCCTGTTTTAAGCTGCCAAGTTTGCAACAATTTGTTACAGAAACTTTGGGAAATTAATACAGAAAAGTAATTCTTAAATGCAAAACTTCCAAAATTACTACATTTCTGTGGCATTTTATCACTATCGAAGCCAAATTAAAATATATACACATTTTCATGTTTGTAAAAGGGATCTATTGAGTTTATGTTTAAGAAAGGCAATGAAATAAATGGAAAGGACATGAGCTTGAGTTTGTTTTTGTCATGTGTGAATTCAAGCAAACTATGCAACTTTTTTTTTCTTTTTATTGAGTTTATTGGTACAACCCAGGCACACAATACAGTTACATTCATCATTGGAACTCTGTACCCCTACATAACAGGTCTTGATTCTCATTTTTTCCCCTTGTCCCTACCCTCCCTTCACCCCCTCCTCTCCTCCCCATTTACAAACACTTTATTTCCATTTTTTCAGTTTCTAATATTTTTTCCTCTCCCTTATTACCTTTCCCCCACCCTTCCCACTTTCCCTACACCTTTAGCCCTTTACTTTCTATTTCACATTATTAATTATCTCATTAGGATCCTGTGTACTATTATAATTTTTCACACCAAAGAAACTATTTGGTATTTCAGTTAAAGAAATCTCTGTACGGACATTAAAAATAGGGAATCCTAAAATAAAACTGAAAAGGAAAGTAAAAGAGAAAAGTCAATGATGTAAGATTAAAATAATCCTTAATTCTGGAGATGAAAATGCTCCCTGAACATATTTAAATTGCTTCGTGCTCTTATAGTCTTATCTTATTTATGCAACTTTTTGAACCTCAGTGTCTTTTTAAAATTAATTAATTTTATTGACACATTTAAGGTATACAATGTAATGACATTCATCACTGGAAATTTGCACCTTTACATAATCCATCTTGGCTCTTATTTTTCCCCATTTTTGCCCGCCCTTTAACCCTTCCACCACTCCCTATCTACAAAGACTTTATTTTCATTTTTTTTTCTTTTTCTCATGATAATTCCATTCCCATCTTTCTTCCCCCCTACTACTCCCACTTCCCCTTTGCACCTTTTCTTCCTATTTCACATTTATCTACTATGCCTTTTAGTCCTTATTTACACTTTCAGTTTCTCACACTAGAGAAACTATTCAGTATTTACACATGTGCATCCTATTTATTTCCCTTAAGAGTATGGCCTCAATTTACTTCCATTTAGCTATAAATATCTCTAGTTTCTCATTCTTTATGGCTAAGTAGTACTCCATTTTATTTAAAAACCACATATTCTTTATCCAGTCTCCTGTTGATGGGCAATTGGGTTGCTTTGAAGTTTTAGCTATCATGAATTATGCTGCTATGAACATGAGTGATCATATATCACTGTAGTATGATTCTTTTAGTTATTTGGGGAAGATACCCAGCAGTGGGATACCTGGGTCATATGGGACCTCCGATCCTAGTTCTTTGAGGTATCTCCACACTGATTTCCACAGTGGTTGCACCAGTCTGCACTCCCACCAACAATGAAGAAAGGTTCTTCTTTCCTCACAGCCCTGCCAGCATTTGTTATTAGTTGATTTCATGATAACATCCATTCTTTCTGAGGTGAGGTGGAATCCCAGTCTTGTTTTCATTTGTGTCTCTTGAATGACCTGTGATGTTGAACATTTTTTCATATGCCTATTTGCTATTTATTTCTACTTCTTTGTCTGAGAAATGTTTGTTCATTTCATATGCCCATTTTTGGATTGGGTCTTTAAATCTGGGAGGTCTGATTTTTAAAGTTCTTTATATATTCTAGATAGTAGAACTTTGTCTGTTTTAAGTTCTTTATACATTCTAGATAGGAGAACTTTGTCTAGGGCTGGTGAAATGTTTTTTCCCACAATGTGAGTTGTCCCTTCACACTCTGTTGGTTTTTTCTCTAGCTGTGCAGAAGCATTTTAATAAGAAGAGATCCCACTTACTGATTCTTTGTGCTAGTTCACGGGCAACTGAGGTTGAACCTCAGTGTCTTAATTGATAGTGTGAGAAACCCACCTCCTAAATTCTTGTGAGAGTTATTACCATTCAGTCTGCTTCCTGTGCTGCAAACATAGAGATGCTTCTATACAACCAAAGTCCAGTGTAAAATATTGGGTTATATCTTCCAGTGCATTTTGCAAACAGGATATGTGTCCAGCACTACAGTTAAGATATAGAATATATCTATCATTCTAAAAGTTCTGTTGTGCTCCTCATGGTCCATCTTCTCCCCTTGGAAAGCACATGTCCATATTCAGGGCCTGTGGTACATTAATTTTTATCCAGGATCAAGAAGAGGGAGACAGGACACTCTGTACAAGTCTGTACAGCCATGCAAAATCTGGCCCCTTTGCCTCCTCTCTAGTTCATTTCTTACCACTCTGCCCCTCAGTTCAACATCCAACCATATTGGCCTCCTTCCTGTTCCTTGAACATGTGACCCCTTGCCCATGTCACAGATTTTGCGATCTTCCCACTACTTGTAAGCCTTTATCAGCTCAAATGCAGTTCTTTCAGTCACACTTTCTCAGAATACATTACCTAGAATACTCCCCCACTTCTGCACTCCATCATTCACATCCTTTCTAGAAGGCTTCTTTGTGAATTTACAATGAGAAAAGCCCCTGACAAAAACGGGTATGTGTGACATCTGCCTAACTCAGTGCTTCTCAGACTATCTCTAGTTAAGGATGAGGTATTTACATTTCCAAACCCTATAGATTAATGCATTCTCAAAATATGATGAAAGAATAGCCACAACTGCACTCACCGTTCACTAGAAGAGCATTCAGGAATTACTGTGCCTGCTGTCTAATATGATAGCCACTAGTTACACCTGATTGCTTAAAACAAATTAAAATTAAATAGAATTTAGAATTCAGTTCCTTAATCATAGTAACCTCTGTGATTTTACTTTGTAATAATTAAGACCTTTACTCTTTGATAGATGTTAGTAAGACAGTAGACAAGCCACAGACAGGAAGAAAATATTTGCAAAACACGAAACTGGTTAAAGATCTGCGTGCAGTATATCTAAAGAATCCTCAAAACTTAATAATAATAAAACAAACAATTCAATCTTCAAAAAGAGAAAGATTAAAATAGACATGTCATCACAAAGGAGACAAAGGTGGTAATAAGATAGTGGGAAAATGTGATTTAAAATAATAACAAATACCACTACATATCAGTTGGAAGGACTTTGATAATAACAGACCAAGTTCCCAAAACATGCTAGAGAGAATGCTGCAGCTCTTGTGTGTACCCTACTGATGGAGGACATGCAGTGGGGCAGCCACTTCAGAAAACAGTTTTGTGGCTTCTTACAAAGTTAGACATAAACTTCCAGGAATTTACTCAGGAGAAATGAAGACATATGCATATGTGTGTTTATAACAGCTTTATTATCATCCAAAACTGGAAACAACCTAAATGTTAATCAACAGGTGAATGAATAAACAAATTGTGACAAACCTAGATGGTGGAATATTACTCAGCAACGAGAAGGAGCAAACTATTGACACATGCAATTGATCCATAATTTTTAATACTTTAATCTGAGTTAAAGAAAGCAGACACAAAAGCCATATACTGCAATTCTATGTGTAAGGCATCCTTAGCAAAAAAAAAAAATCAAGATACAAATCAGATGAGTACTTTCTAGAGGAAGAGCTGGACTACCAGGGGACATGAAAAAAAAATGTAGAGTAACAGAATTAGTCCACAGCTTGACTGAGGTGATAGGTACATACCTTGTAATCATTTGTCACAGCTATAATACTAAATACCACAAAAGAGTGAATATTGCTGTATGCACCTGATACCTCAGTAGAGATCAACAAGCAATACAAATCTTACTGCTATAAATTTTTAATGACTATCTAAAATATAAAAGTTTTGTTGAAAAATTAAAATGATTGAAACTAGCAGGTTTTAAAAATAGATAAATGCTTACTTTTCTCTAATATTTATATACGTGAGTGTAATTAATGAACTAATGTTGAAATGTCACATAGTTAACAGTAACCTCTTATTGAGTGGCTTTCCATACCAATGTGACACCACCCAAACTGGGCTAGTCCATGTTCAATGAGACAAGTCTATCAAGACAAGCTCAGAGAGCATGGAAATGTCAAATAGCCATTTTTTATTGAGTTTATTGGTACATTTAAGGTGTACAGTACAGTTACATTCATTACTGGGATCTTGTACCTTTACATGACAGGTCTTGGTTCTCATTTTTCCCCTTTCCCCTGCCCTCCCTTCACCCCCTCCTCCCCTCCCCATTTATAAAGCATTTATTTCCATTTTTTCATTTTCTCATATTTTTTTCTTTTTCCTTATTCCCTTTCCCCTACCCTTCCCACTTTCCCTATACCTTTAGCCCTTTTCTTCCTATTTAACATTGTAAATTATCTCATTAGGATCTTATGTATTATTATAGTTTTTCACATCAGAGAAACTATTTGGTATTTACACAAGTGTGACATATTTATTTCACTTAGGAGTGTATCCTCAATATGCATCCGTTTTCCTATGAATGATTCTAATTTCTCATTCTTTATGGCTGAGTAGTGCTCCATTTTTATAGAAAAACCACATCTTTATCCAGTCTCCAAATGATGGGGAAATGGGCTGTTTCCAAGTTTTAGCTATTACAGACTGTGCTCTATAAACATAGGTGCGCATATATCACAGTGATATGATTCTTTGCAAATAGACATTTCTAAACGGCCACAGTTTTTGTTCTTACATTGACACAGGCTGGCGACAGACATTTCCTGAACTGGCACCAGCCATAGCTCATACTTTGAGCAATGGGGGTCTAAATTCTCTCCCTTTGGTGCCCCATTTGCCATCCAGCTGTCCGCACTGAGAGGCCTTCCCTGACCTTCTCATCTCAAGGAGTAGCTGCCTCCTGCCCAGTCTCAATCACAGCCAAAAAAATGATCTCATGTCCCCCTTTTATAATTGTCACTCTCTGCAATTATTTTGTAACTCATCATCTGTCTCCCTGTAGTAGGTTGTATCGATCCCCAGCACTATCAGTGTTTTTCTGCTGACTTTCAAATGCCAGTGTCTGTATTTTGTTCTGAAGATATCTTTACAGAAGGCAGAAGGCCATTTTGCTAGCCGTAGGGTGAGCGGGAGGTACCAGGTAATTTACCATTCCCTCTCCACCCCTGAGTAGACCACTATATGTCTAGAACTGGTTTACACAGACAACTCTCTTGCCCTTGATGGGATCATTCTGAGACAAGTTGTTTTACTTCATTTGCCAAGCATCGCTTTCAGGATTACACTCCATTGCCACCTGTGGGAGCAGATTTAATAACATACTTTTATGGCCCACCGTTCCCTCCCTGTATTACTTGTCCACTTCTCTGCTGATATTTCCTGCATCTCTCAATAAGTTACTTGCAGTGAAATCCTTGTCTCAGAGACTGCTTCTGGGGGAACCCAAATGATGACACTTTTCTACTAGAAGACAAAGGCAGAGCCTTTGTCTACTCCATGTGCCTAAAGTCTAGCACAGAGACAAGACGATGACTACATATTTAATGAGTGAATGAAAAGTCTCTGAAGGATTTTTCCATCCCTAAGCTGAAGATTTGCTAATTGACAATGTGGCATTAGAACCCAAATTAATCATTGATCATAAGAATATCTGATGTCCCTGAAATTTCCCAAAGTAAACAAGATAATCACATATGTGCTGCTGTGTTTTAAGATATTCTGGTTGGCATGCATGATGAGGCTTGTTTGCCTGACCTTCAACAAAGCTGCTATCATTTTCTCTTGGCTGAACATGGTTGGGCTGTTAGGCCTGTGCCTTGCAACCGCAATGTACCCAGCTCCAAAATATGGCAACTTTGAAAGATATTACCAGGCAATTAAAGTCAATCAAAAACATCCAGAAAATTACCAAGTCTATGGTAGCAGCAGTAAAATATGCCTGAGCACAGAGGGAGCTAAAACCTGCTTGGATATATGGAATAGGATCTTTGACTGTACGAAAAAGCTGTTATTAAGGTACCTGAAGGCAAGAAGAAACACCTCCTCATTGATGTGTCCTCAGATGATGGCTCTATCATCTTTAATTGACTCAGGTCTATTATCTCCTATTAGACAGAAGAAAAATCTTAATACCATTGCATTTCTCTTAATACCATTGCAAGTGCTGAGAGTATGAGGATCTATGATGAGATTGACACTGATGTGCTGCAAAACTACCAAGAGTACAATCTCACCAACATCATCTACAACCCCCCGAAGGAATCCACCACCAGTGAGCAGAGCACCAGGATGACAGTGATGGACAATGCCAACAAGAACACTTCTGAGATGATTGAGAAGTTGACGTTAACATTCAGTTACACTCACCAAGCTGTCATCACTGAAGAGTTGATTGAAATCATCTCTGGTGAGGCAGCTCTGGATTAATGAAAATCAAGTTCCATCCTCAGATAAGAAGAAAAGAAGGGAAATTCAGCAAGCTGATTGTTTTTAGTTTACTTCTGTCTTTGTCAGGACAGTGGTCCACTGTTTGAATTACTAGACAGCAAGATGTTTATAAATTACCTTACAACAAACATCTTATTTAGATGAAAACAGGGATTTCTGAACAATTGCTCGATAAGGAATTGGGAGCTATGATGGAAGCAATAACAGCAGCTAAGCTTGGGAATCCTCAGCCTTGAGTAGAAGTTTCAGCTCTAGAACATTTCTACCAATGGGATATTGAGCAAATCATGTAACTTCAGTAATAAATGAGGACAAAAATGCTTATCTCACATCGTTTCTTTCTTTTCTTGTCTTCTTTTTTTTTTTTTGGTACCGGGGATTGAACTCGGGTCCTTTCGCTTACAAGGCAGGTTACCGAACCGCTGAGATAAATCCCTGGCCCATGTTGCTTCTATAACAATTAGAATCTAGTAATGTATGCAAAGTGCTATTGTGGAAAGTTGAGATTTTTGCATTGATTTTTAAATAAATCTATTGAAGTCACTTATCTACTTTACTAAAATGTACCTTTGGATTTGTAACTCTAGAAGGACCTGTATAGTCACTTCTCTTTTGTTGTCAATAAAAAATAGATCAATCTAATCAATTGGTAGGTTGATTATTCATAAGGTTCATGAGAAAAATCAACCTTTTATGCTAGACGTAGTTTCAACTTTAAATGAACAAATATAATTTTCTATTACATGCTTTCAAAATTTGCAAATTCTGAGAATGAGTAAAAGATTACAAAGTTAAAAGTCCTTGGACATATTAAAATAAAACTTTCAATATTATGTCTTTCCCCTTTTAAATTAAGCAACTCAACTATATAATAATATATACTATAATATA
>NW_022900913.1:41587733-41662584 GCF_012274545.1 Fukomys damarensis
TTTTTTTTTTGTGCTGGTTTGAGATAGAGTCTTGCTACGTAGTCCAGGCTGGCCTTGAACTCATAGTAATCCTCTTGCCTCAGCCTCTTGAGTGCTGGGATTACAGGCATGTGCCACCACACCTGGTCTTAATTTTTAATTTTAAAATCTATTTAAACAAAGGCTAATAGCTAACTGGCACTTTGTGATCTCAAAGTATGCATTTAAAACTTTGGTTAACAGTTTCTTCATTTAAAATTTTTCATTGAGATATGTGATCGACTGTGTGACTTTCCACATGGTGACAAAGTGTCCAAGACAAACAATTATAAGAAGGAAAGGTTTATTTTGTTTCAGAGATAATGGTTAATTATTGCCGTTGCTTTGGAGCCCACACTGAGGCAAACATCATGACAGAGAAGAAAATAATGAAGCAGAGCTGCTCCTCTCATGCAGGAGAGGAATGCTTCTTCCTTCTGTTCAGTTCCAACTCCTACAGGGTCCATTGTCTCCCTATAGCACCATAGGCTGGTAACCAATATTTAACACATGAGCCTTTGGGGCGCATTTTAGATCCAAACTACAGCACTGAGTTAAGTAATTTCGGCCTTTTCATAATTATTTCCACAATGTGTCAGTATAGAATCTATTCTTAAGCAATACATAGTAGCTCCTGCTATTATTGTAAGTAGAAGAAGGAAAGTCCCTCTTCTGCCCTTTCACCATGTCCTACAGATAAGGAAGAGAATGAGCTTTGTCTGAGGCTTTAATTGGATCTGTATTAGTGGTCATTTGAAAGTGTCTAGAACTATACTGCTCAATATAATAGTTGCGAGTTGTAGTCCAAATTGCTATGTGTTGGTGGTATAAAATACATGGTAAATATAGATTTATCGTGGAAAAAAAGATGTAAAACGTCTCCTAGCTAATTCTTATATGAACTGGATTTTATTAATAAATTATTCTCAATTATTATATTTAACCCAACCTATCTTTGGATCTTCTGAAGGATAGATCACATATGTAAGTGTTCCACTGTTTTACTGAGCACTATAGTCATACATGAAATTCTAGAAGAACATCATTGAATATCGATGCCTCTGTCACTTCTAATTTCAAAGCTATTTACTTGCACTATACCCACTCTTCATCTCATGAAGCAACATTATGAATTCTTTCCTTGCAATATATGCCATAAACTTTATCTATCTATAATTCATCTATCTTCTACTTATCTACTATCCATAAGACATTTTCATATTACTTTACTCTTACAAATTCTACCTTTTAACATTCACTTATACAAATATTTAGCTCTTACTGTATGTTAAGAACTCATAGCTCAAAATCCATCTCCTTTATAAAGGTTTCTTTGACCATCTCAACATTCATTACCCTATTTGGCACTTAACCACAAATTACATTCGGATACCTCTCTTCCTGACATTTTGCATTGTTTTGCGGTTTTGTTAGTCTTATATTTGCAAGTAAATTTGCAAGTAAACATCACAGAAGATGTGAGTTGACTAAGCAATCATCTGTTGATCACAGTGCCAAATTCATAGGGCTGGGAATGTAGCTCAGTGGTGCCCCACCTGCCTGGCAAGTGCAAGGTACTAAGTTTGATTCCCAGTACCAGAAAAAAAAAAAATTAAAAGGACACAGTGCCAAAATAGCGTGGTGGATGCAGTGATGCAGTCAGTAGCCAGTAATAGCCACTATTTTTTAAGTGCTAAGTGCCATATGCCCACATGGACAAATCAGACTTTGGGCAAAACAGAGAACTAATGATAGAAACTCTCTGGCCCTGCAGTGAGTACTACCCTTTACCTCTCCTTTCCAGCCTGAGCAATTCCATTCCTAGCTAGTGCAGATATTCCCCTTTCTGATTCTGCCATGTTTTTCTTTCCTTTTTAGTTTTGGGGCTACTATATACTTTGATTTTCACACAGAAATTTGGTTGAGAATTAATGAGGTATTTCCAGCATGAGTATAATCTGAAGCCATAATTTTATTCACTCAATCATCTGTTAAATTTAACCAGTACTAACTACATGTTAAGCCTGGTTTTGGTGCTGGGGACATGGTGATGACCAGAATAGACATGTGGTCCCTATTCACAACGACTTTCCACTTTAAGGTGACTAAGAGAGCTGTCTTCTGTCTCTGGGTATCTCAGAGTCCTTGGATGATATTCTTGTTCACCACAAGCCTGAAGAAGAAATATCTCTGGATGGTCGGTTTCTATGAGAACATAGTAACCCTCCCCCACCACTGGGCCAATAAGATGCATTTTATCCTTTTACTCTGTTGGCAAATGCTGCATCTGCTGCTTCTAATAGGCGCGTTTGCTATTCTACCTTGTCTAGGGGAAATATATAATGGAGTTTCTCACTCTGTTACCATACTTAGATGTATTTAGGCTCATATTTGCTATTTTCATGGGTTTTTACAACTCAGAGGGATTTTGGCCATTCTATTTAAAATCCCAAAGAGATTTTTTTTTTCTTTCTCTGAAGTACATTTCCATCTCAGCTGTAAACTTTGGGGATTGACATACAGTTGCATCTGGATTGCAGTCATTTCCTCAGCAAGACAGTAGTTTTCAGAAAACACAGAAAGAAAAAATAAAAGTCCAACTCGTAATGCTTTTAAATGTCTGTGTAGATGGCAAATTTGCTAAATATTTTGAAGTTTTCTTTTTACGTTCTATGACCACATAGCCTTCACTTCTGTTTTTAGTTTGTGAATGATTAGACAAGTTTAAACGATGTCCTGTGGTTTGAATTAATTTATTACATCATAAAGGTCTCTCTCCCCCAATCTCACACCTCCTTGCCACCTCTGCCCCTTCTTGAAAGACTCTGGAGCGTTTCGAAGAATATTTTTCTTTGAATTATTTTTTGAGAAGAGCTTGTTAAGGAGAAACTACTTGAACTTGGCTGTCTAAAGTTCCTTATAGAATTTATAGTTAGAAAAGTAAAATGTGAGGTTGCCAAGAAAGTTAATGGAAGAGAAACCCATGACTGTTTGACTGAGTAGAATAGTTACTAATAAAGCAAAAGTCTCACTCTGTAGAATTGTTCTGTTTTGTGATTGAAAAGGGGGCAGGAAAACATCAAGCGTGTTGTTGCTTCAGTGACAATCCCTGCCAACTGCAAGATCAGCTTACATGTGAGGTGTTCTTGGATGAGAGCCCCAGTTTGATCATTGTAAGCTAAATCAATGCTTCTGAAATGTTAATGGGCACACATATCACCTAGGGATCAACTTAAGAGGCACATTTTGATTTAATAGATCTGGATAGGATCCAGAGATTCTGGGTTCCCAGATAAAAAATTTGCAAGTTCTTACTTGATGCAAGAAGTCAGCCCATTCTTGTGTTGGGAGGGGCTAGAATATCTTTTCAAGTGTTATTTAAAAAATACACTCATGGGAGTTTACATAGAGTTTTGCTACTGAACAGTGAAAATTCAGAAAAATAACCTAAGCCCTCCAAGGGCCTTGGAAAATGAATCTATAACAGAAATTAGCCAGAGGTAGAAACTAGCTAATGGCTAGTGACTATTACCACCTTGAAACTTTGTGGCTCTTTGCAAGGTAAAAATAGTGTTGGGTTATGGCTAAATGCTTTCAGTGCTATAAATTGGAGCTGCCATAGGGCTCGGCCCTATTCTGACTCTGTGTACTTAGGCAAATTATTAACTTTCTCTGAATATGCCTCCTAAGATGTACACTGAAGGTAAGAATGGTACATCCCCAAAAGCTGTTGTAAGGATGAATAGGGTAACAAGATGGTGATGTCCAGGAGCCAGTTTCTAATTAAGTGTGCTTGAAATTGGCTGTGTGGCAGTATTCACCATGGAAATTGCTACAAGTCAGGCTATGTTCCTTTCTTTTTCCTTTTCTTTCCTTTTTCTTGTTTTTTCTCTCTCTATCTCCTCTCTCTCTCTCTCTCTCTCTCTCTCCCCCTCTCCCCATCTCCCCCTCTTCCTCTTTCCCTGATTTACTAGCACAACACTGCTTGTAGAGTACCCAGTGCCTAAAATAGCTCAATAGATGATTACTACTACTATTTCTGAGTTGTGACCACTTCCCCATCAAACTGTTGGATTTGAGAAAATACAGTACAGAAAGCAAAACGTGACAAAACACCAAACTTACTACTACTTGACTATTAATTCCTACTGCCTTAACTACTGTTAAAGTTTGAAACATAAATATTCCCAAAGATCCGTGTGCTAAAGCCTTGGTCCCTAGAGTGGCGCGATTGGGAGGTGGTGGAGCCTTTAAGACGTAGACCCTCACGGGAGGGCTTCAGGTCACTATGGCTGTGCCTTTGAAGGGCGTTGTGGAACCCTAGCCTCTTCCTCTCTTTTTTGCTTCACCACATGCTCCCACCATGATGTGCTGCCTCACCACACACCTAAAGCAACAGGGCCAATCAGTCATTGGCCAAAATAAACTTTTTCTTCTCATAAATTAATTATCTCAGGTATTTGTCACAGTAATAGAAAGATGAGCAACACAATTGCTTTTTCTGGTTTCTTCTAGTACTTGTAGTTTGAAACACATGATTTAGGGCTGGGTGTTCTGTGTCAATAAATTCTGGCATTGGGTTCTTTTTCAAGAAACTGTAAATCTGAGTCTGTGAACTAGATGATGAATAAAGTGTGACTGCATTCTGCTGTTACCCATGACTTATCAGTGCTTTGCTCTTCCACCTCTCCAAGGAAAGCACCAAGCATTGTTTCAGAACTTTTGGAGTTCATTTCTCTGTCAACTTTGATCCGATACCCAGGAAACATCGAGAGTCTATGCTATCCAATCTCAGGATAGACACCAGGATAGTAATGTGTCTTCAAAGTTTGCACTAGGGTAAGGATGCCAGAATCAGCATGGGGCAAGAATAAAATTATATGTACTTGCTATTAACTGGCTGGGCCCACCATAGGCTTACTCCTTTTCTGAAGGAGTAATTGGAAGATGACACCTGCCACAGTAATTGGGAGGTGATTTCCTTCTGTGTGTTTGTACTGATAACAGGATTGGCTACCCTGAATCTAAAGGAACTTAAAAGAATCAGCCTAGCCATCCAAGATGAATGCCCTCAACTGTTCTTATGAATTTCTCTGTTCCTTCCCCTGGTCTCTTCTCAATGCCTTCTCCAGGAAAGAAAGAAGTGTCTTTTCTTTGTGAGAATGCTAGTGCATAACTCGTGCAGTTTGTTATACACAGCAACTTTTCCCAGAAATTTGCACCATTGTTAAGAACATGGGTGTGGACTAGCTGAATCAAATCCCGGTCTCTGAACTAGATACCGGGTAAGAAATGCTTTACTTTCCTCATTTGAAAACTTAGATATTAATGTCGTCCATATAAGTATTTTGAGGTGAAATAAATTGATGTAACAGTCAAGTTCTTGAGCAATGCCTTATGTAGTAATTCCTATGATACTTACTAATATAATTTGCACCAGTTATTCAATCTGTTTTTCCTCTTTATCCTTTTCCCTCCTCAGGAAACTTTCCCTTGGCCTACACATATGCTCACATCTTTCAGCCTTAAAAACAAAGCAAAACTGGGATGTTTCTTCAAATAGATCTATTCTTTGCTTGCTGACATCCTTGTAGAAATAAAAAGTTTCTATTTGCTCTTTGTCTTCCTGACTACCCATTCTCTCCTCGATCAATTGCAGTGTGGCTTTACCTCCCTGGATGTTGAGAGCAGGCACCACTGTGCAGATGCTCTGACAGACAATGGTTCTTAAGGATCTACTGCACTAGGACCACACTTGAGTGTGGCTTGGGGACTTGGTAGCTCCTGCTATGAAAAAAATACCAGCTCAAATAATATTTTTCTGTAAATCTCAGGGCCTTTCCCTGCTGGGAGTGATGTAATGTAGATGTGTCTTCTTCCTCATCCATTCCCCATAAAACCATAAAAACATGATGTTCTGCAGATTTTAGCTACTCTCCCAGTTCCCATTGCTGACCAGCCCCTTCTCCTCCCCCTGTACTTCCCTTATCTCTAACGCTGTAAATAAACACGCTGCAGTTGCCTGGCAGTTCTTCCTTTTCTCCCATCAGGAGGAAGGCTCTACCTGGCCCCAGGTTTTGAATCTCTTTGTCTTTTTCCTTGTCCCCACTGTTCTCACTCCAAGGACCCTTCAGCAGCACAGGTCACTGCATTTTCCATGTAGGCATCCAGTGTTACTGTGGGAGTAAGGGTGGGGCCTTGGCAGTTTAGCCTAAACAACATGGGGTAATGGATAGAACAGTGAACATAGGGTCACAATACCTGGGCTCAAATTCTCATTTTACTTTGCATGTAGTTGATGCTCACTCAAGGCTTGTCAAAGCAACCTGAATTATTCACCCGAAAATCACCATTCTTACCTTCTTGTTTTTAATGCAAACACACAAGGTATCTGCTGACGGAAACTGAACAGAGGTTAGGTGTCTGGGCTTTTCACTTTATGGGTGAGTTAATAAATTCAGGAACTCTGGAAAGGATTTTCTCTCCCTGAAGGAAGATTAAGGCATGTGATGGTTAAGCCTGATTGTGTCAACTTGATTGGCTTGGGAGCTGCCCATGGGATTGGTGGAGCACAGTTCTCAGTATGTCTGGGTGGGTTACAAAGGTATGACCTTGGGTGTTATATCTCATCCTTCACCTCTTCCTCTCTGGCACTCTTCCCTGTCCTCTTTCCTAGCTGCCATGACCTAAACAGCTTTGCTCCACTACATCCACCTTCTCTGATATTTCTGCATTGGAGTCAGCTGATCATGGACTAGAAAGGTCCAGAAAAATTTAGCCTTCACTGATACCTGAAGAAACAGACTTAAAGGAAGCATCAGCATCTTCAAAAAGCTCCATCATTGCTCCTCTCTGGTTCCAGACTTTGTGGTGAGGACTGCAGTCACTTACTTGGGAAATTTAAATGAGATTAGTATAATTGGATTACCAGCTGGTGGAGGCCAAGTGGTAGCACTCAGCCACCACAGGCAAGTGTGCTGTACTTACTGCAATGCACAGCAGTGGCAAAGCAATAATTGTAGTGGTCTGATTCATTCTGACCAATGGTATTGGCTAATTAATCACGGTCTTCTCAGAAGGGTAATAGGAAACCCACTAAATCTTTTTTAAAAATTAATTTTATTGGTACCTTTTAGTTAAACATAGTGATATAGCATTCATCATAGGGAATTTGTAGCTGTACACGACATATCCTAATTCTTCTTTTTTCCCATTCCCCTTCCCTCCCTTCAACCCCTCTTCCCTTCTTATTTACAAAAGCTTTGTTTCCATTTTTTCCTTCTAGTCTTTTTTTTGTCTCCCCCCTCCCCCAGTTTCCTTCCCATTTGAACATTTTCACTAAATCTTTACTGGGTTTACATAAGCAGAAAATTTTCAGGGCAAATGAACAAAAATCTACCTCAAATTGTAATTCTATAACTTTAGCAAGTTTACAGACTCTAAACTCCTTGAATAAAGGAGAGGCCAGGTTTCCTTGAGGAAGCATGCTGGTCCACTACTAAAAATTCATTCTTAAAGGAAAGAAATAAATATGAAAAAAGGGGAAAAAATGGAAACAAAGTCTTTGTAAATAGGAAGTGGTAAAGGTGGTAAAGAGAAAGGAATGGGCGAGAAATAAGAACCAAGATGTATCATGTAAAGGTACAATTTCCCAACAATGAATGTCATCATATTGTATACCTAAAACATACCAATAAACAAGGGAAAAATTCATCTTTCTTATCTTTCTATCATCCTTCTCCAAGGGGACCTATGTCCTTTTACCAGGGTAACCTATGTCTTAGTCATTTTTTTGTCACTGGGACATAATACCTGAAACCCATACCTTAGAGGAGGAGAGGTTTATTTGGCTCAAGTTTTTAGTCAATGGTTGTCTGGCTTCAAGCAGAAAGAGTATGGTGGAAGGGCCTGGGAGGAGGAAAGATGCTCAAACCATGGTTGCCAGGAAGCAGAGAGAGGGGAGAAGTTGGAAGGGAGATATATCCTTCCAGATTAATCCACCATCGAGTACAGCACCCCGTAATCCAATCAAGACTTTGAAGTGATATTTTAGATCCAAAGCATAACAGTATACACTGGGGAAAAGGAAATGATAAAACATTTTGGTAACTTATGGATAATGGTTCTGAACTAATGCTGATTCCATGAGACCTAAAATATCATTGTGGGCCTCCAAATAAGAATAGGGCCAATGGAGTTTTAGCCAAGGTTTAACTCATAGTGTGTTGAGTGGACTCTGAGTTTACCCTGAGGTCATTTCCCTAGTTCCAGAATACATAAGTGGGATAAATAAATTTACTTAGTCTTGGTGGAATTCCACATTGATTCCCTAATCTGTGGCATGAGGGCTATCATAGAGGAAAACAGCAAAGATCCAATAGAACTTGAGATGTCAATGGCAGATAAGGATGGTGTTTGAAGCCCCTGGAATGCCCCTATGGGTGAATGACAGTGTAGGAGGCCCTTAGGGTCTTAGAGAAAGGCTTTACAATCATCTAGAGACAAATATTCTCCCTTTGAGAAACTTCTACTAGACCTTGATGTAAAATGAACACTTGGCATGGGACATCAGGTTGCCATGTGACCTAAAATGCCCATTTTGAGTTGGGTGCTATCTGATCCACCAAGTCAGTCACAGAATTGGACCTACACAGTAACAATCCATCATCAAATGGAAGTAGTGTATATATGACTGGGCCTGAGCAGGTCCTGAAGACACAAGTAAGTTATATGCAAATCTGGTCCAAATGCCCATGGTTTCTTTTGCTCTACATCTTTCATTCCCCCAAAATGTACCTATGGCCTCATGGGGATGTACACTATGATCAGTTGACAAGAAGAGAATACCAGGGTGTGGTTTACAGATGGTTCTGCGGGTTATGCAAACACCACTCAAATGTGGACAGCTGCCACACTGCAACCTCTTTCTGGGACATTACTAAAGGACAATGGTGAAGAGAAGTCTTTACAGCAGAACTTCAGGTAGTTCACTTGGTTGTATATTTTTCTTGGGAGAAGAAATATAACCAGATTGCAGCTATATACAGATTCATTGTGGCCAGTGGTCTGACTGCATGTTCAGGGACTTGGAAGAAACATGACTGGAAAGTCGATGACAAAGACTTGGGAAGAGGTATGTGGATAGTCCTCTGCATATTAGCAAAGTATATGAAGATATTTGTGTTCCATGTAAATGGTAACTGAAATGAGACCTCAGCAGAAGAGGACCTTAATAATCAAGTGGATGGAATGACTGGTTCTGAAGATGGCAGTCAACCTCTTTTCTCAATCATTTTGCTATTAGTTCCAAATGGGCTCATGAACAAAGTGGCCATGGTAACAAAGATGGAGGTTATGTATAGGATCAGCAATGTGGACTTCTACTCACCAAGGCTAATCTGGTTATAGCCACTGCTGAGTGTCCAATCTGCCATCAGCGGTAGAGACCAATATTGCATCTTCAATATGGCCTCATTCCCTGGGGTGATCAAGCTGAAACCCAGTGGCAGATTGATTACACTGAACCATTTCCATCATGGAAAGGGTAACCATTCATCCTTACTGAATAAACACTTATTCTGGATATGGGTTTGTCTTCTCTGCATGTAATGCTTCTGCCAAAACTGCCATTCATGGACTTACAGAATACCTCTTCTACCACGATACTACTCCATACAGCAATGCTTCACAGCCAAAGAAGTATGACAGTTGGGTCAAGCTCATGAAATTCATTCATCTTACCATGTTCCCCACCATCCAGAAAAAGCTGGGTCAGTATAGTGGTGGGATGTCCTTTTAAGACACAGTTATAGTGCCAGATGTGTAGGAATGCCTTGAAGGTTTGAGGAAAGATTCTTCAGAATGTTATTTGGGCTCTGAACCAGTTTCCAATATATAGTACTGTTTCTTTCATAGCCAGGATTCATGGATCCAGGAATCAAGTTCTAACATGTTTCCTCAGATTCTTTTGTGTATAGAACATGATTGGATCATGGGGACATTATACTCACCAGCAGATTCACTGGTATAACCTGGAAGGGTATATTCTTGTCCCTGCCTCCTTCCTTTGCTCACTCTGCTTCCTGGCACCAAGATATGGGCAGCTTTCTTCCACTATATTCTTCCACTGTGCTATTTGTCCTTGGAGCCAACTGTGATGAAACTCTGATGAGCTGAAACTGTGAGCCAAAATAAACCTCTCCTACTTTAAGTTGTGAGCTTAGGGTACTGTGCTCTAGCAACATGAAAGTGATTAAGACACAATGTGGTGGAAACAGAAATGGTACCACTCATCATTATCTCTGTGACCCACCAGCAAAGTATTTGCTTCCTCTTCCCTTGACCTTGTGCTCTATTGGCTTAGAAATGTTAGTTCCAGAGGGGGAAGGCTTCTGCCAGGAGGCACAGCAATAATTCTATTGAACTGGAAGCTAAGGCTTCCCCCTAGCCACTTTGAACTCCTCATACCCTTGAGTCAACAGTCTTGAGCCGGGGATTTATCTCAGTGGTTCTGTCGCCTGCCTCACAAGCACAAGGTCCTGAGTTCGATCCTTGGTACCAAAAAAACAAAAACAAAAAATGAAAAACAGACAAACAAAAACAGTCTTAAAAGGGAGTTACAATTTGGCAGGGATGATTGACCTAGACTACCAAGGGGAAATTGGATTACTACTCCACAATAAAGGTAAGGAAGAATACATTTGGAGTATAGGAGATCCTATAGGGTATCTCCTAGTATTACTATTCATTATTATTTTTAAAAATTAATTTTATTGGTACATTTAAGGTATACAATATAATGATATTCATCATTGGAAATTTGCACCTTTACAAAATTCATCTTGGTTCTTATTTTTTTCCCATTCCCCTGCCCTTCAAAGACTTTGTTTCCATTTTTTCATTTTCTCATATTAATTCCATTCCCTTCTTTCCCTCCCCCTCCCCTTTTCTTTCTATCACTATTCCCTATTATTAAGGACAATGGGAAACTAGAATGACAAAATCCAGGCCTAGACCCTTGAAGAATGAAGGTATTGGTTGCCCTGTTAGGTTAAGGAAAAAGGGCCACAGAAGTGCTTGCTGAAAGTCAAGGGGATGCAGAATGGAAAGAAGGTGGTTATAAATACCAGCTGTGACCACATGATTAGTTGCAGAACTAAGGATTATAATTTTCATAATTATGTCTTTCTTACATTGTTAATATGCTTGTACATCTATACACATATATTAAACAGTTATTTTTCTTTCTAACATGACACCTATTGATTTAATATCAGTATTTAAGTATTGTTAAACCACTATTATAATATTCATTTTACTGACTCTTGGGAGAAAGGTAAGAATGACTCAAAGAAAAACTTGGTCTTCAGGGGGTATCACAATCCCCAACTTGAAAATATACTACAAAGCCACTGTGATAAAAAAAACAGCATGGTACTGGCAAAGAAGCAGACCTGAGGATCAATATAATAGATTAGAACATGCAGAAACATCTCCAGACATGCTCAGCTACCTCATCTTTGACAAAGGGGCCAACCATCCTCACTGGAGGAAAGATAGCCTCTTTAATAAATGGTGTTGGAAAAACTGGATTTCAACTTGTCAAAGATTAAAACTAGACCCCTATCTTTCAACATGCACTAAACTAAGATATAAGTGAATTAAAGATCTAAATATTAAAACAGAAACACTAAACTTGATGGAAGATATGTTAGGTAGAAATCTTGAAGACATTGGCATAGGAAAAATCTTATCTTTTTAAAAATCTTCTGCACTGCAAGAGAAATCACCAACAGAGATAAAAGACAACGAAAAATGTGGAAAAAAATTTTACCAGCTGTTCCTCAGACAAAGGTCTACACTCCAGAATATATAAAGAACTCAAAAAAATCAGACCTCCCAGATTTAAAGACCCAACTCAAAAATGGGCATCTGAAATGAACAGACATTTCTTTGACAAAGAAGTAAAAGGAACAATAAACATATGAAAAAAATGTTCCACATCACTGGTCATTCAAGAGATACAGATGAAAACAACACTGAGATTCCACCTCACCGCAGAAAGAATGGCTGCTATCAAGAAATCAACCAAGAACCAATGATGGCAGGGTTATGGCAGGTTACTCCATTGTGGGTGGGAGTGAAGACTGATGCAAACACTATGGAAATCAGTATGGAGATACCTCAAAGAACTAGGATTGGAGGTTCCATTTGACTCAGCCATCCCCCTGCTGGATATCTTCTCAAAAGAATTAAAATAAACATACCACAGTGATATATGCTCACCCATGGTTATATAGGCACAGTTTGTAATAGCTAAAGCTTGGAAACAGCCTAATTGCCCATCAACTGGAGACTGGGTAAAGAAGATGTGGGTTTTTCTACTCAGCCATAAAGAATGAGAAACTAGAGAAATTTATAGCTAAGTGGATGCACATTGAGGCCATACTCTTAAGTGAAATTAATAGGACTTACATGTGTAAATACTGAACAGTTTCTCTGGTGTGATAAGCTAAAAGTGTAAATAACAATCAAATTGTATAATTGATATTGTGTAATAGGAGAAAGGTCTAAAGGTATAGGGGAGGTGGAGGGGTAGGGAAAGGTATGAAGGGAAAAGAAAAAATAAGAGAAAAGGAAAAAATGGAAACAAAGTCTTTGTAAATAGGGAAGGGTGAAGGGGGTAAAGGGAGGCCAGGGGAATGGGGAAAAATAAGAACCAAGATAAGTCCTGTAAAGGTACAAGATCCCAATGATGAATGTATCTATATTGTATACCTAAAATGTACCAATAAAGAAAAGAAAAGAAAAAACTTGGCCTTCCCTTCTGGAGAGAGAAATAGTACATTTTCATGTATACACAGGATAGTTATAATATGTTAGGTGTAATTATCAACTTACTGTTGTAGTTGGAAATTAAATATGGTTTAAAATAATATATCTGGTTGCAAGTTGACAAGTGGCTGAACTGTGACCTTTGATGATAATATTTCAAATTAGTTGGACTAAGTAATGACTAGCAGATTAGTAAAACACAGTTCTGGGAGTGTTGGGGGGTACTTCCAGAAATGATTAACACGTAGGCAGGCAAAATGAGGGGCAAAGACCCATCTTGGTTGTAGATGGCACTAAACGATAGGCTTATATTCTGGATGAAATAAAAGGAAGAGAAGAAAGGAGTTGGAATGTGTTTTGAAAAGCCCCATTCTGCAGATTTAAACCATTAACTCCGCAGGGGGTTTCCAGGCCTTTGCTCTAAGGCTAGTACTTTCTCCTTGATTCCTCTTTTTCTGAGGATTCTAGCTTTTTGGACTGAGCAGCTACTAGATTCATCATGCAGTCCATTATGGACCCTCCTGACTTTCATCCTGTAGGCCTACCTAATAAATTCCCTTGCATAAAAGATCTATATCTATTTAATATATTCTCTTGGCTCTGGTCTTCTAAAGAACCCCAATCAGCACAAGGCAGGAAGATAAGGGATTGAAGAAGTTGCTGCTGGACCCAGACCTGATCCTTTAAGATAGTGAAATGGGGCTTGGCTGAAATTCTTTCTTTTTTGAAGCCTATAATTCTTGTTATCATCTATTGTCTCTCTTTCTACATTTCCAAGGGTGCCTCCAAAATATATCCCTACAGAATAATTTTAACCTCTGAATTCCTCGCCATATGTCTTGAAAAAAAATCCAAACATTCAGAGAATAATGAACTATGTTGTGCAAGAGACTATCTTAAATTGTCCTCATTTTACTAATGGACCCAAAGAGTTGACAGTTTAACCAATAATCATGAGAGAAAATAATTGTATTTATTCACAGGAAAACAATAAAGTTTGGATTATTGTTTGGTCAGTTAAGGCAATGCTCCCATTGTACAATTATAATACCAATAATTTAATAAGGTCAAGGGGTTGGAGGTTTTCTTCACATGCTGTCCAAAAAGATGTTTTCATATGTGGTTGTACCAACTAACAGTTTTGAAATGCTGAGTGATAACAGCAAGTTTCTTGTTTTTTGGAATTTTTTTTTTTTTTGATACCATGGATCAAACTCGGGACCTTGCACTTGTGAGGCAGGTGGCAGAACCACTGAGCTAAAACCCTGGCCCGACAGCATTTTTTTTTCTGTTTGATTTTACCATAATCTTTCTTTCTTTCTTATTTTATTTGGTACCGGAGATTGAACTCAGGTCCTTGCACTTGCAAGGCAGGCCATCAAACCACTGAGCTAAATCCCCGGCCTCACCAGATTTTTTTTTAAACACACAACTTCTTAAAAGTCTATTTTCTTCCCCACGGAAATGGGTCAAACATCTATTTTAAGCTTACAAAGTAGAACATTAATGTTTTAGTCAAATCATGGAGTATATTACTTGGTTTATGTTGTGCCAACAAGTAGTTTGATTGACATGTGGTCTCTGAAGTGACCACCTTTTTGGTGTCATATCTTCACAGTCTGTGTGTTTCTTAGTGAATTGGTGACTTTTCCTCTGATGTATTATGTTCTATTTGTTTGTGAGATATGTGGTGTCTGGGCTCTATCTGAGGCAATCTACCAGCCTTTAGGAAAGTTTAGCTTGCTGGAATCTATCATTTAGCTGCAGCATTTCAGCTTCCTGGAGTTTATTTCCCTCTTCGTTTCCTGAGGGATAGAAATTCTATTGGGATTCAAACTGAGAAATGGCCCAAAAAATGAGATCTCAATTTGTAGCATGAAATTTTTTTGCATGTCTAGGTTCAAAGAGGCAAAGAAGTAATTTTTAAGAGCTAAATCTGAATTAATCTGTTAATATTTGGTTAGAAAATAAGTTTACTCTTTTTCCTTTACATGTAGAAACACACAAAGTGATATTCTAAAGGCATATGAAGATAACTGTCACTTGATTATAATATTCTCTTATAATACATACATAAGTTATAATCTTACAATTTGAAATACAAAGAACACATTTGGAAATATACAGTTTGCTTGATACATAGAGATATGAGAGAAGTGATTTTTAATATTAAGCTAGTAATAGTATTTGATGGAAATAAGGAACATTATGGTGATCCTTGAGTCCTCTTTTGACAGTGACAGACTTTACATGGGAAAACAAGTCTGTGTGAGTGCTTGAACAATTGTTCGTGTAATTGAGTTTGCATGGGACAGATTCCTGTGTATTAGATTCTATGTGACCAGGTACACATAGGAATCCAAATTAGAATTCTTGTTTCCTCATAGTGAAAAACCCAAAACTGAGTTAGAATAGTGTATCATCCACTGAGGTGACTGAGGTGATCATTCATTGTCTATGGATCAAGGAGTACATACTAGGGCTGGGGATTTAACTCAGTGGTGCTGCTGCCTGCCTGCAAATGCAAGACCCTGAGTTCGATCCCACCTAAAAAAAAAAAAAAGGAGCTAAAGAAGTATTTATAATGGATGCACATTGAGTCCGAGGCTGACTGCCAAAATCTTTGCTGGCACAGAGCGCCAAAGATGTAGAATTGTCCCTTTCCTCTGACAGAAATGGCTGAATGTGGTATAGTTTTCATTTTGCAAATCCTATTTCTCCATAGACAAGGCCACCACATTTTAAAAAATCTGTACATTAAGAATAAGTTAAAATAAAATACTAATATTTTTTAAGGATATTTGTTATGTGCCCTGAAAGATTAATATCTTTGACATTTAAAGAGAGTATATTTTAATGAGAAAAACATCAACAACCCAACAGGAAAATAGGTTTGTAGAGAAGAAGTTTGTAGAGGAAGAAAAATAGCAACAACAAGGAAATGAAAAAAAGAATTCTCTCTTTAGTCTAACCAAGTATAGCTACTCAATAAATTTATTGACTAAATGAAGAAACTGGTAGAGAAAAAGTCTAATAACAATACCAATACAAATTTAAATTTTAAACAAGAACAATATTTTCCTGTCACAGTAGACTATATAAGAGTATTAGTCTGTTCCCAAAAAGAAGCCTGGATGTTGTGGCATGCCTCTAATCACAGGTTCTAGGGAGTAAGAAGCAAGAAGACGGCAAGTTCCAGGCCAGCCTGGGCAGCTTAGTGAGATCTTGTCTCAAAATTTAAAAAGAAGAGAAAAGAAATGAACTGGAGATGTAGGTCAGTGGTAGAGTGTTTGCCTAGCATGCACAAAACTCTGGGTTTAATCCACAACACTGAAAAAAAAACTAATAGTATGTTACATAGAAAAGTTTAATACACAGAATTATTAAATGGTAAGAGAGTAACTATAAGACTCTATAAGCTATGTGGAAAATCTTGATTGTGCCCTAGAGCTGCAAGAGACTGCTCAAGGTAGGACAAGCTTGGAAGAAGTTCAGACAACAGTGGCAAGCATAGTTCATCCCAGTGGATTGCAGAGAAACTCGTTGCTTTGTCTAAACTGATGGTCACCATTTGTTGGGCAAAAAGGAGGCAACTTTCAAAGTGAGGGGAGGGGGGGTATAATGTCATCAGCAGCTGGTGGTCTAGGCATACAGAGGTGGAGAGCCCTGACTCCAGACAGGCAGCAGAGGGGCCCGCCCAGGGAATCCAGGTGTCAGCATGTTCATGATGCTTTCAAGGTGTTGGTCTATGTCAAGAGGGCCACAGAAAGATTGTTTCCAGTCTGAGGCTGAAGGAATCTTGAACTCAATATTTATTGAGTTTTCTGGTCCTGTGGTTAGGGAAGAGCTTCAGTGATGTTTCTATGAATTGGACCACTTTGTTTTCCCCCAGTACCAGGGATTGAACTCAGGACCTTGCGCTTGCAAGGCAGGAACTGTGCCACTGAGCTAAATCCCTGTCCCTTTAAATTCCTTGTATAAGTGGAATCACATAGTAATTGTTTCTTCATAACTGGCTGAGCTCATCTCACATAAGCCTTCCATGTTGTAGCATGTGATAGGCTCAAGAAGCTACAATATAGGGCCGGGGCTTTAGCTCAGTGGTTTGGTGGCCTGCCTTGCAAGTGCAAAGGCTGGAGTTCAATCACCGGTAGAGAGATCATTTGCTTTCTAAAGGACACACAATCCATTAGCCCACAATATGGGTGTGGCTTCACTTCAACTGATTCTTCAGTTTTTCAGTTCCATGTACGTTTCCTTATATAACTAGTGAACTTGGAAAATAGTCTTCAATTAATATCAGTGGGAAAGTATCTTTTTAAAATAATCAGATCATAAGACATCACATAAGTCACTATTGTGAGAACCAGTGATAGGGAGGCAACAGTCAATATGGAAGGGCCTAAGCTGTAGGAAACTAAGTGGGTTTAGGCCCAAATGGCTGCTTCTGTTTATAGCTTACCCAACCTAACATCTCATTTTCAGAGAGTGTAAATTGTACATACTTTCATTTTGTTGTGCATTTCCATGTACTATTTTTCTTCATATCTCCACACTAGAGACTCACTAGACACATTTTGCAATATTACCACATACATCAGAACTAAATGTCCACATCTTGTGATTATTTTGAAAAATTGGGCTGTCTTGTTTTTCCAGTATTTCTTCATAGAGAAGTAGTTGCAAAACAAAAGCTTTGAATATAATGAAATGAATCCAGATAGATTTCAGTAATTCTGAATGACCACAACGTTGTCACAACTTTCACTCTTGGTAATAGGCTGGCAAGAAAGATTTAGGTAATTGTAATGGGGAATTAAGATGCATTTCATTGCAAGGTGAAAAACTTTAACAGAAACTTCACTCTTTGAATTAAAGAAGGCTATGTATGAGTGTTCACTCCTATTCTAGTTCACTTTCTGGTAGGCAGAGCTGATGTGTTGCAATTGCTAATTGCTTTTTCATGGTGAGATATTAGTACTTCTTAAACATAAACCAACATGTAGTACTGAGAGTGTTATTTTTCCACGACTAGGTAATTGAACCTAGGGTTTTCACTGAGCTATATCCCCAAGACTTTTTATTTTTGTGTTTTGAGATAAATTTTCACTAAATCATTAAATTGACCTGGCTGGGCTCAAACTTGGTGATCCTCCTGCCTCAGCCCCCAGAGTGCTGGGATTACAAGTGTGTGCCACCACACCTGGCCAGATAGCCAGATATATTCTTCACTTGCATTGGTTTATGAAGAATGATGCTGAGCATCTTTATCATTTTCATTGACAATCTTGATATCCTCTTTCACGAAGTACTTGCTCAAGATTATTGCCCAATTTTAAAAATGTGTATCATTTTATATATTTTGTGTGTATGCAGGTGCCTACATAACAAATATTTTATATCAGTTGCAGGTTTGCTTTTTTCTATTCTCTGAATAGTGTAATTCATTGAACGGCTTCTTTTTTTTTCTTTTTCTTTTTTTGGTACCGGGAATCGAACTCAGGTCCTTGTGCTTGTGAGGCAGGCGCCAGAACCACTGAGCTAAATCCCCAGCCCCCAGAGTTTCCTAATTTTAATTAAATCTAATTTGCTAGTATTTCCTTCTGTTCTGTTTAAGAAACTATAGCATATCCTGAAGACACATCTTGTCTTTTCTTCTACAAGTTTTATTGTTTTACTGTTTACCTTTAGGTATAATGATCCTTCTTGATTTAGGTTTTTTGGGGGAATCCGGAGGTTGAACTCCAGACCTTGCACTTACAAAGCAGGCAGCAGAACCATTGATCTAAATCCCTCGCCCTTGATTTAGTTTTTGTCGATGGCATGAAGTAAAGTCCAAGGTTTTTTTTTTTTTTTTTCCATATGGGTATCCATTTCAACCACTACCATTTGCCAGAAAAACTGTTATTTCCCACTGAATTACTGTATTGTCTTTGTGAATAATCATGTGATTGCTAAAATGGGGTGGGCCTCTTTCTAAACTCTGTTATTCCACAGTCTTTGGTGTTTTCTCGTACCAATATCATACTGTTTTAATCTCTTTGTTTCTGATATTAGGTTTTGTTTTTCTGATTCAAGATTGCGTGAGTTATTTTAATGTTTTTTAAAATTTCCATATACATTTTACAAATAACTTGTCAATTTCCACTTAAAGAAAACTGTTGGGATTTTGATTTGGGGTTGCATTTAAACTACAGATAATTTTGGAGCAAATTGGTATCTTAAGAATATTGTAACTTTGAAATCCAGCAAGATAGCATAGCACAGAGCTCTTCTTAATTTTCTCAGCAATTACCTGTAGTTTTCAGAGTAGACATTGTTCATCTTTCATTAGTTGCTCTATATAAATGGTGTGTTCAGTGCTTATAGGTTTTTACTTTACTTTTTCTTCTTTTTAGTACTTCTCTGTTGAAATTCTCCTGCTTCTATTTTGACTCCTATTTCCTCTACTCTTTTGATTACATACACCACAGAGATTTTACACTTCCTATTAGTTAATGTCAGTAGCTAAATCATCTCTAGATCTGTTGTGATTAAGCATAATTTTCACTTGGAAATTAGTAATTTGATCATGTTATTTGCATTATTTTGCAAACATTGCTGTTCTCGATCAGTGTCAGATATTATGACATAAAACTATAGAGGCTTTAGATAATGCTTTCTTCCAAAGATTCTTCTTTCTTCTGGTAGACAAATTAGTTGAGATCTTGCAAAAATTTAATTTCATGTTATTTTGAAGTAATATATTTCAGTTTTCCCTTACTCCTTTGGATTGACCTTTATTCTGCTTTAATTACGACTTTTGCCTCCCTGGTTCTACTGAAATTTCTACCTTGCTTGTTAGATACCCAGATGCTATTTCTTTTCTTTTTCCTTCTTCTTTTTTTAAAGTTTTACCCTGTTTATGCTCAGCTTAGGATGTCTGCCAACTTTAGGGAAATATGTCTTCAGAATTTTAGGCTTTTTCTCAATTATTCCCCGTTCTCCAGTACTGTGCTCCAAATCCTGACCTCTGCCTTTTCATCCCACTAAAAGTGTTTAAATTTCCCCATTTTGAAATTTGTAAATGTTTCCAGAAAAAAAAATATTTAGAATCACTGTGGGATGCATGCCCTGGGCTTCCTTCCCTTCAAGTCTGGCCTCTGTGTGTGCATGTGCGTGTGCGTGTGCGTGTGTGTGTGTGCGTGTGTGTGTCCAATGCCTTCATATAGGTGTTTTATATATTTTATCCAACATTTCTAATCATTTTTTAAAAAAGGGTTAGTACAATGCAAACTATTCAATCATAGCTGAAATCCTAAATCTCACTATTCATTCTTAAAATATTTTCTGTGTTGAGCTGTCTATTAACAGCTTTTAGTAAGCTTTCTATATCCAGTGGCCTTATTTTTATGATCTCTTCGGAGAAATTTAAGAAGCAATGACTTTTTTGCTTGGGTTGATATTGGGTTGACAAGAAGACTAGTCATGAAAGGTGAGGAGATAAAAAATGTAGCAAAACAGGAAATCAGAGGAAGCCATACCTATGAGAGATGTGCAGACCACTGTGAGCTGGAGCGTTGCCAGTGGTCAGGGAATGAGAGCTCTTTGGCAGGAATTCTTTCCTCTTCAGGGAGCCCTTTTGTGATAGGACTCCGGACCTCTCTGCCCCTGCACTCAGTCTCTACAGAGGTAGAATGACTTCTCTAACTAAGGAGCTTAGGGAGAATGGTGCATATTTAGTTGGGCTCTGTCCTTATAAAACATGAAAGTCTCCCTCCTACTTTTAGTTTATCTTTGCACATGGTAAAGTCTCCTGTAACCTAACATTAGGGTTGGGTGTGCTTGCATTAGCTTCATTAGGCACATATGATTTTTAACGTAGACTATGTCTTGTCTTAGAATCTCACTTGTATTTGTAAAACCACCACCACCACCACCAAAAACAGGTTTTATGTGGCATGTATATATGTATATATATACATAACACAGGTTTCTAAAGTTTTCTTCAACTTGTTTAGCTCCTAGACAGAAAGAATGTCATGTATTGGGATATTCTGAAAAGTTCTTAGAGGGACCATTTTAGCCCAGACTTTATAGAAATGCCCAAGAGAAATACTGGAGTGACAGTACTTGGTTTTGGAGGTGCATATCTAGGGCGATAAGGATAAAGAAAACAATTGGAGACAATTCAGGAAAGAGGTGAAGTTCTGTGGCGTGATACATTATGCTGGTTCCAACATCCCAGTAAGCTACATGGGAATGTAGAGCAACGAGTCTTGCCTGGGCATGTGTGACTTTTGTGGAGGGTTCCAAGAAAAATAGCATCATGAAGGTCAGAAAGGAGGGACAGCTGCCTGCTCATTCTTTGTATCTGCTGTTTCCTCTTGATCGAGACAGATGTCATGGAAAGCTATGCCACTTTCAGATGGCATAACCTATCCCTTCTTCAGATGCTCAGGATGCCAGCTACTGTGCCCCTCTGTGCAGCCCCATTTTATGTGCAATCTTGGTAATGAAGCACCAAGAGGAGAGAACAAGAGGGACTCTGGATAAAATGTAGGTTGTATTGCAATATAGAGATCTGAGGTATTGCAATATTACAAGACTTGTTGACAGTATCATCCTGGAGTATGTGGGCTGGGTCTATGAGTGGCATTCAGATTAGAGCAGGATATACTTTCTTTGCCCCGATAGTATGATTCTAATGACAAGAACTTCCAGCTCCATGAGAAGCCAGCAGTGGTAATACTCCTATACAATATTTGCAAATCTCTGTGATACCTGGGAAATCTCTGTCAGAGAAATGGCTTCTGAAAACTATTGATTTCTCATATCTGTTTTTGCACTCAGTCTCTTATCATCTAATCTCTGAAAGTACCAATACATACTTGAGAAAATGAGAATGATTTAGATATGATTTGAGTGTGTCTCTGAAATTTCATCTGCAGAAGCTTGGTCCCCAGTGTGGCGGTGCTATCATGGTAGAACCTTCAAGTGGGTTCCAGTGGAAGGTGGATAGACCACAGATACTCTGCACTTGGAAGGAATTAATGCTGATTTCAAGGCATGACTTAGTTCTTGTGAGAGTGGGTTATTAGAAAAGGAGCCCACCCCAAGTTATTATGCTTCTTCTACACACAACCTGTTCATTTTCTGCTTTTCTGAGAGAAAGAGAGACAGAGAGAGAGAGAGAGGAGAGAGAGAGAGAGGAGAGAGAGAGAGAGAGAGAGAGAGAAAGAGAGAGAGAAAGAGAGAGAGAGAGAGATTCCTTCTTTATCTTTTAGAAAACTCAAATGGAAGCTTTCAGTGACAGAGATAATTACTGCTCTCTGTCTGGTTCTTATCTCCTTTATGGGCTCAGGGAACAGTCTTTGCCCCTTTTAGGGAAGTCTATGTAAGAAATTCTGGACGATACTTGTGAGTAAATGTTGTCATTTTCAGTATGAGATAGTCTGCAATTATCTTTTCCTGACTCAGAAGAAGACCCTGAAAACCATGTGTACAGATGGCAGTGACATAAATCATGGGAGCCTTCATTAGCCATGAGAGATTAGGGGCAGCAGGATGTTCTGAAAAATTTAAATTGGACATAAAACATGTTCTAAAAATAAGTCTTTTTGCTGTGTTATGCTGTTAAAATTTTGTGGTCAATTTGTTATTGCACCATAACCTGACCTATCCTGACCAATTGCATAGTATAGTAAAATTTATAATATAGTAAAAGTACTCTATCCCCAGTTCTGCTGTAAAATTTTTCCTCTTTTTAAGAGAGGAGAGAGAGAGAGAGAGAGAGAGAAAGAGAGAGAGAAAGAGAGAGAGAGAGAGATTCCTTCTTTATCTTTTAGAAAACTCAAATGGAAGCTTTCAGTGACAGAGATAATTACTGCTCTCTGTCTGGTTCTTATCTCCTTTATGGGCTCAGGGAACAGTCTTTGCCCCTTTTAGGGAAGTCTATGTAAGAAATTCTGGACGATACTTGTGAGTAAATGTTGTCATAAGAGAGAGAGAAAGAGAGAGAGAGAGAGATTCCTTCTTTATCTTTTAGAAAACTCAAATGGAAGCTTTCAGTGACAGAGATAATTACTGCTCTCTGTCTGGTTCTTATCTCCTTTATGGGCTCAGGGAACAGTCTTTGCCCCTTTTAGGGAAGTCTATGTAAGAAATTCTGGACGATACTTGTGAGTAAATGTTGTCATTTTCAGTATGAGATAGTCTGCAATTATCTTTTCCTGACTCAGAAGAAGACCCTGAAAACCATGTGTACAGATGGCAGTGACATAAATCATGGGAGCCTTCATTAGCCATGAGAGATTAGGGGCAGCAGGATGTTCTGAAAAATTTAAATTGGACATAAAACATGTTCTAAAAATAAGTCTTTTTGCTGTGTTATGCTGTTAAAATTTTGTGGTCAATTTGTTATTGCACCATAACCTGACCTATCCTGACCAATTGCATAGTATAGTAAAATTTATAATATAGTAAAAGTACTCTATCCCCAGTTCTGCTGTAAAATTTTTCCTCTTTTTATTATATCTTAGAATACCATACCAATACACAAAGAACTTTCTTCTTTCTGCTTCCATAGTATTCTACTGTATGAATACAAAATAATTTATTTAAGCACAGAGCACCCTGCAGTCTTCTCAGCTAATGTGTACATAGTGGAGAACAATTTTTGGGTGGAAAACTCGAAATTTTCTCTGAGTACCTTTTTTAGATGACAACTCAACCAGCACATGAGGTTGAGGAAACCTCCAAATAATAAGGAAACAAGAATTGACCAATTATTATTCGTTCAGAGCACATGGTGCTGGAGCTTTTGACAATGCACAAATGACTTAATCTTTGAAAATATTATGAAAATATATTTAAAAATCTAACATTAATAACTTAATGGATCAAACTCAAGTTCTTTACATTTTTTTACACTGCCATTTCAACATATCAGCATCATCAGCTCCTCAGTTCTGTGAGTCACTCCAGACACAGCATCTGATGGAAGATACAGAAAATTTTCTTCCCTGGGTCTCTTTTTATTAGCTAGCAATCCTCCCCCAGAAGACTCATGGCAATCTTCTCTTATGAATAATTAAACATAACTAGGTCACTTACTTCAAGTTAAGTGAATCTGCTGTGATGAGAAGGGAGTTTCTGTGACCCCCCCCCCAGTCTGCATGCAAGCCAGACCCACTTGCAGGGGGATGAGCAGGCACTTGGGTAGGATTTGAGTTTGGTTAATGAGGAAGGAGGGTATTGGACACAAACATTGATGTTTGTGGCATGAAAGTTTGCTGAGCCTTATTTGCTTTTCCTGCAAAATGGAGCAACGATAATAATAATAATATTTATCCTAATGATTGGTATAAAGATAAACACAAGAGTGCATGAATGGTACCCAGCACATGTGATCTTGGCTATTGTCACCACTGTCATTGTTATTAGGCTTTTGGAGAGTGATGCTCCAAAACTTGTTTCAAAAATCTTTGAATATCTCAAATACATGTAAAAATGGACAGCAAACCCCATAATACACCCAACAGATAGAATAGCCTCTCTTCTCAGTTGATAATATACCATAGGTAACACGTTTTTTTTAGCCTTGGATCTTGAGTGAACCATTCTCCTGGTCTTGGCTTGTATAAATTAGAGAAAGGGGTTTAGACAAGTTGTGTTTTAATCCCCATCCCAAAATAGTTGTGCAGTACACGTATATTAGCTGGGAAGACTTCAGGATGTCTGATGCAGAGAAAGATGAGATGATCTAAATAAATATTTGTGCTCATTTTTTTACTCTGTTCCATGTACTACAGTAAATGCTTTACATTTATTGTTTTCTGATCTCACCAACAAAAATGTATTCACCTATTCTTTTCATTTATTTATTCAACATGTATTGGACTGCCAGTCATTTCATTTCACAGACAATGAAACTGAGGTTCAGAGGAGTCAAGTAATGTGTTCAAAGAGACATCTCTGGTAGGTGGCCAGGTTGTGATTTACGCTCAGGTCTGTTTGGCTCCATTGCATAGAAACCACTTGTAACTTCCTTTCGCGAAAGCTTCCTCAGTGTTCAGCTTCATAGGCTTTGCCAATTAAACATGGGGGAGGCCAGGAGCAGTTGCTGCATGTCGTCACATGCTGTAAGAGTTAAAGGAAGGAATGGTCTGTGTAGATGAACCACCCTGGTCACCCACTTCCTTGGAATTTAGGGTTAGTTCTGCTGGGCTCCAGCAGGTGGCAGGTTTGTATCAGACAGGGCTTGCAAAGAGATTTCCGAGTGGAGAACCACTCATAGTAAACTTTAGGAACATCACTCATTACTTTTTGTTTCCACTCTGCAGAAGCGACAGCTGGCCTTTTTTCAGCTACCCTCATACAAGAAGTAAGAGATGAAGTATACTACATTTGAACTGGCTTTTTACTTTTGAAAAGTGCATTTGGGTATTTTAGACAGATTTATCCCAACTACAAATGTTGAAGCATTTAGAAAAAGTATTACGGGCACCTATAGTCACAATTGCCATTAAGTTTATCTGTATAATCACCGTGAACTCCCTAAAGTGGTGGGTATGGGTTATTTATTTTTGCACATTCAACACTTTAGCATGGTGCTTGCGTGTGTAACCGCTCAGTGGATGTTTACAAATGTTTTAGTAAACAACGTGGAATAGCATGATCTGAGTTGAGCTTTGATTTGCTCATTTCCCATTTAAAAGCCTTTAGTAAGTCCCTTGTGGGGGTTGGGAGTATCTCAGTTGTAAAGCACGTGCCTAGCATGTGTGAGGTCCCGGGTTCAATCCTCAACTTTCTCCCTCCCCATGACACTTGTTTGTTCTCTGAGCCTCAGTTGCCTCAACTATAACATGATGATGCTGATGGTGCTGATGAGCTCACTTCTGAAGATGACAGATATACGAGAAGGACTTGATACAGTATTTTTCAGAGGTAGATAACTAGGTCAAAAATTCAAAATATAATAGTGTTTAATATTTCCCAAAAGGGATTATACTATGGAATTCCAGAGTCTAGAATTTAGCCAGGTCCCATGGGTGACATTTCATCTCTGGTTGGTATTTCTTGCTCACAGTTCAAATACATATGTTGTCACCTCACATGAAGAATTCTTGAAGTAATCTACTCATGTTCTGTCCCGGCCAGAGGACTAGATCGCTTTCTTGGACACCAGTCTCTGAAAGCGTTTTTCATGGAGGTCCATAATCTGACTTCAACCTGCTTTTCTCATCTGATTTCTGTCATCCTTCAACTCCCATCCATTCACACAGGCTCTGCATTGGACCCCGGAGCCTGGGTGCCCTGTGCATTTTCACTCTCAGCTGTGTGTGCTTTTGCTGTCTCCTGCCTTACAAGTCTTTCTGCTTTGCACTCCTGAGCCGCATCCCTTTCCAGGGTCCCTCTCCACGAAGGCTGTACTTAATCCCTGCAGTTGGCCCATCTGCAAACTCCCTCTGCTCCTAGGAGGCGATACAGATCGCTTGGTATATAGGGGATAGTCTTGGTGTCAGATGGTCTGGAATCAAAACCTGACCAGTTGACTGAATTTTGTGTACATTTTCTCATATTTGAAATAATAATAATAGTTTTAACTGCATAAAGTTCTTGGGGTGATTTGGTGAGATAAGGTATGTAAAGAACTTAGCTGAGTGCCTGGCACAGAGTAAATAGGCAATACACAGTAGCAGCCATCCTCATTATTATCATTAAATAAAGCACTTGATAGTTTTCATTGCTTGTTTTGGATTCTGTTTCATCTTCCTAGGTAGACAATTTTTTATATTCAAGGGCTACATTTTTACTTATTTGTAGGCCTTGTATTACATGGTATGAGATTTCCTGAACATGATAGGCACATTTTTCACTGCTTGAGCAGTCTTACCTAACATTAAAAAAATAAACCTGATCTTCAGGATAACTTTTAGCTAAGTCACATAGACACTGATGTAGGATGTCACTGTCATATGATGAGAAACTGCAAAATTTTCTGATCACCAGACAGTGCTCCATTCAAAATTCACAGGGCAGCCTGTAGAACTCTCATACACATTTTATTAAGACAAAGAGCTTATTTTTGACAGTGTGGGTATTATCTGTAGGATCAGGAGGGAAAAAAGAGAAAAACACAAAAAATGATAGCATAGCATTGAGGAAGAATAGGACATTTGTAAAGCTTATCACCCAAGAGAATATAATGAGCTGGAGTTGCTCTGCTCTCCCAGCGCTCGCCTGTCCCTCCACACAGCTCTGGCATTTGTGATGTCAGGGATGAATAATGGCCCAGAGCCAGAATTTCTACGCTTTTTTCCTTCTGCTTTCATGATTCTCAGAAAGAGTACTAGACTGCTTTCTCTCTCTCTCTCTCTACCAGGGGTGGATGTGGTTGCAAAGCTCTTCTCAGTCCCAAATAAAGACGATTGTACCTGTGGTCTCAGGAGAGGGAGCTCTGTTTCTCCAGTGCTTTGTATGAGTGCTGGGAAACCCTAGGGTTAAATGTCATTTCTCTGGAGAGTGAAGCAGTCTTTCAGCACAACAAAGTAGCCTGATCCCACACTGTGCGGGCAGTGTCCTGGGGTCCCCCTGCTGGCTGTGAGAAACAAGAATAGAAAACAGTTTTGAGAAGGGACCCTGAATTTTGTTATCTGAAAGGGACATTTGTACACAGGCAAACAGATTCCTGTTGAAGAAGGGAGATCAGTTTCAGGTTATGCTAGAAAATAGCAAGAGATCATAGAGAAGAATAAACATGAGTCAACTGTTAAAAAAAAAAACCCATTTTACAACCAAAATGGTAAGTAAAATAAATCTGGCCCACAAGATTAAATATTGCATGATTTCTCTTACATGAGAAAGCCAAAATATAAGTTAAAGAGCAAAATAAAAGATAGGTAATAAGAAACAGGGAGATAGATCTTTTGCAAGAGGGAAGGGACCAAGAGATGGAGAGAACGGAAAAAAGGAGATTAAAAAAAAGACTTAAGACACATTATGTATATGCATCAAGTCCTCACCAGGCATGAAATCATTTTGTACTGCAGACATCCACTTACAAAAATAAAGAGGAAAACGAAGAGAAAATGGCAAGAGAAGAACAACTTAGCAATAGCAGTACAAACCTCCTTTTAGAGAGAAGATTAACAGTTGGATTTAGCTCTCAATCCAAAATCAAAATTAATATAGGGCACTAAATACAGTGCACATATGAGCGCGCACACACACACTCCTTTGGGGGATATCTGTAATATAAAACTATTTTATTTTTAGAGCAGGGTTAAAAGTTAGTGGGGATTGCTTAATAGCCCAAAGCAAATCCACAAGCAGGTCCGCTCTTCACCCACATTGCCTCCCCCTAGCTGAGTCTAATTCATGGCTCAGGTTACCCAGGTACCACGTTGAGAGATGTCATAGCAATACCAAAACGAATGGATGGAATTAGGCGTGTCCAGTAGACGAGTATCCTGACTATGGACTGGACCTTGTGGCACAAGTTTCATCAACTGTGCTCTCTTCCCACGGAGATTTAAGGCTTGGCCTGTGTCTCTTTTGTTGCTGTGGTTGGTGCTTTTTGCAGATCTGCAGGGACCGCAAGAGAATATGTGCTTCAAGTGACAACACAGACTAGGCGGTGGAAGGACTTCTTACAAACACAGAAGCAGGGAATTTGTCACCAAGAGGTTCAGAAAAAGAGAAATGAAAACCAACAACCCATGTAACAACTCTAGAACTTCTCTTGGCTCATTTTCAAATCAAATGAAAATTGAAATGAACCCCTCATGCTTTGTAATGATGGCAGGATATCTACCACCCCAGAGGAGAAATAGTGGAGAAAAAAATTAAAGACAGCAGCCAGTAGAACATTCTGACAGCACAGCAAAAGAAGTGGTCAGGGTAGCTGAGGAAAAAGCCTTTTACTGAGACCTGGCAGTTCTGGAGATGCAGTACCCACCGCGAGCCAGTGGGGGTCAGAGGTGCTCCATATCTTCGAGGGACTCCAGGCCGAGCCTTAGCAGGGCACCTTTAACCTCCAAATAGAAAACTGGCTGAACTCTCCAGTTCTCTCCAGGTAGAGCAAAATCCCTCAAGCAGCGGAATGGTCGATCACGTATACTTTACCTCAAAGGCCCATTTTGACTTCAAAACAATGTGCTTGTTTCATACTTTCCTTCACTTGTGCTCTTCCATCCCGTTTGTTTCCAGAAAGGGCGCCTTTGCGCTCTAGGCCAACTCTAAATTTTACCACTTCCCGATAGTGCCATTGAGAACCAAGCCTTTTCTCCGTGGGCCTGTGGGAGGCATTCCGTACACAAACGTGAGCATTCCCCTAGAAAGCTGATGCTACACACCCATGAGCACACCAAAGGTTCCACCCAATGCACCACCCACGCTCAGGCCAGAATGTATCTTAAGAAGAGAGAAAGGAGCAGCATCTGATAGCCAAGAGGATCTTCCAGTACGGACCACTCCAGAAACTGTAGTTAACAATTCCATAGAGATGCTTTTTTTTAATCAAGGGCAAGCAAAAAATAAATTTAAATTTCCTACATAATTTTAAACTGTTTAATTGCAAAGTTAAGTGGCCTATGAAGCCATCCACTCTCTTATCCATTCTACTTTTGAGCCTTAGGAAAAACGTGATTCTTCTTACAGTGACCAGTTTTTATTGTTTCTATAAAGCAAAAATCCAGAAGAAAATAGAAGCCACCTTTCTCTTTTGTGTCATACCAGGAACTATTGAACAATGTACGTTTGTTCATGTTGCGTAATGTTGTCCAATTATTCATGAATTTAAGCCCATAAATTTTCTTAGAGAAAACACTGTTTGGTGGACATAGGTGGACTTTTACCCTGGTTAATCCCTTAAAATTTCTGGAAAACACACATTCAGAGTCTGCTCTTTATTCGGTTCGTAGCATTTTCTGCAAAGGAAATAAGTGGCTAGGCTATTACAGAACAATCTATGTTTGTGTCTTTGTAATTAAATACTTTGAAGTAGATTCTTGGCCTGGTGGGATTCTGGCCTCTTAAGGACGGTGGCCAAATAAGGGTGACAACTCCTTGGGCGTGGAAGACAGAGTATGAACTGTGAGCAGGAGCGTTGGGGGCACAAGTCAGTATCATGAGGCAGCATGGCATGAGCCAGGTTTCTTTTTTCTGTTGTTTTTTGTTTTTTGGTTTTTTTTTTTTTGGTACCTGGGATTGAACTCAGGACCTTACACATGTGAAGCAGGCGCTGGAACCACTGAACTAAATCCCCAGCCCCAGCCAGGTTTCTTATTGTTAGAGAAGAGAGTAAGAATATAGAAAAGCAACAACCTAGAGTGAACCTTGTAGTGTAGGATTAAATTAAAGGTTTTGATAGAAATTCAGAGTTTTTAATATATAAAGTTGGATATAGAAATAAAATATTACACATATAGGTGCATGCATCATGCCTTTATACGTATATATACAAACGTATGATTCTGTGTATTGAATTAAATAATGGTAATTGTTACATGACATTGTGAATATTCTAATACCCAGTGAATTGTACACTTTAAAATAATTAATATTTTTAAAGCAAGGTAGATATAATAATAAAAATTGTGAAAAAATATTTAAACAGAAAAAAAGCAAAGTGGGGAAGACTTTATTCAGGCTCATCATGATAGATATAAGGAACAGACTCTCAGGGCATTTTATAGTCAGGAGAGAGCTTTGTTCAGCTCTGACTATAAAATGGGCAAATGGAAATTTATACCCCAATGGCAGGGATATCAGTGGATGAAATTTACTGTGAGGAGAAACATCAGAGACAAAAGGAATCCTAAGTAGAATGGTAAATTTTATCTTATGTGAACTTATCTTTGAAAAAATTAATTTAGCAAAGGAAGAAATTGCCAGCACTATGGCTGGGGAGAGTAGTCCAGAGGTAGAGTTAGCAGAACCAAGTTGCTGGAAGGAGGACACAGAGATGCAGCTTTTCACTTGATCTTAGCCAAAAGGCCGAGAAGTGATGAGAGATAGAGCTTTTCTCTCTGAGGATAGGAGACACCTGGGTTTGCTGATTCTTCTGAGGAAAACCAAGAGGCTGGTTCTCTGTCTGCTGAGATCTGGAGTCACTCACTGCAGCGAGGCAATGCTGCTCATGGACAGACACTCCCAGGAAGTGCTGCAGACAGGAAGAAGGGTCACCCTCTACCCACCCGCCCAGTCCAGAGCACTCCAGGGTTCTTCTGCCAGTGTCTCAGCAGGAGTCCAGGAAAACCCTGACCTGGTTTATAAACTCAGCATATCAGCATATCAAAGGGCAGCAGGAGAAGGGTAGATTTAGCTGAGAATGGTGACCCACACCTATAATCCCAGCACTCTGGAGGGTGAAGCAGGAGTATCACCTTGGGCTACATAGTGAGACCCTGTCTCACAAAACAAACAACAACAGCAAAACAACAATAGCAACAGTGCTAACACACAGGGAAACTATGAATAATAAACAGCTTATACTTGGGGAGGGGTGATTCTATTCCTTCCTCAAATAATTTTATTCTTCTTGAAAGAATGATTTGTTGTATCTTAAACTCAACGTTGCTTAGTTCTGGAAAAAAATATATAAATAATTTGATAAATAAGAAACAAAAGTCCTTGTCTTCTCTTTATGTATGCTGATTAACATTTGGAAAATGTCTTGCTCTCTACATTTCTCCCAACTACTTGGCTGTTAGTAGAAAGGAGGAATTTTTCATCCTCATATGAATATGCTTTACAGCCTGTCCCTTTACTCACACAGCTATACTGGAAGCTGTTGCTGTTATTTTCTTTTCATCTTGAAGCCTTTTCTGCCCATTTCAGTCCATAAAGAACTTTTCTCCAAATTCTGTATCCCCTGATGGCAAATTTTCTGGGCTGTGCTAGGACACTTATTACCTTGAGTTAGTGATTAGATTTTACTTATGTGTATTCCATCTCCCCTTATTACAGCTGTGTCACATGCCTAAGACAGTGTGAAGTCACCATTCTATTCAACTTCTATGAGATCAACCAGGTTGAGTGAGATCATGTGGTACAAATTTTTTGTTGTCTGACTTATTTTACTTAACGTAATAATGTCCAATTCCATCCATGTTTTTACAGAAAATAGGTTTCTTTCTTTTTTTATAGCTGAATAGTATTCTAGGGTATACATGTACCACATTTTCTTTATCCACCCATCAGTTGATGGAATTTTGGGTTGTTTTCATTTTTTAACTACTGAAATAAACATGGAAACATGGAAGTGCAGCTGTCTCTTGGACATACTTGATTTCATTTTATATATATATGTATGTGCATATATATATATATATATACACACACACACACACACACATATAGTAGTAGTAGGATTGCTGGATCATAAGGTAGGTAGTTCCATTTTTAAAACATTTTTTGAACCTTCATACTGTTTTCCATAATGGCTGTGCTAATTTCCACATTTCTCCCAATAGTGCGGAAGGGTTCTTTCTTTTGTCCTTGCCAGCACGTGTAATCTTTTGTCTTTTTGAGACTAGTCATTCTTGCTGGAGTTAGGTGATATATCGTTATGGTTTGGATTCACATTTCCCTGACATTTAGTGATTTGAACATTTTATCCCCCAGGTATTTTTTGTGTGTATTTTCTTGCCTGTTTCGGACTTGTACTTCTGATCTTCTGACTAGATTGTGTGTGTGTGTGTGTGTGTGTGTGTGTGTGTGTGTGTGTGTGTGTTTGAATTCCATACCTATTATGGTTATTAATCTGTTGTCAGAAGGATAATATTTTCTCTCATTGAGTTTATTGGTACATTTTAGGCATACAGTACAGTTACATTCATCATTGGGATCTTGTACCTTTACATGACAGGTCTTGGTTCTCATTTTTTCCCCTCATCCCTGCCTTCCCTTCACCCCTCTCTCAGAATGATAATTTATAAATATTTTCTTTCTTGACATTTTAAAAAATCTCTGATTCCATTGACCATGACACACTGATTAATGCTGTTCCAGCCCCTTTCATGTTACCCACTGGGACCCCTCTCTTCGTTGGCATCAAATATCATTTCCAACTCCTCATATTTTGACTTGGATAATTATTTTCTCTTGGATGCTCAAACTTTAAGGTTATCAACCTGCATACTTTCAGGAGAACAAGCAGATACTACATAAATGAGCGAGGCACTGGGGAGTGATGGAAACTAAGGTTAGTTGAAATGCCCATGCTCAATCAAAATATTAAATTCTAAAATAGGGATGGGTGGAGGGGTGGAGGGGTTGAAGGGAGGGCAGGAGGATGGGAAAAATAAGAACCAAGATGCATCATGTAAAGGTACAAATTCCCAATGATGAATGTAAGTTATTGTATTAACAATACTGTGGTCTATGACCAGAGAACTGGGTGTTGGGCCAAAACTGCTGCAACCCTCCCTCTCAGATAAACAAAGGTGGTTGGATCCTGGGACTGAGGCAAAGGCCAATAGTTAGCCATGTTCAGAAGGCATCCCTGAAAAGTAGACCTTAACAAAAGAAGTCTCTATACTAACAACAACACTTTCCACTATAGTCACCCTTTAAACCTCAACACAGCAGACAAACAAACAAACAAAAAACAGAAAATGAGTAGACAGCCAATGCCTCCCAAAACTCCCAATTCCCTCAAAACTTATTCATAGGGCATCAAAGAGGTGGAAAATAAAAGCCGTACAGACATATTATTTGAAAGGATAACAGAGGAGATAACAAAACAGATCAATAAGGTACTTGGCAAGCTCACAGAAGATATAACTAAAAAGTTAATGGACCTAATAAGCAAAATGATCAGTCAATCTACAGAAGACAGATGAATAAGGCATAGAGAACCCAAATGGCTGCTATCAGAAAAGAATATCTCCACAACACATCATAATCAAATTCCCAGAAGCCCAGTACAAGAACAGAATGTTAAAAGCTATTACAGCAAAGCAACAAATCATAAAGGCAAACTCATTAGAATTACAGCAGACTTCTCAACACAGACCTTCAAGGCCAGGAGAGGTTGGAGTGCAGTGTTTCAAGTCCTAAGTACAAAAACAAACAAACAAAGTAAACAAATAAGAAAAAAACAATTTCCAACCCAGGCTGTTATATCCTCCAAACTATGTTTCAGAAGTAATAGAGAAACAAGATATTTCCCTGAGAAAGAACACCCAAAAAATTTCATGACCACCAAACAAACACTGCAAAAAATTCTCAAGGATATCTGAGAAGGAGAAAATAAAGCTTAACAATGACAAAAGGTGTGATAGAAAAAATACACTAGGTAGGGTGAGAAGTGAAGCAGAAAAGAAAGAAAAGGAGTCAGCAATAGGAAAACAATGCAATGAGAGGAAAAAGTGAATACCTGTCGGTAACAGTACTTAACGCGAACAGCCTCAATTCCCCAATCAAAAAACACAGACTGGGAGAATTCATCAAAAAACAAAATCAGTGCTATACTGTGCACAAGAAATATATTTTAACCCCTGGTAATTCATAGACTAAAAATCAAAGGATGGAAAACAAGATTCCACATATCAGGTACCTGAAAAAGGCAGGTGTAGCTATCCTGTTTTCAGATGATTTAGACTTCAAGCCAAAGCTGATCAGAATAAGCAAAGAAAGTCACTACATATTAGTTAGTTAAGGAAGCAACTTAACGGGAAGAGATAACAATTATTAACACATACACACTGAACAATGGCATGACCAACTTCATAAAACAAGCATAAAATTTAAGATAAGTATAAACACAGTTATTGTGGAGAACTCAATAGGTAGACCACAAATAGGCAGATCAACTAGACAAAAATCAATACAGAAACATCAGAGTTGCACAAAAACTTCAAGCAAATGGATTTAATGTATATCTACAGAGTGTTCCAGTGCTCAAAAGAATATACAATATTCTCAGCAGCACATGGAAATTTCTTCAAAACGGACCATTTACAGCCAATAAAGCATGCTTAAGTAAATGTGAAAGAATGGAAATTACACCATGAACATTATCAGATGATAGAAAAATGAAACTAGAACTCAATAGCAAAAAAAAAAATACAGAAATTATGTAGAGACATAGAAATTAAATAATATACTCTTGAATAGTCAATGGATTACAGAATAAATCAAGGAAGAGATAAGACAGTTCCTACAACTAAACAATAACACCAGTACAACATACCAGAACTTATGGGACAAAATGAAATCAGTCCTAAGAGGGAAATTTACAGCTGTGAATGTCCAATAAGAGAAACAGAGCAAGCCCAAACAGATAACCTAACGATGCACCTCAATATCCTAAATCTCCAAGAACAGTACAAACTCAAAGCTAGTACAAGTAAGAAAATGATAAGAGCAGAAATCAATGAAATCAATATTAAAAGTACAAAGAATCAATAATTCAAAGCTCTGGTTCTTCAAAAGAATAAACACTTGAATTTTTTTCAAATAATGAAAAATGGTGATTAGGCTGTGGAGAAAAAAAGAACCCTTCTACACTTTTTGAAATGTAAACTAGTGCAACCACTATAGAAATCAGTATGGTGCTTCCTTAAAAGCTGAAAATAGAAATTCCATTTGACCCAACTATTCCTCTTTTAGGTAGCGTCCCTAAAGAGTTAAAGACACCATATTACAGTGATAAATACATTCCCATGTTTATAGCAGCACAATTCATAATAGCTAAATCTTGGTAGCAGCCTATATGTATTTTAACGGATGAATGGATAAAGAAAATATGTGTTATTTACATGCGATGGAGTGCTACTTCACCATAAAAAATAAATTTGAATCATTTGTGGGAAAATGGATACACCTTGAGACTATAATGCCAAGTGAAATAGATCAGACACACAAGTTTAAATGTCACATGGTTTCTCTTATATGAGAAAGCCAAATTTAGACAAAGAACAAAATAAAAGATAAGAAGTAGGAAGCTAGATCTTTCTCAAATGGGAAGGGGATCAGCAGATTGAAGAAGTGGGAAGGTAATGGGGAGGGAGAGGAAGGGAAGAGGGTGAAAAGAAAGAAGATGCTTTGTGTACATATAGCAACTCCCCACAAGGAATGCAGACATTATGTACTGCAAAAGTGTACAATAAACAAAATTTTAAATATGTGCATTCACATACACAGTTATCACCCAATATCTTATTCACCTAAGGCCAAAGGTTGCAAAAAATTCTGTCATCTTGCTAAGATTGCCTGCCTTTACTTCCATATGTAACGCACCTTCAGTTGTTTCTCCATTTGGTCTCATCACTCCCTGTCCCGGTATCTCCTTCCAACCTCTCTTCAAGTAATGACAATCAAGTTCTACATCCTGTGGTAGGCAGGGTCTAAAAAACAACCCACAATGTTTTCTTTTCTAATAGTTCTTTGGTAGTGAGTTTTTGTGATTTGCATTGATTTTCCTTATTCCGATAACTTTTCTGAGTTTGGAAAAGTCATCATTTCATAAGATTGGGGAAGATTTCTTTTTTTATAGAAGAGTTTAAAATTCATTCACTGTTTTTATTCAGCAAATTATGACTCAGTGCCTAATAAGGGCCAGGTTTGTATGTAATCATCAGAAATCCAGTGGGGAACAGAAGAGATAAGCACTCCTGACTGAGGGAAGGTGTATTCCAGGGATGGAGCAGAAAGAAAATATGGAAGATGAGTAAGTGAAATATGTAAATGTCAGCTCTTGATGCAGATTATGGAGAAAAGTAAAGCAGGGAAAGGTGACCGGGTATGCGTGTGTGGAGGGGGCAAAACAGCTGTGATGGTTATTTTCTGTGTCAGCTTGGCTGGGCTGATGATTTAATCCAGTGGTGGTGAAGCTTTGGCATGTGTGGACAGCAGGATGTTCGTATCACTGAAAGCTTGAAAAGGTTTCTCATCACTGATTTAAGCAAACACTAAGCTAGATATTGCTGTGAAGGTATTTTGTAGATGTGATGAATGCCTACAATTAGTAGACTTTAAATAGAACAGAATAACCTGTATAATGTGGTTGGGTATCATGTAAGCAGTTCAGTGCCTGAGAAGAAAAGCCTGAGCTTTCCCAGAGGGAGAAATTCTGCCCTAGGAATGCAGTATCTCTTGCCTGTTCCAGTCTGTGGGTCTGCCGCAAAGATTTCAGACTTGTTATCTCCCACAACCATATGAACCAATTCCTAAAAACAAATCTTAGTATGTGTGCCTGTGTATCTGTGTGTATGCACAGATACACACACGTGCACACATATATCCTGTTTGATTTCTCTGGAAAATCCGAACTGATCCAGTAATAATTTTGGATGTGGAGGCTTTTGAACATTCATCTTGCTTATTTCAAGTGTGCTCAAATGTCACATTCTCAGAGAGGCTCATTCTGATCACTCTATCAAAAATGAAAATTAATTTATCTCCCATTCCATATTCCCGATCCCCTGACACCACTCTATTTTTTCCCACAGCAGTGTCACTTTTTATATACTGTTACTATTTATTTTGTTTATTTTCTATGTCCCTCCTTTATTATATAAACTGCATGATGGCAGGTGTCATAGGACAAGTTCCCTGGGAACAGAGCTCTGAGCTGAGGTTGGCGCACAGAAAACTTCTGGGGGGAGGTGTGCTGTGGGGGACAGCAACCAGAGGGCATGAGGGCAGCCAGGCTGGGCAATGCGGTGCAATTCCAATAGGGAGCATGGAGACTGCCCTTGTGTTCCAGGGTTGCCTGTGCTGAGAGCAAGGGGCCTGAGCTGTGGTACCCCTGAATCAACCAGCCCCTGGATACAGGCAATGCTTAGGAGGGGAGTTTCTTTAGGGACACAGTTCTCTTTAGCCTAAGGCAATTCACACACACCCACCCACACACACACACACACCATACACCCTTTAAGGTTTAAAAACAAAAAGCTATAAATGGGAGAGTAGAGGCTCCAGGCTGATTGAAAGTGTGGCAAGGTTGGAATATGGTCCTGAGGCAATTTGTATTGTGACGAGTTTCCAAATCTTACACACAGATCCTGAATTATAGGACCAGAGTGTGCTGTTACAGGCCTGAGCGAGGCCCCAGGTTAAAGAAAGCATCCTGCCAACACAAGGAACAACCGGCCCCTACGACAGAACTTTTCACAAGGCCTTTCTCATATCTGTTGACTCAGTGCAGGTCAGGGAATTCTTTGAAAGGCAACATGGCTATAAATCAGCAAGTCCCATGGACGTGCATTCCAGGGTCTTGAAGGGAAAGACTGCACACAAAAGCACCTCTTCTAAGTCTTGTGGAATGCTTTGGTGAGTGGCCTTAGAGGCCTTGGGGTTAGACTGTGAGGCTGGGAACAGAAAGCAACCAGAAGAGTGGAGCAGGCAGCCTGTTTCTAACAGTACTAAGCACTCAAGGAATACCTGGTAAATAGCTCCCTGAGTCACTGGCAGACCCTAGTTCTGTCACTCACTGGCTATATGACCTCGAGCAAATCTCTGTGTTTTTCTGAGCCTTGACCTTCCTAGCTGTCATTGGTCTTAGATACAACACAATCTTCAGGAACAAACGTCCTGTGAGATCCTGAATTTAGAAGCACTGTAAGAGGTACCTGAAGCTGTGAAAGAAGAGAAATGCAAAGCCTGCATGGAAGAGAGAACTCTGAAGCTTCCTGAGCTAACGTGAGCCCCTGGGATCACAGGGCCGGCTCAGAAGCCTGAATTGTCCCTGTACAAGATTTGCAAGGGAACAGTAGGACACGCCTATGTTACCACTGCAGGAGAATGCCTTTCCCTCCGCTTCCCAAGGCGCAACAGCTGGGGCAGCCTGATGCCTCACCAAGGGTGAGGAAAATGCCACTGCTTCCATTTCAGGCTTGGTAGCTTGATGTGGTATGAAGAATGATAGACTTGTACGCAGAATAAAAGTTTGAACTCTAACCTTAGCCCTAAGGAAGTTTGAATTCTAGCTTTCTAGCACTTGCAGATTTGAAAAATGACTTGTTTTCTCTGGATCTGTAAAATGGGCCTGATCGCACTTACATCACAAGTATCATCAAATAGATTTATATAAAACCAACATAAGCTGGGCATGGTGGCGCACACCTGTAATCCCAGCACTCAGGAGGCTGAGGCAGGAGGATCGCTGTGAGTTCGAGACCAGACTGGGCTACATAGTGAGTTCCAGGTCAGTCTCAACTATACAGTGAGACCCTGTCTCAAAAAACAAAAAACAAACAAACAGACAAAACCCAACATATTTGTTTTCCCTCCTTTCCTTTCTTCTTTCATCCCTTCATCCTTCCCCCTTTACCTTCTGTGCAAGTTAGCTCTGCTAACTAGAATAGGATACGAGCAAGGCCTATAATTGGATGATTTTGATGCTCATACAGGACCAGAATCTTGGACAAAACACTTGAAAGTTGTGTGTAAATAGCTCCTTATCATAGAGCAAAGGCAGTTTTTCACTAAGCAGTGTCACTATGAGCAAATACTATTCAATTGGCAAGGATGCCAAGCATTTTAAATCCATGACTCATTAAGAAGAGGAATTTGGCAAAATGGGGAAGAGAGTGGGGGACGAATGAGACTAAAACCAAGTGAGAGAAGAATGTCATGAGGGTCAGATTTTGCCCTTCTGGGGTGTGGAGGAGGTGGTTCCTTACCTTGGAAGAGTTGACATGAGAACCTTAGTTCTTCTTGGGTAAGCATGAAAAATAGAGGCCTAGATAAGACTGCAGGGTTCTCTCTTCTCTCAGGGGTTTGCATAATCCCCAGGCTGTGGGCCCCTGTAAAGTGGAGACATAAGGGAAGGGGGAACCTCAAAAATCTACAACTGTACCAAGAAGTACTTATGTGCCACATAAATGTTAGTTCGTGCATGATCATGTAGGAATATGACAATTTTTCACTTAAATTTGAGTCATTACAGTCAAACTAGTTAGAGTTTATACCCACATGAAAGCTAGGCACAAAGGTGGGAGTATCCATCACTTCTGATGCTCTTTTCTGTTCCATCTGCCTCCGTACTCTCCATACTCTGCCCAGCCATGGCAGCAAACTTTATAGTAGCTCTTCTTTGCCTGGGGCCTGGAATCCATGGCTAGGGCTGCCTGAGCCCCCTCTTGCGTTGACTTCCTGCTCGTGAGTTGAATTTGACTAAGGAGGGTACCTGACTCAATGGTCAGGATGATTTGTAGAATGGCAATGAGACAAAAGCTTTGATAATGTGACTCAGATAAAGCAACTCAGGAAATGATTTCACTAAACAGAGAGACTCTAATGTGGGAGAAATCTTGTCACCTAGGATAAGGAAAACGTTGAACTATTCTCAGCTGTATCTTATTTTAAAGAAATCCTGCATGCAATTAATTATTTGCAGGAAATATGAATTACATGAAGCGTGTTTAAGCAGAACAGAAAGCAATTGTAAAAGGACTGGTTGATGACTATGCCATGACCAGAGGCTTGCTGGAGCTGAGCCCCTGTCTTCCCTTAGGAGCAATGGTTTGGTGTTGGCTAACTCAGTGTTTGCAGTGACTTTATAGAACATTACAACTCTGAGCACCAAAAAGTGGCTTAATGTTTGTATACTCACTTATTTACTGTTGTCTTTCACATTATGCAGTACACTAATTGAGGACAGGCAATGAGTTTGCTTTTCTCACTCTAAATTTCCACAATTCCTGGTACATGATAGGGGCCGGTAAGGATGTGTTTTTAATTAGTAAATAAATGAAAATTAGGAAGAATCATGAAAGCATAGAATCACAGGAATTAAGGGAGTTTAGAGCAGAAGTGAGTCATCAAAGCAGATGAAAAAGGGGTTGGTGAGATAAGGAGGGAAAAGTGTGTTAGGCTTGGAGATGGGCGGTTGGTTACTCATGACCTGAGGAATGGTGTAAGCCAGACTGCAGTGATCTGAGGAAAGGGCAGTGAAGAAGAATAAAGGACGAATGTACAGATTTGACAGAAGCTGAGGCCATCTGGCAAGGGGTGGGTATTTTAGGCCTAGAGAAGTTTTCCCATAATTCCAAGCTGTAGGAAGCAGTCCAGAGAAAGAAGCTGGTGGTATAGCAGAGAGGGGTGATAAGAAAGCCTATAATTTAGGTCAGAGGTTGATTCTACATAAGAGCCTTGTAAGGTAGGGGAAAGGAAAGAAGAATGAGTGAGAATATAAATATATTTACAGTGAAGGGGGCAGAAAGTTGAAAGAGAGCCTTCCTGACTAACTCGATCTTTCTCGGTGCGTCAGGAGGACAGGTCGGATGCAAGGAAAGGAGTGAGAAGGCACATGAAGATTGAGCTGGGGATTGGAGAAGTTGAGAGATTTCACACTGGACAAGGCGAAGGACTGGTCAGCAGAATGACACCAGAGATACTGACACTGTTCTGGCCTTAGAGGCCAAGGTGAAAAGAGTAGTCAAAGAAGGTTATAGTGAGAGAATGTGTCTGTGATCCCCTGGGCAGCTCAAATAGGTGCAGGCTGATGACTGGAAAGATGAAAGATGAGGGATTTGAGGTTTTCATGATGTGGACGAGAAGACATGTGAGATGCAGATAGAGGATAGAGGAGATCAGACTTCCAATCTCTAGGTGATGACAAAAGCTCAAAAGTTAGGGTTTCACTATGCATTTGGTGGAAAGCTGAATGTTAGTAAACTTTCTGTTGTCAAGGCAACACAGGGATTGCAAAGCTAATAATCCAGGTGTTGCACTGATTTAGCTGGTCTGGCATTGATGTAGTCTAATTGACTTTTTTCCCCATTAAGGATATTAGTACATTTAAAGCAAACAATAGAGTTACTTTATCAGTGGGATCTTGGACCTTTACATGATATGTCTTGGTTCTTATTTTTTCCCCATACCCCTGCCCTCCCTTCACCCCCTTCACCCTTCCCTATTTACAAAGACTTTGTTTCCTTTTTTTGCATTTTTTTCTTTTCCCTATTTCCCTTCCCCTCCCCTTCCCACTTCCCCTTTAGCCATTTTCTTCCTATTTCACACTTCTGATTATACCATTTGAACCTTATTTACATGTTTAGTTTTTCACACCAGAGAAACTATTTGGTATTGCACTGATTAGATCTTATATTGAATAAACTTCCTACTGTGGCTTTAAGCCACAGGCAGGTAACAGTGAAGAGAAATAGGAATTTGCTTCAGTAAGATTGTGTTAAACATCATGTGTATAAGGAAGCTTTAAAGATTCACAAAGTCTAGTAGGTTAAAATTATTTGAAAGAGAGTTTTGCACCTTTGAAAGTAATGACATACACAAGGGACAATAATGGCTTCAGAGTTCATGCAGACAACTAGTAGTCCTTGTTCTGTCACTAATCCTATGAAGGCTACAGCAGGCTTACAACTCCAGGCCCCAGTTCCCTTAGCCACAAAACTGGGAGCATTTTGATGCCTACAGTTACTTCTGGTTCTGATAAACAGTAGCATTTTATTGTTCTTTAAGGAAGCCGTACTTAGTGGAGACCAGAAACTGAGCCTGGTGGATGATAGGGCCCAGTGCCGAGCCTGAGGTATGATGACTCACGAGGATTGGAGGCTGATGTTTGTGTTGGTGGCATTTCAAAACTAGCCCTCCACGTGCACCTTGAACTCTGGCCTCTCCAATGAACTCAGGACTTCATCCTCTCCGTTGTCCCCTCCTCCTTCTGGTCCCTTTCCCTGGAGTGTGAAAAAATGTCAAACCTGTCTATGCAGAAATAGCCTTTTTTGATATTTCTCTTCCTTTGATTCCTCCATTTCTCTTCTTGTCTGTTGACATCAGATTCCTTGAAAGAGGAGCACACACTGCACATGTTCTCCCACTGGTCCCACTTCCTAACCACCGTGCTAGGGTGTTGATCCCCAGAACCCTGCACCTGCCCTGTGATGATTGCCATGACTCCCAGGGCTCGATTCCAGTGGCTGTGCAGTTCTTGATCTCTGTAGGTTCAGGGAGGAGGCACTGGCATCGGGGACGACTCACCTCTGACCTCTGCTCTGCTTCAGTTGCATCCCCCTCGAGGTTCCCCTGATTACTCCGTATGTCCTTCTGTGGCTGTGGCACCTGCATGCAGCTGATTCCAGCAATCTCCCTTTGCTCTGTCCCCTTCTGTTTTCACACTTTCTCCCTTCATGCTCATTCTCAGTCATGTAATTTCAACCTTTACCTTCTTGCAAGGGACTTAGTTCTTTATCTTCAGCTCTGACTTTGACCTTTCTTCCAGTCTAAATTTCCCAGTGTTCATTGGACATTTCTGCCAGCATATCAAATTTATTACATGGAAACCAGAATGTAACATTTTTCCTGTTACATTCTGTTCTGTGTCTGTCCATTGACCCATCATATTCCTTATTGCTAAGAATATTTCCTCTTCTTTACAATCATGAGACCTTGAGAAACTTGATCTAGAAAGAATGCCAGAGGCAATATTTCTCAGTGAGAAGCAGTGTGGTTAAGATCAGTTGTGACCTTTGGCCTGAGTCAGTCTGGATTTAAATGCCGACTTAGTCACTTGAGTGGCCTTTGAAAAATTACTTAACTTCTATGTGCCTAAGTTCCAGATCTGTAAAATAAAGATGATGCTTTAACAGGTTACCATCAGCATCAATTAGATGATGTAAGTAACAGTCTTTCTTTTTATTTATTTGTTTTATTATTTCATTTACATTTTAGGTTTCTCATGTAAGAAAAACCATGCAATATTTAAGCTTCCATGTCTGATCTATTTCACTTAATATTAGGTCTCAAGGTGCATCCATTTTCACATGTATGACTCAAAATTTTTATGGCAAAGTAGTACTCCACTGTGTGTAAATAACACACATTTTCTTTATCTTTTCACTTGTTGATGGACATATAAGCTGCTTCCAAGGTTTAGCTATTATGAATTGTGCTGCTATAAACCTGGATACACATTTATCACTGTGATACGATGTCTATGACTTTTTGGGGAAGCTACCAAGAAGAGGAATACCTGGGTTGAATGAATTTCTAATTTCAGTTTTTTTGAGGAATCTCCATACTGGTTTCCTTAGTGACTGTACAAATTTCTATTCTATTCAGCAATATAGGTGGGTTCCTTTTCCCCTGAAGCCTTTCCAGCATCATTATTATTTGATTTCTTGATGATGGTGACTCTTTCTGGAGGACCTAGTATGTATTAGATGCTCAATGAATGGTATAAACTATTACAAATTCTCCTTCATTTCTTTCAAATAGGAAACTAAAGATTAGAGGGATAAAATGATTAATAATGACAGAGTTAGGACTAGAAACCAGCCTGACTTCCTTCCTAAATCTTTAAGGCAGTTTAGACATAAGCCAAGGTAGTAGTGATCAGAAACAATAAGAAAACTGTCTTTGAAGAAATTCATATTCAGATTATACACTATTGGAGAAAGGGAACATGTCTCTTTAACTTGTTAGCAAATATTAATTATCTGTGCTAATTAGACCAAGAAAAAATCTTGATTAAATGAAAGATATACATAGTCTCCAAAAGCCATTTAAATATTAATATTTTCCTCAATTATCACTTACCAGTTGGTTGAAAGTACTACATTCAACATGAAAACAGAGCATGAAAAATATAATGCTTGAATCATAGACTTCTTTTTTTTTTCCAGCTTTAATTGAGTTTATTGGTACATTTTAGGGATACAGTACAGTTACATTCATTGTTGGGTCATAGACTTCTAAGTAGGTTTCAAGTAGCACAAACAGTTCATCTTAAAAGAAATTTTGAAAGAAAATTTGAACATCAGTGTGAATGAGGTGCATTGTGATTCTTAAGAAAAGACAATTAGAAAAATAGAAATAGAAATTTCATGTTTGTTATCAATATCTGAAAAAGCTTCATGCTTGGGGGGAACTTTGTTCCTTCTTCTTAATAGTGTTTCTCATATTTACTTATCTTGTTAACTTCACTAAACCCAACAGGAAATAATTTCAGCATCACAGTTAATTTGTTTTGACGTGTCTCAAGAGAGCTATTTTTTTTTTTAAATTGTTCCTGCTGCTTTCTATCAAACCATGTCCTAATTGAAGGGGCATCTGTTATTGGAATGTCTCTTCAAAAATAACAGTGGAGTCAGAACGTCTGGAAGGTTTACAATAAAATCTTCTATTTGGAGCCAACATTTGTGATGGGATGCTTGGGTTTATTTTACTTTATTTTTTAAGTCTTTCTAGACATTTTAGAAAGTCATGATGTGTGATCATGTTTCTCTTCAGCTGAATGTAACTAATTAAATCTGGCTCATGGAGAGTAAGGGAAAGGGAGTCCCCACAAGAAGCATGAAGTAAACAGCATGTTTTGGTTGTGTCTAAAACCCACAAAGAAAGGTTTTAAATGAAACGCCTTCCTTCAACCAGAAGTCAATTTCCAGTGGCCTCTGTTTTGAAAAGCTAACTTGTACATCTTGAAAATAGTTCCTGTTCTTTTGATACCCACTAACCATAGCCTCCAGGAGTGGGAGTTAAGTGTGGGCAAGATAAGTGTCCCCTTAGTCACAACCTCACTACTGTAGAGCAGGTTCAAGTGAAAGTGGCGACTTAGATCAAGGCTTGTTAGATATATTAATTAATATTTGTTCACAAGCATGAGAAATAAGTGCAAAGATACTTCAAAGGCAGAAAGTGCCACCCTTTCTTCTCCAGAGAATTAGGTTCTATGTGAAGTTAAAAGATACAGGACAGATGGGGTCAGGACCTGAAGATAGTAATAAATTGCTGGCTGTACCAGATTCTTTATGCAAAGACTGTCGGGCTTTTTGATATGCCTAGCTTATTGCCAGTGCAAACACCACTTATGGAACCCTCTGGGGAAGATTTAAACAAACTGTTTGAAATGCTAAGTGACTGTAGTTCTAAAGGTTACTGATACCTGATTGGGGTTTCCAGTTGCTAATTAACTATCCCTGAAGAATGGATTTCTAATTAGGATGCTTTGAATGTTAATTACATACTGCTAAATTTTAGAGTGAAGTCAGTTCATACACACACTGCATTGTCCTATTCATGCCTGAATGCAGCAGCCTTATTTACCTAGACTCCCAAACCGGAGTCCTACTTGTCATGGCCAAATGCTTTTCCCCATCAACAGTTCAGACAGTCTGAGTAATCATCTCCTAGATTTGGCTTCTCGTCTTATCTCCAGTCACTGGCTTAGTTTCAGTCCCTACCAGGAGCTCCTCTTGAATTATTGAAACTGCCCCCTAACTGCTAATCTCAGCCCTCTTCTCTTCCGGTAGTTCACTCTTTATTCCAGAGTTTCCTAAAAATAGGTCTACCTTTGTCACTGCTGTCCAAAGAATTTGGTCACACACCCCCACCCCAGGACCGATGAATAATATCCAACCTCTTTAGCTAATCTTAAGCCACTTGCCCATATGGCAACCTATGCTCCAGCTTTCATACGCTTTTCGCAATTGACCAAATACTCTAACCTGGTTTCTTTTCCAGCTCACTGGAAAATTCAATTCTTTGCTGCTTTCCTTACGTGGCACACATTGTTTTTTATTTTTAATGCCTCTTTTATGTACCTCCTCTCTATTTGTACAGGTCTTTGTGCTTCAGCAGTCCTTTCTACAAATATTCACTGATAGCAGTAATTGTGTTGTATGAATTAGGGTTTTCAGATACATCACAGGATGTCAGTGAAATCTCAATTTTAGAGAAATAATGAACATTTTTATTCTATGTAGTTCTTGGGCAATATTTGGAATATACTCATACTAAACAATCATTTATCTTGTTAAACCTGGCAAGTGCTGCGGAGCTGTAACTCAACTGTTTACCTGTCTATCACACTTTACTGTGAAGGGTCTTCACACAAGGATCTTGTACCCAAGTAAGCAATGAGACCCAGGCCTCACACCAAATTCCTGTTGAATATGTGTTTCTTGAGTAGAATAAAGGTGGGAAAAAAAGAAAGATCAAAAGTTAAATGCATGTTATTTCTTATCTTTTTTCACTCTGTAAAATCAAATAGTAAAAAATGTTGGGCTATTTAATAGGTATAGTGATAGTGCTCCCAGTGCCTGGCAATATTTTGGAAGTCAAAGAGTGTTTCAAAATAAGGGTTTAAAACAATAGAAGCAGAATTAGGTAGATATTTTCTAGTGTGAAACCCAAAAGTTACAGCTAACATATAGAAGTAATAGTAATAATAACAACAGTAAACTAACATCTGTTATTGTGAACCCTATGAATTCATACATTAACTGCATCTCCCTTCGATTCTCATATGACTCTATTAACAGATGCCCATTGCAAGGGGCCAATTTTACTGTGTTATCTCTGGTTCCAAATGCTATTCCATGCCTCCCCAAATGCCTGTGGGGAAGTTCACTGGATAGGGGAATCATTCAAAGTTGTACCTTATAACCAGAAACTAATGAATAAAATTGCTGGGTTTCTGTGTGAGATTTGGACCGATTTGGACTCAGTTCCATTTCTTCATGGGAAACTTTTTTTTTTTTTTTTTTTTTGCCTATAAGGAGTTCTTAGACTACCAATTTTGTCTCAGTTTTGTGGCCATAAAACTGCCTCAACAATATTCATTTTAAGGGCTTATGACTCTGCGATGTAAAGATATGTTTGAAGAGGGCAGAAGGGAGAACTTGGTGTGAGATGAAATGTTTGATATAGCCACCCTACCCCCCAACACACTTTGACTGAATACATGGTGGGAGACTATTCAAAAAGCCAACAACTTGGGCAACAGCCCTTAAATTGACATTGTTTGGGTATGAATGGATCCAATTGACTTTCAATGTTTTGTTCTCCACATAATTCCTATTTCAGGCAGATTGGTTACTATAGAGACCAGTGCTGCCTTCATTCTAGATGGTCAAGAGACGATATGTACATTAAGGGCTAAGAAAGGGTCTAAGGTCCAAGGTCCTGGTTTCAGCCCAACCCAGACTCCTGGTGAACCTGCTCATAACTCACCTCCATGCAGCAATTCTTCCACAACTAGGTAGGAACACAAACATCTGTACTGTAGCCCTTTGGGGAGTGATATTTATTTGTTTTTTAATCTGTGGTGGGTAAGAAGAAAGGACTGAAGGCGTGTGAGAGAGTAATACTAACATAAAGTCAATTTAAAATAATACTGATACATCATGTAAAGGTACAAGTTCCCAATAATGAATGTGCCTGTATTGTATGCCTAAAATGTACCAATAAACTTAATAATAATAGAAAAAGAATACTGAGTTTGGAAAGCTGTTGATGACCTGCCAAGTATTAGTTGGCAAATGAGAAGTGACTGCTTATCACAGCATCACTTCTGGGGCTGGAATTTAAGCAACAGTGGCTTGGAGTTTTTTAAAAAGAATGCATACGTGTGTGTATGCACATACATCAAATCCTAAACTCCTAAAGATATAAAGGCTGTAATTTAAAATGATTATAAGTGATTAATTTATAAATTACTTATTCTTATCTTTCAAAAATAATTATTATATTATTATAATATAATAGCATCTTTACTCATGCATCTTACTCATCATTTACTCATCTTTACTCCAGCATCTTTACTCATGTTTTTTGCATTTTTTAATCTTTATTAAATTTATTGGTACAGAGGGGCTGGGGATTTAGCTCAGTGGTTTGGCCACCTGCCTTGCAAGTGCAAGGTCCTGAGTTCAATCTCCGGTACCAAACAAAAAACAAAACAAAACATAAATTTATTGGTACATTTTAGGTATACAATATAGTTACATTCATCATTGGGATCTTATATCTTTACGTGATGTATCTTGGCTCTTATTTTTCCCCATTCCTCTGGGCTCCCTTCACTCTTCCACCCTTCCCTGTTTACAAAGATATTATTTCCATGTTTTTCCTTTTCTCGTAGTTTTTTTCTTTTCCCTTTTTCCCTTTCCCCTACTCTTCCCACTTACTCTACTCCTTTAGACCTTTTCTTCCTATTATACAATATGAAATATAAATCTTGATCCTTATTTGCACTTTTAGTTTTTTACACCAGAGAAACTATTTGGTATTTACACATGTGTGACTTGCTAATTTCACTTAAGAGTATGGCCTCCATGTGCATCCACTTAGCTATAAATATCTCTATTTTCTTGTTCTTTATGGCTGAGTATTATTCCATTTTATTAAAAACCACTTCCTCTTCCTCTTCCTCTTCCTCTTCCTCTTCCTCTTCCTCTTCTTCTTCTTCTTCTTCTTCTTCTTCTTCTTCTTCTTCTTCTTCTTCTTCTTCTTCTTTTTTTTTTTGGTACCCGAGATTAAACTCAGTTCCTTGCACTTGCAAGGCAGGCCACAGAAACGTTGAGCTAAATCCCAGCCCCCCCCCAAAAAAAACACATCTTCTTTATCCAGTCTCCAGTTGATGGGCAATTGGGCTGTTTCCAAATTTTAGCTATTACAAACTGTGCTACTATAAACATGGGTGAGCATATATCGCTGTGATATGATTCTTTTAATTCCTTTGGGAAGACACCCAGCAGAGGAATACCTGGGTCAAGTGGGACTTCTAATCCTAGTTGTTTGAAGTATCTCCAGATTGATTTCCACAGTGGTTGCCCCAGTCTGCACTCCCACCAACAATCAAGAAGGGTTCCCCATAACCCCATCATCATTAGTTATTGGTTGATTTCTTGATAGCAGCCATTCCTTTTGGGTGAGATGGAATCTCAGTGTTGTTTTCATCTGCATCTCTTGAATGACCAGTGATGTTGAACATTTTTTCATATGTTTATTTGCTGCTTTTACTTCTTTGTCTGAGAAATGTCTGTTCATTTCAGAAGCCCATTTTTGAACTGGGTCTTTATGTTTGGGAGGTCTGATTTTTTTATATAGTTCTTTATATATTCTAGAGAGTAGACCTTTGAGGAACAGCTGGTAAAAATTTTTTTTCCCCACATTGTGGGTTGTCTCTGAGCTCTGCTTGTGATTTCTCTGGCAATCTTCTCTGCAGAAGATTTTTAAAAAGATTACCTCCCTATTATTGATTCTTTGTGCTAGTTCCTGTGATACTGAGAATTTATTCATAAAGTCTTTTCCTATGCCAATGTGTCTTCAGGAGTTCTACCTAACTTCTCTTCCAGCAAGTTTAGTGTTTCTGGTTTAATATTAAGATCTTTAATCCACTTCAATTTTAGTTTAGTGCATGATGAAAAATATAGGTCTAGTTTTAATCTTTAACAAGTTGAAATCCAGTTTTTCCAGCACCTTTTATTAAAGAGGCTATCTTTTCTCCAGCGAGGGTGTTTGGCTCCTTTGTCAAAGATGAGGTTGCTGAGTATGTCAGGAGATGCTTCTGTATCTTCTAATCTGTTTCACTGATCCTCAGGTCTGTTTCTTTGCTAGTACCATGCTGTTTTTAACATAGTGGTTTTGTAGTACAGTTTCAAGTTGGGGATTGTGATACCCCTTGCCATGTCTCTCTTGCCCAGAATTGCTTTTGCTCTTCTAGGTCTCTTCTGATTCCAAATGAATTTTTGGATTGTTTTCTCTAGTTCTATGAAATAAACTCTTGGGATTTAAATAGTGAATGCATTGCATCTGTATAGCACTTTGGGAAGTATGGCCATTTTCACTATGTTGATTCCTCCTAACCTGGAACAAGGGATGTCTTTCTGTTTTCTCATATCCTTTTCCATCTCTCTCTCTCTCTCTTTCTTTTTAGAGTGTTGTTGTTTTCAGTGTAGAGGTCTTTTGCTTTCTTTATTAGATTAATTTCTATATATTTCAGTTTTTCTAATGCTTTTGTGAAAGGGATTATTTCCCTAATTTGACTCTCAATGAGACTGTTATTTGTGTACAAGAAGGCTATTGATTTTTGAGTGTTGGCCTTATATGTAGGTACTCTACTGAATCCATCAATCAAAGTTTAGAAGTCTTTTGGTGGAGGTCTTTGGGACTTCTAAGTAGAGTATCATATCATCAGCAAATAAAGACAATTTCAATTCTTCCTTTCTTATCTTTATTGCTTTTATGTCTTTCTCTTTTCTAATTTCTGTGGCTAATGTTTCTATAATCATATTGAACAGGAGTGGTGATAGTGGACATCCTTGTTTTGTTCCTAATTTTATATTGAAGGTTTTCAGTTTTTGACCATTTAATATGATGTTGGCTATTGGCTTTTCAGATAGCCTTTATCAAATTGAGATAAAGACCTGTTCTAATTTTCTGTAGGGTATTTTTGTCATGAATGGGTGTTGAATTTTGTCACATGCTTTTTGTGTATCTATTGATAGAATCATATGGTTTTGTCCTTGATTCTGTTAATATAGTGTGTTACATTTCTTGATTTACGTATATTGAACCATCCTTGCATTCTTGGGATAAATCTGACCTAGTCAGGGTGTATAATCTTCTTGATGACCCGCTTTATTTTGTTTGCCAGTATCTTATTGAAGATTTTTGCATCTATGTTCGTTAGGGAGATTGGCCTGTAGTTATGTTTTTTTGGTTGGGTCTTTCCCTGGTTTTAGAATCAAAGTAATACTTGCTTCCAGGACTGAAGTTGGAAGTATTGCTTCTCTTTCAATTTCATTGAAAAGTTTAAAGAGTAGTGGCAATAGGTCTTCTCTAAATGTCTTGTAGAATTCATCAGTGAAGCCATTAGGACCTGGGCTTTTCTTTATTGTTAAATTTTTTATTATGTTTTCAATTCCACTGATTGCAATTGGGGTGTTTAGAATTTTCATATCTTCTTCATTCAACTTTAGTCATTAATATATATCTAGAAATCTGTCCATTTCTTCTGTGTTCTGCATTTTATTAGAGTACAGGTTCTCCAAGTAAGAATTGATGATCCTATGGATTTCTGCTGAATCTGTTGAGACTTCACCATTTTCATTCCTAACTGTATGAATTTGAGCCTTTTCTTTCCTTTTTTTGATAAGTTGGCTAAGGGTTTATTGATTTTATTTATTTTTTCAAAAAACCAACTCTTTAATTCATTTATTTTTTGTATTCTCTTAATCTGTATTGCATTGATTTCTGCTCTAACCTTTATAATTTCCTCCCGTATATGAGCTTTGGATTTCTCTTGCTCTTCTTTTTTCTAGGAGTTTAAGATTCACCATTAGGTTATTTGAGCTTGCTCCATTTTCCTAGTGTGTGCATTCACTGCTATGAATTTCCCATGTAAAACTGCTTTTATTGTATCCCATAGATTCTTGTATGTTGTACTGGCATTTTCATTAAATTGTAAGAACTGTCTAATTTCTCCTTTAATTTCTGCTGTGACCCATTGGTTGTTCAGGAAAGTGTTATTTAATTTCCATGGGTTTGTGAAGTTCTTATGGTTTCTTATGCTATTGATCTCCAGTTTAATTGCACTATGGTCTGATAATATACACGGGATAACTTCAATTCCTTTGTATTTACTTAAATATGTTCTATGAGCTAGTATGTGACCTATTTTGGAAAATGACACATGTGAAGCTGAAAAGAATGTGTATTCTGATTTTGTGGGGTGAAACACTCTGTAGACATCATTAAGTGCATTTGTTCAAAAGCTTGGTTCAGTTCTAGTATTTCGTTGCTGATTTTCAGTCTAGATGATCTGTCTATTTGTGACAGTGGGATATTGAGTTCCCCTGCTACAATTGTATTGGTGCTAATTTGGTATTTCATGTCCCTTAATATTTGTTTTGTGTAGTTGGTGGCATTAGTATTTGGTGCACATATATTCATGATTGTCATCTCTTCCTCTTGGGTTGTTCCCTTTACAAGGATGTAGTGATCTTTGTCTCTCTTACTTTTGGTTTGAAATTTGCTATTTTTTTCTTGAGTATCTTTAGCTGTATTGTCATGGCTGCCTCAATGTCCTGAATCCATTGAAATTATTTTTTTGTGATCACTTTGTCTTTGGGGAAGAGCCAGAAGTTACAGGGTATCAATTCCAGTTAATAAAGTAGATAAGTACACACTGTAATGCTTCTACAAGCCTAATTTTCCATTTAATACCACTCAGCAGTAACATCCACCTCATGCTTCATTACACCTCATAAAGACTTAAAGGACAGACCTAATTCACAAAGTAGCAAAGAATGATGGGATAAGTGTGTTTGGAGTGAGGGGGTATTTTGGTATTTTGAGGGGGAGATTAATGGCAATGTGCCCAATGAGTTTTAAAAACTTAAACATTTACCACATATTTTTATCGTGCTTTGTACTTAACAATATCCTGCTTGTGATTCTTCCCTTTCAATTCCAATTTCTGCGTGGCTGTTACCTTAAAGTTGCTAGCAGCTGAAGTTTTTTTAGCAAATTTAGCTCTAGAAATGAATTACTTGATAGTAAGGCATGAATATCGATGCTAAAAGTTATTGTTGCTGCATTTCATCTTTCTCCTACCCTATGCTATTATCTGGACTCATCAGTACCAGATACTTACCTGTATTACACAGATATATGCATATCTTACATTCACAGGTTTGTATCATTTACTGAACCATTACAACGTGTTAGGCACTATTCTGAGTCCATATGCACATACATACATACACCATCCAATGTTATATGAAGATATATATTTCCTTGTATTTCATCTATACCAACAATCCTAGACCAAGTAAGGACTCATCACTCTGAAAAAGCTCTTTGTCTGTGAAGTCTCATTGGATATAATGAGGTTGGAGATAATGGAAATACCAAGTATAAAAATTTTAAAAAATTCATAGTGTGGCTGACTTTCATCATGTAAACAAGGTAAAGCTCCATGAGAAGCAGTGAGTCATAAGGCCAAAAGCATATGCTTTTAAGTTGAAGAGAGGCCCAAATATTAGGCAACCACTGATTACCTGAATGGCTATAGACAAGCCCCTAAAATGAGAATTATACCCTATGTTAAACAGAGAAACAATTGTATAACAGCTACAATTATTATTATTATAATGATGCACATTACATACTTAGTTATCAGGGATAGCAAGTCACTATGGTCCTGCAAGTATGATTCTTTCCATTTCCCCTAAAAAGTTTGAAAAGCATAAAGAGATTTTCCCTTAAGTCCAATATCAATTTCCCAGTTTCCCTTTGGGTAAGCCATGCCATGTCTGCATAATTATTTGCATTAAATTATAGTAGAGAACAATGTTGAGGGGAAAGTGGACTCTCCTAGTAATTCAAATCTATTCACATTGTTTTTATTATAGGAGAGCAATTTTTTGCCTATTTGCATCAACTTTCTTTTAATATCCTTCCATTGAATGACCTGTTAGGTGAACTTCGACTCTGTGGGCCTGAACTAGACAGTCTTGCAGAACTGGAGCTTGCAGCACTATCTGCATGCACCTAACCAGCCCCCAAATATTGCTAGGTGTGGGGAGAGAGGGTCCAACAGCATCCAAGAAAAAAAGCTCCTGGCCAGGGTGGGGATATAGGTTAGTGGTGCCACCACTCCCTAGTACCAAAAAATAAAAACAAAGAAGCTCCTGGCCTGAACACAAGGACTTCTTATGGAAAAAGAGATGATACCAGGGTGTGCCCCGATGCTGATTCTGTGCACATCCTTACAGGGCATCCCAATTGGTTATCCACTGAAGTGACTCTCTAACATCTGGTTGGAAAATAAAACCAACTCCTCTTCAGTTCATTCACACAACCATATGTAGCTACTAGGGACCAATACAAGCCAATTCTCTTGGCTAAATAAGGGTACATTAAGAGCCAGGCACACAAGCAAAAACAGATGCTGCTGCTGTCAAAGGCTGCACAAGACCCATGTGGAAAATGCAAAGGTATGTATGAAGGAGAGAGGGTAATATCTGGACCCAAGCTCCTTTTCTTTCCACAGCTGTGGTTTGGAACACACATTCTGCTATTTTCTGAATTGAACAATGGAGAATCTCAAGAATAACCATACCCATGAATAAGGATAAATACCTCCAATGCATCCTCAAAACCATACAGAAGCCCTGAAAATAGATTTAGGTTTATTCCACATAGGGATATGAAAAATAAATAAATAAACACCTCACTGATGACACACATCCTTAAAGTTAAAAAAAAAAAGCTAAAAGGGAATGCAAAATTGTATAAGAAGGAACAAAACTGAGTCTCAACGTGTGGAAATTTTACTCTGAATTACAATGAAATGTTATTCTTAGATTGTTTCATTGATTCTTTTAAAAACAAAAAATAAAAACAATCAGGCAAATTTAACTGAGGTTGATCTGCCCAATGACTGGTCTACATACTTCAAAAAATGCCACTGTCATGAAAGATGGAAACAGATATCTTTTGGATATACTCTGGAGTAAAGAGAACTAAAGAGACATGAAAAGTAAGCACTTTTGATTCTGAATTATTTTTCAAGGAGCTATAAAGGGTACTGTCAGGACAATTGGTAGAATTTGAATATAGAATGAATAATAGTATTCTTGTTTTAGTGTTAAATTATCTTGCCTGATATTTATTATGTGACATCATAGTTGAATATCCTTTTTCTTTAAACACACTAAAATGCTTAAAGGTAAAATGTCATTGTATCTACAAAAAACTCACAAGCTCTCAAAATTAAACACATGGACAGAGTTAAGCACATGTATAAAGTGTGAATGCAACAGGACATTCATTTTACTTGCCTTGTAACTTTTCTTAAAACATTTGAGATTTTCCCAAAGAAAATAGGAAAGGAAATGAAAGAAGTATTGTTATAGATTATAAAATATTTAGCAGACATATCAAAGAAATGTAACATGCCTGCCCTATCTGAATCACGGTTGGAACAAATCAACTATAAAAGAATTCTTTTGAGACACTCTCTAAAAATTGAACAGAAATTAGAACTTAGTTAATGTTGAGCAATCATTGATCCTCTTAGGTAGAATGATGATACATTGTAGTTATCAAAAAAACTTTATTGTTGATGAGGCATACTGAAGTATTCACAAGTAAACCGACATGCTGTTTGAGATTTGTAGTTTCACAGACCAAAAAAGAAAAAAAAATTTTAAAAGATAAATGAGATGAAACAGGAATGAGAGTGTTTGAAGCTCTTGATAATACATCAATGGGAGTTCTTTACATTATTAAAATCTCAACATTCCATCTGAAAGTCTCCATCATAGAAACTTGTTTTAAAAATGAAAAATAGAATCAATTTAATGAAGTAGACAAATGACCTCTACATGGAAAACCACAACACTCAAAAAAATAAATAAATAAAATAAAAAAGAGAGAGAGATGGAAAAGGATATGAGAAAACAGAAAGACATCCCTTGTTCCAGGTTAGGAGGAATCAACATAGTGAAAATGGCCATACTTCCCAAAGTGCTATACAGATGCAATGCATTCACTATTTAAATCCCAAGAGTTTATTTCATAGAACTAGAGAAAACAATCCAAAAATTCATTTGGAATCAGAAGAGACCTAGAAGAGCAAAAGCAATTCTGGGCAAGAGAGACATGGCAAGGGGTATCACAATCCCCAACTTGAAACTGTACTACAAAACCACTATGTTAGAAACAGCATGGTACTAGCAAAGAAACAGACCTGAGGATCAGTGAAACAGATTAGAAGATACAGAAGCATCTCCTGACATACTCAGCAACCTCATCTTTGACAAAGGAGCCAAACACCCTGGCTGGAGAAAAGACAGCCTCTTTAATAAAAGGTGCTGGAAAAACTGGATTTCAACTTGTTAAAGATTAAAACCAGACCTATATTTTTCATCATGCACTAAACTAAAATTGAAGTGGATTAAAGATCTTAATATTAAACCAGAAACACTAAACTTGCTGGAAGAGAAGTTAGGTAGAACTCCTGAAGACACATTGGCATAGGAAAAGACTTTATGAACAAATTCTCAGTATCACAGGAACTAGCACAAAGAATCAATAATAGGGAGGTAATCTTTTTAAAAATCTTCTGCACTGCCAGGGAAATCACAAGCAGAGCTCAGAGACAACCCACAATGTGGGAAAAAATCAGTCAGACCCCCAAACATAAAGACCCAGTTCAAAAATGGGCTTCTGAAATGAACAGACATTTCTCAGACAAAGAAGTAAAAGCAGCAAATAAACATATGAAAAAATGTTCAACATCACTGATCATTCAAGAGATGCAGATGAAAACAACACTGAGATTCTATCTCACCCCAGAAAGAATGGCTGCTATCAAGAAATCGACCGATAACATATTCTGGCAGGGAGTGGGGAGATAGGAACCCTTCTTGATTATTGGTGGGAGTGCAGACTGGGGCAACCACTGCAGAAATCAATATAGAGATCCCCAGACAACTAGGATTAGAAGTCCCATTTGATCCAGCCATTTCTCTTCTGCATATCTTCTCAAAAGAATTAAAAGAATCATACCAGAGCAATATATGCTCACCCATGTTTATAGTGGCACAGTTTGTAATAGCTAAAATTTGGAAACAGCCCAATTGCCCATCAATTAGAGACTGGATAAGAAAGATGTGAGTTTTTTAATAAAATGGCATATTACTCAGACATAAAGAATGAGAAATTAGAGAGATTTATAGCTACGTGGATGTACATGGAGGCCATACTTTTAAGTGAAATTAGTAAGTCACACATAGGTAAATACTGAATAGTTTCTCAGGTGTGAAAAAGTAAAAGTGCAAATAAGGATTAAAATGTATAATTGATATTGTGTAATTGGAGGAAAAGTCTAAAAGAGTAGAGGAAGTGGGAGGAGTAGGGGAAAGGGGAAAGGGGAAAAGGGAAAAGAAAAAATATGAGAAAAGGAAAAACATGCAAACAATGACTTTGTCAACAGGGAAGGGTGGAGTGGCTGATGAGAGGGCTGGGGAATGGGGAAAAATAAGAACCTGATAAGTCATGTATAGGTACAAGATCCCAATGATTAATGTAACTGTATTGTATACCTAAAATGTACCAATAAGCTTAATATACATAAAAAAGAGAACCTCCAAAACTCCTTCAGAGAGTGGTAAGAATGATCCAATAAATGTGTTCAAAGGAAGGAGGAATATTTTGATGGGGGATAATGGCAATGTGTATTTTAGTGTAATACAGTTTTTTAAATTTATGCATTCACCAAATGTCTTGATTGTATCTGGTATACGAGGACTCATAGAAAGGTCAAGGTTACCTCATTTCCCAGGTTGGCCCAGTGATTCACAGATCAGCAGAGCTCCAGTTCTTAGCTTGTGTGGAGAGGAAAGAGCCTGAACCTGGCCAGAGACCTTGCCTGGTCAGAGCATGACCCACTCAATTGCTGAGGGAAAGGGATCCCTAGAGCCTGGAGCCTGGGAAGGTTGTTAAGATGGACTTTATTTCATGGGTTAGGGAAGGGTACTTCAGGGCTCTCTTCATTCATCTTGGGCCTGCAACATTCCACTGTGCTCTGATCTTTGGAGTCAAGGATTAAAAATGGCTGTCTTGTCTTCCCACAGCATGTTGGGCAGTAGTTTCCCTCATCAGAACCATTTATATGTTACTGCTGGAGACACTGAGATAATTTCTTTTTTGAATTCAGTAAGCTTATTGGTACATTTTAGGAATACAATATGATGACATTCATCATTGGGAACTTGTACCTTTACATGATATATCTTGGTTCTTATTTTTTTCCCATTTCCCTGTCCTCCATTCAACCCCTCCACTCTTTTCTATTTACAAAGACGTTGTTTCCATTTTCTCCTTTTCTCATATTTTTTCCTGTCACTTCTTTCCATTCCCCTACCCCTTCCAGTTTTCCTTCCCCTTTTGATCTTTTCTTTCTATTTCACATTATCTATTATACATTTTGATCATTATTTACACTTTCAGTTTCTCACACCAGAGAGACTATTTGGTATTTGCTCATGACACTGAGACAATTTGAAACCTGTAGCAAAAGTAGCAGGATGGGGTATCACAGTTTCACACCAGAGAGACTATTTGGTATTTGCTCATGACACTGAGACAATTTGAAACCTGTAGCAAAAGTAGCAGGATGGGGTCTCTCCACTTGCCATACCTTTTCCAAACAGTGTCACAGGTGCCAAACCTCAAGTGGTTATGGAAAGAGACTCTGAACTCATCGAAACTGTTTAGATCCAAGATCTTATATTTACAAGCCTTGTGATGTTGGCCAAACTTCTCAGCCTCAATAGCCTAGACTATAAAATGTAAAAAATAATGCCTACCCACACAGCTTATGACGATGGAGCAACATAATGTACCAGACATACCAAAATGTCTGGATTGGTTTTCTTTCTTTTTCTACACCCTCATACTTATCCTTCCTTTTTTTTCTTTTATTATGGCATATAGGAGTACATTAGAAAAGTCATTATCTGCTCTATATTTCTTCCAAAAAGACTGGAAAAATCTAATATCTCTAGAATCAATGTCATTATCCAGAGGCTTGCTAATGGTGTTTATGAAAACTGTGCCAAAGAATGGAACATTTTCATCCTATCCAAATGTTGAATGTAGCTAAGAAAAGGAGACAGCCCAGCTGGAGTATATGCAAGCTAAGGAAGACCAACAGCACTAACAGAATTCAAGCAATTTTCTCACCAGTCATAACCAAGGGGCTAAAAGTTAAAAGAATAAGATGTGTTTCCCAGACATCTGTGGTTCTTGGGAGTTTTTAGTGCTCATCCTTGTGTCAAGGATTTGAATGCCTAATTGCTATGGGTAACTACAAAGATTTCTAATCAGTACAGGCAGAAATAAATTAGTATACGAGCTGGTCCAAGTGTAACATACTCTGCCAGTGTTCTGTAATTGCCTGAGTTGGACTGCTATCAGACAAGATAGTGGAAAGCTTTTTGTATCTGTAGTAAATAGCATCCCAGCACAAGAAAACTACTAGAAAATGAAGGAAATCAAATACAATGCTGTAATTTTTAATATAATCCTTGAGTTATTTTTGTTTCTGTCCCAAAGTCTTTGTTTCTTTTGATAAACCTATAATATTTTGTAAGAAGAGATTGATGATGGTGGCTGGAGGGAGATGTGTTCAGAGTTATAGGTAGATGATTGGTGATGCAGATTTGGAACCTAGATTTTGAAAAGCGTGTGTCATAAAGGAATAAAGCTATTTTCTTCCCATCCAATCAGTTTGATTGAAATGAATTCCCAAAGAAGGGGTGTGATTACCTTTTCAACAAAGCAAAACCCTTCAACAAGGGTATGATACTCCCAAGATGATCATTCTGAGCAAGTCCCTTATCTAAATATACAGGTATGAGTGAAGTTACAGAGCTTTGGAATCAGTGAGGTTCTTGGAATTCTTAATCTAATTACAAACTATGTGGTTTGGGGCAAGATTCTTAGTCTCTGAGTTCTGAACTGTAAAATGTGGAAAATAATCCATCCTTAGCTCATAAGATTATTTTGAGGTTTAATTTAGATATTTATATTAAACATTTAGTTTTATTCAATGAACTAGATTAATTTCTCCTAAATATCTTTCTGCAAGTCCTTGTCTGTCAAACATCTCCAATCACTCTTCTAAGAAGCACCCACTGGACATCTCCATTCCCCCAGCTTTCTTGAACTCAGGGTAAACATCAAATCATGGGGAAATACTAAGGGTGGTGTGTTAGGGCTAGACTGGACCCCAAATGCAGCATGAGTGAAGTTGGGCTTTGGTACGCTGCTGCCTCTTTTAAAAGCATGAACTGGCTTCTTCCTAGAGCAAGTAGTGATCATGGTCTACTTAGTGCTGTTCACCCCACATGTCATTCCCTGACTTCATAATAGGTAGATATGCCTTGTTATTGGGATGGGCAAATCCTTTCCCTAAACTGAGGAGAATGAGTCATGGTTTCTCTGAATTCAGGGCAAGCTCATCCCCTTTGTCAGCGATTGGTCTAATGGAAGGCAAGTGATCAGTTTGAACCAATCAGATTCAAGGAGGAGTCTGCTTGACACTTCTGCTAAGGATTTTGCTTTGGTAGTAAAAGGCCTATACATAGCTCGCATGCTGCTTCCCTTTCCTTCTGTTTTCAAAGTGGAAGTGATGCCTGAAGTTGCAGACCATGAGGGACCACAAGGCAATAAGCACCAAGATAAAAAGCTGATAACCAAAGATCTGGGATATAATGGTCAGAAAGAGCTTAGATTCTTAATGATATGATAGAATCTTGAACTGCTATACTTCTAAGTAGGTAAAATGAATAAATGCCTGTACTGATTAATTCACTTTTTTTTTTAATACCAGAGATTTAACTTGGGACCTTGCACTTGTGAAGCAGGCAGCAGAACCACTGAGCTAAATCCCCAGTCCTTAAATCACTCTTAACTGGGGTTTCTGTTTCTTGCAACTAAATGGATTCTTACCTGACAGTTCTTCCTTTTGGAGAGTGTTCCTTTTTGTAGTGTCATACTGCAACATTTCTTTTATCCCAACTGCTATCTTTGTGTCCCCCTGAAGGCCAAGGGGTCCCTGCTAAGATATTGTTGGTTATCATTGTATTGGTTGGATTTAAGAAATGACTTCTTCAAAAAGTATTTATATTTTAACAAACTTTTTCTGGAACCAGAGAAATTTCCTAGAGACAAAGACAAAACCATAATGGCAGAATGATGGGTCTTGGGATTAATACTTTCCAGAGGGCTAGATATCTGCCCCTTCTGGCCCCACATGTAAGTGACCACCTGATCCACCCATTCATGTTTTCCCAAGCTTTGCTACTTACTCAAGTGTGGCCAGTAGCAGTGCTGGCAATTTGTATTCTACTGTAAAAAATGCAAAATCTTATGCCTCCAAGCAGACCTATTGAATAAGAATCTACATTTTAAAATCTCCAAATGACTTGGCTGCAACACTAAAGACTGAGAAACACTGTTCTGGAGGGTATGGAATTGCTAGAGTTAGAAAAAGCTCAGTTTTTTAGTAGTAGGTGAAATGAGCAAGGCATAATATGACAAGGGAATGTTCCCATATTGTCTTTTATTTGTCGGTAGAATTCTGGGGTAAACCAGATCTGTTGAGTGAATAAGCAATTCTTTCAGAATTATCTGAACATGGAAAACAGGACTACTGAGCAAATCACTTGTTTAAAGGTTAGCTCTTATTTTTAAGGGACATGGGCTGAGCAGAAACCTAGAGGAGATGGAAGTAGTGGTGGTGTGGTGTAAGGAAAGGTCCACAGAACTGGGTGTGGCCACATGTGATTGACTCTCAGACCCTCACTTGCTTCCCTTTTACTCCTTCCTCAAAGACAGCATCTTATTATTGGCAGTGCCTGGTAATCAGGCAGTGAGAGCTAGCCACACCAATAAAAATAATCATCAATTTGTATGAGATTTAACAATGTCAAAGTTAATTTACATGAAATATGTAGCTATTACACAAAGCTTTCTTTGGCTAGTTTCAGGGAATTTTCTCCCTGTGAAAAGCTTCATGGGAACTCAAATTGTAATCAGAAGTTATCTCACTAATTTATCAGGGAACATCCTTATCTTGGGGACCAGAATTCTTGGAGGTTCCCTTGCCCTCTTCCCCAAGGCACACTTACATGGGAGGCAAAATTAAAATGAGAAGAATGTTTTGCGTTCATGGAATTAAGATAAGGAGGTTTAGCTATGTACTAAGAGCATCAGGCTGAGATGACCACGCTTATGCATCCCACCATCAAGATGGTCTTGATAAAGGGGAAAACCAAAGCTTCCCATCCTTGACAGCCTCAGCCAATATCCATTTTCCTGTTCTCCGGATTTATATTGTGATGATTCCTGATCTCTTTACATTTTTTAATGCTTTTAGTGATGTTATAAACAATAATGTTTCCTGAACATTTGTCTTTTTGTGTGTGTGATTTTTATATCCCTCTTAAAACCTAATATCTATCGATATTACCATGTAGTATTTAGAGGCAACATCATCACACTCATTTTATAGTTCTTGGTAGTGATCTCACAATCAGCTTAAGTATATAGACAGCAAGGTACAGTCTCTGTTTTACTTATTATCACTAATGGATGGATGGCATTTCCCAAATGTGTCCTTCCTAGGAGCATATGTTATAGGATGCCTAAATAATTGACCCTCTCAACTCTTGGAAAATGTAGGCAGGTCCTCAGTGGCTGGAGCTTTTGGGTCATTTCTTCCACCTGGTAATGTACTGTAAAATATTTATTAGTTCCATATATTTTAGAATATGAAAAATGCTGGGACCTCCAGGATAATGGGATGGCCCCAGAAATCAAGGCACCACTGTAGGTACCTAGGCAACTTTGGGCAGACCATTGCCCTCTTTGAAGATCAGTAATTTAGCCACGTGGACCAAAGCATACTAAATCCTGAACTAACAAAGTCACTTACATTCAACAGGTTCAGAAAATTCAAACTGGGCTTCAGGTAATCTAGAGTTGGAGCTAAATGGTACTAGGAGAAGAATTGCTGTGTTAAAGATGCAGAGATTATGTGGGTCGTTGGCATGGTATGGACAGAAACAAGACCCTTCTTCCTTTGCAGTGCTTATTTTCCAATTTGGGGAGACTCTGAGCAAAGAGTGACTGATAGCAGGGCCTAAAGAGGGCAAAAACAATGAGCCAGTCATTCACTCACAGGAAGAAAAGCCCAGGGAGGAACTTAACACATCTAGAGGCAGTGACGAGAGTAACAGACTGCTGCCTTTCAGATTACAACCAGTGATGTGATTTCTAATTTTCCTGAGAAATGTCCAAATTCTATGATCTCTAGATTTTTTTTTTCAGCTTTGGCATTATTTCTGCCATTCCAATACTTTTTAAGCACCGGAGCAGTTTTTTAATGTCTTAGATAAAGCCAATCACTTTTCCTATTACTAAATAGAAATATTGTCTAATATTAATTTCAGACAGTTTTCTCTGGCATAATATGCTGCCATCTACTTATGGATATTTAACTACATTCCTAATCACCAGTTCTACCAAGAATCCCTTGCTGGTGAAATCCCTAAGTTCTTTCTTCTCTTGTGCTCAGAAAAGTTTCCAGAAAGTTTCATTTTGGTGTTACTGTATTTCTTTGCTAATACAACAATGTACCATGTGCTGGTGGGTTGAATATTAGAAATCTGTTTTCTGGTGATTCTGGAGTCTAGATGTGTAATATTAAGATGGTAGCAGGATTGGTTCCTCTGAAGCTTCTCTCCTTGGCTTTGTGATGACCACCTTCTCCCTGGGTCTTCACATGGTCTTCTCTGTGTGTGTTTGTGTCCTAATATTCTTTTCTTACAAGGTCACACACTCTATTGAATTTCAGCCCATCATGATGACCTAGTTTTAACTTCCTTAAATGTTCTATCTCCAAATACAGTCCATTCTGAGATACTAAGGGTTGGGATTTCTGTATATGAATTTTGAAGGGACTGTAATTCAGTCCATAGATATTTCCAGTACCACTGAAATAAATATGAGGCTGACTTAGTCTTTTGGGGCAAAAAATAATGCTGCAGATACCTGGTTTTGGAGGACCTTGACAGGAGTTTTTGTACATGCAGGTACATATACCTTTACACATGAGTCCATAGGGATTAATTAGTAGTTTGTAGTTTATAAGGGTTAACTAGTAGTTCACAGAATTTTAGAACAGAATAGGCTCCTAGGAAGGACATTTTATTTTATACTGTTATATGATAGAGAAGAAACTGAGCTCCAAAGATGTGATGTGATTTGCAATTATGTATACAACTTGCATCATCTGTGGAACATGGTAACCCGGGAGTGAGGCATATAGCCAGAACAAATTATTCAGCATACATGTTCTTGCATATAAAATCAAGATACAAACACTGATATCTTCCTTGTGGTCAGGAAATATTCTTACAGGATCATATAGTTTGGCCATTTTCCTCTGATGACTCTTCTCCTTGAGTTCTGGACATTCCCAGGCTGCATCTCCAGCATGCCTTCTGTCTGCTCCAGGCCCAGAAGCAGCTTCCTGGTCCTGGCTACCTAGTCCCAGTATGGCAGATACAAATGCCTTCAATACCTCCAAGCTGGTAATGAATCACAGATTGATGAACCCAACCACTCAGTTGCTCTACCACATCTCTACCACCTGCTTGCCTGCAGAAGCAAAAAGATAGCTTGTTTTACCTCTGTGGTTCAGATATTGTCCATGTCTGTAGAGTTAGTAGGTTAGTTTTCATCTCAATGAAATATGATATTTTATTCTAATTTATTCAGAATTCTAGACAGAAGAGGTCTTGGAAATGTAGATTTCATCTTCTTACATTCTCTAGTACAGGAAGGCCCACAGAGGTAGAATGAATGGAGACTGCCAATCTGCTGTATTTAGCAGTTATACCTTGGGTTATATGTATTTTGGCCAATAGAGAAAATTAGCTGCAAAAATCTGGAACTCTGAACAAATCCACTGGGATTTTTTGTAAATACTACTTTACTGGAAAATAGTAAGGCTTATTTATCTAACATATTGTCTATGATTGTTATTATGTTCCAATGCCAGAGCTGAGAAATTGTGACAGGGACCATGATGCCTTCAAAACTGAAAATATTTACTATGTGGCCCAATAATGAGGCCAATAGCAAGGCCTTCTGTGTACAGCCTCCTTTGTAGCTATGCGAGATCATATTGCTCTGAGATGAAGTGGAGACAAGCAGTATTTTCCAGGTTCTCATTTGTCCTGATCAATAAATTGGTCAGGGCAACTGTAGCTGTGTAGGATTATCATTTATTGTAGAGAAGAAATGGGAAAAGGAAAAGAAAAGAAAAGAGGGAAGTACAAAAGAAGTAGTCAGAGAGGAAAGGATGCTTTGAAGGCAAAAGAAGTCTTGTAAGAATTCTTCTAAGGAAGAAGCCTTGTAAGTATAACAGACCACTGCAAGAACAAGAGGGCCACGGCCCCAAAGTCAATTACTACTATCCTTTATCTATATCTTATTTGATAGTTGATCCAGGTGGTCCCACTTGATCTCGTGCTAGAAGATTGATATCAGGTGCCAGGTTTGGCATTCTCCTATCAGAGCATTGGTAGTGGGTACAAGGCTTGGCTTGGTTCCATGTCAGGCTTGGGTGCCACTGTTCTGCACCCAAGCTTAACAAGTCTCTTCAATTGGTAGGTTGTGCCCAACTGCTCCAGCCATGCTGTCACACTCTAGCCTCCTGTTACAGTATGACTAGCTGTAGTCCAAGGAGCTATGAGTAGAAGTAACATGTACACCACTTTCATGTGTGGGCTTTAGGTATTAGGTGTATGTATGTGTGTGTGTGTGTGTTTGCACACTTCTACCCATCTTCCTGTTTCCTATAAACTTAGAAAACTATAAAAAGACAGACAGTAAATATTTTGGGCTTTGTTGGTCATTGAATCTCTGTTGTAGCTATTCAGCCCTGCCCTTGAAGCATAAAGACACCTGTAGACAAGACAAAAACAAATGAGCATGGCTGTGTTCCAGGAAGGCTGTATTTACAGGACAGATGTCATCTGCAGGCCATAGTCTGCTGACCTCTGCCCTGTGAGAGAGCTAAGGAACACAAGGAAGGAACTTGGGTTCCTGAATTACAACATGGGAAAAAAACTGTCCACCATCCTGGACTATTCATATAAAGACTGAATCATGAGGAAAACAAACAAATAAACATTTTTAATTATTCCACTATCTATTTGCTTCTCTTTGGTACTGCTTAGATCTATGTGTTACTAATTGGGGTTGTACATGCTATTCAAACTAGGGAGATACTTTCTAATATTTACTTAACATCTTGTTTCTAACATTTACCACCAACTGTTCTCTGAGCACATCCTATGACCTGGACTGCAAGCAGGGGATGAAAGATAAAGAAGATATGCCCTGCCCTTGCACAGGACAACACCTGTGTTAGGACTTGATGGTGGGTTGTAATTAGGTGTGAAGTCAGTCATTCATAATTTGTAATTTAAAGCTTTGAAGTTTGTGAGCTGTCAGGAATCCCTCAAGACCAAGCTCGGGCTCAAGAATGTGCTAAGAGGACTCACAAGACTCAGAAATTGTTATGTTTTATTAACATGAAAGAGTACAGATTAAAATCAACAGAGGAGCAGACTTGTGGGGCAAAGCATAGGAGAAACACAAAGCTCCTAATTGTTCCCTCCCAACAGGTTCACACAGGGACACATTTCATCTACCAGCAGTGAGGTGTGACAACAGAAATCACTCGAGTTCCCCAACCTTGGTATCCAGGGATGTTACTGGGGGTCCATGACATAGGCATTCTGCACCTAATTAACTGACTTCAGTTACTCAAGTCTCCAGCTCCCCAAAGCAAAAGTAGGCATTTTTCATAAATCACATTCTCAATAAAAACTTGTATGGTTATACTGCTTACAGCATGGCCCATGGCCTCAGGCATATAAAATCACTTTTACTTGTAGAATATCCCAAGGGCTCACTAACCCAAGAGGTTATTTTACAGGCCCAAGGTAAGTCCTAAAGTTAGCCTATCTTGGGAATGTGGATACTTGAGCAACCTAGAGTTGCAAAGTTAAATCTTTCCTCTGTGTCTTTTAATATTACTAAGGATAGATTGCAGGTTATCTTCTTTTCCTTTTTATATGCTTTTTTGGTTGGGATAGAAAGGTATTAAGTTATAGATTTTATGTTAGACCCTCACATAAGAATGCACAAAGATATGACTGTCATCTTTCATGAGGGTGAAAAAGTTGACAATTTGTAATATTATAATATTTGTAACAGATCCTGGAAGAAGCCAGTATACCCATCAACTCATGACTGGATAAACAAAATGTATTATCTATATATAATGGAATACTACTCAGCTGTGAAGAATGACTAATTTGAGACATTTGTAGGAAAATGGATACACCTGGAAAATATAATGTTGAAAGAAATAAATCAGCTTGAACATAAGCTTGAATGCCATATGGTATGCTTCATTTGAGTGAGTCAAAGTACAAGCAAACAAAGTGAAAAAAGATGGATAGAAAGGGACAAGGGGACAAATTTTGTACAATAAGGAAATGGTCCAAGGGAACAAGGAGAGGGGGAAGGGAGAGGGAAGAGGAAATGAGATGAATAAAGATATGCCACATACAGGAACCTAACACTAATCCATGTAAACATTATAAGCCTTAATATATGCTAAGACAAATACTATCAACAGTGCAAAATTGTGATTGGGGGATCAGAGAAGGGGTGAGGGGAAGGAAAGTGAAGAGAGTAAGAAAAAATAAACTGTAATATGTACATATAACCATTCTCCAAGATGATAGTAAACATGAATCACAAACATGTACTTATAAAATAAAATAAACAAGAAAAAATACCCACGTAATAGAAAGAATAAAATAAGAGCACATAGGAGAAAGTATAAGGCAGATACTGCCTGAGCTCAAAGGAGAAGTGCTCTGCAGTTCTTGGAGATACTAGGAAAGGTTTCAGAAATGAGACAGCTTGGATATGGGCTTTGATCTTGATAAGACCATGATAGAAAGAGTTAGGTGGTGTAACAGGAAGATTTAAGACAATGCAAGAGGAGAAAATGATATGAAGGCACTGAGGCATGAAAGTGAGCTTATGTACAGTGGACAGTGAATAATTCCATAGCTCTAGTAGGCAAAGAGATTGAAAAACTAAGTGGGGGTCATATTGTGGAAAGCTTTTGGTAATGGGCTTAAAACTGTCTGTTAAAAATCAGCATGAAGTAGGGCATCCCTGGGCCTTTGAAAACTTTCATGCAGTGGAATGATTCGTTCAGAAATATGGTTAAAGAAAATGCTTCTTTGGAAAGTTGATGGACTGAAGTTCGAAGTAGCAGCACCAGTAACAAAGCTGTTAGACAAAAATAGGGAGAACCTGAACTGTGATTGTGAGTGTAGATAGAAGAGATTAGAAACGATTCGAATAGAGAATACATGAAACAGTTCAAATACAGAACACTCAAAGAGTTGGCAAATTGTGGCACGGAAGAAAGAAGAATGGAAAAGAGTCCGGTCCGGTAGCCATCCATGTTCCATGTGGAGAGTACAAGTTAACAGGGACGCTTTTGCTGGTACCACAGAAAATAGGAAACATTGAAAATAGGCTGCAGAGTTGTTTTGAAGAGAGTTTGGGGTCAGGAAGTCATGGATAGATTTGGAAATGGTGAGTGTGGGATGCCAATAAAGTATCCAAATGATGTCCATCGGGGCATTCAAAAAATGAATTGGTAGTTTGGGAGGGGGCTATATGTCGGAGAGCCCTTGGCACAGAGGTTCTGCGGAAATAAATGATATCGTCAAATAAGAGAATGTAGAAGAAGAGGAAAACCTGGCTTAAGGAGAAGTTTGGAGGTGCCAATATCTAAGAGAAAGGCAAAGAGGGAGCATCTGAGAAGCAAAGGAGAATCAGGTTTAAGTGAAGGGAGGAAAGCAAATCCTCAGTGGGATGCACCCTTGAGACAGAGCAGGATGCAACAGGGGAAGACTGCTGAGCCTATCTGTCAGCAAAGCAAAGCAATGCTGGATGACCTTGAAGTGGACAACGGCCAAAATTTAGGAACTGGGGAACAAGTGAGTACTGGGAAAATAGGGGAGAAGCATCCATTTCTGGGGAGAAACAAGAAGTCTTACAGATGGGGTGGTTGGGTGGGAGGGACTTGGGTTTGACACAGGAGTGGGGCACCAAATGCAAAATGCTCACTGAGTAGGGTACCCCAAAGCTTCGAAGCAAGTTTAGGAAAGCAAGCACTCAAAGCCCCACATGATGCTTCTCTTTCACATGAAACTGGGACAGCTGTTTGAATAAGGCCCCCTCTTAAATGTTGGTGACACTGAAAACTCCTCAGACCACAGGAGAATCATCCCACCATCAATTACTATCTGGGCACTCTTTACTAACCATGGAATTTGGCAAGTCCTTGGGTGCTGTGTCCCAGCTCAGGATCTCTTCAGATTAAAGAGCTGCTACAACTTTCTGTTTATTTTAGAAAAGATTAATGGCTCCCCCTCCTCATTTCTCAGGGACAGACTTCAGTCTGTCTAGAGTGAGTCATTAAATATATCAGTTCAACTGCTCTGGCTGCAAGATTACGGATATAAAATCATCCGATTTTGACAAAAAGCAGCTGCAGCCCTTCTTTCTAGTTTGAGTCCACAATTTCATGTGGGTAGAGACAGAGAGGGAAAGTGAGTGGTCAGTGTTCCATGATACTCAGAGACACCAGCCCTCCCTATCCTAATCTGCAATTTTCCCAAGTGCTTCAACTTGTTTGAATATACCTTTCAATGAGTTCATGTCAATTAACCCATTTCCACCAACTCTTACTAGTTACTGCCATAAATGATGTGAACACAAATAAGAAAGTGAACAAGAAGGAAAATTTATCTTCAAGAAGTTTACAACAACAACAACAAGAACCCAGGTTCAATAAATTGTCAAGATGGCCAAAAAAAAGAAAAAAAAAAGTTTACAACATAGTGAAATAAGGTAAAACCCACTGAAAACTCAGGCTGACTGTTGTAAGTACTATGGTAGGGGTGTCTGAACATAGTGTAGAAAGCTGAGCTCAGTCCTCAGGCAAGACTTTCTGGAAAAGGCAGAGTGGGTGCTGACCTTGAAGGACCTTGATAGGCATTTGTGCATATGCAAGTACACACGAGTTTCTAGGGCTTAACTAGAGGGAAAGCGAAACATTTTAGGGAAGCGCAACTATTTTTTTTTCTTGAGGGGATCTGGGTTACAAAATCTGTGAAGGGTGTTACAAGAGTTGACTAAGAAAAGTTGTGTGAACCCAATTTATAGAAAGATTAGATGAAAGGCTAAGGAAGTTGAATTTTTTTCTATTAGCACAGAGCATCATTGAAACTTTCAGTAGAGAAGTGACATTGTCAAAGAAATCAGAGATGTGATTGAAGAGTCAAAATTTATGGCTGGAAATAGAAGCACAACAGGCTTATAGGTTCCACATCTCCGCCAGAGAGATCCTTTCTCCCTCATCTGAGTCAGGTTTCCCTGTAAGCCCACAGAGACAGAGATTTACTTCTCATATTAGAGATTAAAATATCTTTGAGAACTCTCACTTCAGGAAGATGCATTATTAAACCCCAGAGATATGGAACACATGAGAAGAATGCAAATGCTCACCTGGCTCCTGGCCCAAGGACCAGGCTTGTTAATCCTCCCAGCTGTATCTCACAGGCTCCACACTCTATGGTGGGAGCCTCAAGTCTCTACCTGAAGACTACGAATATACATGGGTGACCGAGGGGCTTCTCCACTCCCTGAAGACCAGGTCTGGAGCCCGACGTGCAGGTCATGGGCCTATAAGAAGCTTCCCAGGAAGATGGAGAGAGCGAGAACTGTGCCATATCTGACATCCTGTAGGGCTGGAAGCCTGGGACCTCTTCAGGGTTACCTTGCTTATTGCAGTTAAAGGAGAAGCCTAGAGAAGACACTTGAATCCTGCTTTTAGTGCAGTAATTTATAGCTTATAGATGATGTTGGCCTAGGGAAAACAACCACTGTATAGCTGTCCAAAAATGAATGTAGGTCACTTGTGCTCAGATACCTGCATCCTTATGTTGCTTGCCTTCCCCTTGTGGAAAATTTCCCATTGCCTTTGTCTCATAATTTGTCCTTTTTTTCTTTTATGTCTTCTGGAGGAAAAAATACACTTTTAACTGAGAGATTAAACATAGATCCCTAAATGGAAGTAGGATTGTAATTAAAACATTGGCATGATCATTGGAGTCAAAGAAACAGTTATCTTGGAATAAAGGTTGTGCTAAAATAAGAATGAAGAAAAGCTCTTTAAAGAATTGACTACAGTGTGTATAAATTCGTCTATATTTTGTGTAACAGTCAGAAGATCAGAAGTGACATGACTTTCATTTATAGTGTGCTCAAATGGGGTGTTTTTCAGTGGGAAGCTTATGGTAATTTGGCAGTTCTGTGTCATGCAGAATTTCCCTGATTTGCTAGATACACAGAATCCCTGGCCCCTTCCCCTTAAATGTAATTTCTGTGTGTAAAACTGATGTAAACTCTGGTGTAAAACTGAAAATTGTCCGGAGCAACACTGTTCTAGGTTTCAGACTGCCATGGCACAAGTTACTTCCTTTAATCAGCATAACCATTCAAAACATTTGCTTCATCTTCACTCTTCAGATAATGGACCAACTCAAAATGGATTTCTGACTCTCTCACATCATAAGACAGAGGTGCTGCTAGGTCTCAAACCCCAATAGGCAGACTCCTAATTCAGCTCCCTTTCTAAAATAGTGTGCTGCCTTTCAATGGAAGCGGAGACCAGCACCACATTTCAATCAACTATGCACCTGAAGCTTCGTTGTTATTAGCTATATTTCTAGTTATTTTTTAAGAAGCACAAATTTTGTTAAACATGGGACTCTTCTGCTGACGTATTTGAGGGAAGCTTAGAGGTAGGAGGAGCTAAGAGGAAGACACAGAGCTCCCAAGGACAATAAGGAAGGGAGGGACAAGGAGAGAGTGCCAAGAGGGTCTTGAAAACCCTTGAAATATATGGCATGATCCACCTACACACTGTCAATCTTGCATCCCAAACCTTCAGTACAACATATTATTCATGAAATGCTTGAAGAATGAATTGTTTGTATAAAATGGCGAAGGGTTGAGTATTACACCTGGGTTGTGAAAGACTGATGCAGAGCAGTCATGTAGACTCAGGAGCCAGAGGTAGGAGAGACCATGAGTAACAGGTGTCCAGTAACTAGTGGGTTCACCCAGACATGGGAAGTGGCAAAAGCATCAGTTCACGCTTGGGTCACAGGCAGTTCAAACGAAGGCTGATACACTGCTGGGCTCTAGCATACTTTCTAGGAATTATAACAAGGAGAACCAATCTGTGCCAAAGACAGACCAGCTTGAAAATTCCCCCAAACAATATGAAGATTTGTATTCTTAGTTAAGGAAATTCATGAAGCATTTTAAATGACTGATGATTTATTTCTTAACCTGGTTAGGACTATAAGAGGAATTGCCTAAGTAGAGTTAAAACTGGCCAATGCAGAATGTGATATAAACTCGGACATAAACCCCTTGAAGTTCTATTGAGATAGTGACCCTAGGGCTGTCACTTTGATACCAGGGAGAAAGGTTGTTCTCTGTAATAAACATGGGATGGGTATGAAGCCTCAGATTTCATGAGAATGATAACATGGTAGAGAATAACTGAATTCACATAAGAAATGAGAATGAAATGTTAAGCATAATTATTATCCAGTTATGATTACTATACACTGGAATTCTCATGTAAACATTTGGTTTGCTCACAACACAGACTTGGCAAATTCTGGCTTGGATTCTTGGGACACACCAGTCCGCTCTTGATTCAAGTTGCTCTGCTCTGGTTTGCTGCTTTCTTGTATCCAAGATTTTATCACTACTTGGAAAATGTTCCTTATCTTTGTAAGAACACTGATTTCTATGTAAGAAGCAGAGGGTGGTGCCCCTGGAGAGGCCTGCAGTTGGGAGTTTCCATGAGGTTTATCTGAATGCTGCTCTCTGGGGGTGCTCTGTTGCACTGCCCCATGGTCACAGGCAGGATGTTTATTTGTTCTAGGCCAATGGCCTCTTCAAGGTAATGAGTATTCCAAATAGTTCTTAGAGGTGAATAAAAGAAGTACTATTAGCGATGCTGAATTTTGTTGCTTTCTCTTATCCTGATGCTTCCATGGAATGTCTCTCAAATGTCCCCTTGGGTCCCAATTATCTTGTCCAATTTCTTGCCCCAAGAGATTGCAGGCTTTGTCCTGACACACACCAGTCACAATCAGTCAGTGGTTGACTCCCATTCAAATAATGACAATGATAATAATAAATCAGGAGGGCATTGTGCTCTTTGAATGAACTTGAGGGGATGGAATCCCAAAGGAAATCCTGTAAGTATGAAGTTTGGGGTCCTCAGTGGGCATCTCCCTGGACCTTGGGTGGAGATTGACTATCACAGCCAGCAAAGAAGCAAGAACCTTCTACCCAGCTTTTGTCCCTGTTTCTGGGTTTTTCTTGGAATCAGTTTAGAATCTAATATTTTACAAACAGATGATAGAAGAATATAGTTACTGCTTAAGTAGGCAATTTACAGGGTCTCAGAACTTAAAATGGTTCAGAAAATATTCTAGAAGTAACAATAAGTTCAGGCACAGTATAAGATCTAGCAAATAGTTCCCTTAAGTGTACAAGGGAGTGTTTACAGAGTGCAATTGGAGTTCTAATATTACCACACACACACACACACACACACCCTTAACCTAAGATCTTTAGCTAAGTCTTCTATATTTGTAAGTGACTTCACATTTTGAAGCATGAGTTTAAAATTTTCATAGCATGGTAGCCCTCCCTAGCCAACCCTTTTGCTAATACAAAGTCATTCTGGTTAATAACATCCTTCAGGGCTGGGGGTTTAGCTCAGCGGTTCGGTGGCCTGCCTTGCAAGCGCAAGGACCCTAGTTCAATCCCCGGTACCAAAAAATAAAAATAATAATAATAATAAGAAGAAGAAGATCCTTCAGCCATTAGAAGTGGTGCAGAGTGAAGGAACCTATAGATCTCTCCTCTACAATCTTGATATTAGGAGTTGTTATAATGAAAAAAAACGTTTAAACAGTATCCTTACAACACACAGACATTTATTCACAAGAAGGAGCAGACCAATCTTAAACCTCATCTGTGGGGGTGGGGGAAAGCCCCAGTCTTTACACTCTGTACAGTGTTTCCCTATTAAAGGCTTAGTTGAATTTAAGATGAGCATATTCCCATGGTAGGTGTGCAGGTTGAGGCACAGGTCCTCTGTGTGGTGGAAGAACGTGGAGTCAGCCCTCAGGTCTACACTGCAAGCTTCTACCACTCATTTCAGGAAAGCTGGGTTTGACAGAAGTTTATTCTTCATTCAGGCAAGGATAGCGGCTCCTATAGCGCTAACTGATGCCCTGGTTTGAATGCTACTGATTTCATCAATGAGAAAACGTTCGCAATATCCCTTATATTGAGCTTTAAGTCTGCCTGGATGGGTTTATTTAATTATGTTTAAGATGCTAAGTCTTGAAGATGCTGATTCTGGTGGGGTATTTCATCTGTTGGTGAACCACTTCCGGGAGCAGATCCTCAAAGCAGTGTTTTAAATGCTAACAAACTGCTTTGAGAAGATGTATTCAAATTAGCTTATATA